>NW_026635034.1:0-600000 GCF_028554395.1 Pezoporus wallicus
CGCCGTGCTGAGGGGTTGCCGGGGGCAACGGCTGCGGCGCGGCCTCACCGCGGCCTCGGGCCTGCCCCCCCGCTCCACCAGCACCTGAGGCGGAGACGCCTGAGCAGGAAGCCCCGGTTAAGCAGTGCAGGCAGAGGGAGGAGTGGTCCCTGCTCTCCTCTCTCTCCAGCAAGGCAAAGCTTTGCTCTTCGGTTACAAAGTCACATCCTCGCGTTCATTAAAACAAGTCTCAGTACGTGGTCACCCATCCTTTGGCAAGATCTCATCACCAGAGGATGCAGGAGACCAACACCAGGCACCAACTGCAAACAGCCCAGCTACCTCCGTCACCCTCACAGGCACCACCGCCTCCCTGCTCTATATAGCGGTTTTACTGTTACCTTCTGACTGTCCTCTGAGAATCACTGCTCTATGAGGACATGAGCTCCATCTTCACATTTCAGGCTCAGGTGACAGACGTCCACCTTGGTTCTTCCATCTCATGTTATCTTTGTCAGAGTTCCCATTAAGTAGAAAAGACTACTTTGGAATACATAATAAAAGACATAAAATCGGCGTATTTCTCCTTCACATAAGGCAGTGATTGAAGAATTAGCCAAAAATAAATTTTTTTATGATAAAAAAGGTACTCACCAAAAATCATCTGCACTCCACAGCCTCTCCACAGTTATCCTGCAAGGTACCCGCAGCCTCGGAGTGAAACAATGGGAACCATTTCCAAACACTAAATCACCGATAGAGAGGGCTTATTGCTGCTTCAGGACACGAGGATCAACAGTGCTTTCTCTGGAAAGTGGAAAGGAGAGTTCTTTATATTCAGAAGACCGCATCATGAACTGGGTACAAAAAGAATAGCTCCACACATGGTGAGAAAATAGGGTGCAAGAAAGGATGACAGAAAGACCCAATCCACCAATCTCCAGCAGTGGAAGGAAAAAAGGTTGATCCTGCAAGGTCATTCCCCAAAAATGAATGTCAATTTCTGTTATCCAGTTTCCAAACATTCACCTTATGGAAGCAGGCATTCACAGCTCACAGAAATCTTGATGTTCAGGGTTTATAATGTAAAGTTTACTCGGGATTTAAATATATGGCCACTAAATAAGTTGAACAAGTTATCAAACATCCACCTTTCCCTCAAAGCAGAAGTGCAGGACTTAGGATTTAGGGTTTAGGAAAAAGCTAATAAGAAGTGTGAAAAACAAATAACAAAATCCAAGTAATTGTCACCTACTATTGTACTTCCAAACTGATTCTTACCTATAATAATTAGGAAGAGATTTAAATACATAGTTTCCTTACAATTCTCAACATGAACAGTCCAAATGTTATTGATTTTTATATGAACATGGCTTATTCCCTTCTTCCTCACCATGCTTATCATCCATAATATCTGCAAGGTCTATTACTAGCATTTAATGATCAATACCATGAAATCCTCTTATGACAGCAATATGCTCAAAAGATGTTAGATAAAATCCTGAACTCTTTAAGTTATAAAAGTCAGTGGGAGTCTGAGTAAGGCACCAAAGCAAGGCCTAAGCAAGGACTTCTTCTCATTATTTTCAGTATGTAATGGTATTGCTCTAAATTGGCAAAAATAGAGCAGAAAGCCAAAGAGATAAATAATTGGGTCTAATCTGTCCTTTTCAGTGGCACTACAAGAATAAGCATAGCATGTGTTCCTCAAGGGATTGCAAACAATGGTTATGGGGTACACAGCAGCGTCTTTCCCACTGAAGTGCATTCCTCCCTCAATTGAAATGCTGCCCTCTGTAACAATTGAGAAAAGGAAGTGCAAAATATGGCATCCAATTGAAATTACAGATGTTGTTTTCCACATGCGGTGATGTGCCGCTACATCTGCTTCTGCAGACCCCTCTTGGGACCACTGGTGAAAAAGAATGTGTGGTGGGGAGGTCACAGATATTCTCACAGGTCAAAATAGCATAAATGAAAAATACCACCCCTTAGGGTGACACGAATAAAATCATATAAAAATTTAGATACCAAGATGACTAAAATCATTACACGACTTAATGGCCATGTTCTGCATTACATTTATTTTCCAGGACAAATGCAAAGGCCAAATGCACCTGGGTAATGCAAAGGATGCAGAGTTGCAGGTTATTAAGAAAAATCCAGGCTACAGAGAAAAAAATTACCATCTTTCTAAAA
The DNA here is from genome assembly GCF_028554395.1 of Pezoporus wallicus. Taxonomy (NCBI): domain Eukaryota; kingdom Metazoa; phylum Chordata; class Aves; order Psittaciformes; family Psittacidae; genus Pezoporus; species Pezoporus wallicus. The sequence continues at coordinate 2,179 of NW_026635034.1, forward strand.
CCATAGAAGCAGCAACATAACAAAGCCCCAGAGAACATCACGCTTGAGTGTCAATATGACAAGTGAGAAATTATTGCAAGCATCTGCTAGGATCACTCTTGAGAGAGAACAACCGCTGAATGCATTTCTGCCCCTCTTATGTACAACACAGAGACAAAAAGAGAACCACCTGAAATCTCTTCTCTTGGTCAGTAACAGGCAGTGTAATTTCCATGCTTTCCAAAGAGAAATAAAGGCACATTAATAGCTAATATAGAGAAAAATAGGGGTGGAAAAAGTCACTTAGTATTCTTAATTTTAACTAAATAGCCTCACAGTTGAATAGAGTCATCATCCAGCAGTTGTTATGGCAATAAAGCTTTCCCTTGCATCTCTATTCCACCCACCTATTCAAGGTATTTTGGAGGCACTGCCACTAACTTTTAACTTACGTTTTAGGACCTTCTTAGAAACCACTCCAGAGCTGTACCATGGCTGTTCCTCAGGCCTCCTTTCAAATGTTCCTTATATTCCAGAAATCAGGTTTTGTGTCCTGGAAAAAAATGCTTAATCTTATGCTCTTAAAGGTGAACTTTATATAAAAAAAAAATAAACCAAATTCAGGACTTTTAAAATTATAGAGGAGTAGGGGATGTTCTGTAGCTTTTACCACACAAGTTACCCTTTGGAGGGAAGGAGGGTCTGTGAATTAGGTTTTAAGAACAAGGTTTCTTAAAATCTCAGGCCAGATCAATTCCTAACATTGTTCCACTTACAATGGTGGAAATACTCTATGAATGAAGATTTTGTAAAGGACTTCTTATTGCAACAAAACCAAATTGTACTTGAAGTGTTTCAGGATGAGAACTTGCATTGGAAACAAAGGATAGGAGCAGGGGGGACACCCACCTAGGGAGCAGGAAATTAGAGAGGAGCAGATAATGGTTCCTTTCCATTAACACTCCGGGTAACCCTGTTAACCCCATGATGACCACTTCAGTACAGACACAGCTGTTCACTCTCAGAAAGCTGGCTTGGAACAGAGTCCCCTGACCTCCCTGTCTGAGGCTGGAATTATTGCTGTTACACTGCTGTTTGCTTCTGGTGTTCCACTAAATACAGATATAATCAAGAAAAGGTTTCCTTATTTTAGTTAAGGCAAAATTGCCTGACAATGCATGAATTAAAATCACTCAATCCATTTCATAAACTGCCCTCTGTAAACCACTAGTATTTCCACATCGTTATATGGTACATTCAGTAATCTGATTGCCTTGGGAATATTTGTTTTTCCAAAACTTGTGGCCAAGGTACATAAGATTAGATCAGACACAGCTTGTCTAAGAATGCTGTAATGTGGGTGTACAGTAGAGTTGCCAGGTTCGAGTTACAGGTAAAAGTTCTCTTTCAAACTTTTCCAGCCAGGGGCTCAGTTATCTGAAGTTGACTGTTGCAGCGTTTGGCACTTTTCGCTTTGCTTTGCTCTTGGCCTTCTAATACTGGAGGATCAACACGGGAAGTGTTTGTATTGCACACCTCACCGACTGCACGCCTGATCCTTACCTCAGCAAAACTTGGGATGTTTTCTAGGTCCTCACAATGACAGAACACAAGTCTCCCCGGGATTCGCGCTCTTCTGCTGGGATTTTCTCACCATTCCGCATGTTAACATGAACCAACAGCTGGGTTTAAGAGATCTGATATAAATAGTAACATCATGCTGCGAGCAAGCTTCTTGGAAAGTAAAGAAAATATGTTATTTAATGCACTCTGACATTTGCCTTTCCTCCCTTTATTCCTAAGCTGCATTTCTGTAAACACCCATAATGACAAATGTAAAGAAGCTGACTTCTTCATGTAGACATAACAAGTGCTGCCCTGAGCCCAGGAGATGATATCCAGAACAGCTTACCTCTCCCCTCAGCCAGACAGCTGGCAAATTCTGCGCAGTAGAAAAAGGACTCGGAGCGTGGATGGAAATTCCTGCTTCCAACAGCATTCAAGATTACAACCTTTGGTATTTTATTTTCTTGGTCGCTCTGTGTTGCTTCAGAAACTTCCTGCTTTTGCCATATCTTTCCATTCATTAAAACTGCAGCTTGCAATTAAACATTCTGACATAACATAGCTGAGATTTTTTGGCAGCAGCCTTAACCAGAGGTTTTCAGAGTTTCCTGCAGACGGCTTTAAATTCTCATATCCTCATGAATGCTTGCCACCTTCTTTTAATAACTTGAAAAAATCAGCCTCTCTTAGGAACTTCATTGTTTCTGTATTTCCCCAGCACTCATTTACTGCTTTCAGAAATGTGTCATGCACATGTACATTTATAGAGAGAGCAAAGTGTACATATGCACAGTATAGTTTGACATCTTATAGAGAACACACAGATTGCATAGCAGATCTAAAGAAAAATAGTTACATTCAATGTTTTTGTTATTAGAATGTACTTTTCTCTTCTGATGGCATTGTGTTATTTCACCCCTCAAAAAAACCCAACAATCGTATTTACCATGTTATTCCAAAACTGCAGGCCTTCGTCTGATAATGATTTTGTAGCTTTATGCATACTATGACTGTCAGATATTGCAACACTAAACTACTATTTTTATTCAACAAAGTATTTCTTAGGTAGATGTTGCCCTTTTTCCAAAGAGCTAGAAATCACTTAAAAGGATTTTAAAGTTACCTGCATTCTTAAGATATAGAATATATTTTATCATTTGGACACCTGTGCAAACAGTGCTTGCCATTATCTTAAATATAGATTCAAAATTGATTTAAAAAGAGGTCTTTTTAAATGTTCAAACTGACCTTAAAGTCCTTCTTCTTCTAACATTACCTGGCAAATAAATTCTTAAAGGGTATTATAAACTTAAGAACTGTATTTTATTCTGGAAAATTTTCTAAGGGATTAAAGAGAAAATGTCTCCTTTTTACTCTAAGTTTAATTTCTATATTTGACAGCAGTATGTGTGGTCAGTATCCCATGCTGTTAAGAAACAAAAGAGACAGAAATAGATATAGGAGACTATCATACCTGGAAAGATTTTGAACTCCTTTTTAAAGTAGGTTTGAAGTTGATGGGGCCTCTTCAAGTGACAAAAGACTCATGGAACTCTTAAAAGCCAGATAAGTTGCTCCTGACTTGCACAGGAGACTTCAGCTCCCACTGCAATCAGTTAGAGCTGCTTTTAAAATGCAAGTATAAGCATTATTTTTCCTGCATTTACCTGCTTCGCTGTAAATGCCACTGACCAAACTGCACATGTGAAAAGCAGCTTTTATTGCCCTGACCTTGTAAGCTTCATCCCCAGAGCCCACAGTGGCTCTGTTATAATGTGTAAGGCATAACACAGAAATTTCAAAGCAGTTAACTTAAGAAATAAAGTTTAATTCTTAAGCTTGGGCAGCTTATAAGGTGCATTTTGGGCCTATTGTAACGGAGTCCAGACTCCCTCAGTACAAATATGTCATCGGTGTATTTCCCGTTGATTCCTTTGGGGGTACACATAGGATGATCCCACAGTATCCCTCTGGCCCCTTCAGGTAAAGGCAAAAATGCCATCGATCTCTGCTGAACGTTTGCTTTTGTTTGGAAAATAAGTTTAAAAATCCAACCAGAGTGTTAACATGGATCAACTGGTGCACATTTCAGAGTTCTGTATCTGAACAGGCATTTGTTAAGGGGTTTATGGTTTTCTTGGCTGTGATTTAGGATTATTGCATACTTTCTCAACCCTTTACTAAAAATATGCTCAGTTCTAACCATGAAATGCGGCAGCACATTTGTTGCAGTCTCTGAGGATGGTTTCTTATCTGTCAAACAGTTTAGAAGACAAACTGGCACTGAGACAGCTCACCTGTTTTCCGTGGTTACTTACTTAATGATAAACTACTTCACGGACCCTGCTATAGCATCTAGGACAAGTGCTTTGAGACAAAGCTCTGATACACATATAAACAGGTCACCTCATCCTAAAATGCCATTTCATTTCCAAGCCAAGCCAGCTGGCTTTGGACAGAAAGTTCTTTTCTACTTGCGTGGGCAAACTTTATCGCCTTCCCATCCTTTTTCTCTTGCTGTCACATTACTGCAGAGGTGGCGGTGGCTGATAGCAGAGTGAGAAGCAGTGTTCAAAATGTGTCCGTGTTAGCAGAGATAATAACGCCTGGTCCTGCAGCCATGTGTTGAATCAATCCGTGTGATCTCACATAACCTAATCAAATGTCTTCCCTTTCATTATATGGAAGTAGAGAAAGATTAACCGAGATTGAGTTCAAGATACTGAATAAAAAGGAAAAGTATACAAAGTTGTGGTGTTTGATCCTCTGTTTCACTAACCTCAGTCATCGTTTGAAAGGGTCCAGGCTCATCCTGGGTTTGGAACTTTTCTATCTTTCAGTTTAGCGAATCCTGTTGTGCTCCTTGTTGGAAAGGAGCAGATTTCTCCTCAGCTCTCCTACAAGGATGAAGTACGACAACTAGTGTTACCTGGGAGGAAAGCTGAAAGTTTGGGACTGTTGGGTTTCTTCTATTGTTTGTCTTGGGTTTTTTTCCAATGGTTCTTAAGAAAGATACAAGTTCATTTTTCGACTGGACTCTAAAATGAAGGGTTCTCAAGCTTCTCCATTACATATTGCTTTATGAAGGCAATGGAAAGTCTCTTATTCATTCAAAGACCTGGCCTGCAAAAGATTTGACCTAAGCAGAGTAAACTAAGCAACAGGTATAGTTTAACTGGTGTAGAAGTAGTTTAAATCTGTTTTGTTACACTTTAGTAGAGCTGAACTGTTCTAAAATAGGTTAAAACCATTATTGCAATGGAAGCCAGGCTCTGAATTTACTGTGCCTTCACTATACCTTTCCCCTGGGCAAAAGAGGACAAGGCTACCTCAGATCACCTAGCATTTCCTGCAGGTACGTGTATAGGAAAAGCTGACACACAGAGACTTGTTATCCCCATGCCAATTTGTCCACGTGTCCATATCCATAGTTACACTTCTTTATGTAACACCAGTTTAAAATGATACTTGCATGGTCTGAATACATGACTGAGTGATCTCATTCACGTACTGACATGCTTGACAACTTACCATGCATCAACTGAGCCATGGTAATTGACCATGTGTGTTTGCTCTTAGCCTGTGGCCATCTCAGATGGAAGAAACCAGTTTAGACTTTTCCTTTTCTTGGCCCTGAGGTTAAGCTGACACACTGAACCTCACGTTTGCTGCAGGCTAAAGCAAGGCAAGCTGCAGTTACTGTGCCTCAACTGATGTGCGCTAACTCGTTCAGTTGCTGGAACCGGACAGCATGCCTGAGCTGTTGGCTGAAATGGGATAATTGAGGGCATAAATCAGGTGTTAGTTCAGCTCAGTGCAAGCCAATTAGGAATGGATTGAAGGTAAATAGACACAAATCACTCTTAGTGCAGAATAAAAGTGGCTACCCAGCACTAGCTTAACTAAATCCAATACAGCTTAATCTAACATAAATGGAAAGACTTTCAATTAGCCATAAAAAGCCAAAAATCTTCTGTGCATTGTGTAGAGTGTGTGCATTCACTTCAGGCATCAAATCAACTGGACACATAAACAAAGAAAATGAGCCAAATTCACTGTGTGCTCTGCAGACAATGTAGAGAAAGGGACAGAGGTGGCTGTGAAAGCAGCAGCACGGTCTCTGGCTCTCCTAGCAGACTGGGTACACTCTAATTTCCAGTTGCAAACTGCTGAAGGCAAGGATGGGTATTCTGCCTTGTCCCAGAAATGTGCACTCTGCCATCATCTAATAATGAGGATGTAACAGTGCTAACACAACCCTGGTCAAAGTCAATTATGAACAAACATGGAACAGCTGAGTTTGTTTTCATTCCTTGAGCTTGATGAAAAGTATTAAGGATCAGAAGATGATACAGATATCAAAAAGTAATTCTAGATTTCATAAATTTTAATAAAATGTTATTAGAAATTCAATCTAGCCAAAAAAATCCTTAATGAATAAAAAGCAAATAAAACTTGATTCTCTCAAATGGCTTCACCCTTCTACTTTAGAAACTGTTACTGAACTCAGGGAAGCAGAGTTGGAATTAGTCATATAGGGACAATTCTTCAAATCCTTTACCGATGGGAGATTGACTTGAATGAAGGAATCTGGCCCCCTAGTTCCCACTTCCTGGCTGAGTTATCTCTTCTAAGAAATTCTTTTATGGAGCATGTCCGTGGGAAACTAGTCTGAATTCTTTGTGTTGTGTGAGACTCTAGAAGACTCTGTTATGGATCAGCATCCCATGAGAGAGGATACATGATGCATATGCACAATAAAATGATAGTCTTGCCCCTACAACATACTACATAGTCCTAGCAGCAGGCTGTGCCTCAAATCTATTCCTATGTGGCTGTTGAGAACCAGTAAGGAGTCATCCTGTAGCCTGTGGGAAGAAATGCAGCCTTTCTCACGTCTCATCCATCCAAGGTAAAAAATACATTGTCCTCCATGCTATGGGACTTGTGCTCCAAGTGCCCTTTAGCTGTGGCATGAATTCTGTTCACTGGGTTTTTTCCCCTTCTGAGCAGCCCTGTAGTCACACTGCACAGTTGCAGCAGACCACACATTTTGAACACAGGAAAGAAAAAAGCATATTATCATCAAGATAATTGAGTGCTGGAAAGAAATTTGCCTCCAGCACTTTGTCCAGATTAAAATCTCAATCAGTACCATTATCTGGGAAGTATCTGCAGTGACACGTGCAAGCTACGCATCCCAGTCAGCAGTCTGACCTATAGCATTTGCAGAAGCTTTAGCAATTTCTTTAATACCCCTTACAAGTCCTCCATTTAGTCAAAAGCTGAAATGCTGCTCTTTGTGAGACAAACTTCTAAAACAGCAGATTGAAGTACTCTGTGTAAATTGAGCAATTTCTGTTAACACATGTCGACTAAACCAGAGCTGCCAATCAGCCAAGCTGCTGCTCTGTGACAACAAACATCTGAGGTACTGGAGCTTGAAGTTAATCGAAGTTATTTATTTTATCATGCAGAACTAAGCCATCACCCATTGCTCTCGCAGACGTGGTTTCCACCTTCCCCCTCACCCAGAGCACACATGCTCTCTTCTTCAAAAGAGAAATGTTACGTACTTAGCCTTAGTATTAACCTTAAAAATTCAGCTATTACAGTTGATGTTTATTCTGCCTCTGGTACCAAATTATGTACACAAGCATAATTGGGGGATCACTGAAGGAACAAAACCCAAATTACAGCTATTGTTAATTCAAGCCCAAGCACTTTTGTTTGTATAAACATGAAGTAACCACAAATATAAGAACTGTAGCTAATACCGTTCTCCTCTCCTCATGTTAGTGATCTGAAAGGTTCCTTCAGAGGACTGTTATTTAAGAAGTGGTTCAATGGAAGAGTAATTAGTTTGAGAGTGTAGACTACAAGAGTCAGAATTGAGGGGATTAGCAACAGCAAGGACTGCAAAGCCATTTCCCCAGCACCATTTTCTGTACCCTACCACCAGCTGGGTTTTTTTTTCTGGTGCACTTTTGGGCTCCCCCATCAGCAAGAGTGAAATTATCATTCAGTTGCATTGCTAAAAATTTGGACCAGTTCCACCGACTGTTGATACATTGCCTCCCAATGCCCTGGGGATGCCCGTCACACTGCATGCTCTGTGGGGCTCCTTCTGAACAATGCATAGCTGATCCCTTTCTTCATACCAGCTTGCTCATGAGCCATGTGGTGGCATAACGGATCCAGCTTCCTTCTGTGTCCTGAAGACTTTGGCTCGAGTCTTGCCTGCTTGCCATGAGAAGGCTCCAAAATAAGAAGCACATTCAAGCCTGCTCCCTTCTCTACATTTAGACTTTCTTTTAGTGCTTTACTGTCATCACAAAGCCAGGAGTATGCACTGTTTTACTGCTTATGGAAAAGATAATTTATGGACTGTCCTGAAGATTCCTCATGTTTGAGCTTTTCTCAACCGATCTGACTTTGCACCTATAGCTTTAGGTGCTTCTGACAGCTCCCTTTTTTCCCCTCATTGTTTTGGTTCGTTAGTCTTAGCACTGCTGACACAAACAGTGCATCTCAAAAGGCATCTTTCCTGTGGGCTCTGTTTACTCGTTAATGTGGCTAAGTGTCATCTGAAGTCCCGGGTGACAGCTCGCTTTGCTTTAGATTGTGGCATTCCCCTATATGATATATTGTATCTGAAGGAGAGCACAGTTACATCTGTAGGAAAGTGAAGAAGACCCATGGGAAAAGGGGAGTTGTTGGAGTTCTGGCTGCGAGGGGGACTGGGGAATTTGGCATTTAGGTTCCTACACAAGATGTAATTTCCAGCTGAATGGCTCAGGCACTTACAGGGCTTCACTTTGGCCCCAGCTGCGCACTAAGTGCAACCGACATCTCTCTTAAAAGCCACTCACAGCAACCTGCCTTGATGTGACTGTTTTGTTTTCAGTAAATAGCAGGGGGGAGAGTTGCTTTAGTCAAGTAGCCGATAGCCCACATGAACTGGGTTGGAGAGTTTGGTCCAGGCCGCTCAGAAAGGAATAAAAGTAGCTGGGAAAATGGCAGATGAATCTGACAGCTTGCAAATAAAGTTTTACTGGAAACATTTCCCACTGAGTCAATGGCTGTGTAGCTTTTGGTACTGAATTATTGGTAGAGTCCCAGTTCTTGCCAATGAATCACATTCTCCTCAATTCAGGATTAATCAACATGTCATTTAGATGTATTCTGAGACAATAAGCACTATGATATGGATGTCAAACTATTTTAGGTCAGACTGTTTTCTATTTTTAGCTTTTCTATTCCATTCTAGGGCTAATGCCTCAAATTCAGAAAAGGCAATTGTTACAAGATACGAGCAGAATCCTGACTCCATGGAGGATCAGTGAGAGTTGTGCCATTGACTCTTACAGGGCCAGGATTTCACCTGATGGGTCTGCTTTGATTAAAGCTTCATCCCTCAGTAACTGAGACAGTTACTCAAATTCATGCTTTTAAAATGCTTTATGATCTAGAATTGTTACAGAAGGGGAAGCATAAGAGCAGGAGGGGGGGATACGTGTTTTGAGTGAAAGGAAAAGAGGTCCTTGATTCACTGCACCATGATACTGCCCAGTACATGGTATACTGCATTCTTAGTGGTTGTTGTGGATCTTTGATATCTTATATATCATTCTGAGATAAACAAGACTGGATTTTGTGTATGTACTTACATATAAACACTGCTGCTTTCTTGTATTATACTTAGGATGTGTACATACACACATCTATGTACACACACACAGAGTGCTTCCTTCATTAACATTAAAGAATAGCACATGGTGAAATTTCTTAAGTGAAGCAGCCTTCAAAATGAAGACAATAAAAAATTTTAGGGAGAAAAAACCAGCAAAGGCATCCATCCAAAACAGAGACAGCCTTTCTTCTGAGTTGGACTGCACAAACACATCACATGTGCACGTACACCCTCCTCACAGCTCAGAATTCAATGTGGACAATCAGGTGTCACATTATACAGCTCCTGAGAAACTCAGAGCCAGTGATGACTGAAATCAAACCCTCCCTGTCCATAATGAGTCACTGCCATCTAAAACAGAAGAGAAACTCTGGGTATGCCTACAACAGGGATAGCCAACTGGAGGCCCACAGAATTTGGATGGAGCTCATAAATCAGTTTTATTTGGCCACCAAGAAGCTGGATGGCTCTGAGGCCAACCATGTGGTATTGCTCTTCCTGCCTGGGGTGGGATGCACAGTGAGTTCTGTCTGCCTGATCTTCATGGGGTCAGCAAATGTGCCCTATTGAAAAAAAAAAACAGCTTTCCAAATCCTATGCAAGCTGGCTGTCCTGGTCTACATGCCCTTCTGCATGCAGATGAAAACTTGCTTCACTCATGGTCTAGAGCTGGCCACAGCCCTGAGCTCAAGCTAATATCCTGCCTCTCAGCAGGCCACAGTAATCTGGGCATGTAGCACATTAGCTGCGGCTACATGGCTTCTGGTTCTCTTGGACAGCGGCCAGAGTAAGCTCGTATCTGCCTTCAAAAGACCACGTAGACATCGCTTATGTAGCTGGTAGTCAGAAGACCTGTGACAGGAGTGGAAAAATACTGCTCCTGCACAGTGGAAAGCAGGAGCAGAGCTTGTGCTTTACAGTCTCTCAGTGCCTCTTCCAAGTCTCGGGGATCCTTACTCCCGACCAAGACTACAGAGCCTGACTAGATAGGCCTAAAAAGCAGCAAGTTCTGCCTTTGCCAGCGTGCACCAAACACACAAATGCCCACGCAGCAGATCACAAAGTACCTGCCTTCTTGAGATTCAATCACTCAAAACCCTGCCTAATTTCTCATATTAAGCTTCCTAATCTCCAGGCTATCATTCCTTTTTAAACTGCCCCATTGATTTAGTAGGGTCTTTAAAAAGAGCATTAAAATTATTCCCCCTCTGCAGCACAGTTCTGGTTCATTAATTACTTCACATTACCAACATAAAACTTGTAAAGCGAGAGAAAATTGCAGCCCTCACTTGCAATTGCGATCACATTTTGTGATCCCGGCGTCGGGGACTGGCTGTACTCTGCAGTTACAGCCCCTGCCCTCAGTGCTCACTGCACAAACACACTCAGAGTCACTCACTGCTTTGAAAATAATTACAACCCCACGTTGTGTATTGGGGCTCTTTACACTCTGCTTATAAGAAATCTCTTTGAAGCTGTAACCATATGAGTGCAAATCAGCTTTTAGGGTGATTTTGGATTCTCTTTAGGCATTTTCTTTCCTCCTTTCTCCATGGCAGTTCTGGTCTCTTTGCTCAGCCATGCAGCATTCCTCTCCTGTGTATGCAAGTAGCAAAAAGATGTATTTTCTTTTAGCAATCCACCAACACTGCAGATTAAGCAATGGCTCTCTTCATCTGTTAAGCATTATGAGCTGGACTGGAGATAATAAGCATCAGAGCTACATCCTCATTGACCATACTTAACTGTAATCCACAGCGGAGGTGGATGGCACCTCTCCCAGGTGTGAGAGCACGCAAGCCTTGACCTTGCGGTGGAGGGAACACAAACAGGTATTGAAGACTCCAGTGCACAGCCTGGGTGCAGAACTGCTGTTCCACATCGAGCCCATGCACTGGCGGATTCTCCTCTCCAGCTGCTGCATGGACCCTCTGCAGAAACACCAGCCACCAAGGCTGCGCTTGCCACAGCTCGCCTTCACCTCTCACTGCAGTTTTCCATGGTCTCCAGCTTCTTCCCTTCTACATCTCACCCTCTAACCGGGGAGCTGGCGAAGCTGAGTATCAACTGCCTCTTCCTCAGCCTTAGCAGAAAGGGAACAGCAGAGTGATCATCCTCACAGTGAGTCAGTGCTTCTTGCTGGAGGATGCATGACTCACAAGTCCCCACACGGCTGCCTCCCTCCCCCATTGCCGTGCCTCACCTCCAGCCTCTCCTGTGCCAATCCCACCTTTACAGAAATCATCCCTAGTCATTAGTCCTTCCTGCCATTACCTTCTTTGCTATAATAAGCTTGGAGACAAGGTAAAAAAAAAAAACTTAACAGGACTCCTGTTTTCATAGCAGAAAAGCAGCTCTATTTGTTGTCAGCACACAGATATATGTCTCCTGGCCCCTGTGGCTGGGCATATAAAATGTGCAGCCACAAACCCATCTGCAAAGTGACTTTCAAGTGAGGCCTATTAAAAACAGCAATTCCCTGCTCTAATACATTCGTTCTGGGCCACAGGGAAGATCCCAGAGGTCTTCAGCTTTCTCTTCACCCCGTTGTTAGGATTTCTCAGGGGTATTTCTGTGAAGAACCCACTCCACTAAGTTGTTATGAACCTGGATTAAGGAGAAGCAGTAACTGCTGATTGAACCAAGAGAAGAATCAATGAGCCAGTGTTAAAAATCAAGAACAGAGTACTTTTTCCCCCCATCAGTTCCAGTGCAATGGTGTTCACTGTTTGCTTCCTGACTTTTACAGAACCCAAATTATTCTCACCTTACCCCACTGGGCTGATTTTCTTCCCAGAAACAAAGTAATGGCTGCTTGGGACCACTCCAGGAAGCAGTCAGGAAGGAAAAAAGCGCCTATGTTTTAAACCACAGAGAGGACAACCAGCTGTAATGCAGAAATGGTGACAGGAGAGCCTCATGGCCTCTACATAGGGAAGTGTTGGAGGTTTCTACCTTTTGGGACCTACAGAAAATAACAGATATAACTTTTGCAAACACAAACTCATGGATTAGTGCCAGATTTGCAATACAAACATGCCAGTCATGGACTCCAACCCAAGCAGGGCTACAGTTAGCAGCCACCCACAGCAAGTGTCATTTATGTCTGCTGGGTGAATGGGAGGAAGAGCCCTTAAGTCCTCTGTGGTGGGGTCTTTAATGGATGTGCTAATCTGTAAAGAGGTCCAGGGAGAGCACAAGCTCTGCATGGGGCCTCTAGGTGTGACAGCCTAACTCCAGCATATGGGAGGTGATGTCTACACAGGGAGGGACTTGCCCTGCATCAGCCCACACTGTTTTCCTGGGAAAAGAGGCAGCTCCGCATCCCATGCTCTTTGGAACATATCTCTTGCTGGCAATAATCACACGCTGCCATTATTAAGAGCAAAACTTGCCATTTGCCAGGCCTGGTTTCTCTAGAAGATCATCAGAACACATTAAAAACCAAAACCCCAGCACATCTGTGTGACTTTGCAGTGACACTTTGCCACAGCCTGAGCTGGACCACTCATGCCAGTGCCAGCACATACCCCAACACCAGACAGGACAAACCCCGCTGGTGGGGGATCCATAAGAGGACAAAAGCCACAAGATCAGCTCATCCAACCTCAAAGCTGACCAGTGGTTGCAAGAGGGCATCTGTGAATAGAGTGATACAGAGAGAATTCCTTTGCTTTAGAAACGGTCCCTGCCCAGTGGAAATGCTGAACAGTAGCTTGGTTCTCTCTTGCAGTGAAACCTTTTGCCTAGAGCTGATTGGGATTAGCTAGTTACAGGGAAGCAGGCATGACACATCTTTGCCACAGCTTAAGCGAACAGAGAGTGCACTCCTTGGGGCAGTCCCTGCCTCTCCCTCAATCTTGTACACCACCACACACACACACAAAATAAGGCATGGTATAAATAACAGCTCTGTCTTTCTCCTGTTCTAAAATGCAAGCAGTTTAAAACAAAAGCCTTTCTTACAGGGAAGAGCAGAAAGCCAGTGTTTTGAAGCCGTTTTTCTTCTCACTTGTTAACATTAAGCCCAGCCTTCTGCTCATAAATAATGCATATGACCTCTTTTTCCTCAATTACACAGTAGTGTCAGATTCCACACTCTGCCTTCCCAGAGTCACTTTCTCTCTCTTCTGGAGACAGCAAAGCCCACTTGGATGTCTGCAAGAGCCACACACTCATTAGACACGAAGAGGATTCTTTCCATATACCAGTTAAAAGATATACAACACCCCTGTCTTGGAGTTTCAGTCATTATTCCTTGCTGGACTGAAATGCTGGATGGCAATATGTTTACAGTAAATAGGTTTTACCTTATCCCAGCACTTGTGGCACAGATTCTAAACACTCTCCAGGATGCAAAGATGAGTTGGGTGAGAGGGTCACTGCATAGCTGATGAGCTGGAGTGGAATTAAGACAATGCTCCTGAGGGCCTAGCAGGGAGACAGAAAAATGATGGGGAATTCAGTTTGTCAGGTGAGTCAAAGATGTGAAAACAAATGAAAACAACCCCTCTTCTTCTCCTGCCCACCATCTTTTTTGATTAATTTAAACTTATTGAGATGAGAAGCCAAGGTTTCTGCTTTGCTATCAACAGCTTGCTGTCTACAGATACTGACTCATTAGGGAGGCTGCCTGCTTTTGTGCCTTAAACTAGGCAGCCAGAAAATGTTAGACTGAAGTATTGCCTGTTACAGATTGACAACATTTAAAACCTAGATGGCCAAGCTACCGATATAATTTCCATACTCATTAACCATGACATCTCCTGTTCTCCCCCACAGCATTCTGTCAGATTTAGCCGGACCAAGAACCTGTCTGAGCTGCCAGAAGTCATTTCTTTACTTCTCCATGGATTGGCATCGCCTGAATGTACTCCTACCCCTCAGAGCAGAAGTTTAGAGAAATCTCCCATTTCCCAGCTGTGCATCTTGCCTGCCCTTCACACACACACACACGGTCTATTAGCTGTCCACAGCTATGCCCATCTAACTGGCAAGCTGCCTGTTCACAAGCTGCTCCAACAATTGCCCTTGAGCCTAAGCCAGTGCCAAGTCCCCTCTCAGGAGTTCATGCTCTGAGCTAGCACTAACACGATCGTACTGCATGGCTTCACCCCGCACAGTGCTGACAATGACCTCTTAGGGACCCCAGGTTTGCTGACGGCAACAAGCTCCTGAGTATATTCCAGGCTAATATATGCCAGGTTGTATTGTCACAGCCCTCTCATGGACCAGCAATCTGTCAATAGCAGAGTTAAGCTTACAGATGCAGTGTGACACGGGAATCTAGGACTCTGCGAGTTCTTGGTGCGAAAGACTGTTCCATACACAGTGTGACACCGGAGAACAACACAGACACAGAGGCAAAAGGTGGGTGCTAGGCTGGGGCACAAAACCTTACGCAGGCATTTTGAAAGGGAAGAAGTTTAACTGGTGTTAAAAGGGGAACAACAGCATTTCCAAATAACTTTTCTTACAAGGAGAATAACTTTACCCACTCACAAATTCCATCTGTGAACAGGAAACAGCTTCACAGGCTCCTACAGGTGGCCAGGGTGAATGCCAAAGCATCAGAGGGTGGGTTACCCTCAGTGCTTCACAGCTGAAGTGCCATTTGCTTTATATCAAAAGCCAATATTCACTGAGAAAGAAAAAAGGAAGAAAAATAACTCTGTATCACCAGCCATGGGTATTCATCTGTAAAAGGGCACAACTAAGTTCTGGTCCTGACACTGCAAGTGTATGATTAATGCTACCAAGTGCAACAGCGTCAACAGGAAAAAAATGTTCTCACCCACCTTGTATCTCTCGGGAGAACAAATCATGTTAGCCTGTACAGTCAGCATCGCCACAACACATACGCCAGGCTATCAGGATGCCTGAGGTGAAGCTCTTGCTAGTGCTTGTTGCCTCACAAGGCATGTTCCCTGGCGTAAGAGGAGCAGTATGTTAGTGGCACGTGTCACGTACCATTGATAACTGCTGGTCGTCCCACATGCACAGGCTCATCATAGGTCAAACTACTTTCGCCGGTGTCAACTCTGCTCATGTTCAACAGGAAACAGTAAGAAGATGCTTTTGCTTCACATTCTAAAGCTGGAGGAATGGAAATACATTTATATCTTAAAAATTTTGCTTGAGGTATGAAACTGGTCCAAAAAGCTTCAGATTGAAGCTGCTCAAAGGAACAAAGAAGAAGTCTTTCTGACAGACTCAGAACCCAGTCAGGAACAATGGGGCTTAGATTTAAAACACAACCCAGAACTGAGTTCTTGCAGTTCCTGGAAAATATGAATACTGGACTGGTGCATTTTTTTATTCACTATTATTATCTCCCATAGACATTCATCCTGATCTTAACATCTTTATTGTCCACACAGAGCAAGTTTCCTCTCAAACAGAAATGAATGTTCCAGTAGATTTCCTTAGACAAAAACATAGAAATCAGACAAAAAAAAGATCCCTTCATAACTTTTTAAAAAAACATACACTTGGTGTTGTGATTCAAAGTGCTCTTTGTTTCACTAAGGACAAATACTGAATCTTACAAAGAAAAAAAGCAGAAGTAAGAAAGAAAACTGCTGTCATACACGGGTTAAATCACAATTGCAGTCTTAGTTCCAGACTGATTACACTGAGGGGCAAACACTAGGTAAAGTCAGGGTTGTTATTTCGCCTCAAGGACAACAGATCTTTGTCCTGAACCTTGCAGTCAATACCTATAAATATTCTGAATGCTGTCAGAAAATTGTGAAAACCCCTCTCTCTCAGGGACACAAACATAAGACCTTCTGCTCTTCAACACCACAGCAAAGTGAGAAGCGACAATTCACTTCTTAGAAATATAAGACAATTGTTTCGCATGCTGTTCATCTGATGTAAAAGATCTTTTTGTCTGCAATGAGGCTTAAATCCTTTCAGCTGCAGTTGTTAGCAATGGGGACACAGAGTCCAGTATTACCTTAAAGCCCTTTGCATGCCACCCTCTACAAGGAGAGTTAGACCTGCTTCCACAAAGAGCAATGGCCAGAGCACATGTCAGGGTAAAGGCTGCTGCCCTGGTTCCTCTGAGCCCTCCATGCCCCATCTTTAAGTGAGGCTCAATAAATCAGCTGTCCTGCAAAAACGTTGTGTGACCTCTGGTGAGTGATGCAGTATAAATCCACATGAACATTTCCTTTCATTATCAGTAAATACTTTTGGATTGGTTGAAATTGTTCCTGCCACTGATATCACTGATCTCTGAAGAGATAAACACGAGCTGATTGATGACTTGTCTGCAGGATCTGTTTCAACCACCCCCAGGCAGGATATTTTCCATGCGGGTAATAATAAATCTTACTATTGAATGTCATCAAATGAAAGCAAATTATGGTAAAAATAGGCACAGTTATGTATTTCTTATTATATAATGATAAGGAAAATCTTTCAAAGATTGGAGGAGCTTCCATTTCCATGCACGATTTTTTGTAATGTAATCATTCTGCCTCCTTCTAATATATATCTTTTTAAAAGCCTTGTATAGCCAAGCAATGTAAAGAAACTATCTCCTCAAAATAGCCTGTCATGTAGTCAGGTCTGGAAGGTAAGTTTCTCATCATGACCAAGACTGAATAAGAACAACATCCATACTCAACAAATACCAGGGCTGCCATTTACCACCCCTTTTTATGTGATATTTTCAGGTATCACTAATGCTATTTTATCCCTTTTATTTGCAGAGGAAGCAAACGCCATCCTTTCTCATCAGTTAATAGAACAGGTTTGAGGGGAGAGCTGCCACTCACTCCTATTGCTCCCAATTCTTTTCTCAGAATGACTGTAGAGTTCTAGGGAAAAGTTGTACCTCCATAATGAGAACAGCACTGAAAATGCTCATGCCACATTATTTGTGCCAAGCTCAGGAATAAAGATCTAACCAGCTTTCTAGGACCTGTTACATACAATAAAGCCAATGCTTTGTACCAGGGAGGCTGTGTTGAAAAGGAAGGAAAAAGTGCAAATCCAAATCTCACATTTTAAGACGCGAGCATAAGAAAAAGAGCTGTGCAGACAAGATTACAGGTGGTCCACTTACCAAATCATGTATTTCACCATCACATTGTCTGCACAAAAAAAACCTCTTTGTCCCCAAATGCAATAAACCAGACAAAATGAGGAGAGACAGCAAAAGGACTGGAGAGAAAAACTCATCTGAAGCTATCTAATCCTGCTGTTTCTGTCCTCAGTCTGCGAAGGCCAGGGAGAGTTTGGGCTAGAGAGTTTGGGCTACAGAGCTTGGGGAGAGAAGTGGCAACAATTTGGTAAGTATGCCCTATGTGATGTCTCCTCTATGCAAAATCTACTCCATTCTGTGTCATTTGTGCAGAGCAAAGGTAGCAAGGAGGAAAAGAGAACAGAACAGAGATGGGAGAGCTGTGTAACTTGAAGGGAATATATCAGCTCCTCAGGGATTGGATAAGCTGTTGGATATGGCCAGCAGGAAGAGTGGATGATTTTATAAAGACTGGAAAAGGCCTCACCACAGTTCTGAGGCCATGGAAGAAAAGACTGGTATTCACAAAATGCAACACCACCACAGATCTTATGAATAGTCAAGTTGCCATCAATTTTGGGGTGTAGAGCACATCATTAGTACAAGAAACAAAAAGAACAAATCAGCCTGGAGAAAAGAATAGTAATTCTTGTGATTTCATTGGTATTTGGGCTGCCACAGAAAGTTTTCTTTTCCACAGTTAAAGTGGGGACTGTTTGATATTGATATGAACCTGAACACCCAGATCAAAATTTCCAGTCTTCCCTGTTATAATTCAAGCAGTGCTTTAGCATCCTGGTGATTTCTAGCACTGTGAACATATGTTGAACTCCCTTGGAAGGGGACGTTTTGCTCCTTAAACTGGTTTGAGTGTACAGACCGTCATCAGGAGCACAGGCTACACCAGGTGAGCTTAGAGTCCTGTTACTAAAGAGCAGCATCATCTGCTGCAGCTTGAAAGAAGGCACTAAATTAAGCCCCTAAGGCTGATTTTCCTCTGCCATTTAGTTATTAGTTTTGTGCACCCAAATTGTAAGAAAACCTTCATGTTTGTAACAGAGCTGAGAGAAGGCTCCCTGGATCACAAAAAATCCTCTTGGATGTGAAGCTGTTAACTCAAAACTGGCCACAGGAAAGGTAAAAAGGCATCTTTGGAAAGGGCAGAGAACACAGGTGCTAAATTCCCCTAGATAACAAGATCATTTTTATATATATATACATACATATATATATATATATATGGCAGCAGCTCTGCAATGTTACATGGTGCTAAGTATCAAGGGATAACTACCAACCAGAAAGCCTTCATGAGACCAAAGAGCCTCAGTGGGGTGGCCAGAAGCACCCTGCTCTAGGCAGTCCTATTCTAGACAAGAGAAAGCTACTGAAAACCTTTGGCACAGCCCAATTTGATTTAAAACCTACCCAGCTGTGAGCTTCCAGGCACACCCAGCAAATACCACTTCTTCAGCACATCTGGCTAATGTAAACTGTAAGGTCATCTCTGCTACTAGTTTGTGTCTGAGAGACAGAGGCACTTCTCAGAAGCCTGCAGCACACAGTCTGCAAGAAGGGAAGAAATTCTTTACAATGAGGGTGGTAAAACACTGGCGCAGGTTGCCCAGAGAGGTGCTGGATGTATCATCCCTGGAGACATTCAAGGCCAGGCTGGATGTGGTTCTGGGCAACTGAGCTGATTGAAGATGCCCCTGCTCATTGCAGGGCAGTTGGACAAGATGAGCTTTGAAAGTCCTTTCCCACCAAAATGATTCTATGATTCTGTAAATAAGAGACTTAGGTTTATTAGGATGTTATTCTCAAATCCCAACTATTACAGGGCAGGCTCTATGTCTATGATGGATTCATCCAGAGAACATTTTCTCTCCCTGCCCACGTAACTGTGCTTCAGACTGAAGCCAAAGCTTCAGGGGGGTTATGAAAGCTGCAGGCATTTTTCAGTTCCATATACAACTCAGGGTTTCAAAAGTGCATACAAAGAGATGAGCCAGCAATGAGGAGCTGGCCTGACCTGTAGGAATACACCCAATTCCTCATTGTACTACAATGTTCTCCTGCAGCTTTGGCAAGCCCCACATTGTAAGGTGCAAACTGTGCGAAGGGGGCAGAAAATTCAGAAGGATTCACATGATCTGCCATTTACTCTTCCAGCAACTTCTGTGTTCCTGGAAGGGTTTATTTTAGCCTCAGCCTGAATAAAATGTGGCATTACTCCCTGACCATTTTTGAGCAGCTCTGCAGCATCATTGACACACACCAGGTTTCCATGTACTGCTATTGCCATTTCACCTGCAGTTCACAGCACATCAGCCTCATCTCTAATACACATGTATAGTCAAAATCACAGTGCCCACAGGGACCAATTTATTTTCCCACCACCTGTAGCTTTCTTCATTTTATGCAGGAAGAAGCTGGCAGTTTCTAACAAGGAGTGTTATGAATAGCGTGGTAACGCCTTTCTTCATCCCTGTTAAATTTCTCATTTCGTCTTGTGAAGTCAAATCCTGGTTTCTGCAAAGTCCCTAAAACAACCTGCATTGATTATAATTGGGTCTGCAGTTGGACTGCATGTATTTTGTCTCCAGCTTTGCAGATTCATTGCCTACTACTGCTGTCTTCCTACATTTAGGTTATTGATCCCGCTGCCCTAGAAGTCATTGTGGCAGCTGGAGGTTGTGACAGTCCTGACACAACACACAGGAGAGGTCCCCCTCCAATGCAAAAGTTTCTGTGGTGACAATGACACAGGGTGCCCAGAGAAGCTGTGGCTGCCCCATCCCTGGCAGTGTTCAAGGCCAGGCTGGACGGGGCTTGGAGCAACATGCTCTAGTGGAAAGTGTCCCTACCTGGGTTGGAACTGGATGAGCTTTAACACCCCTTTCAACCCTTTCTATGATGCTACAAGAAGTCTCCTTTCATTCCTGTTTGGCCATGAATTATGGCTTTTGCCTTGTCCCTATATGTTTATCATTCCTGCCCCCCAGGAGCTGATCATTGAGACAGCTGCCAAATAGCAGGGAAAAAGCATGATGTACAGAATAAGATCCAATATCTTTGCATGGCTTGTGATTTGTATTGTTACAGAAGCCAGTAAAAACAAGCCAAAATATCAATCTATGACTTTAGTCAGACCATTTGCATATAGTTTGAAAGCACAGTAATTCTGAATTCATACCCAATTCCTTATGCTGTTGGTGTGTAAGGAATAAAGCTCAATGAAGAATGGTAAGGCTTCACCTCAACAGGGAAAGCTGCAAATTCCATTCAGATGGACTGAATCATGGTTGCTGAGGTTCTCCTAAGTATTCAGACACCTCTGTGAACCCTATGACAAATTCAGTCTGTCTTCTTCAACTAAAAGCAAGAGCAAGTTTCATTGGTACAAATACTTCTCACGTTTGTTACTTACATTTGTAATGACCAGTGTGGATTTCACACTGGGCTTCAGAAGGACAGATGGTGCTGCCCAGCTCTGCACCCTTGGCACAACACTGTTGATAAGTGAGTGTGGTCACTTTACAGATGAATCAATGCCATTACGGACCAGGACACTCTATTCATGTTGCTGCACCCTTCTGTACTGAAATCATGACTTTCTAGAGAACCACAGACTTGTTCCCATGTGTTTTATGCTGCTTTGTCACAAACACATCACAACAGTGCTTCATACAGGTTTCTTGCTGCTAATGCATCCCCTCCTGGGATTATCTACGTGCTCTTGGTACAAACCCTCTGATAAGCCTTGGAAGCAGCCAGCAGCACATCCAGCGCTATCAGCAGCACGTTATGAAAGGAATGTCATGGCAAAGCGCTGCCGAGTCACAAGACAAAAACCACCCTGGTGTTTACAGCAGGGTAGGAAATACCGCATTAAAATAAAAGCGTGACAAGGGAAGAGTGCACACTTTGGGGTGGAAAAATATCCAAACCACCTCTAAGCTCCAGGTTCCTTTGTCATCGAGTCAGTACATTACAGAGAAGATTTGTCTGGAGTGAAAGGCTTTTTGTGACGCTTTATCTTGGCCTTTAGCAGACAGAACTGACAACCCCGAAGTGGCAAAAACCACTTGCCAAGTGCCATATTCAGCGAACAAAGGAACCCAACACCATGCACCGAACAGCAAACTATCAGCTCCCGGGGGGAAGTGTCATTTTCACATCCAGTTTGCTACACCAGAGTGGGAGAGAAGCTCCAACTGTTTTGAATTCATGTGTCAAGTCAATCACAGGAACAGATAATATTGGAGTTATATAAAATTTCGGAAGGAACCCCCACCCACCACCTGTAACACTCACTCGCCACTGTCAGAACAGCTCTGTAACTGAAGACAGCACTGAAGAGAAGTCGTCCTCACAGCTTTCTGCAAAGCAGATGATGGGATAATTACAATTTATTTTCCATATGAACTGCGGCAGAGAATAAGCGTTTATTTTTGCTCCCATCAGAACAGTGTCTACAAGTCTCCACTGGACTCGGACTGTAAGTGCTAGTTGCATGTTTTAAGTTTAAGGAAATTTGCATCTGATCCTAGAAACTTGAATTTTCAACAGACTCGGCAGGATCTGCATGGAAGGAAGAAAGGAAGGAAGGAAACACTAGCACAGTCTGCCCTACAGATTGCTTCAGCCGCCTTTGCCGCAAGGCCTTGCTGCCTCCCCTAGGGAAATCAAACCAGATCTGTCTAGTTTCCCCCAAGTACTTAACCAAGACCCTCCACATGGAGTGATTGTAGCTCATGCATACAGACAGTATCGCTGTTGCGAGCTGGGAAGCGAGAAGCCAAAAGCTGTGCTCAGGAGAGGGGTCTGAGGACTGGCAGCCAGGGATGGTCTCAGACTTTCTGCTGGGGGCTGTAATGTAACAACCTTATTCCTGTGCACGCCTAATCCATCCACACAGCTTGGGAGCTGAGTCTCCAACCTTTCCCCCACAGAGAATTAGCAGCTTGCACCAGGGTAATTTCTGATCCCAGGCAGGAGAGGTTAATGTGAATGGTACCTAAAATGCCTCGATACCAGGCTCAGACCCATGATAGTGCAGAAACTCAGGGCTTCCTGATGCTCTAAGTCTCACCTCGATCTTCCCAACAGCCTTCCTATCCTTTGTACACATTCAGTGCCAAGATCCATGGGCTAAAGTTTTGCACTCTGCTGTGCTGCAATACACCAAGGAGGAATCGCACCTGCCCTGATTTCCCCGTCCACCATTACCCAAATTAGAGCTACACCATCCCAGTCCCTCTTTCACAACCACTGTCTGAGAGCAAAGGGAGAAAACCACAAGGGGAACAGATGCTGTGGTTTGAAGAAAAAGAGAGAGGGGGGGGGAAAAAAAAAGAAAGAAAAAGCTATCATTGCTCTCTGAAAGCATCCAGAAATGTTCCTATTCAATTCATTCAGGCCTACACAAGATCAGGGAGAGCACAGGACTACTGTGAGGAAAATCTAGGTCACATATGATCACAGCAGCACAGCTGCCATCATCTCAATGGCCATATGAAGCGAGGACTGCAGCAAGGACCTCTGCTGAAGAGGGCTTTGTTTTTCTTTCAGTCCAGTTTTACAGTTTCCCCTCATTAAGGTGTATTTTCCAGCATGGCTGTGAGTACACTGGGTCTCCAATTGGGGTGAAGGATTTCGTGATAAATCCCAAAGATGATTCAGTAAGTGGAATTTCTGTAGGATCGTTTAAATAGTTTATAGGCTGCCAGGCAGGATTTTAACCTTCTAACAGTGACAGGAACAGTGTTACTTTCCTGCTCTTTTGAATGCCAACACATTTCTTAGTTCTCTTTGTTTCATATCTGTTGTGGAAAGATACACATTGCTCTCATTTTCATTAAGGAAACAGGAATCTTGTGCTATTTTAATACACCTGTGAAAACTTCTTGATATTCTTTTATTCAGGGCTCTTTTTTTTCATTAAATACACAGGTCAGACCCTGGGGTCCCTCCCCCCCCTTCAAAAAGAGAAGTTAAAATAAATGCATGCACATTAAAAAAAGGGGAAAAAAAAAAAGAAAAAGAAAAAAAGAACTGGGACAACGTAGCCCCAAACCATTATCTTCTCCCTTTATGTTTAAACAGACCCTCCATCACCCTCCCTTCTCCCCTTTTCTACACCTGAAT
The DNA here is from genome assembly GCF_028554395.1 of Pezoporus wallicus. NCBI lineage: Eukaryota > Metazoa > Chordata > Aves > Psittaciformes > Psittacidae > Pezoporus > Pezoporus wallicus. Next base: position 25,599 of record NW_026635034.1, read on the forward strand.
AAAACCAGGAGGGATCTAAAGCCCCAATACCAAACTCTCCTGCAATTCGGAAGATTAGAGGGAAAGGACAAATGTTCATGGGTGCCATGAAGTTAAGCCAAGCATCCTGGAGCAGCATTCATTAAGGAGCTCTGCCAAAACTCCTTGCACAGGCAGCTGGAGCCAGAGCAGCTGCGCGGATGGGGAGCAGGAGGAAATGATACACAGCACAAGTCAGGAAAATCATGCACAGAAGGATCCTTTGGTGGAAGTGAGGATGTTATAGATAAAGAATTAATAAGGAATTGTTCCCCAAAACAAGCAGCCCAGACAGCAGAGCAACAGGAAACCAAATCACCTAACTGCAAAGGGTCTGACTCACACCTATTGTTAAGACCTGGCCATTTGTATTCCAAGGTTTTCTGAGCCTGATGATGCTGCAGCCTTTTCCAAGCCTTGGACCAGTACCACTGCTTCCAAGTTTAGGGAAAAAGCAGTGCCACCTGGGGCAAGGACTCCTCTGAGTCATGGCTGCTAATTATACAACTTAGCATGTGCTGAAAAGAGGCATTTTAATGCATGACAGTTGAAGGAGCAAGGAGTTATCTCAGTATCCCAGGTAATATTTCTATTACCAGGAACTAGAAAGTAATGTCCCTGCTATAGTATTAAAAAAAATCTGACATGAAATGGATCCTGGCTGGAGACCTTGTCCTAGCAGCACAGCTCACTGGCAACATGACCCTTCTGCCCTGGAATTCCAGGGGGGAATTTCAACGATCCTTTGGAGACAGCACTGGCCTCTGTGAGATTTGGGGGGACTGGGTGAAACAGACTGTTAATCTCAGATCATGCAAGTAGCTGCAGAGCGCTGTGCCTGTGCGTTACCTGGTTTGAATTCAGAATTCTAATCAGATGAACTAAGTAACTTTCAATATAATTAGAAGAACAGAAGGGTTTGTTCTTAATCCACAACCATTTAATCTTCCGACTCATTAGTTGTGCAGAGGCTCTATGAATATGTATATCTGGAAGGATAAAAAATTCTTTTGACCTTGATGAGCATGATAACACACATATAAAGTAGGTGTGCACTCACCTTTCATCACACTTGCTTTATTATGTAGATTCAACAACTCCTATTGCTCTGAATCAAGCTAGCCAGAGTTATAGGCAATCCTGCAGCCAATTAGGCATCAGAGTCCTGATGAACCACAGAACCTGTAATGATTAGCACAGTATTTACAGGCAAGCTGCCTCCTACCAATTTGCATGCAAATAAAAATGTATTTGTTTTAGAAGGCTGTACTAGGCAATATAACCAGCACACCAACAACTGGGCTGAGGGAGAGAAGAAACACCTTCAAAGACAAAAGGTTCAGAGCACCGAAGAAGATTTTGTTTAGGATCTTGAATATACTGGATTTTAAGAACTTCACATAGAAACAACACTTAGCCACCCTATTTCTTGTGTAGGATGAAGATCTCAACTATCAAGAATACTCCCTCAGTGTATGAAATTACTCCATACCCCTAAGAAAAGGAAACTCGTGGGCAAATTCTCTGATTTTCCAATTTATATTTTAATTCTCCTTTTACTGAAATTAACAGGGGGTCTGCCTGTGACTGCCACAGAAGCAGGAATGCAGAAACCATGTCTTCCTTAGGTCTGCTTTGCTCCTTTTGTATTCAATTACAAAATTCCCCAAAATCAACCTACCCACCTACCCACGCTTTCTGCAATCATAGCTGTGTAACTCCTACTGAAGTCAGTGGGAATTAGACCCCAGCACCTGATACATTTTGGGCATACACCTGGAAAACACTTCAATATGAAGCATTTGTGAGGCACAGACACTGTTTTAAGATAGAGACAACCCTGAAGATCAAGGGCTAGGAAAAAATTCTAACTCAAGTACCTAAGTAGGACTGGTGTGTAGCTGCTGCTGAAAATCTCCTTCTGGGAGCTGTATCAAAGCTGGGGAGGGATCAGAGAAAATCCATCTCCTGTCCCCTTCCTCACTTGGGTTTTCATCCTGGAGGAGACCAAGCTGTCCCATCAGAGCATTCCAGAGGCAGGAAATGGGACAAACTAGAGAACAGAGCAAGGGAAGGGACCCTAAGCCCCAGTCAGACAAGAAAGATCCTAAAAAAGACCAAGTCAGGGGACTGCAACCTCCTGTTGCTTGCAACCGCTCTGAGGACGAGAAGAACAGTGTGGATCTCTGCTATGTGAATAACCAGGCAAAATCCAGCTAAAATGGGGAGTGCAAGGCAAAGTCATCAGATGACACTGCAGCCTGACTGGCAGAATAAAACCCAGGCCTATATTTGCTTTTATTTCCTTCTCCTGTCCAGCCACTCTGATTCTAGCCATTTGCTGGCTCCATTGTTGTTTATCTAAAAAGCCTGCATGGACCAGAAATTCAACACATATCCCCCAGCTTGTGACACGAAGACACTGCAGAAGTGACCTCTTCCCTCAGCAATACAGCAAATGCCAGCAGAGGAGGGCTCTTACACTGCAGGGACAGCACTGCCCTTATGTGAACCAGCACCTACACGTGCAAAGCCTTCACCCCAAGTGAGGAGACCTTTTAACTTGACTCTGGCAGTATCAAGGGGATTAAGGGTACCATTTAACTCAGTCCAGCTTCTCAGCTAACAGTATCCTTGCATGCACCTCCACTGCTCTCCTGCAGCACTGGGCAAGTTCACTTGATCCAGCTCTTCAGGCTTTTATCTTTAAAGCCAGTGGAGATGAAAAGTTTTAACAGGCCATGGAGATGCAACCTAGAGCTGCCCCTATAAAGTAACAGGTTCAGCTGGCAAGGGAACAGTAACAACCCCGTTAGGTCCAGTGCTTCCACTAAGGAATCACAGCCAGTGCTGGCCCTATTGAGTTCAACCTGCCACGTCCACAACAAAGCAGGATTTGTCCACCCAGCAGCATCCCAAACCCCCAGCTCACAAACATCACCCGTCTCCAAAGGATGGTTTGTGCTGGGGTGAAATGAAACAAGTCCAGTTGTTGCGTTTCTTTTTCCCTGCGGAGCAGGTTCAGGCCAAAGAAATTTAACCGCTACTCAGCTGTTTTCTGCTGACATCGCTCGCATTCCTCGCTCTTCTCAAATAACATTTGGAGCTCCCTGCCAGATAGTGCAACTTGATATATGCCCCGATGATAGAGGGTGGAGGGGAGGAAAGTACATTGGCTAATATTTTTCCATTACAAATCTAAATGGCCCAATCTAATCTGCAATAAACGCAGCAATTTCTGAAGGCTGGGTTACTGACTTGGGGCCAGCGCTCGTACCTGAAACCTTTATAAAGCCTTTATATGCAGATTACTCTGAAGAGGTTGTGATAAAATTACTATCAAGAGTATTTCCCTGCTACAGCTTTTGAAACTACCCGATGAATTTGGAGCCCCAGACTCTTGGATCTCAAGACAAGGACTGATTCTGCCCAGAGCCCTTCAGCTGGCAGGCAGGCACAGTACCAACATCCTTATTCAACCCCGATGAGATTTTTCCTTCCCAGGTACCTCTGAGATCCTTTAATATGAAGAATGATGGTTTGCCTTTCATGAACCCAAGTCTCAGTGGCTGCCACCAACAGAGGAAAAAGCCAGCATTTACTACACAAGGGCTTTCCTATACTCATGGCAGGAAATACCACAAATACCAGGATGAAATAAAAATCCACAGCCCCTCCAAATGCCACATGAATTAGCAAGGTAAGGGCTTAGAATTTCTGGTATTTAGATGTCAATGCTCCTCTATGTGTTTGGAAATTCAGGGGTTTATTACTGCCTCTTATCCACAAATAGAAATTTGCTTATTTTTGCCTCCAGATCACGACAGCAGTGCTCTCAGAATTATCCTATTTCAAACATACACAACAGGGATGATCACGTCAGGAAGAGAAGAAAACACTGGTTTTGGCTTTGCCCCTGCTCTGCAAGAGAGGAGAAATAAAAAGTCCTTTCCTTTCTGCTGGGACTGAACCACGCTGGGGTACTTGGCTCCTTTTACATTACCATCTCCCTGCACTTCTCTCCCAGGGCTGGGAGAACTAAAACATGATGAGAAATCTTACTCCACTGTCAGCTGGCCTGAGGACAAGGAGGACAGATCACTCCGAGGAAAGACAGTTCCCAAGGGGCTCACAACTAAGAAGCATTTCAGCTGCCCTCTGTAAAAGCCTCGCTCTCCCCATAAGCGCAGCCGTGGCTACTGGACGTGCAGCTTGGAGCATGGACCCCGTGAGCTGCACAGAGAAGGGAAGGACAGAGCAAGGACGGGCTCCTGGATGGCCAGACAGCCCCTTTCATTCCTCACCCCTATGTGTTAGTGACTGTCTAGCTGTTTGTCCTAGGAGATGGAGTCTGAACCCTAGCACAGGCACCGAAAGCAGAAACGTCCTCAGGCTAAACAGAACCCAGTAAATCTTAGACCACAGCAAGATTCCACTTTTTCTATTACTTCAAGACTTAGCACCTAATCTAAATTATCCTATCACCAATCTGATTTATTCTGCGATCACCTCTCACTCAGGGTGTCTAGAGGCCAAATATCACTGGAGCATGACAGGATGTGCCAGCAATGAGTCCCTGGGTCCACCCTGTCCCTTTACAGGTCCCTCAGGGCTCCTGCTCACACTGCCAGAGACTGCTGGTCTACCCGATACAGACATTGCTTCATTCCAAGCACTCACTAAAACATCTCTTTGTAAGGGATTTCTAAAGTATATTTATCCTGAGGTGTTCTCCAGTCCTTCACCCCTACAGGGACATTCTTCAGGGCAGCCACTATTCAATTCTCTCTATGCCTTACAGACAGGAGGCAAGTTAGCTGGCTTGAGGCTTCTATAAGTAAGTCAGCTTTTAGAGAGGATGAAAGAAAAACATGATAGAATTTGGTCCTTCTCATTCAAAAGACCTTATCTAGCAGCAGAGGGAGTGAGTAGGGCAGATTCACCTTCAACATAATCTCTTGCTAGCTCTCCTTACAGCATTCCCAGCTTCTGCCCTTCACTGGATGCTGAGCATGAATGCAGGAATGAATCACTGCTGATCTTGGCAAAATACCAGTCTCCCTCCCTTTGCTCCAGCTTGGAATAATCCCAATTTTCCAAATGGCTTCAGTGAATCCAGGATTTAAGTTCAGCTATTAAAAAGTAGCGGGAACCCATAAATCACAGGCCTTATATCAGTGAGGTCTTTGATGCATTTAAAACAATCACTGGGAAATATATGATCTTCCTAAAAATAACTATTTATGCGAACACCAGGAGAGAAGCTACTGTGAAAACATAATACATGGACAATCTAATCTCCACCCCTCAACCCTGAAGGCAGGCACAAAGCCTCTTTACTCCCTTTTGCTGCTCACAGCTGTATTAGAATTGATAATATGCTGAAATGACACATGCTTATGATGATGTTAGAGCAGTATAAAAATCATGCAGTAAATTAATGTATGCCTGCTTTCAAGTCCAAGAGGGTGGAAATCACCAGCCCATAGGAGGTATTTTTTTTCACCCATCATATTGCTCACAAAATGGCTTGTAATTAAAAACTTTGACACCAGGCTTGTTTCAATGGTGACATTTCATTCCTGCCACTGATACGGGCATAGGAATGCTAGGAACAGACAGAAAGAGCTGATCTAGGGACTGGTCAAAGAAGGGAGATTAATTAATTTTGTAGACCAAACGAATTTTGTTAGTGAAATGTTACTCTTTTCAGCCTGCATCTGACAATGTTGCTCTATCATGAAAATATACAATTTTCAGCTCTCGCTGAAATTGTTTTCTGCTTTCCACTATTGCTATTGGTATGTCACTTAGAGCATGACAGGAATTCGTGTAGCATATGGATGTGGTTCCCGTAACAGCATAAATAGGAGTTGCCACCTCTGCTGCACAGGTGGTGACAAAGTACAAGGAGAGAACAGGCTTTAAACTAGTCTATGACAGATGCCCTGCTGGGAAGGTTAAAGCACACCTACCACCTGACCCGAATCAGGACACATCAGGAAACCACACACCAGAAGTACATGTGCTCCAGGTCACAGGAAGCACCTGGGCTGTTGTGGCACCAGATGCCTACTCAATAAAGTATCTGCAATGGCAACAGAAATGCATAACCTCTCTGCTGTCACCAAGTCTTCTGCAATGAGACAGGACCAACACACAGCTTCCACCATAGAGAGGATTTCTGTCATTAAACCCAACAAGCCTGCACCTCAGCTGTGACCGCTCTGAAAAGTAACCCTTTAGGTGGCAGTGTGTAACGCAGCAGAGCTGGTATGGAGAAGCTGTAGAGCAAATCCATGCTGCCTGTGGATCCTCATGGATCAACACCGCCTCATGGATGCCAGGACCACTGAGACACTCCAGCCTGCCAGGAAGGCTTTATCTGCAATGGTTAGAGCAGGCTGGAACAGGAAGAGGGAGCTCTTCCGCTGTGCCCTGTGGAAACCCAAAGACAAGGACACTCCTTCGTTTTGTCCTCTACTTCCCCTAGTCTTTGCTCTCCCAGCCCCAGATCCCTTCACCTTCTTTTGTTGCTGCTTCCATCACCCCTTCCCCAAACGAGAGCACATTGCTTCTGACCTCGCAGTGCTGGAATCCAGTGATTTGCACTTCTGAGCCTTCCTTATCGCACCTTCCCAGGGCTACGCTTGCTCTATGGTCCTGCTCTCGAGAAGCAAGGAAAACAAACACAGAGTTAACCTGGTGGGGGGGCACCCAACTCCAAATAAACACAAAGCTGGGGAGCAGGATTTACTGCAGGGAACACTGCAAACCTTTGGTTTTGGCTTCCTTATGCATCCAACTTTTGACTCTCAGCTCTGTCTGCGCAAGATTAGCATTATTGGTACAACCCACTTAGGAAATCTCTGAAAGCGATTCAGCCACTGCAGTATGATGAAGGAAGATGTCTTGTTTTAAGAACACAGACATTACAAGAAAGGGGAGAAAAAAATAAAAGGGTCCCTTACTGTTCTGACATATCAAAAGGAGACTAATGAACCATCAGTTCATAGAACGACCCTGCTCTTCATTTCACAGCCAGGCTGGCCTTTTGTGTTAAGGACACTGAATAACAAGAGCAAGAACAAACAGAAAGAACCCTTTCCCCCTGCCCAAAGTAAATTTTGAAATGAAATCATTTAAAAACTACACCCTTTTGCCCTACTTTAAGGTCCACATAAGAACAGATGAAAAGTTTTGTTCTACTGGCAAAACTGAATCAAGGCTTTTGATCCTCAAAGATCTCTTAATCGCTTTGCACATCAATTCTTTTCATTATTTCAAACACACTTGAAGACAGCTACTTTTTTCTCTCTCTTTTTTTAAAAACTACTTTTCTGTGTTTGGGCCATTTCCCAGCTCACTCTGGCACTATGGCAGACAGCTGTTTGCTCCTTGCTAACTTACAACATGCATACACATAGATCTGCATTAGTAAAGTCTAAAAAAGCATGATCCTTGCCACCAATTGTGCTAGCTCACAGTATCCACCTCTTTGCCCTTCTGGTGCTTAGGAGAAGTTCCAAAGAAGATTATATGCTTCTGGTTAAAAAAAGAAAGTAGTCGTTGTTGGGATGATTGTTGGGTTTTTTTTTTAAAGCTTGACTCAGAATTGGAATCTCTGTCTCATCAAACTGAGCTTCAATCAAGGTTTCTCATAAATTTCATGTCTTTACAATTCCAGCAAGTCAAATCCAGCACCAAATCACCAATCCTTAAACAAAACAGGGATAGAATTTGCAGTTACCCGAATGGCCACCTTACCATCCCTGCGAGATGAGTGTTTAACTGGACTCAGAGTTTTAGAACAAGTATGTTCAGTGTCCTATGTTTTCTTATTAGTCTTGCTCCTGCTTTTTCGCTCACTGACCAACTGAGAGGACAGAGACATTTTTCAAACCAAGACCATTCTTTGTCTGCACAAAACCTTGCAACAGGCAGGTTCCCCAAAATTACAATACAAATTATAGACAGGAGAGGTGGAGTCGGAGCGAGCCAGCTCACAAGGCGTCAAGGGGGATGGAGAACATCAAAAACAAGCTCCACCTGGAAAGCTGCATGAGGCAGCAGAGCAAGTTTAATGCGTTCAGAGCCTGAGGCACTGTTTAGCAAGTGGGTGGATGCTTTTTGAGCCAGCTCCATCTACCCGAATGGTGTCAAAGCCATTGTAAACCGCCTTGTTAAATTCTGGTCACAAAGCAATCCAGAGCTGAGGAAGGCCAGCAACAGAAGGCTTCTGGCTACACCAACACAGAACAGGCGTATACCTTGTCATGCTACAAGATGCGGGTAATAACTCTTAATGCTCTGCAGACAACTGTTCTCATTCAGTCCAGTCAACACAACCAACCTAAGACCCTCTGGCAGTTTGAGAGGATGCTCCATGAGTTTTCCATGTGATCTGGGCAAGCTGTTGGTCAGACTCCTCCATGTTTCCTTGTCATTAACAAGAAAAAGGACAGTTTTTCTGGTAGGCACCAAAAGACAGGACTTGAACGTGTGCCCCCTGCAAGTAGCTGTCAAACAGTCCAGCCCCTCTGAGCCTCTTTTCTTTCTCCAGCATTTATTCCCTAAAGGCAGGGGAAGTCTCTGTCTGTAAATAAAAATAGTACCTAGCACCACACTGCTTGTACTGATATTCAGGGTTTCAGATTCAGCCACAGTAAAACAACATTTTGACCCTGGTCATTTATTCCGCTGTACCAGATGAGTCAGATGAAACACAGCTGAGACCACGCCAGTCATCACTGCCCCACAAACCACTTCATCGCCTTCGAACAGGGATGAAAAGAACCAGATCCCCATCTGACAACTGTCCTCCCTGCAGGCTTGTGGGTACCTCGCAAGCAAAGAGCAGTCCCCACCACTGAGCCCACACAGACCTCACAGAGACTGAACACGTCCACACAGCAAGAGAAAGCAGACCTGGGAAGACGAGCTTTCTCCTCATCAATTTTTTAGGAGCAAACCACTGCCCAACATAACAAGCATGTTTTCCAGGGCTCACCAGAGCACAAAGCTTGACAAGAGGAGACTAAAAGGAAACCAGGGATTCTAGCCACCTCCTAACTAGCTTTCCAGAACAGGAATGCCAGACACGGGTTGGCAGTGTGTGGAGAGAGCACTGCTCCTAAGAGCCTCCCTGAGGACGTACCTTCCTCACCTACACAACAAAGGTGGTTACGCATTGTAGGTGGCTGGCATTTTGCAACACCTTCCTGCCACAGCTGAGTTCTGTTCTTCACATGGATTTCTATATATTGTACCTACTACTGTCTTGCTGCTTGCAGAGCAGTTACCAGCTCTGCTCTTCCCAGTGCAAGCTGTAACATTAAACCTTATTTTACTTGGCAGCTAGAGCTCACTTCTCAAGCAGCTGTGAGAAAAAGACCCCTTTACTGATGCAAATAAACATGGTTTTATTTTTAATTTCTAAATTAAAACAAACAACTTGTGCTCCAGGCTGTGCAGGCCACATCCATCTCAATAAAACCCCACACAGAGCAAAGGAGACCTTCTGGCCTCTCTGATGCTCTATGAGATGCCTGGTTTTACCCTTAGTATTGCACATTGATAAGGACAGAAAACTGCAGAAGCGTCTCTGACTCCTTTTTCCATACCACGCATGAAATATGAGGCCAGCTGTGCAGACTACTGTTTCCACTGAACTAAAAGTTTAGCTGGAGCTGAGAATTAAACCCAGAACAGGTTTAGCCTACACATGACAAACTATGGAATAGATCTGGCTAGTTTTTGTCCATGATCTTATCCCTCATGGTGAGAGCAGGCTTGTAAAGACCACATCTGGGAGCTAACTCACAGCAACAGCAGTATCCCCAGCAATAGGGGTCTGAATGCAGGTCTGAATGCCCAGGGAATTTTTATCCCAGCAGTCCTAATTGCCAATGGCAGACATCTTATTTCTAACAAACTTGAACCATTGAAGCCTAGCACTAAAATGCAAGTTTGTGATGACCTCTCCTAGCGTGGTTTATTGGGAACACACAAGCAAGGACAGACAGATTGATGAAGTGTCTGCAACCCTGGCATCACGGAGTTGCCACTCCATACACAGCTACAGGAATAGGAGCAGCAGCAGCAGCAGATGGAGCAGGATTGTTCAAATGGCAGAGCTGGTCCTTCCTTCTGAGACATACGGCTCTAGCAACAGATGAAAACAACCAGTGAGGAGATTAGAGGAGAGCAGTCCCGGAACACATGTGAGGAACAAATGCAAGGCTGAGCAGTGGCTCTGTATCTTTTGTTGTTCCTGGCATTGCAGTGAAGTTGGATATACAGGTTCTGTTTCTAGTAGAACCAAGGTTAAATGAAACACCTGATGAGTGAGTATTTCAAACTACATCTTCAAGATAAGAGGAGATAGCCAAAAGCCTGCGTCCTGCAGTCTATAGCACATTACAGGTCTCTGCCACGAAGTAAACCCCAAAAGGGGAAGATGTACCATGTATGCACAGAGCTGCCAACCTAAATGTGCCCACACATGCAGCTGTACTACAGAAAGATTGCAAGAGCAGAGCTTTTTGAGTTAGAAAGGCATGCAGGCAGGCAAGGAAAGAACTTCAAATTTGTGCTAAGTTCCCTTAGCATAAACTCTCTATACACACACTATTTATCTATAAACCGTAAAGGCACAAGGACTCTGTCTGGAGCACTTGGCTCAATTTATGTCCCTCCCATAGGCTTTCTGTTAAGGTTTAGGAAACCTACTGCTTATGTCTTCCTTTGGGTTGGGTTGTTCCATTTCTGAAACAAAAATGTTAATTCTTCACCTGTTTCCTGTTAGGATCCACTTGCAACAGCTTCTGTAACAATGGAGCAGTTGAGACCACTAATTTCTCTGTAAGCTAAATATTGCTACTACTGCCACTGGTGAGGGGTTGCCCTTCTGCAATTGCTCCTCGATACTGTATTGGATTCCTGTGACTGGGCAACAGAAGAGAAAAATCACATTGCAAATTCACAAGCTCAGGATATTGTTGAATTCTGCAGCTGATCAGTGCAACTGGATGGATCGGAAAGCTTTGCTGTGGAGTTTGGTGATATGAGGCCAGAGTTTTCATTAGCCCCTCCTGCATATGCTTTAACATAGCAGAAGAAGATTGTTTCCAGTACCTCTGCCCACCAGCTTTTCCCAATTCAGCCCATTGCTTGTGGGAGATCTGTGCGAGAAGCCAATCTCCTATTCTAATGCAACTCAAAGCCAACTCTTTCAGTGGACTAAATACAGTCAAAGCAAAACCCGTATCTGCTTTCCCAAGGTCCTTTCTCTCAAACAAATAAACAACCAAAAAAAAAGGTTTGTTTTTATAGAGCTTGGGTTAAAAAGCCACTCTTGGAAATGTACTGAGTGGAGCAATCCTCCAGCACCACCCAAAACTAGCCAGCAAATGAAAGCTCGCCAAGGCTGTTAATTTGGCGGCTGGGGGAGAACGAAACCTATTGCTACCATCTGCACAAAGGAAACGGAGGCAAAGCAAAACCCTGCTGTGTGAGCAGAAAGAAAGGTTCAGCATAGCAGAGACAACACAAACCATATGAGACACTTGTTAAACCCCCTTCCTGCTTTTTTCTCCACCACTAAATGGTGCAGGACTATGATCAATCTATTCAATAGAAGCTTCAAACAAGACCCTCAGGACCGTCAGTAGTGCAGGTCTCTGTTTTCTTACAGATTCTGGCACATTAAGGCACTGCTCCCTGGTAAATCTTAAAGACAACATGAATAGTTTGCATACACTGAGCCCCACAGATGGTTTGGATCTAAGAGACCTTCTGCAGACTGCAGTGGTCATGAAACCCATCCTCACAGCTAGAATTTGGGATGCACCACATTTCTGCTGTTGTTTGTTCTGCTCAGTTTGTGAACCAGAATAAACAAATGAGCTTTGGAAAAAAAAAAAAAAAAAGAAAGGCAGTTTGGAAAGAGCTTGACCTACTGTGAGCCCTCTACTCAGCTAATTGTACCCCAAAGGCAACCGTGGCTATAGTGTGTGCTGTTTCACAGGTGAAGAAAACGGCTCTCAGAGTAATCCTTGGGCTCTGGAGGGGGTTAATCTGCAATCAGCTCTATCTGTGGAGCTGGCCCCTACAGCTGCACCAATGTCTCCGGCTGGAAAGCTGGCAAGAATACCTTGGTAGTGCACCAGGAGGCTCTGGGAATTTCATTACATTTTCCACTCACCCAGCGTGTCTCCGGAAGGCCATCTACGGAAGAGAACAGAACTAGCATGTTGCCGCCCAACCCTCTGGAGTTTCTGCTTTCACACCCACTGCCAAAGCACAAACACCCTCACCCTAGGCCAGATTCTGATCATCTTCATACCAGCAAGAAAACCCAAATCCAGTAATATCAGCTTCAGACTCCTGCTGCAGTATCTCCTGACCAGCAATTCGGAGGGGGGATGCCCTTCCTCTCACCTCCAGCAGTATTGAGCACTGATTCTCTCTTGCCTCAAACTGAAGTTGTGAGAAAAACACCCCCCCCATGCTGTCCATGGAGCAGTAGGGCTGGGGTACATGTCTAGGCTTGTTGCAGCCTGTCTCTCAGCTGACACTTGCAGTGGTGCTGTGGCACTTTCCACTTGAGCTTTGAAAGAAGCTTCAATTTACAGAGCTGGCAGGGGCAAAGGGTAAAGAATTTATCAGCTCTGCAATTCATTTTAGAGAGGGCACAGATAAAATACAGCTCAGCTGGATTCACTCATCTCATCTGAGCAGATGTGAGGATATCCGGTGACCTTGTTGAAAACAGACTCACCTGGAGAGATTCAGAGGTTTGTACCAAACTCAGAGTTCTTCCAAAGAGCAGTTTTCACTTGGTGCCTGCAAAATTCTCCTTGCAAGAAAAACACCCTGCAAATAACAGACCACCATCAGGGTCTCACACACAGAGAGACATCTCTGTGCTGGAAGGACACGGAGAATTTCTGTAGGTGCCCGAAACAGAAAGAAAAGGTGGAAGACCCAGGAGTCCAATCGAGACCATTCCCTCATTACAGCAGGATATATGTCACCTTTTTAGTATGTCCACAACAGCTGTGGGAGCTGGGGGACAACCAAGCAGACATCCTGCCCCTGGCACCAAAGCTCCACTTTGCACACTACTGCGGGGATCAGGGTTTGGTGTAATACTGTGCCTTACTTCAGACCTGCTGTCCAGAAGAGAAGCGGCACCAAACCCCAGGGGTTGCCATTGCGTGAGCAGTCCCAGCGATGTGCCCTGAGATGACAGATAGCTGTGGTGTAAGCAAACCTCTCGGCAGGACTGTCTAACTCCAACTTAAAATTGAGCTTCTGTTTCAAGTCAGATTTTCCCCTGATGTGCCTCATCCTGCCCAGAGACAAAAATAGAGGAAGTGAGAAAACAGACCTTTATTACCAACTGCAGTCCCCACTGCCCAGCAACCAGCTCTACGCTCCATGTTAGCCTTGCATAAAGAGAAAATAATAAAACCCAACAACCCGCACTACCCACAAAATATAGACAGCAGAAGCCTTTATGCAGCTCAGGCAGCAACCACCATGTGTCTGCAAGCTGAGCAGAGCAGAGCTGCAGCCTTTGTCCCAGACATTGTCTAACCTCTGCTCCTGCTCTCAATGTGCTTCAGTGGTGCTGATGCAGGAGGTGAGCATGCTGCAGGCCGAATTGTGTCATTAGGTAAGCTGGGGCTTACCTAATCTCCTGTTTGTCCTGCTGAATAGGATGATCCTTTTCCAGGATTCCTCATTTCTTACCTATACACAGTACATACATAACAGACGTTTAGAACTGTATCTATGTTTGGGTTTCTTCCTGCTACAAAGAAAAAGTAATGACTGTAATGAAATAGTAACGAAGGTTAAATTGCCAGCCTGTGCGCAGCTGTGGTGGGGAACATGAGAAGGACTGCAGGCTGCAGTTGGCATTGCCTACCATAATTACCCATAACCAAATCATGGTTACACCCTGTTCCACACAACACTTTGGATTTCCAGATTCAAGCACATCTCAGACAGATATGGGGCCTGTTCCTATCCCTCCTGATGTCTATAGCGAGACTTCAGTGGTCCAAAGTCCGCACAGGACTGCTTATGCAAACTTGGTATTTAACAAATGATTTGGATGAGCCAAGGTAAACAGGCAATGCAGACACCATGGAAAGCAAAGGAACAGCTTTAACTGAAGGAGCACATTATGCCTTCACATTATTTTATGAGGAACACATTAGCCCTGACGGAAAAGCGTGAGGAGATGAATCTCAAGTCATTACAAAAAAGCCAGGTCTCTATAAGGAGATACATGAATACCTCCCCAGTCCACCAGATAACAATCTTTTCACCCAGCCATGGACTTCAGTGAGGAACGGTGAAAACATCTTTAACTGTCCCTCATTCCTTATCATCTCCTATCTGTCTGCCCTGCAACAGCCCAGAAGGCTGGTCCCACTCCCAGGGCAGCACTGCAGCCTCTGACCACACAGACCCCTGAACGCTGCAGGGAAGCAAGTGCATAAACATCAGAGCAGCAAAGCCCCAGGGACAGACCAGCACCCCGCAGTCACTGTGACACTGGAGCCAATGAGTCTGGGCTCCGAGGAGCACGTTCAACCTCTGGCATATAACCCTGCAACACTATCTCCACCATTTCCATGTGGGGCATCCTTTTCCGCCACCTACACTGCCTAGCATGGGCACCAGCTTAGCCCACCTGCTGTGAGCTGTTAGTCAAGTATACTCCTCTAGCATGAAATATATATGCAGTTTCTGGGATGCTACGGGGCTCTCACAGCCCTGCCTGCCTTGGGTAGGGAGGATGTGTGGGAAGAAAGCCTTCAGAAGCTGCTGCAATGACAGGCTACAGTCTAGTCAAACATTAACACCCCCCCGGACCACTCCCAAAACCAGCGGTAACAATCCAGTTAGGAATTTGAAAGCCAGTGAGGCTCTTCCCCACAAACAGGCCAGCCCTTTGGCAGCTGAGGGCAGGAGGGCCAGGGCAGCACACAAACACAAGCTCTCATAACACCATAAAGAGCTTCTGTTTCCCGACACACTGCAAGGGAGGGAAGGCAGAGGCCAGGAGAAAAGCAGCAGTCTCGGGCCACGTGGCAGGTCAAACCACCGCCCAGTTTGTTGGCATCCTCTAAAGTTTAAATACGCTTTGAGCCAGCAGTGAATCATCCCTGGCAGGTAAGAATGATGTTAATTTATGACATGCCAAGTGCAAGCAGATCTTTTGGTGTCAGTCCAATGGTTTTAGTCTTATTAACACACGGCGACGGCTCAGGTTGCAGCTGTGCACATTAAAACTCTGGCAAGTGGCATTTTAAACAATGACAAACTTCAGAACAATCACTCCACACATGGAGCCAGGCCAGGCAAAACTGAAGGGTGGCAGAATGAAGGTCAGGAGGGTAACCTGTTTGTCTGGGAGAGGAACAGGTGGCCGCTTGGGTTGCTGCAGGGTCTTTAAACTGTCTGAAGGACACAGTCAAGGATCATTTTAACCCACTAAGCTACTTAAACCTTCCCTTACACTGGTTTGAACTTCCAGAGAGCATTAAATCTTAAAGAGCTTAGTAATACATCTTCAGGAAAGCTCTCCCCTCTGCTAATGCATTCACAGTGCACACACTGCACTATGGAAGCACACATGTCTCCTTTGACAGCAACATCCCTCTGGCAGCTGAACCATGCAGCTAAAAAGCAGTAAGCTTTAAACTAAAGCATTGCACCAGAGCAGCAAGTCACACAGGGAAACACATGACCACCATCCTGCTCAACAGGCCTAAGGACACCAGGCTCCTCAGAGCTACAGAAAGACAACTCAGAGAGGAAGACGTGCCTTCATCAGCTCCTCCTTCTCCAACCTCACAAGGGACACAGAGCTGACAGTTGCTGAGACCCCATGGCAGCCCTGGGTTGTGCTGGCAAACTCAGACCACATCCAGCAAGGAGGGCTGTGTAACAAGAGTGACTTCTGAGTGCAGCTTCTTACCTTGAAGGCACCCGAGCAGAGCAAAGTCAGTCCAAACCCTTTCTGCCAGTTGTGTTTTCATCAGAAGATGTGATGTTGGGAGACATAAAAGACATTTTCATGGCAGAAAACAAACATTTCGTGTTTCAAAGCTGTGTTTCTCAATTTGAAACATACCGAAATAAAGTTTTTGAAGTGTCAAAAGACAGATGTTTCCGAATAAAATGGTAGAATCAGATCTGACATGTAACAATGTTTTCCAGTGCAGTGCTTCCAAACCAACTGGTATCAGAATTTTTATATTTCCACCCCCAATTTTCTCCTTGCAAGCAGAATTTTTATTTTCCAACCGGGTACTTCCCAAACGAATTTTAAACAATAAATCAGGTCTTGTGAAATGAGTACAAGGATTTAGCGACACGAGATCAGATCCACAACAGAGTGTAAATTCATACAGAAACAGTTATTTCTGATTTAAATACCAGGTGTGTGGATGTACTTATTCCCAAATGAAATTAGAGGACTTAAATTCTTTCATAACAAGACGCTTTTATTCTGGAATAGGAACATCCACATATGAAATTCATCAAGAATTGCTAAAGCCACGGTAAGGTCTCAGGCTACTGACTGTTAAATGAAAACAGTAAATTTGTTCTCCCTGTTGCAGCTCCTTGCTACGTAACACACTAGATCCTCCTGGATAAATGTTCCTCTAAGTTAAAGACTAGTCCCAGCACGTCTGTGAACACCTCATGGTAATACTTCAATGAGATGGACTGGAATCAATACTTTTCATCTTTGCAGCTCGGGGCCAGAGAGCAGTGAGTGGGGCAGGGGTGTCAGACCATGTGACACCAACACGGCAGGGAGGGAACTAGCTCTGCACTGACCTGGAAAGAAGTTTCTAGCTAGTAGGCATCAGTTCCTGCATCACTTGAGCTTCCTTGAGGGAGCAGGGAAAAAGGAGATAATTAAATAGGGGTTTTCAATTCAAACCTTCTCCCCAAGTATCCTTAATAGCAATCAGACATAAGCTTGCCTACTGTTTAGATTGAGCAACTGGAGAAATTCAAGCCCCCATATTTCATAAAAAAAGCTTCAGAGCCAGGATTAGATACTGCTAGATCTAAAAACCTGATATGCAGTACTGATTTAATATAAATGAACCCATTAATTTAAGTTAGATATTCTCTATTCATCTGCAGCCAGAACAGAACGCATCTCTGTGATCTAGATCATTGTAGAGAAATGTGATTAGGTGCTTTTGCCTGATGAAGAACAAACCTGTGGTACTCACTGTGCAGGTAACACAGTGCCTTAACATCAGTGTAAATGGATCCACAGCAAGAGTCTGGGAACTGACTGGATAATGGAGCATGGAGCTGTTATTTGTAACTACACAGGAAAAGAAGCAAAAGAGGTATTATACTGTGAGAGTAACCAGTGTATCTGTAGAAGTATAAAATCAATATTAATTCTACAAAGATGTAAGATATAAACTAACTCCCTATTGCAGCAGTTACACATCTTTTATAGAAATAAAGATGCAGAACAGTAAGGTGTGAACATACAGAACCATTAAACCTGCTACTTTTAGACACGGGGTTCTGCACTGCCTGGACAACTCACTGGTTTTCATCCTACTTTAAAGAGAAACACTTACCTAGAATTCAAATATGAAACCTTGCCAGCCCTGCCTGGTCCAAGCTACACTGCCTGAAGAAAGTTAGAAGTTGTTTTTCTTGGTAATTCTTCTCTTTGTGTATCAGCTACATTGATTTGGCTTTTTACAAGATGAAATTAGAGAGCCAACGGAGACAACGCAAGAGCAAAGGCAGCCAAATTCAAGTCCATGCTCAGACTGTTCCTTCAGTGCCAGCGAAGCAATCAGAGTTATCACAAACTGACCCAAGAATATTCAAGCTTGACTCTCCTAATTGCTTTAACAATAAAAAAAAAAAAAAAAAAAAATCAATGGTTAGAACTCTAAAGTATAAAGGAAGCCTAGTAAGACTGATACAATAGCCACAAGTGCAGAATCACAGGAGCCAAAAGGCGGATCAACAAAAGCACAATGGGGCATATCTGATACCACTATTAGCTGATACTTGCCCATAGAAAGAACACTGGTTATCTTTTTAAACGTATTTTTTCATTAGATCTAGACAATGTCATCAGCATCTTCAGACCACATCTCCATCTTCCCATGAATTGCGTGCCCATGCTGTTTCCTATTAAACAAAATGTTCCAGTGGGCCTTAACTGCACCAAAATGGAACTTCAGAATGCATTTCTTCTTTGCTACTAGAACAGCTTGATTAGCAGTTATAACAGTGCCCTTCAAGAACATCCGTAGTACCAATCAATAAACAAATTCAGTAGTGCATTTTTCAATACAAGAAAGCTTTCTCAATTGATCTGAAGAAGAAAATTTAAACCTTGTGACTTCATGAGGTTCACAGAAAACGACAGCACAACACTTGCAAGGCACTAGCCCCTGTACTGCAGGTGTAGTCATATATAGCAACAGAACAGGCACCCATGACTGACAGCTTTCTTCACAGAAAGTCAATATTTACATTCCTCATGAACACACAAAAGAACATCGAGGTACCTGAGAAATTAGCCCCTGATTGCCACTTGGAAGGCATCATCAGAAAGTCAAGTCACTTCAGCACCTCCAACAGAACTGCTTTCAGTCTTAAGACTCCATCTCTCACAGATGCGCCAAGGTCTTTTGCCTGGGAGCGGGATACATCTGAAGGGCATAATAGGAGCTGAAAAACCATGCTATGAGGGGTTTATTGTTTAAAATGTCAGAAGATAAAGAAAGCATTTGGTCAACTCTTGCTTTCTTTCTTGCTGCAGTAGGAAAGAGAAATCTGACAGTAATAAATGGCCACTCCCAGGCTCCTGGGCCAGCTACAGGGAATAGCAGTAGGATTCTTCGGCGCAGAATAGAGGGCTTGACTGTAATATTAAGTGATCACTGAAGCTGGGGGACAGAGATGCAGTGGTTCGACTCTGCTCTCAAGTTCCCAAAATGTCACCACATAGAACGGCCCTAAATCTTGGCTTGGAAGTCACAAAACATCCAGTGCCTTTCCAAGCAAGAGCTCAGCTCCTCTCATTTCCTGCATACAATAGCATTATTCAGCCACTGAAGTTTCCACTTAGCTTGCATCTATGCCAAGTACTTTTAATTGCAAAGGAAAAGGATGTTAAGCTCTCCCATTTCTTTCTTTCTATTCACAAGGGACACAGCAGTGGTTGGTAAAAGTTACAGGTTAAGGGTTGTTTTCCCCCATCCATCTCACTTACTAAGGGACTTGTGTCCTCCTGCTGCCTCTCAAAGAGAGGTTACCTACACTGCATGGGTAGGAAAACTTGCACTGTCATTTGTAAAATACCTAAAAAGACAAAACATGGTAAACTTCCTAGCAAACAGCAGCAGGGAAGACTCAGTGCTATCGGAACCCTTCAAGGCATCAATTATATCTGATGTTCAGAGTCACCTTGACCAACCTACGTCTCATTTAAGAGTGGGTATGCTACAGTACACGTACAATAATACAGACAGCATCCAACTGCAAGAACTCATCAGAACAGATAACAGAATAGCAGCTTTGACTGAAGCAAAATGCTGCACAGCAAGGAGTGAAGTAACTGGAAAAACAGATGCTTAATTTCTACTTATTTTTGGCAACCTTGTTCCTATGATATTTGTTAGATGAGGGGGAAGAAAAGCTGCTGAATGCTGCTTAGTAAATTATACACGAACCACAGCCACATGGACTATCAGGGTGGCACTTCATACAGCCCTACTCAAAGTTATTTTTCTTTTGATCAATCCATTGAAGGGTCTGGAGTAATGTTTCCATATGGGTTTTGTTCCTATTATGCAAGATCTGGTGAAATACATTATCCAAGACAAATGCAATAAGTGAACTGAAGTGGTGTTTTGGCCCTGGTAGGGTTTTAAGAAGTGTCTTCACCCCACTTCTTCAGCCTTGGGACATGAGACTTATTAGCTAATTACTATGCAAATGACCTAAAATGTAAATTACATTCTAACATAGCCCCAGGAGCAAGAATTTAGTTTACTGTAATGGACCGTAATTCTATCCAAAAATATAGTTTATTAACAAGCACATACAATAAATTGCACCACTAAATTTAAATAAAACATCTAGCAAGCTCACCTTCACACTAAGTGACATTTGGTTAATACACAGCAAAAAAGCAATGCACATATGCTTTCAACAGACATAGAACAAACTCAGTTGCAATCCAAGTTCAAGTTTTAATCCAAAAAAGGGCACATAAAAGCAAAAGCAATGAAGACTTCACATGAACCTTGCCATTTCTTTCCACCAGACCTTTGGTCTCTTACAAAATAGGGCTGTAATACAAAAAGTAATAAAAACTCTGGATTCAATTTACTCAGCCTCTTCCATCACAAGTTACCTATAACATTTTGTGACACCATGAGTAGCATTAAGAGGGAGGCAAGAGGCAAAGATAGTTACGTTTTGGACCCACGTGAGTTCAGCTGCAGACAGAGAGGCTGCCTAGCAGCAGGCATGGACCTCAGTGTCATTTTCCCAGTTTTTGCAAGAAATACAAAGATGGTAAAACATTCTTCTCTCTTATCAATTAAAACTTGATCCATCCTCCACTGACATCAAGGCAGAAGTCCTTCCGTTATCAGGGATACTCTGATGTGGCCACAGCGGCCTTCAAAAGAAAGGCATCCTCTCTAGTGAAAGGTTTGTCACTCTCCAGTCTTCAGCCTGGCTGTAATGTCAGTAAAACCTGACACGCTGCTACCACACGGGTGTTAGAACAGTCTCATCCTCCCTTCATGCCAGAAAAAGGGATTCAGCAGAATTCGATATATAAGAATTGAAGCCAACTTGGCAGTAATCAGCTCTGCTCTGCTCAGTGTAAGATCTTAACCTCACCGCAACGAAGTAAATAGAAGGTTTGTAATGAACTTCAATGAAAGCCCAAGAGAAGCATCAGACCAAAACAGAAAAATACAGACTTCTTGATATTAGACCTTGTTCTTCACACAGGAAAGGACATTCGGATTTCTGATTCTCCAGGAGAGTAACAGGAAGATTCCCAAGCACAGTGCTCCAAATCTAACAGTGTCCACAGTAAAACCACTCAAGTAGTACTTTTAAACAACGGCAAAGATTCCTCTGCTTCCTTTGCGGCAGAACAAAAAGTTATCCTCATAAGCAATAGGGTCCCAATTTTATTAATATAGTGCCTGTTATCACAGCAGGAACAAAAATGATGCCTGTGCTCCTTAATCACATTAGGAGTTAATCAGAAAAACCTCACAGCAGTTGTCAGTGGGTTAAAAACTCATTTTCTCTCATTTCTATTCCTGCACCTTTCTAACACCTACAAAAAACCCCCAGAAACTTCTCCTGCTTCCACACTAAGCAAAGAGTTAAGATCTGCTTTTATGACAAAAAAAAAAAAGCTCTGTAGTCATTTTTTTCAACTGCTGAAACCAGGTATTTTTGCCGCACAAGGAAAATCTTAGCTCAATGTGATCTCACAAACAAGAGCAAGTAATAAAAAACTACCTAGAAATAAATGAATTAAAGTGAAGTCCAAGAATTGTGATGCCTGTATTGAAAAACAAGTGATGCACAGTTCAATCAGCAAGAAGCTCCCTCTCCCCTCTGCAGCTTGCATAGCTGGCTCTCATCTTAGCTGGTTACGAAATACTCTTGCAGCAGAACAACTTTAGAAGAATTTGGACAAGTGAGAATGGAGTTATATTAATCTAGAACAGTATCACCCAAAGATACAGATGAATATAAACACTATATTAAAAAATACCCCATCAGAGAAACATGAATTTAAGCTGCATTTCCAGTCTATATATTGGCCTTTCCTCTTCCTTGTTTTACAAAAATAGGGTATGACATTTCAGCTTCAATTGTGTATTTAATTCATTTATTCATTGGACATTCCAGTCCTGAAATATCATCTATTAAAGTGTTAAGATTCATCCTGCTTATAGAACAGACCAATTTTCTTCTGAACTCCACTTATAGACAATAATAAAGTGAACTCAAAAAATAATTAGATTATGGGAAGAAAGAAAATTAAAAATAAATAATAATGATCAAGCTCCGCTCTTACTATCTGAATGCTAATAAAACAAATGCAGTGCCTTTTGGGTGATCAAAAGATTTAACTCCAAAATAATACTTACAGATTGAATTCAGAAGAAAACTGTACTTTAAAGCCTCTCAGTCATCATAAGAAGAGGACAAATCAACTTCCAATAAAGCACGTCCTTCAAGGACAGAGGGAGCCATGGTAAAAATAATACTGAAGATTCCTGATCAGAGTATGGTATCAAAATATAAGTATTTTTATCATTCCCATAGTTCTCTTGTCATCCATTTAAAAACATGGATTCGATCCTACACTTACACATTTCTGATATGGGTATAATGGTACATGGGCCATTTACATCTTGGCTGGGTAGTACTGAAGGAAAAGACAAAAAGCTGAAGATTCTTTTTGCTGCTTCGGCGGTAAAGGCCGCGGGGTGGGAAGGGCTGTTGGGGATACCAACACTGAAACAAATTAGTGAAACGACAGAGTCAGAAATCCAATAGTACAAAGTCTGCTTGGCCATGGCTCTTTCCCCTACTGCAAAGCAGATTTAATAAATGGGATTTATTTTAGAAAGTTTCACAATTCTTAAACAGTAGATGATACTTGCATTCCTGAAGGATTAAGTTCTACATTTCTTAACGCTAATTCAACTCTCTAAAACCAACCCAATAAAACCAGCAGAGCTTTTACAACTAACATGCACAACCTAAAAATTCCACCCTCAAAACTGCCTTTTTGGTACTCTTTTTAAGCTCTTAAGATACTCTATTTATTGAAGAGATGCCAGGAAGCCTGCAGCGGGAACAAATGCTTCTTTGGCAAAAGGAAAACATTTTAATGCCTCCTCCCTTCAAAGTATGCACACCTCACCACAACATATGCTAATATACTACCAAATAAGTCTCTTTATCTTGCCATTTTCATAACAGTTTCATTCATATCTATTTCAGCTTGAAACTACTGCACACTGTGTTAAGTCAACAAGTAGTTTATACCTAAAAAATAGAAAGTAAACAAAAAGAACACACTGTATTAAAAAAATTATATATTTCAGAACAAGTCAAGAGGGACTAATTTTGTATGGACTGTTTCAGTGTAAAATTAAACTTTTAAGTCATGCAGGCATTTGGGGCCTGTTTTCCATCCTTTGTCCTTTATTTAAAACAAACAAGATCTAACAAAAAAGGATGCCCACAAATATGATAGTGTGCGGAAATTTGCACTAAATCTGCTTTTAATACATGAAAACAAAGTTAGAGCCCTTTTGTGAGGCTATCTCTGTATGCATATATACCTACACATGGAGATACACGTACCCCTCCAGATTTCCAGCCTTCTCCAAGGCACACACTCCACTGACACTCTTCCATAAATCAGCCAAATGTTGAATCTAGAAAAAGATGAAGACCAACTCTTTGCAGATCTACAGTCTACAACTGGAAAAGTATAATAAATAAACAGTAACTATCATAGGCCTAGGTATTTTATCCAAGGGAAACTGCTAAAGTCATCTTCTTCCAAAGAAGCAAAAGGGGAAGTGTTTATTAAAATAAAAAAACTCAAGCCATGAAAACAAAGAAAACACACCCTCAAACATGCTGGAGCAAGACCACTTGGTGTAGGCATCAGTACCAGCCTTCCTTACTGAAACAGGATCCTTAGTCTCCAGATACATCTTAGTTACCCCAATTAAATCAGTTTGGCTTCTAATGTTAACAAAAAGATCTGCTTTTAATATGTGGATTTAAATACCACAAGTAATTGTCAAAGACTGGGTATACAGCTGGGATAACTCTGTTGGGGAGAATATTAAAATCAGAGGGAGAAAATAAAGCTAAATTCAATGGGAAAGCTGCTGGGCTTCATCAAAGGCTTCTAGAGGCTTAGATCCATACACCTGAAACCACCTGTAGGGGTGATGAGGATGGGGGAGAGTGAGAACTTGTTTGTCATAACCGAACCTATTTTTTGCCCCTTGTTAGAGGAATGAAAATGCCTCAAATGATGCAAGGGGTCACCCTGAAGACAGCCGCATCTGAAAAATACTGGAAACCCTGAAGTCAGAGCTTGTGAATTTATTTGCTGTGTATGTTGTCCTGGAGGAGAGAGAAGTTAATGCTTTCCAAAGGTTGGTATTTACACTTCCGAAAAGTTGCTGCAGTTCTTCCAAATCTGATGGGCAGGACGTAAGTGCCTCTTAGTGTTCCCAACCGGGCACTTCTGCTGCTTTGGCACACGCACACAGTATTCCAGTACCGATGGGATACGATGTTTAATGCAGCTTTAAACTGGCAGCACTCCTGAGTAGTTTTAAATGTTTATCAACTCAGTAGGTCAAAAGTCTGCAGACACTGGGTGGAGCAGCAGTATGCCACAAAACTAACAGTTGTCCTCCTAGGGAAAAAAAAAAGAGAAGGGGGGGAACAGTTGTCAGTAAAGATTAAAGCTCCTGGCCCCATTCCACAGCAGACAATATGCTGGTTTGTAAAATACAGGATTAGCTGATCTCGACACTTCAGAGAAAGACGGTTCATTTGCTCTACGAGTGCCTGATACAAAAGCAGGGAAGCACTGCAGGGGTTCTCAAAAACCCCCCTGGTTTCTAATGTATTCAGTTTAAAGCAGCAGCATGTGGCTTTTCTTTCTGTGGAGGGTGCGGCTGAGTGCTATAGCCAGTAAGTTTAACAGCTAAAAGCGAAATAGCTGGGTCACTCTTTGCTGCAGTTTGCTCGTGTTTCTTAAATTACTGCTTGTAGGCATGAAACAACTGAAGTCCAGTGTCCTCCTTTGGTTCAGCCAAGCGAACAAACCGGACCCACATTTACAGAAAGGCCAACCGACAGGCAGAGCTGTCACACTGTGCCAGCACTACAGCAGGGGTGGCAGCATGAAAGCCAGATCCTACCCTCACTGTGACCCTTCCTCCTGCCCCCATCCTGGCAGGGACCTAGATATCAGCTTTAAAAATGTTAAGATCTGTTTTTCACTAACCCAGAAATCTCACTTTACCCAGTGCTCTTGTCATCTGTGCTTTTTCAGATACATAAATCCAGTTCAACACTTAACTATCCTTTCCTATAAGAGGATATAGAATGTGATACGGAAATCCAGACAGAAGTTACTGGCATGGACGTGGCATGTGCTAATCAGTGCTGTTCAAACATTCAGGATCCCTACCCTGTGTGTTTTCATGGTCACTGTAAGCTCTTTAGAACAGAAACAGTCCTTCATGTCTTTCTAAACCAGCTATCACACCTCTACAATTCCACATAATCTTACCGTGTCAAGCGCACGAGCTACAGAGATAAGGGAATAGGCTACTCTCTTTAGATCTCATTTTCTATGGATTTGCATCAAATGTCAGCTACTTAAGACTGTATTTGTTAAGGCATTTTGCAGAACAAAGTACATTCCTGTCTAAGGGAAGGAATGATAACCCATTTTTAAAAGCAGCTAAAACCATGCAGAAATATGTATTTTCAATTAATATATTTTAGAATGTTAATAAAATGTTCTTCCAACACAGCCCTAAGGTATACTTTTGTGAGCCCTAACTTCAACAATTCCTAAAGGTGTCTACTGATAGTCTGTCATCTTGGAATGGCAGAGTTCTACAATGAAAAATGCTCAGCAATTAATTAGAAAGTAGTTCTCTAGTCCAAACTCTCCTATTGTTGGATTATTTCAGATAATATAAGGATTTAGTGACCAGCAAGTAGTTCTCCATCACTTCCTTAGAAAATGATACTGTTCAGTGCTCAAAAAGAATTCTTCATAACATGATTGTAGCATCTTATGCCACTCTGAATATGAAGACTGTAATGTAGAAGCAGTTTATTTTACTCTACATGAAATCCATTGAGTTTCAACACACGACTGAAGTGTAACAGAATGGCAAGCTGAAGTGTGCTATCTCAACAATTAGATCTAAGAAAGATGACTTTTCCAAATTAGTATTTAAGCAGCCTTGTGGCTGCTGTCCATACCTAAGTTGTTTTCATTTCATGAAGTTGAGTTGCTTACAAATCAGATACCTCTTATGCCACAAACTCACAGCAAAAAAACCTGTGATACAGCTGTGTAAAATAGGTACCATCAACCTGAATCGTCAATTAGTCTCTTCTTTTTTCTTAAAGATCTTCCTCCTGAAAAGCAGCTTCTTGTTTTTATGGACGATAGCCATCAAGTCAATTGATTTCAACAGGACAAGAACTAAGTGGCATTCTTGTGTATTACATACACCTAGTAATTCCTTTTTAAAGCACCTTTCTTTTCTGCTCCTGACTTTTATGGCATATGCTTTGGAACTAATAGCTTGACTTGAATTCTCTAAAAAGAACTTGAATATCACATTTGCTCTTTTAACTCCAAGTGACTTTAAGAAAACCTTTATCATCAGTGCTCACCTTACAGCTGTATTAGATCTTTCTCTACATGAGGGCAAAATTTCCTGAACTGTATCCCTGATTTGGGTCCCGTCTATGACTGCACTGTCCAGCAGCTCAAGAAGCCTGTGTAGGCTTGTCTACTTCACTTATGAATCCTGCACACACATTCACAACTGCTACAACCACAAAAACTGAAATATATTTAAAGAGATGTATTGCTACTAACTGTATTTTACAATGCAGAATGCGTCCACAGCGTATCTCAATTACTGTGGAAAGAAAAACAAGAGTATTTTACAGCATAACGCTGTAATTTAGCTCTGCCTTTAGAGCTATTTTCCATCTTTAATCCTGCAGCACTTCTATTCAGTGGTGACATTCTCCTGAAGTCAGGGCTGAGACCATCAGGGGAAGTACTGGTGTTCAGTACTATTTCCCTCCCAAGGCACAGAAGTGCCATGCATGTACTGCACTACTACAAGCAAGTCAATCCCATCATACCAAAACCCTTCACTAGCTTACAGCAGTCTGAAACAGGCACATGTGGTAGCCCTCGTTAAAGAGTCCAACAACAGTATTCTGGTTGGCTTGTAAATAAAAGACTTGACAACTTTCACAGCCATTGGACAGGGGCTGTCAGATTGGACAGATCTGAAATGCTGCTAAGTTGAAAAGAAGAAATCCTTACGAACATGCTTTGTTCCTTAAGGTGCTCTTCTTCCCAAATGAAACCCCAGTGTAATTTCCTGTATAATTACCCTTGATGCAATCCTGCCATTGGAGTTTCCCTCAAGGGAAAGAGCTTTGGGTAGACAATGGTAAACATAGGCTGGCTGCAGCGGTGGCAGTGTCCCAAGGGACAGTGCAGCAATTCCAGGAGGCTTTTAGGTAGCGAGATGGGAGTCAGAAAGTTCAAATCTAAAGATGAAAAGAGACAAAAAAGGCTTGTAACAAAACAATTGCATGATAAACTCAAACACAACAAGCATGATCTATGAACAATTCAGAAAATCAGCTGTCTCACATACTTATGGCTTTGTCAAAAGAACAGCAAGGTAATACAAATTACCACAGTTAGGGTGAAACACATGGTGCTTTCAATGTTTAAATTCAAGAAGTTAAAGTTAATTGTGTATGCTTAGCATATGTGGGCATAAGATTAACTGTTGAAAATATTATAGCTCAAGGAAATAATAAACCCCAGTAATAAATCATAAAGCATTTTTAAACACAAAGATCATCTAGAGAAGTATTTAGTAATTAATAACAATACAAGGATTCTGAAAAGGATATCAATACTATTTTACTAAAATATTTCAGCAACCAATCCAGGAGGATATCTGAGCTCACTAAAAATCCCAAACTCCCCCATCTGCAAAAAGAGACCTGAAATATTTAGAATGACTTGATATACAATCTAGCCCAGCATAATTCTCACAGGTCCAACCAAGGAGGCCACTCTAAAAAGATCAATACATTCATCATCTCTTCAGTGTGCCCCCACTGTTCACAAGATGCCATCCTTTTCACCAAAAGGGACTCCAGGGTCATTTCAGGGGAAAAAGCAATTATTTTCTCAGGTCTGGCCCAAGCCACAGAGTGTTTTCTAAATTAAACCCAATATGCTAATCTCCATCTAGAAAATGAGACAGCCAAGGCAGGTGAATGAGTTCAGGTGCTGAGTAATCAAGACAAGATGCAATACCTGATAAATCATTTTTGTGATATCACACTAGTTTCAGCTTTCAAACACTGCAAGGTTTAACGCCATACACAATGTACCACAAGAGCCTTGATTGAGGTGACAAGCATGACGAATAGTACATTTGCGTCAGAAAGAAAAGGTCACATTCTGCAGTCAGACAAAGTCCGGTCACTGCTGTCATACTTACCTGGCAGCCACCAAGTATTTAACAGCACCCTTGAAACTGCAAATTTAGGCAGTGATAGATGAAATCTGCTGCTTTCATCATGTGCCACCTGCTTCCCCAAAGCACACTTATCTTACACCTCTCCAGACTATGCATTACTCTTGACCCACTGAAATTGGGTGTTACCACTGGTAACGCACATGGTCTTTAATAAGGTAGTTCAGAATAAGATATGTATGTGTGTATATGTATATATAAACATACTAAAAGGCTACAAACTAGAAGTAGGCAAGATAGTTAAACATGTATTTCAGCATCTTTTTCAGGTTCTGCACCTTGGCTGCAACTAGATATAATCCTCAAAGCCTCGTGCAAACCATCTACAAACCATTTCTTAAACAGATTTTGCAATGCTATCGTGCTATTCTCAAACCAGACTTCACCAGCATCTTCAGGAACCACTTTCAAAGAGTCATATTCTAGGAACTACTGTGCAAGTCACAACTGGGTGAGAAAAGCAGTTACTGATGATTTAAAAGATCTCGTAGCTGATGTTCTCAAACTCCTTTTCAAAGACTGGAATTTTGCAAATCAGAATGAAACAGCATTCGTCACTGTAATTTTGGTGCAGCTGATATCCTGATCCGAAACAACGGAAAACCTCCCAAACCTCCCCTCTCCCAACTAGATGCACAAATATCCAAAAATAGACAACTGCAAACTGGTCAGGTAATGTTCTTAATGCCAACAAATACATTCTCCACAAAGCAGTACAGATTCCTATGAACACAGGCTTGTGGGGTTATCCTGTCCCTAAACATGAGGCTTCTTTCCTACATCATTTTTGCTGCAGACCTCCTTGTGCACTTTTCCTGGCAAAGCAGTAGTTTTGCAGTTATGATTTACTCCAGTGGCCATGGGACAAGTGACCCCTTATCATAAGCTCTCTAATCTCTCCACTGTAACTCTCTACCCTTCTGCTTTCTCTTTTCACCTCTAAAGCTGACAAATTCCCAAGATGCTGCAAATAGGGAAAAGTCACAATATATCTAAATCTGTCAAAATGTGAATCTGCAGGTTATCATCAGATACTGCTAACTCATGTGATTGCTTGATGCACAACCACATAAGCCAAAGGCCACTTTACAGCAAAGAGCTTGAACTGGGGCAGAACTAAAACAGCTCAGCTGTCACGCTGTATGTACTGAAATGGCCAAGGGCTGCTAGCATTTCTTCTGCCTTATGTATAACAACTCTGCCAGTTTAGGAGTGTGCTGCCTGGCAAGAAGTTGCATTGTTGGCTGATGCATCTAATCTTGCCTCAGGAACTGTATTTCTCATCTCTTTATTTCCATTAAAGAATTCCTCCTGCAAAAAGCGTTCTTCTTTGTACAGTCCTCAATAAGGAAACCGTTTGTAAGCACCACTAAACCTTAGCAATAGTCTTTGAATCTTTGCTTTTTGACATTGGACATTTTTGTGCTAATACAGCATTTCAATCATAATTTGATTAAATAAATCTTTTAAAATATTCATCCTTGCTCAAGCCTTTGAGGAGCTATTTGAAATGTTCCTATCACTGCCAGAAACACACTTCCACCCTTTCTGTAATCTGAAGAATGCAGAGATTTCATACCTTTTAAAAACCTGTAGTAGATGTCATAGAGAGTCCTCATGGCCAGTTCTTGCAAAGGCAGCACATGATCTGTTTCTGTCCCTATAGATTTCACCTCTGCTGGCAGGAACACAGTTAACTGGCCTGATGAAAAAGAGAGCAGTTTCACCTCTGAAACTTGAATTGGAGAACCACAACTAGAAGGACACAAGACATTTAGAAAGTGGTTAGAAAAAAATTATAAAAGTAACTTTATGGGGAAACCCAGATGACCAACCCAAAGTGCACCTGATCATAGAATCACAGAATAGTTAGGGTTGGAAAGGACCTTAACATCATCTAGTTCCAGCCCCCCTGCCATGGACAGGGACACCTCACACTAAACCAAGCCACCCAAGGCTTCGTCCAACCTGGCCCTGAACACTGCCAGGAATGGAGCATTCACAACCTCCCTGGGCAACCCATTCCAGTGCCTCACCACCCTTACAGTAAAGAATTTCTTCCTTATATTTAATCTAAATTTCCCCTGTTTAAGTTTGAACCCGTTACCCCTTGTCCTGTCACTACAGTCCCTAATGAAGAGTCCCTCCCCAGCATCCCTATAGCCCCCCTTCAGACACTGGAAGGCTGCTATGAGGCCTCCACTGATACCGTTCTTCAGTGCAGACCCCTTCAAGGATTCCTTGCAAGTGCAATACATGTTGGAGTTGGACCTTTAAAGACCTCTTCCAACCCAAACTATTCTAGAAATTCCCAGCTTTTGTAACGTGCTAGTCATGGGAGGCCTTTACTTATCAAGTAACATTCAAAAGCTAGAGAACTGAGAACACAGTCCCCAGAAAGTGAACTATGTGTATTACATGTCCCTTACATTGCCAACATGCTCTCTTTTGGCCTCTGAAGGCCATTACTGAATATTTTACTTAACAGTTTCATACCTAACAGTTGGTTTCCTGTGTCCTAGATCAACCAGTTGAGAATGGTAATGGATTTCTCAACTATAATACATGAGGCAAATTACAATCACCAAAAAATACCATTTAAGTGCCACGGATGATTCTGTAGCATACATTTCCCCATCCACAGAGTTCCCTTGGAGGGTGCAGGGTGTGAAAGAAAAGTAAAAAGAACAGCCTAAGCTGTAGTGGGAAGATACCCTAGGGAGTCTACAGCCTTGTCCTTCCCAAATCATATCAGGAAAAAGAAGGTTATTTTGGATCCAAGGAGAGAAACTTAGCTTGTAGTAAAAATAACAACTCTTTACATGATCCCTATTGCAAGCTACCATGCCAAGGAGACACACATAGGAAAATTCTACTAAGAGGCTGGGGAAGTCAACAGGGGAATCGGAATTGTTTATGACAACTTAAATTTGAAGCCAAGAGCAACTTGTTAGGGCCAGTCCTAACAAATGGAACAGAAACACAAATTTGTCAGCCTTCCCAGATATTGGACCTAAAACTGAGGTAACTACGCTCGACCTTATCAGATGTGAAAGAAATATCATAGTACTTCCTCCATAACAAAGAATCTCATTTCTTTTGATTAAAGGAAAAACAGCCCAGAGAAACAAGCAAAAAAGAGCAGCATCAAACAGCAAGTCAGGAAGTCTCTTGTTAAATATTTAATGTTTTCCCACAAACCATTGATGGGGTTAAAATATATTTGGGAATTCAGAGGTCCAGTATTCCAACAATCCGTTCCCCAGGAATCCATACCAATGAGTTAGCTATCACAACACATAAATCTATCATGTTGTATATTCAAGCTGATTAACCCCTTATCAACCTAGCTAGAAGATGCACCCATACACTCACTATAGTTTCTGCAGCTCAGAGCTGGGTTATTTCGTCTACTTTATGTAAAGGGTCATAAAGAGAGCAAAAAAACCCTAAACAAAAGAGACCATCAAAAGGAATACTCCCAGAGATATACATCCTTAAGTCAGGGTGGATTAGGGAATGAATCTCAACCCATGAGTAATCCTTGGTGCAAAAAGAATACAAAGGAAAACCCCACACAAAATCCATGGAGGTTAAGAAGTGGAACAGAGGATGGTGTAACTAGCTGGGAAAAAAAGATGCTGCAGAAGCATCTTGGTGAATAAATAACTGAGGGCACAAAAAAAGGCTGCGACCACCCATTGGCTGCCTCCAACAAGACTGACAGATACCTTAGCTGGAGACTATGAAATCCAATCTGCAGCAAATAAGATCAAAATTTATTTTGAGTGCTGAGATCATCACCTCTTATATAAAAGACTTTTTCAGTCAGTCTGACTGCAGGATTCCCAGACAGAGATTCATTACTTGCACAATGCAATTTTATATTCTATTTTCAGAAATCTAGCTTTATGTTACTAATAGCAGCATGTCGGATTTGATTCTCCAGTGGATGACCAGAAAGAGCATGAAAGCCTGGGTCTTCAACTCTCTCTTGATCCATGAAAACCTTGAACTGGTTACTAATGCTTTCTTGGAAAGAACACAGGAATTCCACACATGACTATTATTACATAATTTTAACATCACTCAGCACATTATCAAATAAAACCTTTGGTTTCTTAATAATGTGTAAGTGCTCTTCCTATGCTGGATGATGTGAAACCAGGATGGTCTCACAACAAATATCTGTTGGGGACACAAATACTGGCTTGCTTATCAAAAGTAGTATCTTTTTATTCTTTAATATTAAGGGAAAAAATCATCACGTTATTTCTTCCACAGAAGCATTACAAGAATTCATTTCATTGCAACACTTCCAACTTTGTCTTTTCCATACTAGATGTGAATGGCCTCCATCAGGGATACTAGCAGCTATAGTCTGACCAGGACTGTACATGTAATCACAGCAAAAAGAACTGGTAATATCCTCACAAAAGGTCAGTGCAAAGATAAAATTATTTTGCCTGAGTATAAAATAAGGACTTAAAACATTAAAAAACAAAGGCATTCTTATTTACAATCACCTGATATACACAGGACAGTTGGATCAAACTTGTTGGTCCAACTGTCGTTGTCACTAGTGCTGTTGGTCACAATCTACACAGTTCTATTACCTTTACGGTCAATTTAATGTCTGTCTTAGGATTTTTAATCAGTTCTGAAAGAACAGAGCCTAGGAATTATTTTTCCTGAAAAACAAAATTATTGGCAGCTCAAGGCTGCAGACAGTGCAGCAGAATTATAATCCAACTGCAAGTACTTAAATATCACCCAACCAGCTGACAGGGAATATTAGAAAAACCTTAAAATGCCAAGACTCAGCATCTCACATATTGCAGGAGAGTGCAGGCTGTAGAGATGGAATTTATATTTAATGCAAGATTTGCTGAGAGTGAGCACACCAGAAATTTATAATTAGATGGTAATGGGGACAAATCCTCTTCTGATCAGTTTTACACCAGTAAACTGGTGGTGCTGATCCTAATTTATGCTAGTGCACTGCAGAAAGAATTCAGCTAGTGTCCTAGACAAACCACTTCATTTTCCTCACATCCTAACCACAAACATGAGACAGCCTAGGATATTTTTAAAATCCACATGTAAAAATATACCTGTCAATCCACCTCTCCTAAAAAAGTTCTTATTTGCTGCAACACATTAAAAAATACTTTGTTCATTCTTTAGTTCTGGAAATTCTGCGAACCCTGCATTTTTGGCCAACCTTTAAATGCAGCCAGGATTCGGCTTTAGGCCTTACATTATCATTACAAATTCCTTCAGAATAACTGCACTGTCTGTTACAACCTAATACTAAACTACTGAAAGTCAGCAATTAGCATAGAGGATTTATTACAAAAATCAAACAGAACTGGGAGCTGCAGTAATCCCCCCCAAATTAACACCAGTCCTGAATCAGTCATGCACACATATGAATTAATCAGTTGTATTATACAGGAAGATAATTATGAGAAATTTTACAAGGAACAGGTATTCAAGACAGCTGAATTAATTCATACCTACCCACTGCAACCAATGACTTTATTATACAGGTAAGATGGGAGGCCTTTCAGATGAATGTTGTTATCCACATAAACATATTGCAGCTCCCGAGAACGACCTAAATCTGGGTTTAGAAAACAAGAAAAGTCAGGGGGAGAAGGGATGACATAGTGACAAAGCAAGAAAAGCAAAGCAATTCTCTTTAATTATAAATAAGCTGATCAGACCCAATGTAAGCAAACATAAATTAATACTTCTCCATTGTAAAGTTTCAGCCAATGGTTTTATTATGCATGAGCTGAAAAGCTGCTTAGAAAAAAGCCTTTGAAATTACTAAAACAAAACCAAACCCCTTTTCAGTAGCTCTGAAAATCGCATTATAAATAATTGAATTTTAACACTGACAAACCCTGGAGTCAGTTTGAAGCAGCAAAGGGACAACTGATTTCAAATCCACAGTGCATACTTCCAAGTTCATAAGGTCAAACCTGCTTTCATTAACCAGCCCCATGTCACTGAAATCACAGCTTCGCTATTTTTACTAAAGTGGTAAAGACATAAACAAGAATGCGGTCGGTCCCATTGTTTCTTTTCTCGAAACTTGTTTAATTACATTAGCCATAACCAAATACAACCAGTAACCATTCAGAAACTAGTCTATGTGATGTGGTAAATTACAGAACACAGGAAAATATACAAGCATCAAAGGCATGACATTACACAACAAAAGCTGTATCTACAACTAAATAATCAATGCACCTGAAGGTGTGCTTCTTGAATTATTTCTGTTAAAATACTTATGGCTGGCAATCAAAAGAAGCAAGTACAGCATGTTTAAGCAATACTTTCATGGACTAGAAATATATTAACATACAGCCTGATAGAAGCATATAGGCTTGGAATAATTTGAGTTGGTTTAGAAAATCAAAGAGGGAAAATTGAGCAAAATTAAAATGGAAAATTTAGACTTCTAGGAAGAAACAAGATTTTTGCTTATCAGGAAGATCTCGTCAGTGAAAAACTGTCTGCTATCAAAAGAAAAGCGTGCCAATGTGAGACATGGAAAACGAGAAATCAAACTGAACTAAAAATAATATTCTAAAAGAGTTTTGAGCTGGCAAGAAAGCTAACATGTAGGATCATCCGGGCAGCCCATTTCATCTGTAGCTCCTATGCCGTTTGAGATCCTGGGTTAGGAAAAGACATGTGCGTTTAATACAAAGCACAAGGCAAGGGAACAATGTCTGAAAGCCTCTCTGCCTGGGAGGGGTTAGCTGCAACCCAGACCAGCTGCATTACAAAGAAATTAAATAATCAAGAAGTCTGTATGCCTTTCGACTTAAAACTTTGATGAGTGTGCTATAGAACTGAAGCAAAATAAACAAGCATTTGGCTGAATCAGCCACATTGCAAGATAATACTGACATCGACTAATTCTGATTTCCCATCTTTATCAAATGTCGGTTATCTTGGTTGGCATAAAGATAACCAGAGAAATCAGCAGAGCTTCTGTCCCTTTTGTAATCATGGCTAAGAACAGAATAAAAAATTAAAACAATTTCCATGATATTTCTATTCACAAATTCTAGTTGGAATCACAATCTCCCTACTATGACAATAGGTTATAGAGTCCCTTCCTTATCACTGAACAGTTTTATCGTACATGAGAGCTCTGGACACTGCTTAGTGCAGACGATATTTTGAGTGATCCCCCCCAAACTTCTGGTCATCTTAAAATATACTGAGTGTCTTCAGCTGTCACCCACTTGAATGACAGCTGTAAGCACCAGAAACCTTAAAAGCTCAAGCTGAGGAGAAGCTTCAGAGGGTGTCAATTATCAAATCTTGGATATAAAGAACAAGTGATGAATACCAAAAGAAAATGAATAGATCCCTTTTCTGAAATAAAAATGTTAACATTAGAAAAGCTGAGGGTTTTGGTTTTCTTTTTCTTTTAATATAGGCTCTGCAATAGTCTGTGGAAGCTTCAGGGACTGTAATCTGAGCGTTGTTCAAACAACTGAGTCACTGGACATCAGGGGACATGTTCAACCATCACACGCTTCTTTGACCCTGTACCAAAGGTTCACAGACCTATCTGCTGCATCCATCAAGTGTCCCACCCCAAGAAGCAATTACAAATATCTCCACTGACTGATGGGAAATGCTGGGAGATGCTGCTGTGCTTCGGTATGAGCTAACACCTCAAAAAGATGATTTATTTTGGCTCAGGATTGCAGGGCTTAAAATAGTTTAGTGAAGTTCTGGGATATTTTTAGATGAAACAAAAACATTGTTATCTTAACAATGAATAAAAATATTGTGATACTAAAGCACTGTAACACCATCAAATACTGTAAGGCTGGGAAAGAATCAGCCAATAAAGTGTAAAGCAGATAGCACGTGCACGGCACACCTCATGCTGCGAGAATATCGCCTCATGTTGCAGAAGCCAATTATACCCAGAAGAGCAGAAAACTATGGGTTGCTGGGGCAGCTTGAATGTGCTACTGTTTAACTTATTAACTTAGAGAATGGAAGAAAATTTTTAAAAGAGGCTCATCTTGCTCTTTTCTACACAGATGTATGCAAATGGGCTGAAAATCAGGCAAGTCAAAAAAAGCCCTAAAGCTGTTCTTTTCATATGCATGGAGGGGGGAGTTAGGCTGCATCTCATCTCTTCCCTCTGTCTTTATCTTAGGCTATGTTTAGAATCGAAGTTCTGAGTTGACTGCATTTCCTAGGTAATTAAAGCAAATTTTTGGATGTTAGACAAAATATCTCAGTAGGAAAAATTCAATTCCCCAAGCCAAATAGCCTGTAACTATAAATGTTCCTTTGATATAGTTTCTTTGCATTAAATAACCAAGCATCTTTGAGTCCCCAAAAGAGATTATCTTTTCTAGTTTCAAACACTACCCCTAACGTTTAAAGAAATCGTCACTTTAAAAAGCTCTTTGTATCCCATCCGCATTGATTTTTAAGTCTTCTATCAGTCAACAAATATTGTTAAAAGTTCTCTAGAAAACGAGCTTCTGAAGAACCCCATGAAATAAGGATACTGTCCATCTATGCAAGGCTACAGCTACAAAGAAGGTTTTCATGTGGCTTTTGCAAGCCCTGTACTGTGTCTAAAACATTTCCACTTTGCTCCTTCCAAGCTCCCAGATCAAAGCCCTTTCTCCCAGAAATGACCAAATGCCGTAAGTCCTGAACAAACCCCAATTCTATTTTTTTTTCCTTTTTTTCCCCTTTTTTTTCTTTTTTTTTTTTTTTTAACCTCAGGGCCCTGGCATATGCATTCCACATGGCTGAAGATGGAACAAAAGCTCTTGTGTGTCTGCACTGATGCTCTTTTAACCATACTGTGAGGGCAAGGACACAAAAGCAGCATATACTGAGGGTAGAATAAGACCTTTGTTTACTGTGCACTGATAATTACTAGACCCATTTTCTAAACAAAAAGTGCACATACACCCTCAATAAAGTGATATAACACTGAATATTTGCTGTCATAACATCCCCTGGACTGCCAGTATACTTGAGAATTTATGGCCTATTTTAATTGTATTTGTACTTTATTACATAAATCATTTTTATTTCTGCAGTGTCATCAGATTCAAATTCCTGCTTGCAGTGGAATTTGTTTTGAGGCATTGGAGCATCTGCTAACTGTGAAATCTTCAAGTTAAATTTCTGCCACAGGATAATTTATATTGTAAGTAGACTGATATAAAATGAGCACTAGTTCTATCTGCCGCTCCTGAACAGAATTCCAAAGGCCATTTATTATTAGGCAATAACAGCACCATCCAGGGTGCAGTTTCCAGTTCAACTTATACATACAATTTAGGATTCTTGTTAAATAAATGTATTAGGAAGGCCCAAAGTCTCACATCCATGCAGTCTTGTTTCTCTGAATATAAACTGGAATATTCAATAGCTTTAAAACAGTATTTTTTAAAAACAAAATATTGGCATATCCAAGAATTCAGTATATTCTGCAGAAAAAAACTACTATTCCATTAGTTCACCCACCTGCTTGTTCATGTGCCGGTTCTGAAAGTTAGAGACTGGGACCAAGTATTTTTACTGTAATTTGTAAAATGGATTAATAGTGTTACACTTCTTTATCTTAAAAGCATGTGCCTAAAATTATGTACTTTGTAAGAATGTAAAGGAGAAAAAACTACACAGTACCAATGCAGCAGTGCTGTGAAAGTACTGTGCTACTGCAGGAGTAAATCCTACACCTGTCAAACTAGAAGAGGAAAATGTAGATTTCCATTACACTTAACAAGAGGCTTTACTGGCAGCTCAAGGAACACTAGGTATGAGGAAGAATGGATTCCTTGGCATAGTAGATGTCAACCACCATATGAAATAAAGTAAATCACACTTTAAAATGCATTAAGCAGTCAGTTCCAAACGTATTTCTTCTAACGCGGACATGCCTAATCAAAAAAGGGGCAAAAAACCATTCTGTGAGGAGATGAATAAAATGTCAGCTTTCCAACTCCCTAATTGAAAAAAAATTACAATATTTGCTTGAATATCACTTGCAGACATTTGTACAGTATCTTTCTTTGTTATTTAATGTTTTTACTTTCTCATTAATCACTAGAATGAAGTTGGATGTAAGAACGCATACACAAAAAAGCATTAGCCAGTATGCGCAGGTAACAGAAAGGATGCTACAATTATGCCTTCACCCCAGGAATAATCACAGAAAAATATTCCCCATAGATCAGGAGATAGTGCATTAAAAAGCAAAAAGAGTGAATCTAATTCTCTCTTCTACTTAATTTCATCACATCTTGACCACTCCGAAGCCTTCTGATTCTTCAGAGGAAGGATTAAACATTTACATTTATACTGCACTGCTTTTTCTCTGAACTCTAGGATTTATGATTCAGTTTCATATCCACAGATAGCAAATTATCTCCAAATGTTCACCAGTGAGTCACTATTAAGAACTACTGAACAAGGTCAATTGACAGTCTTTGATGTTTCCCGTTATTTTAAAAGTTCCTTTTGAATGTTTTGAATTTAAATCTAAAAATAAAGAAAAAAGAAGGTGTGTCATTATATTAGAGATTTATTTCCTCCTTTTGAACTTAAAACACTTCAGCAGATCTGTAGCTCATCCAGGTCATTGCTCCCTCACAGATAAGCTACGAGCACAAAAGTAGCAAAAACTTTTGCCCTTTAACATTTCACATCTCATCTTAGAGAAGAGCATTTCACTTTTGCAAAAATCGTAAGATTCAACTTCCTGTCTGATGAAACAGAGTTAGAAGTATTTGCCAAAATAGGGGAAGTTACTTTGCTTGGTTTATTTAGTACTGTGGAATCTGAATGATGCATCCTGGAAATCATTTTCTCACTTATATAATGACATCTGCTGGGACATACCTAAAACACTGTGTCTGGAGCACTTGCTTTCCAGGAATATAAACAAAGGTGCTAAGAAAATCAGAAAGATCATAAACTTCTTTAAAGACTAAACTTCTAGTACTGAAAAAATGAAGTTAAACTTATACAACGTAATTCACTTAGAAATTACCTTGTTTCTAACCCCCTCAATTTTCAGCTTCTTTTCAGTGTGTTCATCTGTACCTAATTAACACCAGACTCAGACTGTATTCTAGGAAAACTATTAATGGCTATGCAAATGACATGACAGATCTTCATGCCTGTCTGTATTTCAGCAGAGACTAGCTGGTGGCAGGGCTACAAAGTCACAAACGCAGGGAAGTGGACTGGCTTTTCACAAACAGAATATACAGTCCACACTTACTGACAACACAACTGACTTCTCACAACAAACCACCACTCACCAACTGCACCTCCTACACTTGAAGACCTGCTTTGACACTTGCAGACTTTGAAAGGGCTGAGAAAAAGGCTGATAAATTCTTTCCTGGGCTACTACTGTGGAGCTTTTGAAGGATGCTTATACAGAGCCCAAACTGAACCTTTGCTAGATTATGCAGTACTGACATTCCTAATGATGAAAAATTCCACAGTAGGTTTTAAACCCAAGCTGAAGAATCTTATTTAAATCATCAGATCCAGCAAACAGAAACAGATCATTACCCAAAGTGGTGGAACTCAGATTACATAGTAGTATATTTAAACACGCATCATTAAAACTTTTTTCCCCTCAGTTAGCTAAAAATAAAGCAAATTTGATAGCTGACCTATTGCTCTAAAACAGACGTGAAACCTTAACCTGCATTTCTTTTTGTTTAATAACGTGTTTTCCAACAGTATGATCATTGTGACAACTCCGTAAACAGAGGTTGTGGAGCCCACCAAAGACAGGAAGTTTGTTTTGCCATGTCTCCTCCAACCCACCCCGGCCCAGGCATGCTGGTGACTCACCAAGTGGCAAAAACGCCAGGCGGTTTCCAGCCATGGAGAGCTCGTTGAGGCTCGGCAGTTGGCACAGATGGCGCGGAACATACCACAGGTGGTTTCGGTCTGCAGTCAAGTACTGCAGTGAAAGGCACATGTGCAGCCTTTCAGGTAAGGTTATCAAGCGATTGGTTGAGATGTCCAGTGTTTGCAGCTCCCTCAGGTCTCCAACCTCTACAATCCAAATAGGAGGCATTGAGAATCATTAATTGGCGCTAACAAGATCCCCCCCAAATACATCACATAAAACCACAGGTCATCAGCTAGCTGTGTGCTGTTCTTAAGATACCATTCTATCAATCTGTGTTGAGAACTGATACTAATAATCTCAATCATTTTCATATTTCACACCTTTTTGATGAGGAACAGTTATCAGTTAGGCAGTACGTCAAAATATGAGATGTCTCAAGTAGAGCATTCCTGAAATGTGGCAATTACTGCTGTCAAAATTATCAAGCGCTTCCCAGTCCTAAACCAGAACCAGGAAAAAACAACCCAAAACACATTACATAGCTTGCTGTTATTGAGGGTGTTTTGCATGACCCCAAACTCATGCAAATGCAGTATCTTTTTCTTAAAAAAAACGGCATTTGAGAATGCAATGCTTACATCCACCTTACTTAAGATTCTCTTGCAGTGAGACTTACAAATATATGCACAGCACTTCCTGCTTAGTGACAGTCTTTCACCAACATGCTTAGGAACAACAGCTGTGTCTTCATTACAGAATTCAAAAGACCTGGTTTCCATTAGAAGAGAAATTTCTTAACCTGTAAGTTATATTATATTGTCAGAAGATGCTACAGTAAGTTCAACCTCCAGTTGCAATAATTACAGCTTCTAGAGATTTTCTAACATTTTAAAGAATGTTAAAAGTACATTTTGTGGTTTAAATGGTATTGTGTCATTCTTTTACATAGGTAACAACTAAAGTTCTTAGGTGAGCACACAAGTAGCCTCACCTGTGCAAGTTTCCTTTGTGTCTGGCCTGTGGGATCAAGACGCACTTATCCAAGGACTGACTGACAAATACATTAAGCAGCTTTACAGGTTATTTCATTGTTTATTTATTCTTCTGCAGTTACTCAAAAATTGAATAACTCTGTAAGTTATTTATACCCAAACATGGGGAGACTCTAAACAGTTTTGCTTCAGTTTTCAATGCTTAACAGCAATGGAACTAACTCATGAAGTGCTCCGTGCCCCTAATTCTTACTGCAGCTCTCAGCATCTTGCAGAACCAAATGTACTTTGCTCTTGGCTGAATGAAAGCAGCTCTTGCATCTGATAGCTGCTAAAACAAGATTCGCCAGAATTTTCTGCACTGAAAACACCAGACAATCTACACAATCCGCAATCTGCACAATTTACAGCTCCATCACCCAGGGTTTTGGTTTTTTTTTTTGTTGAAGATATAAATAGGATAACATTGAACTGTTGGAGTTAAAGCTAAACAGAACCTGTTGTGCCCTGAAGTTCCTTCTGCAGCAGGAGATAGAAAATTCACAATTCCCTGAGCTCTGAGGTAGCACCCTGTATACTACACCAAAGAAGAAAACAAAACACCAGGTTACTTTCAAGCTGTCTTCTACACAATAGCAAAGCTGAAGTTGACCTTGAAAAAAACTGCTACAAATGTTACTGTCAAGACTGAAAGTATGAAAAGGGAAGTTATAATTCAGTGTTTACACAGACGTCCTAATTAAACAAGATGCGTGTGCACATTTAAAAGGGAGCTTCTGCCCACTGCAAACAATCCCAGCATTAATTACAATAGAGACTCAACAACACAGTATAAAATATTACTGACAGAAGCAGCTGCTATGCACAGAGGACCACATTCTTCAAACCTCTTGATTCTGATGTCAACAGGAATCATAAGCTTTATTTAAAAAGCCACTTTGGTTTTTGTTTTTTAGTACAAAATTGAATATAAATGGCAAAAGCAAAATAAGCACTACTGAATAGCAAAAGACTACTGTGCAAAAGAACTGCAGTAGAACTCATTTTGAAAGAGTTTTATATTCATCACAAAAGCTTATGCTTGAAAACAGTGACAGGAAGAGCCACCTACACACAGCCAAACCACTGACCACATGCAGTCAATAACAGGGCTAGCTATTTTCA
Source organism: Pezoporus wallicus (assembly GCF_028554395.1). Classification (NCBI taxonomy): domain Eukaryota; kingdom Metazoa; phylum Chordata; class Aves; order Psittaciformes; family Psittacidae; genus Pezoporus; species Pezoporus wallicus. The sequence goes on from NW_026635034.1 coordinate 68,114, forward strand.
TGCACTAACCTTTTTCTCTGCCACTAAAAACAGTTTTCTAGTTCAGTTTAGGTCCAAAATGCCATAAATGTTACGGTTGGCAAAGCTGGCAGAGTTTCAAAGGCATTGCTAGAACGATATGTTTTAAATCTAAGAGGAAATAAAAGTATTCTCACTTTATCCTTCATCCAAAAAACACATACTTGCCTAAAACTTCATCCTCTCTACCTTAATCTTCCAATGCATACCAGATGTAAACATCCACTTTCAGCATAGTGCCACATGTTACAGAAACACCCACCGACCCATGATGAAGTTAGAAAGTCAACCAAAGTGCCATCAGATTACAGATATAACCCTCAGACTCCCCACCATAGTGCTGAAAACTCATTTTGAAGAACATGCTCAGACATTTGCTAATGACAGTAAATTACCTTCCATCTCATTAAAGCAAAGGAAAACCATAAAGAGGAATAACACAAAACATAAACAGTCCATTATTAAGTTTTTCAAGCTTTCAGTACTAAATACTATTATCCATGCCTTAATAATCTTGCAACATAAATACTGAGGGATGCCTTGGCTAACAAACAGACTGAAAGACTTACAAATCTCTCTCTTGCTATCACCTCATCAAGCCCTAAGACACATATGAGGGGTGGACTTTGGAAATTTTGGGCAGACCCAGAAAAGAAAACAGCTATTCCCAAATAAAAAGAACTGAGGAAAAAGGAACTTTTATTCATATAGCCCCCATGCACCCAAGGGTAACAGACAAGCATTATACATCACCACTGAACCACATTAAGGAGTCCCTGCTAGATTTAAATGAAATTCATAAATGTGTAATGTAAAATTTCTATTAACTCTAGGATTAACACTATCAAAATCAACACGGCAGAGCACTGAGCCCCATTCTGGGATCAGAAGCCAGAAACAAAATGCTCAGTAGCTCTGCTAAACCCCCAACTTGGAACGACCTGGATTTGTGGAAGCACAGACAGAGTCCAAATGCGAAGTTCCTGTGCCGGTTCTTGGACCCAAATGTTTCAGCTGCGTCCATATGCACAGATTACTGCCTTCACATCTAGCTGGGCAATTCTGTGGCTTTACCATATGGTACAAACATGTTCATGGCACAGTACACATGGAGCGGCTGACAGACTGTAAATCCACACACAACCTTACCTCACAAACTTAAACGCAGGCTTATACCCCAAGTCCTCCTACAGCCTTCTGAAGGCAGTTTCAGTGACACAGATGTACACAAAACCACTTCAGGCTATATTCCAAAACTGCCAGTGCTTGAAAAATTAGTTCTATCTTTCTCATCCTTGATAATATGAAGATTCAGAAGTGATTACCATGACTCCAAAGAGCAGCCTTTGCATTCACTGTAATAGCTTTCACAAGCGTTTGGAGAAAGGGACAATGAACTGTCCTCTTATGCCTTTGGGTTGCCAAAAGAAAACTGTCAAACAGGTCCGTGTCTCAACACAAACAGAAATGAAACATCAGCATACTTAACAAAAAAAATAACAAAAAAAAAATGAAACCTTGAAAGAATTCCAGGAAATTATTTCCAAAATGACTGACCTTCTGACAAAACATTGTGTTTGTGCAGACACCCCGAGCACCAGGAAAAAACTATTTCTGATTCAGGTGGTTTAAATGCCACTTTTAAAAATTAATTCCATGGTTTTTACATGAAGGAAAAAGCAGCCATCTGGAAGTAAGCAGCCTATACAACATACAGCAATTGCCAAAGGCAAGTCAAACTTCCTTAACCTTCAGGGGGTACAGGCCTCACCAGCTGCATGACTCCAAAATAACTAACAGTCTTCTTAATGTTTCAAGAGCAATCCCTTCTTTCCCTGATGGGCCATAACCCCAGATTTCATCCAAAGATATATGAAACACATACACGATTGGATTTGAGTGTATGGAAGGCATGGACTTACTTTAAAATCAAACACTCTCTGGGTCTTTCCATACAAGTAAAAGAAAAAAGGGGAAAGGAAAGGGCTACAGACCTACCTGCATGAGAATGCACCTCAAAGCAGGGTATTAAGAGAAAGCAGAGAACCTACAAGGAATGGAAAAAGGGACTGATGAGCAAAGAGAGCTAGTGCTTAGAGGTCAGGCTGCAGAGTTAAATGAAAACTGCCAGGAGGCCAGGAAAATGGGAACTTGCAGACAAACAAAAGGTTTCTCAACAAGAAATAAAGAGCAAGAAATGAAGAACGGGTGTCAACAAGGGGTAGAAATGAAGAGGACAGACCAAATATTAAATTAGCTTTTTGCATCATTTTTTCCTGTCAAAATAATGCTGCGTATGAGGACAGAGACAGAATACCTCATGGGAACAAGGACAAAGCACTGAAAATTACCACATCCATTACTAAAATGAAATGAGGCTGCTTTAAAAATTTCCATCCCAGAACACTGAAAAAATGGGTTATATATCAAAACTGCAAACTCAGGCACGAGGATTCTCAATGAATAGGACATTTTCTGGGATAGCAGCCTAGGGCTGGAGAAGAAATGTAGAATCTGTGTTGAAAACAGCCCTGTTAATGTGAACTCAGTGCTCTTCAGTACCTTATGACAACTGTTCTAACGGGAATGCAACCAAGAGTAACCAATGACTACAACATAAATAGAAAGCGCAACGCAAGTGCAACCTGGATCTTTCCAGATGTAAATCATGTTATACTGATTTATCTTGCATTTAAAGTACTGGTAATGTGGTAGAGAACCAAATTATCATACAGGAAGAAGAGAAAGAACTTTTAAACTTAAGTGATTGAATGAAAAATAACAGAAAATAAGCATGATAAGAGGTGCTGCAAGTCCAGTCTCTGCTTGCGACAACAAAGGAAACAAAGGACTGGGTATAGTTGTTCACTATTTAAGGGTAGTGAGCCACCAGTGAAAATAAGGTAATTTCTATACATGGCCAGCATTTTATTAGGAGCAAGGAAGTATGTTAATACACCTTTGTATTGCAAGCAATAATGATGGTCTTGCTATTAACATACAAACCCTTCCACCTAAAACCCTGGTTACCAAAGAGTTCTAACTTGGAGGCAATCCTCTCCTGCCTGCTACACACTCTGCAATGCCAGCAACATGCTGCTGTTCCAAGGCTGCAGAATCTAATCTGTACTGAAAATCTTTGGAACATACGAAAAAGAAAGCTGGTTGTGTCAGGAAAGGAATAGAAGGTGCTAAAAGTGGCTACCATGCTTCACCATGCAGTACTGTTTTAATCAATTTCCACGAACCTGAGAACAAAACACATTTTCCTATTAGACCTGTAAAACTAAGCAATGGTGAATAAGAGGTGTTTGAAGTCTTTCACACTTGCAAAGCTTATTACCTGTCCCATGTGGAAAAAAAATGCAAGTCTACTCAAATTCACAGGCATGTATTATGATACTAGTATCAATTTAAAACTGTGATGGACAGGAAATATAAGTTGAAATTGCTAAGAGCTTGATGGAAAAGATCTCCTTTAGATCTGCTCTGGGATGTCTCAGGAGGACTTAAATAGATTTTAAGGTGGTTAAAACAAATTAAATAGCCTATTATCTATTACATTACATTTACTGTCCTACCACGCAGCTCACATTTCATAGCCTATAAAAATTAAATTTTCTAGCACAAATTGGCACTTATGATAGACCTGCGCCATCTTCAAACAAGAAAGTTGGACCATAACTGAAAATTGGCATCATTAGATATAAGGACAAAGAAAGGGGGAGGCAAATTGAATCACATTTACATTTTGACACTGCTGTATGAAGATCTTTTACTGTATTGTTAGAGAGCTTGAAAAATGTTCTGCTTCTCCACCCTAACAGACCTGAAGATGATTTTTTCCTATGTAGGCCAATATTTGCTCATATTTTAAGAAATAAAGAAAAGGAGATAGAAGAGATGTTGCGATACTGCAGCAACTATTTTATGCATAACCTGCTTGTAAATAAGGTGCTGAATATGAGTTCAAACCCATAAAGATTCTAGAGGGGGATGGGAAGGCTCTATCCCAACTGATCAAACCTGAATCTATTACTTTCAAAGCAATACTTATGACTGAATTTCAGACAAATATGCTGGCTGGAAAGAACAAGGTTAAAGATTTTTCTGGGGCAGGATTGCCTTTGTGAATGTATGCTCTCATGTAAGTAACACCCCTCCAGTACGTTCCCAATTCTGTTTCACATACTTCAGCCATAAACTATATTGACCCTTCTTTAAAGTACTTAAGTAGCAAACAAAACCCAGAAGCAAGTGAAAAATACATACTTTTACTAAACATACCCAAACAGGGTACTTTTTTCCTCAATCTTGCTAAATGTCACATGCAAACTTAGTTGCAAACCTTATTTATTTTGTACCATCATTCGCAAGCAAAGGTGATAAAAGTGGCTTTCTAAAGCCCAAACTTGCTAAATAGTAATTTCAGTTCAGCTAAAAATGGCTGAAAACAGGCGTAAGGCATGAGGGTCTCATTATGGCAGGCTCTTCGAAAGGTCAGTGGTTCCCCAACTTCTACCACAATTTAACATCGATTAACAAAACTGGCAGCCTTCTGTATTTCATGGGTCCAGCACGCTGTGCCTTCCCCAGCATCAGCACTGAAGCACCAGGGAGCAGAGATCCACAGTGGTTATTAGGCTGTACTCTGTATTTCCCCTAAATGCAGGTTTGGAATTCCATTTTCTTCCATAATTTGATGGTCTCAATGAGATCCGTTAGAACAAATCAGATGATAAAAATACCAGAAATGAGCATACAGCAGCAAAGCGGAAAAGGTGGGTGAAAGGGCAAGAGGGATGGGGAGGGAAAAACTTGTTTATGCACAAAGGTAACTCAAGGCCATGAAACATTAGGTTTGCTGGGGGCTGGGTAGGGGGTTTTATTTGTTTGGTTGGTTGTTTTTGGAAGACAACCTACCCTTTCATTTTGTTCTAGTGTACTCTGCCTAGTACTTTACTGCCCCACAGCAAGGTACTATTGCTACACAAATAGGTAATAGATGGGAAATTCATATATTACTATTATTCTATGGTTTTATTAAATATCCCAGATTTTGGATGGAAGAGCCCAAATGAAGTGTGACGAGAAAGAATGGTACTTGTCAAGTATACTGCATGGAAAATTCTGCTACCACCTTACAGAAAGTCTCTTATTTAGGAAGTGATGTGGTTTTACTGTAGTCTTTCCTTTGAGGAGCAGCTGTTTTCCTTTTTCTGGGTGTTCCTGGGTGGTATGAACATAAACAAACGTGACATGAATAAAGCATGAGACCTGTTATGTTTCTCTTGTTTTGTTTGTGTCTTACTATCTTCACTGCTGCACATCATCTATAATTCACTGTGCACTAATATCAATACATGGAAAGGGGGAAAAGAAAACTTTCCAGAAGAACTTAGGGCATAAAACAAAGGAGCTAATTATCGGAACTGAAGATGCTGGCCAGCTACAGATGGCTACTTAACTGCCCTGCCTTGACGAAACCACCTAAAACTAAGGCAAATAATGAGCATCCTAAAGAGAGATTAAGGATAATTCAGGAAGCCACAGAGACAGGGCCAGTCATGGCTATAAATTCTAGGACAGCTTTTTCCTTTCTTCTTCTTCAAAGGAAAAAACTTCAGATCAACACAACAGACTGGGCTCTCTGACACAGATCAGTAGCTTCTAACCCATTACTACACTAGCGTCTAAATAATCCAAGCAAAGACCTATCTGTTGTGACTGTTGCTATCAACTGTTTCCAACCAACTCGAAACAGGCACATATTTTTTTCCTCCTCTTGTGGTTAGTGGGGCTTTTTTTTCCCTCCTGTCCAAGAAGTAACTAAATGTATTATAAAAGCAATAGGTCTATGTTAGATTTTCATCTTCCAGTGGAAAAGTATTGCACTGTATCAAGCCAAATTATGCTCGTTTAGATTACTTTTGGAAGATACCAAAGAATCCTCTTCCCTGAAGGTAAACTGCCTTTGTAGCAAAAAAAAATGCAGCCATAAGATTGAGTGGGATGGGGGGGAAAGAAAACGAATCAAAGGAAGAGCTTTAGTTTGGAACCATGCTTATGGCAGTGGAGTCACAATATCTGTTTTTCAAAGGAATGCTAATGTCTTAACTGAAGTAAAGTTCTTCCAGGCTACTGGAAGTTACTACAAATTGCAGCAGTAATTACAGGGGAGGGAGTGGTTAAACAGTCACAGGAAATATTCCCATTATAATAGAGGTGCATCTTCCTCAAATGAAAACTCTGGATCCAGATCTACTAGGAACAGTAAGAGGAGCTTCTCTTGCTCCTCCTCACTTGCTCAGCTTGTCTGTGTGGCCACTCAGCAGACTGGCCAGTTCACCAGTGGAGAAGGGTAGGCAGGAGCTACTATGATGTTCTACTGAGCTACTATAATCTGTTATTGAGAAAATGGTATGGACCAACTACTAACAACTTCTAACTAAGATTACCACAAAAGAAATAAGACATCTGATTCCAAACACCAATGACAATGTCCTGATTTTCAAAATGCTGAAAGCAACCGCAAGCCTTATCTTCATCAGTGGAAGATACTGCTGCTTAGCGTTTCAAATCAGCATCAAGTAGACAAGTGAGGCTTGCAATTATACTTCAACCCTCCACACTCAGCTATTGTGAATTGCATTCCTCTAGCTACACAAATAAGTAGTCTTAGTCCATAAAGCTCTCAAACATTAAATAATTACCAACTAGAGTACACTTGCAGTCGCTCCCTATGAGTGTCTTCCATAAGGAATGAGAAATTAATGCAGATTTGGACAATACAAAGGTAAAAACAGGTCTTTATTTTAAATGCCACTGCAATAAAACGAAGATTACTGAAATAAAGGTATCAAATTTTGTGTTTGTGACATGAACCACAGGAAAGTTAATCTCATATAATAGCTCCAGTTCTATGCATTCTCTTTAAAGGCTTTTCCCATTTAGATTTAGTGTCAGTAAATGATGCATTTTATTTTGCCTCAATTTATTTAATCGACTAGCTGAGTAAAATCAAGGATGTCGATAACATGCAGTATTTTAACTCTTTCACAATGGTGGTATGAATGAAAATAATACTTGGCCTGCAAGGTCAAAATGGAAATCAATGCATTATAAAATTCTTCCATTGCACAGCACTAACAATTAGTGCTGGTTCACCTTCAAAGACTGATTTTCTTCTCAAGCTTCCCTGAGCACTCACATCCCACTAGTAAATTGCATTTGCTTAGTGCACAAGTAAAATCAACTACCCGTTAATACAGCTAATCACTGCACCCAACCTACAGAGAGCTTAGCTAAAGAAAAACAAGGGATCCAGAAAGACAAATTACATTCATAGCTTCATTTATAAAGACCTAGAGAGTTTAAGGGGAAAACAAATTAAGTTTTAACACTCAATCCTAAAACTTACAAAAACTCAACTTCAAGAACTGATTTTTTCCTGTCACAAATGTTAATTTGGTGCAACAACAAAAAAGAAACTTGAAAATTTCAAATTAACAAGAGTTTCTACATGAAAAATGAGTAGCAAGTTACTTTAGTTTAGTTAACAGGTAACTTTCTGCTGAAAACTAAAAAGTTGAATAGGTTTTATGAACTAACAACTACTGAATTTCATGAACAAGTCTGCAGTCATGTGCTGTCGGAGCAGATGCAATCTGTTTAACTTTTACCAACCTTGTGATAGTTGGGAAGGATAGAGTGAACTGCATTTTTCACCATTTATTTTAAAACAATATTTGTAAAAGTAGGACATAATCCTTCTGAAAGCTGATCTTGCTTGTACAGCTTACTTGGTCTTTGCTTAGGACCCTCCTGAAATAAGTCAGTGCAGCAAAACAAAGTGAGAGCCCTTGGGCAGTACACCACACTGAAACCAGGAAGGCATTTCTAATGTAACCCTGGAATTTGCAAAGCAGCCACTATTACCATTTCCTTTTTCACACATTTACAAACTGATGAAAAATTTCAGAGAAAAAAGACCTGCAGTTTAATATCTGTTCAAAGCTGAGCTCCTTTGAAAGCCTGACTAAACACTACTGAACAGATTGTCCCTATTAAGGAAGCTTTCATACTACAGGAACACAAACACCATTTGTATGTGAAACACCTTTCTCAGCATATATCCAACTCTCCATCTCAGAGGTTTAGCCCTGACCTTGTCAATACTCATCTGTCTTCACCCATGTGAACAGCTTTTGGGAAATGTTTATGAGAGAGGCCCTGAGCATCCCTTTAAGATCAGTTTTACTTTTGGGTAACAGTTCTAAAACAAAGACTTTTACAAGTATTTTAAAGAGCATCTGTTCTGAAGTTTCAGAAGTGAACTTCATATACATCACATGTGTCTTGAACCAGGCACTCAGTAAAGTCAGATCTTTACTATCAGCATCATCAGCAGAAGAATTCAGTGCTGACAGATGACTTAGAAAACAACTTCTTCTGCAATTCCCTTACTTAGGGGGCTAGTTTGATACTAGGCACTGTATGACAACTTAAGTTCAGGTTCATTTCTTGGAATATGTTAACTCTCAATAATAAGTGATGTTTTTTTGTAAAAACAGTCAAAGGGAGGAGACTTACTAGAAGTTCCATATTCTGCCTCTCACAGTAAAGACAGGCTAATACATGCGTTGCGCAAGAAGGAGAATCCACCTCATGAGAGCCTAAAGGTGTGTTGCTCAGAACGTGACTGTTGCCAGCCATAACATGGAAAAACCCCTGTATCAAATTCCAAAGAAGAGGCTTTGCTGTGCTCTCAGTAGAGGATTCAGAACGTTGAGGGAATAACTTCCAAAATGAGGGGAACAACATCTTAAAAAAGTTATTTGATTTTTATTTTAATGTGGGTTTTCTTTTTTTAATCTAAGCATAAAGTTGAAAAATGCTGAAGATTCCTTTTTTTTCTTATTTAAATCACAAAAGCAAACAAAAGAAAAATCCCCACAATATCTTAACAGAGATGAAAACACTCTATTGCAATAAATACAAAAGTGATTACATTCATTTTTAGCAGTACTGAAGACAGTTGCCAGACAAGCAACAAAGCCTTGCGCCTTCTTAGTTATGAAGATTACCAGAGATGCCACCAAGAATTTGAGGGGTGGGGGGGATTTACTAGACCTATTAATGGAGCAATGATCTGTAGAGCTTTAAGGCCACACAGGTAATACATAAAATTAAAGCAATTAGCAATGTTAATTTTTATAGTCTTTATGGATTTGCAGATAGATTTATAAACTAACCTTCAAACACTCAGAGCAAGACTGTAACACATACCTAAGAAATTAAATTTCATAGTCTTGCTTTTCTACATCTTATATTCAAATCTACAGGAATAAGACTGACCAAAAGCAACTAAAGACCCTCCACTTTTTCCTCTCCTCTGCTATGCAGTCAATAAGCTCACATAAAACAAATACCACAAATGGAATCATTACTGAATTCAAACACAATGCAGCCACTTCCAGAGCTATTTCTGTGGTATATAACTGTGCCACTGTGTGTCCTCTCCATAAATCTCAAACCCAAGTTTTCAAACAATCAAAATGTAAAAAATCTCCAAATAATTCTGTTTGACCTTCATTAGTTAAGTCTGTGTGCCAGGTCTAATCAGTTCTCACAAGCACATTCCACTTCTTAAAAACAGACTGTAGAAATACATTTTTCAAACTAAAAGAAACAGAATGCATTGTTTTGATGCTACAGCCTGAAGCCCTTTATCTGAGTTTTATCAAAGTATACTCTATCACTGATCAAAGCAGCAATGACAATTTAATGTTCTTTAAAGTTATATACTGCTGCATAAACTTCCCACTTTTGTCTTGTGGCCTCCGGCTCAGCATGTCATTGGGAGTATATTCAAAGGTCAAGAGACGTTCTTTCAGAAGCCCTGTTCCCAAGTGGCAGCTCTCGTGATTGCAGGAGTGGAGTGGGGTAGATTAATTCCATCAGGGCTCTGTTCCCTGATGGAATACCCTAGAAACTTCAGGTTGTCATTTCTTCCACCAGATGTTTGGAAGAATACTTTGTATGTAACTGTATGAACTGTGTATGGTAGTAGCATTTCCACATCACCCTGTTACTGATTTTATCATCCTCTCAAGACCTCTTCTCACTCTAGGACTGAAAACAATATTTCATTTAAAATTCTCTTCTGTTTAATATTTTGCATGTGACTGGGTGATTTCCTAAAGCAAAGCTTGGAAGTGACTTGGACATGCAAGACTTATAATCTGTATTTTAGCAATTTACCAAGAAATCTCAAATTGAGTTTACTAGAAAAATATTTTGCAATTTCATGTTTAATGAACTGTGTTGAAACGAGCTGTACTTAAGACTCCTTATTTAATAAAAGGGCATCCAAACATACAACATAACTACCATGCTTCTACAATTATAATTAAGGTCTCCAACATCTCTGTTGAGTTTTAAGCTTCAGATGAATGCTTGTCATGATTACTTGAAGCACTCTCAGTATCTTTAAAATTCCTGCCTGCCCCCCACAGACAAGAGGAAAACCCCTGGAGAAACAAGGCTTAGTGCCTTGAGAAATCAAGGACTGCAAATCTGAGGAAGGAGCCAGGATTCAAGAGGCAGTACCAAATCTCTTAACAATAGAGAATCCAGTTAAATCTGCTCCCATACTCTCAGGAATGCACAAATCGTCCAAGTACCTCACCATTAGAAGCAGCACTCCAACTCCTTTATCTTGGCACAGCTCCTTTATCTCCTATCTAAAAAGCCCTTGCGGGGGACGGCTACCAGGGGGAAAGCCCATGGCCCAGAGCTTAGAAAACATACGTGTTCCTGCAAAGATTTTGCTTTTCACAAGGGAGTACTGCAAAGCCAGAAGCACAACAGGCTTGAGAGTACCACTGGTAATAATTAGCTTGGCTCTTCTCTGCTCCATCCTGATTTCACCTACACCTCCCCAGCTTTCTTCGTAACTCCATTTCAGAGAAAGAAAGGAACCGAGTGGGAGAGAACTATGGGGCTGGCAGGGCCAGATTTTCCAAGTTTGATGCATGGTAACTTTCACAAGCATCTCACACAGAACAGCAGGGAACAAGTGGCAACACTGGCCCATTCTCAGAAACTAGTTTTCTAAGTACTAAAACCACAGGAAACTGGAATTTTGATGCTTCAGAAAATAAAAACTGAAAATAAAGGTACTGGGCAACAGGCAGCTTTGCATTGACAGTTGTGCCCTCTAAAACATGTTGATTCTACAGCATAATAAAAAGGTATTTTAGCGATTAGAACTCCATGTGGTGTCATTCTAAGATGTCTCTTTCCAGAGACCGTAACATTCGTTAAGACTCTGTGCCCAGTAAGAATTATCACATAAAAAGGGAACCTTTACAGGTCACCTTTTGTCCAGTCCATACAAAGAATCCAAATGAAATCAACCTGGACTTAAGTGCTGATGTACCAACTCTACTCTCAGACACTCTTAGATCTAGTAACAAACTCAGTAAGTACATGAGCACACTGTTCATGTTTTAAGTACAGTCAAACTTCAGACAGAGACTTTTTCAAATTAAAGCATCACCAAAAACAGAGGAGGGACCAAAGAAAAAAGCGTGACTGATTCAAAATCATGATCATCTTGCTAAAATACATAAGAAAAACCACTAAAGTTATGTTACAATATTTAAGTCACTCAAAAATGTAACACTAGTATTAGAGAACTCAAACGCCTGGTCATTAGGATTTTGCTTCAACAGGATTTTAGCCTTCAATCTACTGACATGAAACCTCAATGTTAGTTTCAGTTTGTCCCTGATCACTTTTCCAGATACATAATCACAGCAGTTGTTTTTAAGATCTATGTTTTATACAATTGCAGGCACTTGGAAATACAACGCACTGAACCATATCACAGTTCCATTTAAGTAAAAACATGCTCATTAAAACAGCTTAATTTCCAAATACTTTTCCCAGTGATCGTGCTAAATGAGAGTAGTAAATTTTAAGATGGAATTTTCTAGTCCAATAAGCCGAGTACACAAAGCAGTATATGAATATGTAATTTAAATGTTACAAAGACATTGATGGCTTCTTCCAACTGTTTCCTATTAGTTTTCAGATTAATGAATTACAACACATACATACTTAGCACATGCATTTTTGAGAACCTGCTGTGCAACGCCAGAATGAGGAATACCACAGGCCATTGTTGAAAGAGATAGTTTTGTTGGGGTTTTTGTTTCTTAACGTCATTTCTGCGGCAGTTACGGGAAACGTTAGAGTTCCAGGATGCCCCATTGAAGCCTATCTGGGAGTTTTGGAACAAAAACATACATTAGAAGAACACTATAAGCTTAAAATATAGCTCCTGAATTGTTCCGACTATACGTTTATACTATTTTTGCTACCAGTATCGAGTGTCATTATGAAGCTTCCATGGTACACGAGAAAACATTGCACAGTAATAACAAAGAGGCTTTTAAATGCCCCTCAACAGTGGGAGGTGTTAAAAAACAACTGTAAGAAGGGAAAAGCAGACACAAAGAGAATAGTGAGCAGTTCTGTATACACAGATGACTCATCCTGACACACTACACAGGTGAGGGTACACAGGAAAAGCTTCAGTTAATGAAAATTTCCAGGAATTTAATGGAATTTTTCTATTCTCTGTCTTCACTTCCCTCCCCATAAATTTAAAGTACTCAGAAGTACTAGCAGTCCTCCTGAGAACTTAACCCAAACCAAATGTTTGAGCAAAGTAATCTCCGTTATAAAATCTCATACAACAAACATCCTTGAACTGAAAAAGTACCCCTGTGTTTGGACATGCATGAAAGCTAATCTGCTAAGGAATACAATATCCTGTCCTGCGCTTTGGTCAGCTCTAGTTGGGGCACAAAGTCCAGAGACAATCAGGAACCATCCACACTGCCATCTTGTTCCTAACTCTTCAGCTATGACTGTTATAAGGGGAATCTTTCTTGTAAGAACTTTCAGCCCTTACAGGCTGTGAATTTATACAAGAGCAAAACATGTACAAATCCTTCCTCCTAGAAATCCAAAGAATGTCTTAAAGATACCATCACGTATTTTTGTTGTGCTTCTACATTAATACAGCATAATTACTGCAGCCTTCTTAATTCTGAAGGGAAAAAAACCCATCACAGTAACAGCAAGCATGGGGAAGTGCTGCACTGATGCAGATTTAAAAGTATTTTCTGCTGTTGAACCAAGGAGCTAATGTAAACCCAGTATGCTGAACTCTTGGTTTCACACAGTAAACCTAATCTAGAAATGAATTATTAAACAGAGCATATATTTTACAGATCTGTGCAAAGAAAAACTTCACCTCCTTCAAGGAAAACAACGTATTATGATAATAATAAAAAGATTTTTATTTAGGAGTCGATGCTCCTTTAAATAGCCACGTACTTACAGAGTGCAAAGCTCATGAAACCTAATCTATGTTTTCCTCAAATCCCCACAAGTCCCTTTACTTAAAAACACCACACTCCTGGATGGGTGCCTGGCGTACCAAACCTGTCCCGTCGTGAGTATTTTTAGCCATGTTACTAAATTAGGAAAGCAGAGTGGACTAAGGTTATGCCAAGCCTGAAAAAAAGAACAGGGTCTGCATCAGTTTGTGCCTTTGCTCTTAAAGCCATAACCATTATAAAAGAAGCTTGCACTGAAGTATCAAAGCAATTTACTCTTATCAGAGACAGTAATAAAAGCACAAGGGAAATATAGGAGCAAAAATCAAACATAAAAAAAAAAGCCAAATTTACTCCTCCCCGTTTTGAAGGCTGTAAATCAAATACAGAACACAAGTTTACACATTAGTTAAAACTACATATTTTAATGCCAGGGTCTAGAATAAGAATAGAATTATTGGCATACTGTACCTATGATCAGTGGAAATCTACTGTGAAAAGGAGGCATGGAAGAAGTTGTGTTTATATGCCTTTAATTAAAATTTACTGAAATACCTTATAGTGAGCTCTGTTCAGAATTACTAAGTTGGGCATTCAAGAAGTCTTTACCAGTGAAATACTGGTATGAATAGTAAATACAGATATTGTACTTTATAGCAACTTAAAAAAAGTGAGAGAAATGAATATGCAGTTTTCATGTCTCAAAGCTTCTCTTGCCCCCAATTAGGAAAGCAAATTCCAAAGCAAAACAGACTTAGCAATAATCAATAAACATTTCAAGGGTTACTCTATAAATAGATGAAGCAGTAACCAACAATTATAGTTTGATTTATAACTTTAATAACGACTGAACCCTTCTTGTCAGCACCTATGCAAAAGAAAGAGATAAATACTGGATCACCAAGTTATACTTTTCAAAATTCATCTTCATAAACTCTTCCAGCCTTCTGCAACTGCAAGTTGTTTCAGTTAGAAAACCTCCCTGACCTTACTGCTGTTAATTTCCTATTAATTCAGAGGGTTATTAATTATGGAGATATAATTATTAATTTCCTAATAATGGGTGGAAAGACTCAATCCTCCCCAATGTTAAATATGATCAACCTCAAAAAAAGGTGTGGTCTTAACAAATGGAATGGGAACACCCAAGTTCTATTTCTGGCTAACACTGACTCCTGCTGTGGCCTGGAGCAAAGCACTTCTGTGAAAAACACTTTTTTTCCATTCTGTAAAATGAGGATAACACTCCCTTATCAGCTTCACAGGATCTTTCTCAAATGCTTTGAAGATGAAGTTTTATAAGCCTACAAATGTATTTTAATGAGGCTTAAACTGACTATATTTCTAAAGCAATTCGCCTTAAAAAGGAAAAGTATTTGAACAGAAATGAAATTACTATAATTGCTATTAACCTCCCCTAAATACTGCCTTTAAAAAACCAAAGGCAGAAGAATAAATTTCCCTTCACATTCTACCTAAATGAAGCAAAATGCCAACAAGTGGATGCAGTATACAGAAGTCACAAGAGACAACACAGAAATGCCAATTTGAAATGGAAGCTACACATCTATTTGGGGGAAGAAAGGGCATTTGCTCAACCTGTCTTTGCCTCCTGCAGAGATCCTGTGCACCGCTTCAGCAACAGCAACTGCTGATGCCACCCAGTCACCTGCACTTTAACTTGACAGAAATAAGAAAGAGCATCACACATTTTACATGAAGTTTAGTATTATTTGACTGCATTTTAATTTTTTGGCCTGCTCAATGCACTCAGTTCTTGGTTTTCAAAGCTCCCCACTACAAACACAAAAGGAAACGGTCTACCCCACGTACAGACAACTGCTGATAGAGGGTTTTTTCCCCCATTCTTAAAAGGAACTTTGCCAAAAGATGGGCTGGGATCATAAACCATACCCTATTCTTTGTTTAATTACTTAGCTTCTGCTCTTGACTTGGCAAAACATTAAGCCTTTCATTTTAGTAAATCTATAATTAACTCCACCATGTGCTGAGTAAACATAACCTCATTTTTAATTAAACCTTAGAACAAGATGCTATAACTTGCCAGTTCTAAGGAGAAGTATCTTTCAAGTAATATGCAATAAAAAAACTAATCCTTGTCAAACACAAAACTTAAGTCTGACTTCGAGTATAACCCAAAAAGTCTTATGTAGTCAAAACATGCATTCACTAACGACAAGACCAAAATTTAAACGTGAAGAGCCATCACTTCAAATCAAGTTTCCAAGGCTAAAGTCAAACCAAACCTTAATGTCAACACAACAAAACAGAGAGATAACTTTGGCTGTGGGACTCTGAGGAATAATTCTTACAGTACATCTCACTGGATTGATATTTTTTGCAAATGATGCAGTAATCTTACACGACGAGAAAATAATTTCTTAAGAAGCAAAGGAGCTGGACTATCAGATGCATTATAAACACCAGAAACAAAGGGGAACTTTCTAATTACTCATTCATAAGCGAGAAGACTCAACATTTACTTCTGACAACTGAACTCACTCATATAGGATTAACTACAATTCTACATTATATTGAGGCAAATCTGCTGAATAAAATCTCAAAACAAAATTTAGCTACTATGAAAATGTAATGTCAACTTTAAGTCAAGCTTATACATGAACTCATGTATGAAATAATAACCACCTTCTCTTTATGCTGCAACTCTGAGATTTTTTTCAAGAAAGATCCCTGGCATTACGTATCTCCAAATGGCCCTCAAGAAATCAATTATTTAAGTGCTACAGTTAATAGCAGGAAACTCCACAAAACCTGACTTCATGTTCAAGAACTACATATAGCAGAGCCAAATAAAAGAACCAAGAAATTAGTTCAAGACAGAAGTTACGAGATTTACAGTTTGGAGAACAAAAAAACCCACTGTGCATTCCTATGAAAAACAGTGCTCAAGAGAACTTTGTAATATTCAATCTCATTCTCTCACTTATCTGCAACCCTTTTAATCAGCTCTCCTCTCAAAGACAGAGTTTCTCAGTTAGTCATTCTGATTACCACAGAATCTAGACACTGATGACTGCATTAGGCAGAAGCCGATCCACGTTATTAACCTTCTGCGGAGTATCCTCAAAACACGACTTCAAGAGAATTTCGCAAAGCATTTTCTTGCAGCCATTTTACATTATATTTGAATTTCAACATACTTATTCTGGACAATTTTTTTCCCTTCTCATCAAGTTTAGCTTAGTCATCTTTCAGCAATCCTCACAACAACTTCATGTTGCCTGACGGAAGTCCCTTTGTTTCAGTGGTAATGCACAATTAAACAAAGTGCCTTGAGGCCAAAGTACATGATTTTATCCACGGGTGACGCTGATTTGGTAGTGTTTGCTAAACACTACAAGAGTGCCACAGCACAGAAAGTGCTTTCTAATCTCCAAGGAACACAATTTCTATGCTTCACCTAATGCCCTTTTCCCCCTCATCAGTCCTGTATTGCCCGATTTCTTTGGGAAGAAAAGCTTACGTATTGATGCTGTCACCATGTATTTTCATTATTCTCCTGCACCTCCCCCATTAAAGTAACTTCTAAAAGTAGCTGGAAAATCATGATCAAACCTGAGAAACTGAGAGGTCTTCATTATGAAATTCTCACAAGTTTTATGAAGACAGGTACTTAGAGACTAAAATCTTGCCCATCACATTGAAAATAAACCACAGCACAAGCACAACCTCTGTTAGAGCCTGAAGACTGTCTATAATCAGTCTGAAGATCTCCATAGGGCCTCATTATGCACACTATTTCAATTGTTTTAAAATTAGAGTCATGCTAGATTTCCATAAGGCAAACCTTAAATAGTACAATGGAACTTAAAGGAGCACAATTGTGGAACAAAACCATTAAAAATGAATAACGAATCAACACAACGCTATTAACTGCATTGTTTCAGTTCTTAATCACAATTGAGATACGACAGAATCACTCTTAAAATATCAAATTCAATAGAAAAGTGTGGGTATTCAGACACTTAATGGCAAAATTTGCCAACCGTTCTGCAGCTGTAATGAAGACATTGTTTTAACAATTGATGAAGGCTATTACTAAGAGTATCCTACTCCTAGATATCCATGCAGCTCCAACAAAAACTGAGGGTACTTGTAACACCGGACACTGGGAAGGGAGAAACAAGAGGAATCACAAGGCCACAACTCTAAAGTAAGCTTTTTATGTGATGACATCATTATGCTGCAAATTAGCCTATCTGGTTACAAAAGGTGAATGGCAATCAGCCTTTTTGGCTTTTCTGCTGTGATAAACAGTTCACTGCCACTTGTGTGGTATGTGCGGGACTAAATCTGTAAGAAAACGAGTTTTGAAAAGTTTATTCCATAAATTACCATCACCTAATACCTGAAAGCTATTTTTTTTTAATGCAGATCTTTAAAATCTGCACAAGCTACACTGGTAGAAACTAAATTATATCTTAAATGGTTACTTATTATAAATTAAAAGCAATTACGAGCTGTCTTTCCCTAACAGTGCTGTAAAGAAAGCAGTTAACACAGTAAAATCGTGTACTGCAGTAAAATCACACCCCATCCTAGCTCATTTTATGAACTTTGCTAGCTTTCCTGACAGAAAGCTATTTAACACTATTATGAAGATTCAAGCTACCAACGTAATTAAGGGTAATAGAATTTTTCAGAACTTCCTAATTTGCTCTATTTTTTCAACTGTAGAACATAAGTTATTTTCGCAGATGAAAAGTTTTAGTTTTCAAACTCAAAAATTTTGTTATAAAGTCATCTTTGAATTCTTTGCAATTCTACAATGAAAAACTACGAAAATATGCTTGGAAGCCCTCTTCAGAAAGCTGCGTGTTTAGGAAACACTCAATGCAGTAGATTAACTCTCCAGTGGGCAAACTCTCCAGTGTAAGTGAAAGACTAATCTTTCTGACTGGCAACACTCAAGCTGTATGACATCCCATCATGTTGATAGTGACAGCATCTGCACAGACAGGATTAGTAACGACAGTAATGGCGTATGTATGAACTGATGGTACACTACCAGCAAACCAGAAAGACCACACACCACTGAATTCTCCTATTCAATAGTAGGCAACAGTAGTATTATTTCTAAGCATGCAAAATTCTTGTGCACACAAAGCTAAAAGAGCGCAGGGACACTGCTCAGTACTGAATTCTGTAAACTTGAGGAGAAATTAAATGCAGTGTGCCTATGCAGCTGATACCAGCTCCTAATCAAATGTGGTAGACACGAAATCAGCTCCTCAGTAATGTAAATTATCCTTTTGAAAGTCTTTTTAGGAACCTTTTAAAGTTAATGTGTGAAGTTTTGCAGAAAATGTGTCACTTTTTCTTTGAACAAGTCTTTCTTTCATGGTACAGCACCATAAGGTAAATTATCTTTGAGGAACATAAAGCACACTCAAGTCACTCCTTCCTTTTGAATGTAGGACATCTGAAAATTGATGGAAATTTTATTGGCCTTGGGTCATAATGTTTAACAGGTTTATCTAATTTCATTCCAGAGCATTTACATAGTCATATGAATTTCCTTCTTTCTAATCATAATCATCCTTTGACTTGTTCTTACTAAGCTTATTATGCCTAGCAAAGTACAAGGAAAGGACAGATAGACTTCTGCACCCAAAACTTCAAGGAGCATCTGCAATATATTTCTTGAGAACAAGCAATGTGAATTTCCAAACACATGAAGGCTACACTGAGAAGTTAGTTAAAATTAGAGCCAATAGCTAACCCTGTTAAAGTTAGACTACTTGTTTGAAATGGTGGCCTTAGATTTTGTCATCTTCGCAGAAAATGCAAATATGACAGAAAAAAATACTAAAAAATCAAATTAAAAATATCTAAAAATAATCATCATCATCATCTCATCTGCAAAGATGTAAGGGCCATGGAAGAACAATAATCAGTTATGTCTGCTTATCAGAGTATTTAGAAGGCCAAAAAATAAAATAATTCAAAATCTGCCTATGGCCAACTTTTACTGACTTTGTGTCACATTTACTTGAAATAAATTGTGCTTTTTAGTTCTAAACTAGCAAGACAAACATTTGTTATTTACTGTCATAGTGAGGTAGAACGGCCATAGGCAAACCTACCAGACATGTGTCTTTATAGAAAATACAAGAATAGGGCTGTTGGGCAAAAAAGAAAGAAAGGACAGACTGGAACCCGTTATATTCTGGAAAACTGGAAGAAACATCGTTTTCCCATAATGACAGTTGTCATTGCCATTTTGTGCGTTCTCATGGAAGTTCAATATTTTCCTGATACAATAGCAAAGACTGTTAAATAGACACATCTTTTCCCACTTCAGAAGCATTTTTCAGGCCTTTTCTTGACCTCAAGTACATATTGCAAGGCTTTTTTTCTAGCTACAGAGTATATTTAGTACCATACATACAATGGCAATCCCTGCCTAGTCTTTAAATGCAAGTTGTACAATGCTTCAGCTGTAAGATATGAATAAACCAGAGCAGATCAGTGTGCAAATTAAGTTCAAACAGATTTTGTCATTGCTGTAATCCCTCACACACTGGTGCTTACCTGCAGGTAAGTATTTCAGCTGGTTGTTGGCCAAGCGAAGGTGACGTAGAGATCTCAGGCGGCCAATCTCTGGACACACAATTTCGAGGGCATTATCACTTAGGTCTAGAAACTGCAGTTTAACGAGGGAGCCAATGGCTTGTGAGAGAACAGATTAAAACACCGATGTGACCCAACAGTAATATTAAAATCTTAATAGGGCTATGAGAGGATAAAAAGCCACAGTAGCTAACACCTACGTCTAAGCACATTTGGTCATATTAAAGCAGGTCTCACAACTGAATAACAATTTGTGAAAATGCTTATCTACCCAACAAACAGTGCAGCTGTCAGTGAGACAGCAAGGAGAAGTGATGTACAGAATAATGCCATTTCTAGATTCTCCTTGGATGATTCTGCTCCGAAATCACTTTTTCCATTCCTTTGAGTTTATCCAATTTATATATGCAGGAAGAGTTTAAAGTACTTGCCTGAAGTTAGGCACATAACTCTACAATTAAGACAAGGAAGAGAAACTAGTATAAATTCTTAATACTTTAGGTTTCAAATCTGTCATGATCTAAACCAGCAGCGTATTCTGCATAGCAAGCAGAAGACACTTTGGATTTTTTTTTTCTGTAGATAAGTGCCATTTAGCCTTTTCACTTTCCGCAATTAGAACTGAAGCAAACAGCATTTAGGTGCATTTAGGAATTCATTAAAAGAATTTAACATAGCATAAACAAGGTTATTATCAACTAAGAGCTACACTGGTAAGTTTGTATGAAAATATTTAATGTTTTATGGGAAAATAAAGGAAAAACAGGCCTCTTCAAAGAGGAAAAATGAATATTTTATGATTCCTGCCAGTTATTGTAAGCTGGTAGATTACTTACCTTCAGGTACAACAACTATGTTATTTGAATGAAGGTACCTGGGGGAAGGAGAAAAAAAAAAGCAGAGGACACCACCTGTTACCCTCAAGGACTTCTGCTACATAATCAGTTTGCAAAATATCCGATTTCAGACACAAAGAGCACCCTCAAAGCCATTCCTCTATGACCACAAAAGCTGTGGAAACTGTATAAACTGGCAATGGATAGGTACTTAAGTTTCACTTAAATGACAAACAAAAAATTCACTATTAAATGATTAACATAAAAATAGAAGAGAATTACATACAATCCTTTACAACAAAACTTTCACAGTTACAATAATAGCAGGCTTTAGTGTTGAGTCTTAAGAGGAAAACAAAAAGGAAAAACAAAAACATAAATAGAATAACCAAAATGAGCCATATTTAATCACCAGGTTATTCCACACTAAATACTGGGCAAGAAAAGTAAATAGCTCAAATCATATATACAAGTTATATGATTATAAACATTTTCCCCTACACTCTTAGACCATTACTGACTGATGAAACAAGTACACCATCTACTTACTGCAAGTGGGGTTTTCAAACTTAAGAGTACTTTTTTCAAAGAAAAACCCAATGTTTCAAAGAAAAACCCATGGTTTTAGGCTACTGCGTGGCCCAATCTCTCACTAAGAATACCCAGCACCCTCTGCTGGAGCACTTCTAGTATTACGAGTAACATAAAAAACCCACAAGATTTTACATACTAGTTCTCAATCAATATTGCTGCAAATGAAATAACAGGTCTTGTAGAAAAATAACAGTAACAAGTTTTCAAATCTTGATATCCAATTGTAAAGACACACAGGAAGTCAATGTCCAAGTGCTTAGCCACACATGGAAATTATCTGTACAGTGTTACTATTCCGGCTCTATTCAGGCAGTATTTCCTACAGCAGAAGCCTGTCTCTTTGAGGAGATGCAGGCAGAACAAGAAAGACATGAACATTTCAACTGCATGGAGCATCTAGGCCTTCTGGTTTTCTTTAAAAACATTTAAAGTTTACTAAAAATGTAACAAACATATGGATAGCAGATATGTCTATAGGAATATGTATATCAAACCTCAGGATGAGAATTCTCCTACTCATTTCAGCTGCAACTCCTGAAAACACTTGCGAACTATTTCACTCAGGCTAAATGAGCTCAGTGTATGTTATGAGGATCTACACCTAATATCCCAGCATGCTGGGATACAACATATAAAGAAACAGACAATAGTGAAGTTTTAAAAATATGTAAGTGAAATTGCTTAAGGATACAACTTGCAAGAAAATCAGTTCAATTTGTCTTTCAAAATTTAAAGCTACTGCAACAAATTATTCTTTAAGTAAATCTTTATTTTGTGGTCTTTCTCTGCCAACAAAACATTTCTCACTGTCTGATCAAACATTGACTTGTACTGCTAGAGCTACACAAACCACAAGCCCACTGCAGCTCTCTCTAGACCATCAGAATGTGTGGGGTAATGATGGCACAACTAAACCTGCTGAACCCTAAATAATGAGGTTTGACTCCTACAATTCGGTGTTTGTAAGAGATGACTAAGCTGTAATTTATACAGGTTTTCCTAAAAGCACCATCAGATAACACGGAGATTTCCTGATACCCCATGGCAAATCATTAAATACTAAGTATATCAAATACAAAAATATTTATTTTACTGCTTCAGAGCATAAATATATTCTCAGGCATGATGAGACAAGACTGTCTCTCAAGCAAGTCAGAGACTGCAGTGACCTACAAAATAGTTCAATTATACTGTGGTCATGTGTACCAGAAAGGTGTGGTTTCAAGGGCCAAATTAAGATGACAAGATCAGACATCTGAATGCATTAGACTGCTCATATACACACCTCCTGCTGCTTGGAGCTTTCCATTAAATAAACAGAATCAATGGTCCATCACTTACTCAACTGAAAGTGAGCCAAAGGAGTTAAAAGGGAAAAAGGGGATGGCCCTTTTAACATCCCTACACCAATCCTACCATAGAAAGAAATAATAACCTTACAAGAAGAAAAGGGAAGGGAAGGAAATGTTGACTGAGGGGCTTACAGCTTAAAATTAATAGCCGTGATAATAGAGTTCATGCGACATCCATTCTTTGGACAAGACTGGATAAACTGCTCTACTTATAGCAACCACCATGATATAGTTACTACCCTACCTGATCATTCCTGCTCCTGTTAGACAATCTGTGCCTTGCTTCCAAAAGAACTAATTACTACAATCAGCAAGACTAAGATCATAATACCCCTAGGTAGCTGGGGTGGAAATGAGCAACTAGGGATGGGCTGGAGGCAGTAACCTGTTATTCTAGGTCTGTTACAACCACCTAACCATTGCATTTTGAGGTTCCAGTGCTTTATCAGGGTGACAGCACTGTACACAGGAGTTGGGTGTCAAGTATTTTTAACTTCAGCAGTGTAGATATTTGTATAAAAGCTCTTGTTACACAATAAAAAAGAAATTGTAAAAAATACTAACATGGGACTCAACACATCTGGATATACCTCCTTTAAACCACCAAGAAATTACCCATTCTTGCCCTCCAAGAAACCCTTCACACTTAAAGAGGTAGCTTAGGTACAAGCAATACATTCTAGAATTATTTTTAAGATAGGATGGATCAGAATAATAAAAATATATTAAAACTCCTACGCAAACTCACAATTCCACGAGGTTTGGAAGCTTCTGTGCAAGGTTTTCTGGCTGAAAAAGAGTTAGACATTTTTAGGTTTCAAAACAAAACACAGACACACACACGCATTGTGTACCCAACTCATTTTAATAACCATACTAAAGCACATCAGCAGCAGAAAAAATGGCAACAAGGAGCTTGCATACAATACCCTATTTCCACACCACTGCATGTTCACCATCAGTGCAATGTGGGTTATAGCAAGGGTAAGCAAACAGAACTACAGCCTCAAAGTGACATCAACATGTTGTCAACCAAAAAACAGTCGGACTTCTGAGGCTGAAAAGATGGATTACCAGAACTTCACTTTTGAAGTATATCAAGTGAGTTGAAGCCAAGAGACCACTACGAAGCTGCAGCCTTTACAGACCTGAAGCAGAACAAGAACTATCCAAGTTGTCTACCCATAATGTATTTTATTTTGTAATGCTTCTACACTGGGAAGTGACCTACCAACTTTGTGTCGCTTAATCAACTACCACCAAGGCAGAAGTGCTGAATCCAAACTAGATTTCCTTATTTGCACATTCACATGCATATCATTTTCTAACTGCTAACTGATCCTTAGCTGCAGTTTTTTCTTGATGGCATTTATAACCATGAACATACATCACAAGATCAGCTTCACAAATTTTACATGTCATGCGGTAACCATATCAAAATTATTCAAGGTTAAGAGTTCTACTGCATAAGAAATCTATTTTAAACAATGATATGTTTTACTGGAAGCTTTTACAATACACATGTTGAGAAACAAATTAATTTTAACAGCAGCTCAATCACATGGTTAATTTTGTTAAAAAAAAACTAGCAATTTTCCCTGTCATTTAAATTTAAGGTATATTGTTATCTAAAATACTTTGTGCTTATAAATTTATTATTAAGTAATAGGCTAAGCTGAAGAAGTAATATCATAATATTTTCATGTAGCAAACATGCCACATCCTAGGCCCGAGTACAAAAAGGAATTTAACTATGGAGCAGCAGATAAGGGCTCTGTTGACGTCAAGACCCAAGGAACAGGCTGCATCTGATCAGTTGTTGCCACCTACTGGAAGGTTTCCTACAGTACATTGATCTCTGTACAGAATCTTACTCGGTCAAAGAGAAAAGCTTAAGCTAAGAAAATATGCAACGACTGCAACACAGTCAAGCACAAAAAGTTCAAGCTTTAATTTAATAAGAGGGAACGTTAAAAAACAGTCACTCTGTTAGTATAGGGATACTAAACCGAATCACAAACTATTTTCACATTATACTCCTGCTTTAAGAGAGCTAACCTTAGAAGAGAGACAACTTGACAGTTCAGCAAGTCTATAACAGAACTTCTGCTTATCTTCTTAAATACAATAACAGCGGGTCTGAGTCAAAGTTGCTCAATGCAACGTTCTACAACAAAGCTATTCACAATCCACAAACTGAGAGGTAAAACTAACTCTGGTCTCTACTGCTGACATGACAACAAACAATGAGAAATGAATCACCAATTCTGCCACCAGTTTGTCTCGCCCTCACACCCACTGGATACTTCTCAGAAAGTGAAACTGCTGATGTGTCTGATCAGGAAACCATCACATATTCTGAGTCAGTAAATTAAGAATAATTGTTCTTTGATATCACTAGATCATGCTTTTGACAGTGCCATCAAGGCAAGCACGTATTTCCTTTTAATAGATGGGGAAATAGGATTACTGTAAGGCTAATGGCATAAAACATTAAATGAGAAGTTGAAAGACCTGATGCTGGGACATGGGTGGGCTCTATAGCTTCTTGATACACTCACATTATGTCAGGGCCCTCTATCATTTCCATCTTGCCAATGAAGATACAAAGAAATTTTTCTAGGCAAGTTACCTGTAAATTCTGTCAGTGTAACTATTCCAGATGTTTTCATAAAAGCCATCTGTTAAGGACTAAAGCCATTTTAGAAGAGCAAAGAAAACAGCTGATTCAGCCAACATTTTTCAGAACTCTGAAGGAATTAATCGGTTGGACAAAAGTACCATCTGACTTTAAAAAAATATGATGCAGATTTAGTTTTGATGACTGCTAATAATTCATATTCAATTTAAAGTATTTCTTGATGACCTAATACTCATCATACTGCATAGAAGCAAAGAAGCAAAAGGCTGAACCATCTCCTTTCAATAACTTACTTGTTTTCAAGATGATACCCTCCCACAATGTAACTATCTTACTACTTCTTTACTGAAACCGAGAGTATTATTTGTCCTACCAGCAGTGGACATGAAAAAAATCATTATGAATAGATTCCTTTGTAAAAATACTGATGATTTCTGCTCTCCCCTATTACTCCTCTTCCATCCTTTTTCCCCTTTCTCTTCTATTTCTGCAAGAGAAATTAGCCTAAATCTCAACCTTCTCTTATAGGGCATGTCCTCTAAAAATCCCTTGTTGCTGTTTTCTAGGTTCTTTCCAATTTACCTAGGTTATTCGTAAGTATGAAACTCCAGGCTCAATCTTTGTCCCAGCTTATGCTTTAATGGTGTCCAATAATTATTTCCTTCTGCTTTTAATGGAGAATGAGAAATTTTCTAATTTCCAAAAAACATTGCCTTTTTTTGTACCATACTGCTGACTTGATAGATTTTGGTCCACTACAACTTCCAACATCTATTCTGCTGAACAGAAGCTCCATGAATGAGACCAAATTTTGTTTGCCTAGTTCCTAACTACAGTGCTATGCACTTGAAGGAGATTCCATCAAGTAATATTATGAGCAAGTTATTCCATCATTTTGAATCCTAATGCTCTACTTCATGCTGTTTGCAAGTCACTTTATGTAGGATCTACATAAAGTTTTGTTTCATTTCCATAACTATAATACCAAACAGCATTGGGTGAGAGCTGCCTTCCTCATTTGATACATCTTCTGTTGACAGTAACCATTAATTACTCTTATGGCATCTTACATCTCTGATGGCTGACAATATTAACAGACATTGAGAGGAAATTGAGTTAAACTGTTAACTTGCAAGACTTAGTTTTGGTTTCTAATTTATAATTACTTGGAGAAAAATGAAAGCAGGCTCTAACACATGCATGCAGAAAAGTTACATGCAAAACTCTCCTTATGATTCTTTCATCCTCTGGGCAGTGCAAACTTCATGAACCTTACCACAAAAATAATCACTGAATTTTACAAAGCATCAAAGCAGAACTGTTCACAGTCTTTGGTCAATTTTTAAAGCAGCCTTAATGCATAACCACGAATCCTATCCTCCCGTTAAATTATTAACCAAAGGACTTGCGCAAAATCAAAAGTGCAGTACATGCACACTTAAGTCACTTATTCAAGGGGAAGAAAAACCATAAAATTTTCAGAGCCTTTTCAGCTTTTGACCCGTAAAGTAAAACCCTTATTGAGGATTTCCAATGCATTGCAGGGAAAACTTTAAACACCACTCCTTAAACTTGAGTACTGAACTTTTTCTAGGGAGCACTGAAAAACATAATTTTGGTGAATTTTAAGTATTCAGGACCGCCAGCTCCTCTGCCCTGGCTATTATTTTATCTATCATACCAGCCCAAGGTAATAAAAAGCAAAAAAACTTAATTATTTGGACACTTGAGCCTATCAACAGCGCCAAGTTTTGACCCTCTGTAGAGAATCTTACCAGCTCAGAATGTCTCATACAGTTATTTAACTACCCCACACTGAATTCTGAGATTACAGCATTCATTCAGGGTAAGACTTTCTTCAGTTCAAGGAAAAAAACAAAACAAGAAGACATCACAGAAAATCCCACAACCCTGAAATTAAATGTTTTCTTTTGTATTTTTCTCTTATCAACAGCAGCCCCTAGCATGACCACTAATGTGAGCAAAAATTTATAGCAGTTAAAAAATAAACCCCAAAACAATAAACTTCACCAGAAAACCCTCAGCAGATCTTCAAAGAGCTTCAACTGAGTAACCATAAAATGTTGTAAGCTTTCATTTATTCTCTACATTACCTATGCAACTTTAAATGTAATATAACCAAATACTTATATTTCACGATTGATGACATTCAGGATCAGAATTGCTGTTAGATTATTATGATTTGTAAATTATCTTGTTTTTTGTGTTTCAAAACTCAGAATTCCTAAACATACACACAGTAAACGTTACAATAAAGAGGTGGTCGTACCAGTGTGGTCAGGGAATTTCGTTTCATATAAAGTCTCTCCAAGTACTGCAGCCCCTCATCTTTCAGTAACTCCAAAGGGAAGTGATGGAGATTTCGATAATTTAAGAACAAGTTCTTGTGCCTTTCCAACTTTGCCTCAGAGATTGTTTTACATAGTTCTGATGCCATGACTAAGCAGCACATCTAGTGCATCGCATCTTCTGAAAGCAAACCCATTTCTAGGAGACAAAAAGAGAAAAAAAAAAACAAACAAAACATTATCCAGGTGTATGTCATGAGTTCTTCTGTGGCGAGAGTTAGTCATTACATATTATCTGATAATTTACCTAAACACACTTATTCCAATTAATACATAAATAAAATACCCAGAACATCCACATCACAAGATACGCTAGAAGCAAGTCTCTGACTATTTTCTGGATGAGATGAAGTTTTAACATGTTATCAGACTAGCAATAACAAGAGTTTAAGGTATATATAATGCTTTCTTCCATCCATTTTCACTAGACCTTTCAGATTTTATATTATCTGAAATTCAGATAATAAGAAGTCGCCGCTAGAGTATAAGGAAACCTCTCTCTATTAACCATTACTGATGCCCTGCACCTATTTATTCTGTGAAGCATCCTGAAAGAAGAATCCATAGATAAGAAAAATACACCATTTACAAGAGAAGGATTTATCAAGTGGCTAAAATGGCTTTAAGTAGCTTGTAAGGAGAATGACAAAAGTTTGTTAACCTTTCCTATATAAAACTACTGGAAGAATTTAATCAATTGGAAGAGATACTGGGGAGGGCAGCCAGTAAGGCCATTTTAAAACAATAAACTAATATATGAGAAATGCAAAATTTCCAGGAAGAAAATTTATAGGTAGATGTGACAGCAGATTTTCAGGTCTCTACTAAAAACAAAACCAGAAAGAACTAAACGTCAAGCTTTAGCTGACAATTTCAAATACAGAAAATAAAAGTAATGAACACAAATTAAAAATTAACTTAAACTCTACTTTATTTAGCTTGTTTTCTATGTTTAACCAAAATTCTAGTCATTATTATGTTGTCTAGATTTAGATAACAATAGTGATGCTACATCTTTTCAGCTATCTCAGAAGTCAGGAGAACATAACAAAGCCAGACTACTTATTAATTCAGAGTTACCAGTCTGCTATTGACTCGCGTGTATAAATCAATTTCCATTAATAAAAGGCAAGGAATTCTGACTTCTTCCCACCAATAACACTTTCTGGTTTAGTTCACTTTTTTAGTGAAGGAGAGATTTCTCATCGTAAGAGACATTGGAAGTGAAGGTACTGAGTTACAATTATATAGCGGTAGTTGTAAACAAAACACCTTAAACTGTCAGCTGAAAACTGATAACTAGACCATGCATGTAAATAAAACTGCTTTACCAGTTTCAGTAATTCCCTTGATTTGTGGATAAGCAGCTTCTGCCAGTGACCTATGTCCTTTTGGAAGAATACAGAATTTATTTTCTTAAAGAGTCCCATAAGCACTACTATTACTACTCACAACTTAGATGTAATATCCTGCACACCTTACTTAAGCTTATCTACAATCCAAGCCATGCTAAGATCAGTTCTGCAAACAAATGATCACCCTGTTGCGAGCTCTATATAAAAGACTAGAAAGGATCAGTCTAACTTTGGTTAAGCAGTATTTGAGTGAGAAGACCATGCTGTAATAAGTTGCCGTACACACACTGCTGGCCCTTGGCACCAGCAACATCAAAGCTCCCTTAATTCAGCAGATAGAGGAAATTAAGCCGCTACAATTTCAAACTATGCATCTGTAATCAGCATTCAAAGAATTCAAGGAAAAGCATTTGAATGTTTCATGCGCATAGTCTGAGAGTATTCATGCATTAACTGCTGCAATATAAGAAATGGTAACGGAAAGCTCATCTTCCTCTGATGCATGTTGTTTAAGGAACACTGAGAAGTCACAAAACACATCCATAAATATCTAACAGCCTTTCAACTTGTCCAGAGATGCTTTTTAGGTGTTTTGCATTTGCAGGCACCTAAAAAGAGTTCAGAGTTGTGACTCCATACGTCTATGGAGTCACCTGGGCCACACTCAGCCGTAGCACACATGAATACTCAGACACGCAAACTCACATACGCAAAACCCACTCGTAACCTACTCTATTTTGGCTCTTACTTCAAAGAAAAACCCTCCTCCCGCCACCAGCCAAACTTTTCCTCTCTAAATAATCTTTTCCCAGCGATGAGGCACAGCATTAGCTAGAAGGACGAGACATAATCGCGATCTTTAAACGTGAAAAGGGAAGATGAGGGCAGGTAATTGCCCTGCGAGGGGTCAGGTCGTTCAGGGGAGAATCCCGCCGCTCCACAGAGAATGAAGGCAGAAATAAGCCCGCACTGTGCACACGACAGGGCGCGATAGGGTGACACTGGGAGGGTACGGAGACCCCTCTACATCTGCGGGCCGCCCCCAGCCGAGGGGGGCTGCTGAGGAGAAAGGGAGCACACCGGCGGATGAGAACCCTGAGGGGCTATGAGGTGGGGCTGCGGGAGGCCGGGCCGTCCCGTCCCGGGTGTGTGGGGCCGCCACAGGCGGAGCCTGCGAGGAGGCGGCGGGAGATCCCCCCTCACAACTGAAGAGGGACCGGAGAGGAGCAGGGAGGAAACGGCCTCGGAACGGAGCGGGCGGCGAGGGCTCACTTTTATTCCTTTGCCAACAGGAGAATCTGAGGTAATCCTGCCTACACCTGCAGCCTCTCCATCGTGGACATGGGTGACATAGTTTAGTGTGAGGTGTCCCTGCCCATGGCAGGGGGGTTGGAACTAGATCTTAAGGTCCTTTCCAACCCTAACTATTCTATGGTTCTACAACATTTTTAGCCATGATGGCCAGTTTCCACAGGCTAATGAACATAAACTTGGCTTAACAAGATTCGCAGCAGTTCTGCAGGGCAGCCAAGCAGCTGAATGCAGAATACCTCAATACCTTACAGAAAGTGCTTTTTCTCTCCTATATATTCACAGAACTTCCACTTGAAACAAAGCAATGTGTGGAAAAAGCTTAAGATCCAACACAAACTATTCTATGTTTCTTTTTCTTGCAGGCTCATTTCTCTCTTTTTCAGTTCTAAATAAGGATCAGCAGAACTTAACTTGCTCATTTGTCATTTTCCTGCATTTGAAAAGCAGTAATTGATTTGGACAAGTGTATTTGCTCAGTGTTACTTGCTACTCTTTGGGGAGTTGTTTTTCTCAGATACATAGATTGGATTTTGTTGAAATAATTTGAGATGAACTAATTTACCCTTCAAAATTCCGCATCCTCCATATGTATCATACCATGCCGCACACATTATTGCTTACTGTGGTTGATAGTACTTGTCTATTTTCTCATTTCAGCATTAAACTCCAGGAAGTGGCCTGCTTGTATACCACCACAGCTTTAAAAACAGCAAGTGCATCACACTTCTTAATGTCACTTTGGTCCCACGTTATAAATATCTGAGAAATTAAAACTTAAGCATATTTCAGATCAGAGTAGAAGCTGAATTTGAGCACAGTTAGCAACACATTCCTTGGAGGGAATTCAGTGACAGATCAGCCCAAATGTTCTTCTCCAGGATATTAAATCATTGATCAGGACAGAAACTGTGTTTCTGCTTTCTTCCACTGAATTAGTGACATGAAAGATGAAGTTTTTTCTTGGGAAACCTGCTCTTAACAGAGCCAGGATACTTAATGTGTTTCTTTACACATACTTTGTAATGTGATGGGGGGTTTTGAGACAGGAAGGAGATAAGATCACTGCACTCTGGTATTTTTGATAGCAAACTTCTGTTTGTTTCTGCTCACACCAACAAAGTGGCTAAAGAGACCAGAGCACTGCTAAAGTGTCTTTGATTCTGCTGTCACAGAAACAAATTCAGCTCTCAGGGTGTGCCTTCAATGATTATAAAACATACTGCACACATGGATTCAACGTTAACTGGAGGAGCAGTTTAGGATCACCAAAACTATTAAAGATGCTAATAAAGTACCATAGGAGTTGTCAGTATTTCGGTGGGGACTTCTAAAACTGAGGATCTGAAAGATTATTTTTTTAATCTTTTTTTGTTTTCCAAGTGAGAGGATTCCTAATAGCAGTATTTAAAATGCCTTCTCCCTGCTGATAATAATGTTTATGATTCCTTCCAGACTGCTCTTCAGAAGAATGAGATGAACTGTTCCTTGCCAAGGCAAACATCCTCACCCACCTCAACTGCGTTACATTTTTCTTGCTTGTTCCAGAGCTGTACCAGGTTCATATGAGCTGTATAGTGCCAGTTACCTTGTAGCTTTATGATAACCACAATAATTTCTAATATGATTTGAATGTTCACACATCACTTTATCTTGCTCTTTCCTCCTGAAGCAGTCATTCAGGATTCTTTTCATTGCCTTGCGTAGGCTGCATTCATCACACTCATTCATTCTCTGTTTTTTTTATCCTTGACCAATGCCATCACAATCTCCCAGACTTGTGTCATCAAATTCTGTTCAGTGCCTCTAAAAATTACTGCTCTCTCAGATCTGTAAGCTGATCTCTGAAGCTCTGATCCTGCACAGCACAGGTGTACAGTCCTCTCTGTGTAGTCACAAGGCTAAAAATGATGAGCAGAGCAAGGGGCATTGGAATCTGATCTTCCGTTAAGTGCTTGCTCATGGTTGCCAAGTCATTCCCATTTAGCAAGTGGGAATAGTGGGATACTCTTTGCTTAACTAGGTTTTTACTGTTTCCTTATCCCAGCTTAATTCTTAATTTGTGCTTGTGAGAACAAGGAACAGAGGGGCTTGAAATTTAAATCAAACTCGGAAGGATGACTGATCTGATGTGTGCACACATAAAGAAATTAATAAAACTTGTTTTGATGTGCAACTTTGAAGAAGTAGGTCTATTTGAGTAGTCTGCAGTTGCTGGTGTCTTGAACACTGACCTTCAATTGGTTTACTGGAACAAATGGGCAGAGGTCCACCAGTGATCCCTTCTTGGTGCCAAACTTATACAAGCCAGGTGAATGTAGTGTGAGTAAAAACATATAATGGTATCAGATTTATCACACAAGGCATATATTTGAGGCTAACAACTTTGGGAAGATACAGTCAGAAATACCTTACATATAGTAAAGCTTTATACAACCATTTTCTTTTGTTTTGCCGAGTGAAACATGAAGAAATTCTTTCTATTGAGGTTTTTGTGACAGAAGTCCCAGCTCTCAGTTTTGCAGAACTCAAGATACCCAAAATGTCTTAGTGAGCTTTTGAATTTGAGTTCTGAACATACTGAGGTTCAGAATCCCTAATAATCATGGGTGAGTCTTTCCCACCCAGTACTGTGGATACCATTTACCTTGCATCATGTGCATTAAATCAAACATTTTAAATTTGGATTATGCTAAAATTATTCACTGAGCAATTAAAGGTCAGTTTTCAGCAGCAGGAAACTTCAGTGTGACTGATGCATGACAGGAAAAGAGTGATTCTCCTTTAAGGTCAGACAACTAGCAGGTATTTTTAACCTTTGCTCTTTAGCATGTTAACCAGCAGTACAAGATGGGACTTCTTGGACATCACTGTGTTCTGAGAATTACTGAAGAAGAACCACTAAATACTAAGCTCATGCAGCTGCACCTGGTACAAAGAGGTCCTGTGGGTTAGAGGAATCATTTAAGCACAAGGAATCAATAGATCAATCAACAGGTGCAGTTTTGGCTTTCTTTAGGTCCTGCTTACAGAAGGGTTGGTGGTTACTAGAGGTTAATATACGACATGCACAAATGTGGAAAGCAGTAGTAACCCACTGGGCTGTCTGGTACATCTGCCAGGTCTTGCAGCTACTGAACTTCTTTCCCAGTCAGACAGAAGAATCTGTTTAATCCATGCTTGGGATGCTTGAAATGGTCTAGGAAAATGGCAGAGCTCTCCCTTACGTGGCAGGATTCCAGCATGGGGGATCTTTTCTTTCCATAGGAGGGTTTTCAGCATTACACATACATTCATTGATTTGTCTCTTGTATCAGGAAGAAATAAGCACCCTAAAATGTTCTGGTTTTACTAATGGAAAAAGAATCCATTCTCCAGAAAGTCCTGGCTCTTCTTAGGAGGTCCTTCCTAACTTCCAATTAGGAACTTTGGTGTAGTGATGAATTTGAGTGGAATAAAGTTATAATGACTCATCACAGTATTGCTAACTTCAATTCCGCAAACCTTTTCCTTGCAACTCCGGCTTCTGCAGCAGTACCAAAAACTGGAAGGCAGATGGAGCTCCTGCATGCTGATTGCCAACATGTCGGTATTTATAGACAGTCATCCACCTTTGACTTAAGTATTTTCATTTCCAGTTTCTTTGTCATTGATGTTAAGCTTTAACTGACTCATTTTTCAGTGACACAGTAATGCTGGTGAAAAAGCTCATTTTAAAGAAAATTCCTTGTACTGCCCTGTATGGTTTAAATCAGCATTGTTCAAAATAGAAGCTTTTAAAACAGTCTTGTCGCCTGATAGACTGTTGGGCTGAACTCATTTTTTGAGGGAAATTTCCCGGTAAACACATCGGTTATATTGTGGAATAGATTTCCTAAGAAGTAATGGAAAGTACTAGTAATTTGGACTGTTTGAATGGAATAACCCTAACAGAGGATAAGTGAGCACTGGATTTTGACCCTGACCATGCAGTTTGTGCTTATTCTAAATTCCCACTGATGTAATTAATCTCAGTGGAAAAAGAACAATGTCACACTGACTGCCCCAGAAACCAAATTCCTCTGTTAATGTGCTCAGCACATATAACAATAGGCAGAAACAACATTTCTGCGTCTGCTCCATCAGGCAGTCTCAATATGGCATAACCACAAAGGACACAGCCAGCTCTCCATGGCTTATTCAATTGTTAGTTCTTCTTTAATGACTGCTGAAGGTGCATGAAGCTGACACAGAGATATTTTGTGTTGCCTCTTGTTGACAAAATAATCAAGGCTTTAAAATTAATTCCAAATCCATTAATGAATAAAATTTTGTTTCTCTTTTGGAATTCACTTCATAAAACTCCTTCAATTTGACTGATTTAATTCAAGTAAAACCACTTAAAATATTATCTCCAGTTTTGCTTCACTTTAAACCAGAAAATTAGTAAAACTTACATAGCAAACTTAGACAGTACATGGATGTTTATTAATTTCAGGATGCAAACGGCATGAAATGCTCTTTGGTCTATTTTTATATGACCTCAATAGCATTATTTTTTACTACCGCCCTCTGCTGTCATTGAGGCTATATGAGGGTTGTTTCTCCATCTTTCTGCCTGGCCCAAGATGTGGTTTCTTTTCATCTTCACTTCCCTTCAGTTCAACCCACTGGTTTTCTGAGTTTGTGATAATTGTCAAAAGTATTCCCAATGATTCGCTGGATCTCAGCAGACCAAAAGCTGTTATTTATTCACCTGAAAACAGTGGGTTTAAGCTTATTATGAAGCTGTTCCTACTTCCAAATACCAAACTTCTAATTCTTTAATGTGACTATTGATGTCTAATGTCAGTTTCTTTCTCCTCTCTTAGCCTTTTATTTTTCTGAGGGAAAGTCCCACAGTCTTCTATGAGTCAGAACAACATTGTATGTTGTAGAGAGGCCCCATATGGTCAGTAAAGCTCCTTTGTTCCTATAAATTTACTTTAAAACTTTAATAAAATATTAAATCCTTTTACTCTGGTCCACACAGTTCCATAATTTTAGTACTTGTAAGCTTGAAATGGAAGTGTGTCGCATTTGTTTTTTCATTACAATACACATACTTGAAATAACATATTTTCATCTATTTATGAGATGTTTATGTTTCTTATGGAAAAGTTCCAGGTGAGGTTCCAAATATCTTCATTGTCTAAGAGTGACCATTTTTGTCATTTCATTCTGCCATTCATATCAAAGGGTGTTAACTCTGTGGCCTGTTACATTATGATAGAAACGAGGCAGGTGGTGAGCTATTTTTCATTCCAAGTGAATATAAATAGTGAAGAGGGGAAGTGTCATGTATACACAGCTCTTTGATTTATGCAAGCATATTGTGGAACCTGTTATAGTTAAGGCAGAATCTTCTGTTCTTGAGACCAGAGGGAAATTCACTTTTAGAGAGCTTGAAAGGTTTCTCCTTTTCACAGAAACCATCCATCTGGTCACAGCTGGGGTCTGACCTTTCTTTCTATTGAACACACCAGGAATAGCTTAAATATATGCCTGGATGTTGCACGTATTGGGGACAATCTCTTGGTTTTGAGAGCAAACCAGAAAAGTCGACAGATAATCTGTTTTCTTGTTGTGCTCTGTGTATCCTTTCAGAAATTGCTCATGTGAATTCCTGAGCACTTTGTTACTGGGAAGTCTAAGCTTAAAACAGGTTACAAGTCATGCCATAATTGGGCTTGAGGAGGCTCTTATGTAGTGCAGTAGTGTCTGCCTGGCTTATGTACTTTGTGTGAGTCCTTACCTCCTTCCTGGTTTTGTCCCATTTGCATTACAACATTAATAAAGACCTTTCTAAATTATAAAATTGTGGCATAATACTAGCTGCCAGCTCCCATTTTCTTTAATGTAAGTAAGTAGTATTTTGGACAATATGGCATTGTGTCTGCCACCCGCTCTGCTCCTAAGGAACTATTCCAGACCATATGTCTGTAGTTTGGTAACATATTCTGTTTGACAAAAGGAGCTAATTTAGCCTCCATTCGAAATCAGAAATGGTGACTCACAGTAACTTCAACGGACTATAGACACTCACACTGAAACTATTTCTCCTTTTTTTACCAATAGCATAGGAAAAAGAGTTAGATGCCTTTTACTATGCTCCAGGGATTAATACCCCATAATTCTGGACAGTGAAGTAATTAAAACCCATTTAGTGACCTAGCGCTTTTAGAGACCTAGAGCTTTTAGCATTGGAAGTCATGGGCAATGAGTTCCAGTTTCTTAAATATGCATTGATATACTTAGAACAGCTATTCTCTAGTGAGTGATGGCACCTTTATAACAGTAATCCAGAGACAGCCCAATCAATTCAGATTACCAAAGAAGAACAGCTGCAACTTTATTATAATCCTTAAGTTAATACTGGTTTCTTTAATAAAATAGAAGCCAGCCAGACAACCACATACAAACCATAAAATCTGGCTACCACTGGCAATGTAAAGTGACCACCTTTGCCTGGTGGAGACTGCTCAGATAAAAGCTCAGTACCTAAAACCATATTGCTTATGCTAAGAGAAGTGCGAAGAATGCATATAGCTTAAATGAAACCCAGTTTGGTTTAGATTTTGTTGCTGGTTTAGACCATATCCATGATCTCCTAACAGCTATTTTTTTGTGGAGACAGAGGGTTGTTTAATTGGGGGTTTTGCAGGTGTTTTTTGGTTTTTTTTGTTGTTTGATTTTTTTTAATTTGAATGAATTTTCTTACTCGAGATACGCACTGTGATGAGAAATAGGTCAGTCTAAATCTGGAAAACAGGTGGATAAATGCACCACGTATTGGCCTCTACTTTATATCAGTCTAAATAGTCTTAATATACCCATCAATAAGAGGGGAAAGAGAGGAAACTGATAACATGTTGCAGTACTACGAAATGGAGAAGCCCACTTCCATGGAAGATTTATGTGGGACAGTATGCCAGCCTTTAACAGCATATGTCAAGTTTGTATGGGTTGTTGACAGGATAAGTTGTATTTTGCTGAAGAGAAGCTCAGCTCTCAATGACTTGGCCATCCCTGATGCAGAGAAAACTGTCAGTGAAGCAGATAATTTTTTCCTACTTGCATTTGTAGGTGTTCCATCCCTGACCTCTTCACCCCACGTACAGGTCTTTCAGAGAAATACAGGGTGAATGGCAAATGCTTGGTGTTTTGAAAATATTTAATCCTTTTCCTTTTGCTCCTTAAGGAAAGGACTGCACTGAAACAGTATGAAACAACTACTAAAGGTACTTTCCCTTGATGAAAGACAAAGGCAAGACAAACGCATAACAGCAATGTTGAAAGACGAGCAAAGGTAAACAGATAAAAGCAGCACAACATAAGCTCTTAGATGAGTTCTGTTCTGACCTCTGCTGCTGTTTGTTCAATACCTGGTAGAATCCAAACCTACAGAAGATACAGTATGTAAAGGAGAATTTCCTTTTTCACAAATGGTGGAGGTTATACCGTTATAGACAGAAGAACTGTCTTTCAAAGAACTAGCAATCATAGAATCCTAGACTGGTTTGGGTTGGAAGAGACCTTAAAGCTCATTCAGTTCCCACCTCTCTGCCACAGGCAGGGACATTTTCCGCTAGACCAGGTTGCGCAAAGTCCCATCCAACCTGGCCTTGAACACTGCTAGGGATGGGGCAGCCACAGCTTCTCTGGGCAAACTGTGCCAGTGCCTCAGCACCCTCACAGGGAAGATTATTTTCTCAAATATCTCATTTAAATTTGTCATCTTCCAGTTTAAAGCCACTCCCCTTTGTACTATTGCTACATGCCTGTGTAAATAGTCCCTCTGCAGATTTCTTGTCAGCCTCTTTTAGGTACTGAAGACTGCTCTAAGGTCTCCCCAGAGCCTTCTCTTCTCCAAGCTGAACAATCCCAGCAGGCTTGGGTACAAGTCCTCCTCCTTATCTAATCCTACCTGGAAAGACAGGAAGGAACCCATAATATAGCCAACATAGTGACTAAAGTTTGGCCTCCAGGATGGCATATTAATATATGAACCCTGGGTTAGAACTGTATCATGTCTGGGACTGCACTGAATCTCCAGTGGGGCACCAGCGAGAATCATTTCAAAATGGCATACAATCCAAACTTACAAGTGCAACTGATACAATTAGCAATATCTGATGACTGCAATAGCATATAAATTCTGGCTACAGATCACTATTCAGCTTTTTTCCCAGTAAACTGCAACCACACATGCAAATTGTCCACTTGAGATTTTTTAAAAGCTTTCATTTCCCGGAGCTATTTACAAATCTTAAGAGACCACAGAGAAAACTTCCTTAAAAGGGTAAGAAAAGCCACTGCTCATACTGCAGCCAGAAAACTTCCTACAGTTATTTCATCCTTCTATTGTTAGGTGGATTAAAGAGGATGAAAAAATAAAAAGATGTTTTGGACTACATCCTGAAACACAGAAATCCCATGAACAGTCATTCCAAGAGGTGAGAACTTTCTGGAAAGACTTCTATTGTCAACTGCAAAAGAACATCAGTTGTAGATGATATTAAAAGGAATGTGCTGACTTTCTTCCTTAATATTACTGATGAGAGAGGATCACACAGGTAAAGCAGCTCTCAGAACATTCTGGCCTTGAGAAATTGCAATTGAATTGCATCAATAGCAAATTGATAGTGGACAGTGAGGTAGAATATGCTGGTAACTTCATCCTTTCTAAATTCAGTTCATTTCAAAATAAGTTTTTATGTTTATACATGCTTGTAGTGGCTGACTGGTCTGCATGCAAAAAGACATAGCTGTCCCTTCTGAGGGCACTTACGAATGTTCGCATGTTATCCCTATGACTATTTTTATAAAACTTCCTAATACTCCAAAGACATACAGACCACAAATAATCAT
Source organism: Pezoporus wallicus (assembly GCF_028554395.1). Classification (NCBI taxonomy): domain Eukaryota; kingdom Metazoa; phylum Chordata; class Aves; order Psittaciformes; family Psittacidae; genus Pezoporus; species Pezoporus wallicus. Next base: position 107,509 of record NW_026635034.1, read on the forward strand.
CTTCCCTAAGCCTTTAGAAGATAAGTACCTTTTCTCCCAGTTCCAAGTTTTACAGGCTGTACCGGATAACTGCTCACACTGGGTTAGGTGATTGCCAAAACAGCTCTATCAAATTCTCTTTTTTTTTTTTTCATCACAACTATTCTGGATGCACTGTCAGTTTGGAGAAGGGAAATCAATGGATGACAGTCTTGTAGTTATTTTCTACTATGCTGGCCTGCAAAATAATGATAACCTGAGGCAGATCAGCCTCACCAGGGTGGCTAGTGTCAGCTGGTGTCAGACTTTCCTAACACTTCTCCCCAGCACTGAAAAGCATTCGAGACATTTGCCTTTTGTTTATAGCCCTTTCCATAAATTATACTAATCTGAAGTAGCTTGTGAGGCAGAGAACTTCAGTGTAAACCTTTCAAGGTTGATACCAGAAACAGGGCTGCACACAGGCAGCCTTGTTTGGAATTGTTTCCCTCTCTGCATTTCAATGCTTGAGGCCTTTCCAGACTGTGTTCTCTAAAGAGCATTTGAATAGAGAGTCTGCACAACACAGCAGGCACCAGGCAGGCAGACATGTCTCTAACTCTGCTGTTCTTCCCCAAGTTGCAGTTGTCACAGCTCTGTACAAGGCTAATTGTACTGAATTCCAATGGCAGATTTGGGCCATGTTCAGTTATTTTGAAATCAGTTCTATTTGCTGTAAGGTTTCCCAATTTATATTTCATGCTTATATATGTCAGCCCTCACGCTGTGCAAAACACGTTAGTACTTTCCTTACAATTTATTATATAAATTATGGTATAGAATTTCATGGCACCTTTGATACGAACATCTAAACATGTTTCAAAACCACTACTATGCCTCATTAAGACTGTTGGGCTTTTTAAACTCATTTGAGAGATGATTAAACTAAGCTTCAGAATATTCATGGCATTTTGCTAAAAAATTGCTTATAAGTTTTAAGTGAGGATTTGGGAATAGAACCTAAATTCTTATTCACATTTCTGTCCAGAAATACCATGGTATTATACTAGACTGAGGCACTGATCATAGGTTCAACATGGATCACGTTCAATGCCATTGCTTTTCAACATTTCATTTCTACCATCAAAGTCAAACATGAAAAATATACATTCATTTTCATGAGAGAACCAGCTATAATGAATTACTTGTCACTCAATCAAATACATATTTAAATCAACAAGAGTACAGAGTTTTCATAGGAAGTGTTTATATCATTTCCCAATCAAAGCAGCTCGGCGCTGTTAACACTATGGCAGCTGCGCTTTCAGTATGTGTATTTTTCATGTTTACTTAATAAAATATCATCCTAGTCTTCAAGTCCTATATGTGCATTCACAATTCAATTATATGGCCATTTTGTTATAAAAATTAGATGTAGACATATATTTTTGCTTTACTGAAGAGCAAATAATGTGTTTTAATAAAGGCCCACTGTCTATCACTAGGATTTTAGTTCAGAAATGTTCAATGTCCCAATCAGTCAAACTGAATTTAATTTAGACATCTAACTCCCTCAGGACAGGTTGGAAAATGTCAGCCTAAAATAGCATGTGCTTGAGTACAACAAACTAGAAAGGCACTTCTGATGTATATATCTGCATGTACAAACAAATGTCACAAACAGAGTATATCAGAGTAGCAACTAACCCCTTCTTCACAGAGCTGAACTGCCATTCACACTCTTTAACTATGAGGAGGTGCAGGAGCAATACTTCTCTCCACTTGCGTAGCACCTGAATAAAATGAGAGAAAGAGCTCCTTAACTTCACCAGGTAGTGACAAGTGATCATAGGAAAGATTAAAATAGCTACCACTGAGGTACCAGTTACAGACTGGCCCAAATGCCAAGGGTTTAGAAAGTGAGCTAATGCTCTAAACAAGAACGTACATATTGGGTAACTTAAGAGTCAAGAACAGAATTTAATGCTAGTCAGTAACACAAACACAGAAGGCAGTACCAATTCAATTACTTGCTTTTGAACAGGACCAAGGTAGATGCTTCTTAGCTTCATTTTCAGTTAGGAAAATAGGATCTCAGGTGTACATGCAGAAATAATTTAGTTTTGTAATTCTGCAAATTTACTGCAGAAGCTACACATACCTTTTTCAAAGTGTAGACAATTAGTCATTACCTCTCCACTGTGTTAAACCTTCCCTGGAAGCAAGTGAAAAGCTTGTCTGTGCTATTGCCATGAACAAGAGGAGGTTCTTGAATATACTGTGCCCATTTAAATGCACTGGGAGAGTGCTTCCACAGCGGAATACATTCACAAGTCTACATTTCCTTTGTTAGCCACAATTTCCTTCTTCTGCCGTTACTAATAGAGACCCTGCCTTTTTTCATATTCTGTATTTTTGCAAATACTAACACAGGGAATCAACGGGCTTTAGGGACAAAAATTCTTACACATGCATTTGAATTACATTTAAGGAGAATAACTACAGTGCCAAACTAAAATTCATGGAATACAATCGCAAACTCCCCACTCTAGGTAGCAGACAGAGAAGATTTGGGTTTGTAATAACTGGGAATTATTTTCGTCTTCTTTCATAACAAAAATTATTTTTTTCTGACCATTGGTTCTTGAATGTTTCTGTCACCGTTTCACCCAGAGTGAGCAACTGCACTGCTGAAAGAAGGGCCAGGAATTAGGATGACCACATACAGGGATCTTAGCCCAGAAGTAACCAAGACAGAGGGGCGCCTGGAAGTGACAAAGCGTGTAAAAGGGCACTCAAATACAACACACATGAAACCTAAGCAGGTACAACCGTTCGCTGAAGAGTTGGCAGTGTTATAAAGTTGCCTTTCAGATAGGCAATTTATACCCTGGCAGATCTTATTCTGGCTGACTCTTTGCAATGAACCAGGGTTCTTCATCTCGGCAACAGGAACTTGGCTCATCCAAATCATCCACAGAACTAGGGAAGTGTGAAAGCAAGCAGTGAAGATATATCCCATATTTGTAGTTGCTGCTGACTGATTCTGCTGGAGAATCTGATGCTGGCATCTGCACTCCATAGCTCATGGAAAAAGTTACGCTTTTCAGCTCTGCTATGTAGTATTAATCTGTAGCTAACTTGATTCTTACCCTGTCAGCACTCCTGAAAACTTTGCTCTTGTAGGAGGCAAGTACTCTTCTCCTTAAGGAACACTGGATTTATCATGATCTCTGCTAACTTCCCTGCTTTCCCCTGCTAGAATCATGGCATGGGGGCAACAAGCAAGCATCAGAACATTAATGTAACAAGACTAAGAGACACCAGGTTCCTGCGAGAGCAGCATAGAAGGCTGTTCACCTGCTCAGATCCAGAGCTCACAGCCAGCTATGCACTTGCAATAGGAATTTAACCAATACCTATTTCACTCTAAGCCAACACTGACACTCATGTTTGAACTGTAGAAGGTGAAGAAGTTGCACATGTCCCCTTCTGTTGTCCTTGAAACAACACTAATTGTTGGCAGGTAACTGGGGGCAATAATTTCAAGTGACAGAGCCCGTCTGCCAGAGCCCTCCTATACTCTTGGGAATCTGGCTGGTGGCTCACAGGCACTGATAATGGGAGGTTCCACCCCTCTGCTTTTGCCGGCAGGAAGTGTTTTATTTATGATACCACAAAATAATTGCTCTGTTTCAAGACAAAAGAGCAGGAGTCATCACTGCTTGCTTTCCAAAAATAATATTTTCCATACTATTCACTGAAAACAAGTCCCAGAAGGGAGGCAGCAGGTTACATTGCTATGGGTTTGATGATGCCTTGCATGAAGTAAATGTTCCACTTACTATTTACTTTAATGATGGGGGATCAGGGTGCAACTATCAGCCATTCTTTGCAAATCATACCACATTCAAATCATTGCTTAGAAACATGCTGTTGCTTCTGCCCTCAACTCCACTAAACTGAAAGGTATTCTGCCAGAATAAGAGGGGGATCATTCGATATATAAAATGGCCTGCCAGCAACTGGTTTACATGAAACAATTTTACTATAATTTAGCAACTCAGTGGAATGATTTTAGTAATTCTGGAAACTCTGTACATTTCCAGAGAAGGGAAGACTAATACGTTTATTAAGAACACTAGGGTTTTGTTCTGACACAGAACTAGCTCCACTTAGGAATGCTAGTACAAGTTTTACTTTTTGTTTTTCCCTAGTTTTACTGTACACTTCAAGTGAATTTCTGTGCTTCAAAGGAGGTTAAACTATTTTCAGCTACAAGTAAGCAAAACCATATTTGGCGTCCCATAAACAGCAGATTTCCAATTTAGGCTTTATAACACCAGTTTAACCTATTGCTATTTAGTCTTAATTGAACCATGTTGTAAAATAAGATGTACAGTTAATTATTAAAGAAAAAAAATGGGCTGTGTTACATTTCTTTTAAAGAATTAACACACTGTTTTCTATTTTTATTGTCTTTCTTAAAAAAAAAGCTAAGAAATTAGCTTGATTGTCCTCTCCTCTTTGGCAAGTTCAGTACTGAAAGTAACAACCACTCTTAGAAACATTTCCTATACAAAATGAAAGTAGCTTGTTGGATTTTATGAAAGTGCAATCTTTTACTTTATTTCAAAAGCATCTGCAGCGGTCTAAGAGGTATTATGGCTCACTTAAGAATACACAACACTACAGTAACGATTTTTTTTTCCACATTACATTGCCCAGAAGCTGCTCTTTTCCTTCTGCAGGAAATTCCTATTACTCTACCCAGAAGTGTGCTGTTACTGGTCTAATAGGAAGATGTTTATTAAACTTGACCAAATTCTAGAGAAAGATTTTTTTTCAATGAGAAAAAAATGTGCAGACTGTTCCTTTTTAACAACTAATCTGATGCTGAGTAGCAAAATTTAATGAAAAGATGAAACTTGCAAAGCTGAATTCAAGCCAACAAAAGTTGGCCAATTCAGGATTCAAAAAGCAAAGCCGGTAGTCTGTTAGCATAGGCTGTTTTTGTGGACTGTTTTAACTGTCCGTTCTGCATTCTAAAGGCAGCTGCAGGGGTAGTTTCCAGCATAGCTGTCTGGAAACCATTTCAATAGAAGTTTTTCCAGATGCAGGCCTGAGTGTGCCAAACAGTCTGGCTCTTCAGTATAAAAAGCAAATTAGAAGTTGGGACTATAGTGCTTTTGCAGTAAGCAGCTTTAATCAATGCTCAGCTCAAAGACCCAGCCTGCACTGAAAAATTAGAATGGTTCCACAGGGCTTAATTTGGAGAGAGATACAAAAATGTGTCAAAGCCTTCTCCTCCCTCCCCCTCCCCCCCCCAGTTTTTCTGTTTTCCTCCCAGTAATATTAATTGTCTAATAGTCTATATAAAATTACAGGGATTTCTACAGAGGCCTCATAAAGTTGATTTAATACCCGTAATACATTTTTAAAATACCCACTAATGCCGTATGTTATTTACCCTCAACACAAGGAAGGGATAGATTACCAGCCTTATCCTCTTCCTACTTTCTCTCAGCCCGTCTCCAAATCACCGCAGGATCCTTACGTGTACATTCTACCATGCACAGTCCTAATGATGAAAAACCATCTTTTTTTCAGCTGTAGTGCCAGTTATCAGATATGAATGTCCACCTCTGCATCTGCCTCTCAGAGTTCATGAAGGTACTTGCAAATCATTTGTTTTTAATATACTGAGTGTTGAAATTAAATCTTGATGTTTAGAGCTAGTGGGCTTGAAAGCATTCAGATTTCCTCCCACTACAGGAACAAGACCTACCTTTGTATGAAGCATCACTGGCATTTGAAAAGTGCATCTCTGAAAACTTGTACATTCGTGTCTAACTGCAAAAGTAAAGACTAAAACTTTAGAGTATTGCATTTAAAACCAACCATAAAACTAGTTAATAAAATTTCTTGTGGTATTTGCTGAAAATTTGGTTGAGGCAGGCTCTGCTTAAATAGCACCACATTATCTTTTTCTGTGGGTACAATAGCGTTCAACAGGAAAGCATCAAGCAAGTGAGAATAAATATTACCCGTCTCATCAGCGATTTCTTTATAAAACCCTAATGCTAATTTCTAGAGCTCTGGTGCAAGAGCAATTTCCTTGGCCTCAAAAAAATACACACACCTTTGGCCAAGCTCTCACCAAAACCTCTTGCTGAAAAGAACCTGGGCTGCGCTAGCAATGATAGCTAAGTAACAACCAGTGTTTATGTAAGTGTTCACCACTGTATAGTCAAAGCCATCTACAATAAATACACTTCCCAGTAATGTGATAGCAAATACATTATCTTATTCACATTTCTGCCTCAGTGCACAGCTCATTGCCAGAGGCAATGTCTCTATGAAAGCAGAGGGATTTAATGAAATTAACCATATTATTATTTAGTTTGACTGTCACAGGACTATTATTCAGAGTGATACTATTTTTTCAGTACATCTGTATATACTTGTGAAAAATAGATGTATCTGGGTTCTCCTTATCAGTTTACTCCAGTGAGAGTCTAAGAAATTTGTATCATTGAATTAAGCATTGTACTTCCTTTACTTACAACTCTCATTTGGCACCCACAATAAAAAAAAGGATTGATAGCAATTCAAGGAACTGCTGACATTCAGAGTGAGTTTTTAATTAGAACTCTTCTTGGCTTAGCATCTTTTTGCATCTTGTTAGAATCTAAGTTCCTTTGCACTTCTCAGAGATATTTAGGTACAAGAGTCACACAAACGCCTGATGGAAAAGACAGATGAGTCAAACTGTTGGAATGCTCCCAGGGCAGCAGTTCAGACTGCTAGCTCTTCAGACTTTTTCCTCTTCTAAATGTCAGATGTGTCACCAATTTAACAGCCATTGCCTGAAGAGATTTGATTATGTGCCACTGTCACCCCTCTTGATTAATCAAAGCACCAAGTGAAAAGTAAGAATATGTTCTCTTTCACTTTTATTTCTAACTCACAGGAGGAAAATCAGTAACTCCTTTGCTTAAGTAATAAAAGCAAATAGTGTCAGATGTGGTCAGAGTATCTCATGGTTTTTACAGGATGATGCAATAAATGAAAGAAACAAAAATTATGGAGAAAAATAACCAAGTTTCCAAGTACAAAGAGAATTTGCCTTTTTATAGAGTTGTATGAAATAACTGGCTATCTTGCAGGTATACACTTTCTACAACACTAAATTAGAATGGCAAAGAACATTGACCTGAAAATAAACCATAACCTGTATCTCCCTGCCTGTTTTTCAGGGCCACAAAAAAGCTCAGAAAACAAAGATCAACATAGACCAACACACTGAATCATCAACCCACCATGAGTCTTCTTTTGACAGGTAAACATATTTGTTTCACAAGCATATTCCTTATATTGTCTTTTCAGGATATTAGTCACTGTTGTTTAATTTCCTTAAGTAAAAAAGGAAAACTCAGTGAAATTCAGTACCGAAAGTAAAATAAAGTTAAAATCCAGGCAGCCATATCTGCTTGTGGACTACAAATCAATTTAAGTTCTTGTATACATCTAGATTTTAGTTTTCTAATCTATTCAAGGTAAATGTTTTACTGTAGAATGAATCACAGTAGAAATCTTAGCCTGTCAGAAGCATTTTCATTAAAATTTATAGCTTTTCCTATGAGGTTTAAAAAACCCAAAGCAAATTCTAGCCAGTATGTTAGATTTCAGTGTCCCTTAACTTTCTTACTTGAAAAAGTGACTGTAGGTGAACAAAATAGGCTTGATGCCAGCTGTAAATTTCTGCCACACCAACTTCACATCGCGATTTGGAAATTAAACCCAAAAGCAATACTAGTGGTTTGTAATAACCTAATAGATGGAGATAACATCTTTCAAAAACCAGAGGTTTTCCTAGCTTAAGAGAAGCTTATTCTTGTTTATTGGGCACATTTTTGCCTACTTTGCTCACATTTGGTTGCAGGGACACATCATGAAAAAAGATTTACCTTTGAAAAACCTGTAGTATGACTAAATACCCTTTTTCCCCCCATTTATTTTTAAGCACTCCTTTCTAGAATTTAACATTGAGAGTCCCCCATATTTTCATTAAAATGTTATCACAACTGACAAGTGTGTCAAACCCAGGAAACTGAGGGAAAAAAAATCTTCAACGGTATATTAAACACCAACCCACTGCAAGTCCCATTCCTTACTATTCAGAGACACGCTTCAAGTTTCAGAGAAATCAGATCTTCACCACAGATAGATTAAGCAGCAATACTACTCCACTTAGTAGATGAAGGCTGAAAACATATTTTTCTGACAGAGGCCAGTTTCAGTGGAAACTATTTCACTGATCATTTAACCATCCTCAGAATATGCTGTGATTTAGTAGCTTCAGATAGTGTTTTTCCCTATTCTGCGAGAAATGGAGAACTGTTTTTCCTTAGTGTATTAAAAATAGATGATCTCTTCAGAAAGTCTCACTCTTTCACACACACAAAAAAACTGATTATGACCCATTTCTTTGATCAAGAGAAAACTGTGTTAAAGTCTTCATATGACTGATTCTTCATTGCAGATAAACTATGTGATTAAAAGGAAAAATAAACTTCCCAATAGAGATAGGTACCATTTTTTAAAAATATATCCTTTTCCATTAAATGTCTAAACATGCATGAAAAGCTTTGCTAAAAAATGGTAAAAGTAAAGACTTACCTTGGTCAAATCTCAGGATCCAAGGATGACTGATGCTGGCAACTCCAGGAGTTCACCTTCTGGTTGTTTTATACTATGCCTCTCCCACTACCTGCTGTTGAACCACTACTTGTCCACCCATGTTGTATGTAGTTGCAATAATGATTAAGCTATATTTTGCCATCATTTCTATTATCAAAGTGAAAGAGGTAAGTCTTTGTCAGAATGAAAAATTGCATTCATTCTTTGAACCAAAATTAACTCATCAGTCTGAGAGCCCTTAGAGCAAGATACTTACAGACATGAAGTGCTTTCTCTTTGTCAATGCAGCCTTAAAAACATTAGACAGGAAGAAAGAGAAACGTCTGCACTGATTTTGATTGTTTAATACTCAAGAGTGAAAAAGTGTAAAATCACAAAGCTTATACCACCACAAAAATGCAGGTTCATTGCAAATGACCAAAACACAAGCTGCCTGCAAAGTTTCACACAGCTGACATCAACAAACCAGTTTCAACATTCTTACCGTCTTTTTAAACACCTGCTATTCACAAACATCAGTCAATCCAGAATTCTCTCTTTCACACATCTTTCTTTATATTCTATGCTAATATTTGCTTTCTAGACCAGTGGTTTACACATTTGGAAAACAGTGCCCCACTTCTGATCTATATTGGCATATAAATATATAGTTGATATTTATATTTTCAAATTACTAATTATATTTTTAAAGCATTTTGTTTAATCCAAACTGAGCAGTAAAGTTCTTATTTGTATTTAATGAAAGGCACAACTTACATGACAAAGCTTCAGAAGTGCATGCTGACCGAGGGTATATCAGCCACAGGTTATAATACTGATGCAGAAAGTCATTGTACAAGGTGAGTTAGTATATCAGACAAGTAAGTCATGTTTACTCTTACTAGTCATGCATGTACCTACAGCCCTGCTTCTGCAAATGCAACCATCAGGCCTGAAGGATGCAACTGTCCACCTAACTACACTTTGTTGCCTGAAGGTAACATTATCCAAAAGCTATCATTATGTCAAAACATCTCAGGTTAATGGGCTGCTTACACAAACATTTTTAAAACTTAAGCCCTTTTTGCAAGGGATATCTTTGTCTTCACAGCCTGAAAGTATTCATGCAATGGAACTGTGCATATCTTTAAATGTCATGCTAATGCACATTTCCTGTACAATAACTTTCCAACAGTTAATAAAAACCTGATCTTAAATAGAACTAAAGTACACAGAACAATTTTTCCCCTCCAGACATTCAAAATATAACTTGGTATAACGTACTACCTCTGATACTGATGTGTAAAGGAATTTTTAGAGAGATGTTGTGGCCTCACTAGAAACAATACTGATTTATTTTGGGTTTTTTTCCCTCCTCCTTCAATTGTAAGTCCATCTACCTTCTGTGATTCACTTGTTCCTTACTGTTTATTCCTTCACCTGACATTGTAATTTTCTGAGCAGGTGAAAATAAACAGAAGAGGTTTGGTATAATTATTCCTATGGAGCATGTCAGTCAAAGATACCACAAGGTATCAATAACAAGGTTTGACCTTTTAAGTAGCTTCTTGATGGTTACAAAATACATTTTCTGCAGATATTCTTCTATCTGTTTTGAAGAGGAAGAATAAATTTCAGCTAAGAATAAAACTTCAAGAAAACTAATGCTGATTTTTAACTCTTGCTTATTACAGACCTTCCTTCACCCTTTACACAATTATTTAATACTTGAAGCACAGAATCTGATTGCTTCCAGTTAGGCATCTAGCTGGAAAATTCTGACTTATACACAATTATTAAAATAGATGTGACCATCTTTAAAATCATAGGGTCAGCTAAGGAAACAGAAGTATAGGATGATACTAGAAATATTACAATTAATAACACCCTATTTATAAATGGAAGCACATTTTTTTGAGCACATATGAATAATTTTGAATAAACAGTATCCATTCCACATTGAAAAGCATCACTGAGCTCAGCATACATGCCTGTAGTGCTTCTACACAACTCCGTTTCCTGTTCATTTTCCAGCTCTTAGTTACGTTTCCAATTTCAACAAATGATTTCATATGACATGATCGAAAAACATCCAATCCTGAGTACACTGGTACTCACACAAACAAAAGAAGGAAAACAGACAAAAGTTTGCAGCACAGACAAGCCTTAAGAGTTAATCTTTGGCACATTAATAGTTTTATACCGTTTCAAACTTAGTAACGAAGGCACACAATTAAACTGTCCCATGTCTGAAACAGCATATGTCAGTCAGCATGGAGCTTCTCTTCAGCTTTGCATTTACATTCATATTATAAAGCAGCAGTCAGTTTTGAAAAACCTAGCTTCTGTTAATAGTAAGGAATCTGAAAAGTGACTAGACATGGCAGAGTAAGATAGTATAACTGGATTCTAATACAGCACACACAAAACTATTCCTACGTAACCACAGGAAAAAAACCCTAATCTGAGTCAGCAACCACCGGCCTGGCACGCCACAGCCATCCGGATACAGGTGTGCTTCTGCTCTGCAGAGAAGGTGTGAGAGGGTGAGCAAGTGAATGTGCGTGTGTGTGTGCACGTAAAAATAGCAGCTTCTCATTTGTGGATCCTGTTTCTCCTCTGTGTCCAGTATGGTATCTTCTTACCCCAGTAACAAAAATATTTTGGCTGCTATTTTTTGCTTCTGCTAGCACTGCACAGTGTAGTACAGTTAGTGGTGTTGGTTTCTGATCTGGACTTTGAAGTCACTGAATTATAAAGTTAAACTATGTCCTTCATTTAACCAATGTGCAATCCACATGAAATTAGCTTATTTTCAAATTATTTAAGTAGAAACTTTGCCCTGAAGCAAATGTTGTCACCAGAAAAAAAAGAAAAAAAAAAAGAAGAAAAAAAGGGAAACTCCAATCTCAGGTTGGATTTGCATGGCTAGCAATTGAAAAGGGCATCTTCTCATTTGTAAACAAAGAAAGGACTGTGTGGGAAGGCCTCCACACACCATGATCCTAAGTGTCATCAATGCCATTTTTACAAGTTTTCAGGTTCTTTTTACAAGAACAGAACACGTATCAGCTAATTTCACTGTGTGAAGAAATTAGGCATTATGTAATGCTTGACTTCATGCTTACCTTTAGCAATACCTAGTATCAAGGTAACCCATGTACTGTAAAATAAGTTGATGTTATTCATGTCATAGCCACTGAAGTTACTTCAGTGGATATACTATCCAGCCTATTTTTATCATTTCTTTCCTTTTAATGATACTAAAATGTACTACTTTCTAACCATAAAAATCACTATTTCTCACAAGGAATACTGTGAGGAATCCTTGCTTCAATGTTCTGTCTTTTTCACTGCATTCTTTTTACACAAATATATTTTTGTCAGTTCTTGCTATGCTGAGTTTGATCCTACAGAATCCTATTTAGTTTTTATAGCTGTAATAATGCTTACATTAGGTAATCTTAAAATGCTTTCATTAGGTATTGCATGTAAATAGACAGAAACAGAACTGAAAGTCAGCTACCTACCAGCTCGTTAGTCTTACTTTCTGTTATAGCTGTGGTTAGTAGCTTGAGATTTAAATAGAATTGCTGAATATTTTAGTAACCAAGTACAATACAGTATTTGGGTTTTTTTAAGTTTAAAAAACCTATTCAAGTACACACTTATTAGTTGACATCCTATAAAAACAAACACAAAATATAATCCTTTGAATTCCCTAGTAGCAAATTCCTGTTTCTATGGGTGGAAACATCTGAAATTATTGAACACGGATCTCTGAGGAAAACATACTAATAACATGATTTTTCCCCAAAATAAAAAGTGTGCTGAATAGGTAGAGGCTTAGATTCAATATTTCAGTCCACTGTCAATTATCTGAATAGTTTGAGTGTCTCCCCATCCCTTTCTTTCTCTTTTTAGAAGAAAACGGATAATAAAAAATGTATAAACAAGTTACCAACTAGATTTCATTAAAGAGTCCTTTCAGAACCACTGTCCATCATTATCATCATCTTCCTCCTCATGGTCCAGATAGAGAAGAGCGACTTTCTTTTCATCAGAAATAACTGACCTTTGGTCTACCATTCTTTGCAATTGCACAGTTTTATCAAACTCATTCTTTTCATTCTCTGCCATCTGTGACTGACTAACAGAAGGATCTTGGTTATTGGATACGAGCATTGTTCCTTGCTGTTCTCCACTTTTTATGATAGATATTCCACCCATATTGGAAACATCCATTTGAAAAGTGTAAGATGCTTCCTTGGATCCTACTTTAATATGCTTTACAGACCTACTGCTCTCAGATGACTCTTCTGTTTGTGAAAGGTCTCCCGCTGTTTCAGAAGTAGGTCTTGAGAAGATTATTTCCTCAGTGTGACTTTCTACAGGAGTTATTTTAACATGCCTGTAAGATCTACTGGTATCTGAGCTTCCTTCATTCTCTGAAATATGTCCTTCTTGGTAAATGAGCTGTGGAGGTTCAGAAAGGGAGCCTTGATAGATGATTCGTTCAGTGGTTTTAACTCCCACTTGACCTACTCTATAATGCTTTACTGAGCCTCCTGAAAGAGTCTGGTCTTCCAGTTCACTGATTTCTGTGTGCTCAGAGACGGGCCCATGGTAGATGATTTTTTCAGCTGTCATAAACTCTTGGGGACCCAACTGAATATGTCTGACTGAACTTTCTGTCTGTGAGAAGCCTCTAGTGTCACTGACCTCCACTTTACCAGAGATTGGTCCTTCAAAGATAACTTGCTCAGTTTGACTCTCTTTTGGACCTAATCTGAAGTGCATTATTGATTTGCTGGAGTCCACAGACCCTTCTGTCTGAGAAATGTTACCTGAGCTGTTGAGCTCCAGAGAGTCTGAAACAGGTCCTTCAAAAGATACTTCTTCAGTTACTTGCCTTGATCCTACTGTGACATGTCTTGTGGACCTGTTGAAGTCTCTTGAAAACTGGGAAAGATTTCCAGAATCAATCTCTTCTGCAGCTGTAGAAATAGGGCCTGTATAAATTATTTCTTCTGTAGTAGAAATAGGGCCTGAATAAATGACTTCTTCTGTGGTTTGGATTTCTTTAGGACCCAGCTTAAAATGTCTCACAGATCGGCTGAACTCTGACGATCCTTCTCTCTGAACAACATCTTCTGAAGCACTGATCTCCACTGTTTCAGCACCAGACCCTTCATGCACGATCTGCTCGAATCTCTGAACTTCTGCTGGACCAATCCTAATATGCCTTATGGTGCTGGTCTCATCAGATTGTGGTGAGTGAGAGACTTCTCCAAAATCTGAAGCTTCAAAAACTGAACCGTCATAAATAACTTTTTCAGTGGTATGATACCCTGTGCTACCAGTTCTCCTCACTGTGGAGGAGTTGTAGATTTCTTGATCAGCCAAAGAAGTGCATTTGTCACCATCTACTTCTATATTGCTTACACCATCAACAACTCTCTCCGAACTCTCTTTTCTCAGGGAATGCAGTGTTGCCTTCTCCTTCTCACTTGCAATTACTTCATCAAGCTGAGCTGCATCGAATTCATCAGTATTAAGGGTCTGTGATAGATTGACTTCAGCAACAATAGTCACCACACCAGCATCCTCCTTTTGATCAACTTTTTTGATATCTACCTCTAAGCTACTGGAGTCAGCTTGACTTTGTTTTGTTAATGCAGATAGCTCCTCTTTCACACTGTCTGGGAGACTGCCCTCTAACTGCTCCAAAGCTTCCTTCAACTGCAATTTAGGGTCCTTTGTTTCCTTTGATAAAAGCCCTTTTATTGAAGTCTGAAATTCATGGGGAATTTTAATTTCTTTTTCAATAACCATGGATTCTACATGGGAAGTTTCAGCTTCAGGATGCTCTTTTAAAATATGGGCACTTGCTTCCTCCCCTACCACCTGATATGTTTCTTCTGGAGAGCTTACACCATCTCTCTTACTTTGCGTGCCTTGTAAAAATTCATCTTGCCAAGAATACTTAATAGTTGATTCTTCTTCTATATGTATTTGCCCATATACTGAGTCATCGTCTTTTTCATTAATAATGGGATGATCATCAGGAACAGACACAAAATATTTTTGTTCAGTAGGTGAGTCATCTTCCTCAGTTACTTCTTCCACATGAGTGAAACTCTCATGGCGTGGTTTCTTCTTTTTAACATCTTCATATGTGAACGTTACGCTTTGCTCCTCCTCACCGTAACGCCTATCTCTCTCAGGGAATGTATCTTCCACTTCCTCTACTTCAAAAGGTGTGGAAAAATCAGCCCTTTCATCAGTGGCATAATCTAGTGGCTCCTCTACAATCTCAACGTTAACAGACACATTCTTCCTGTCCTCGTTGCCTTTCAGGCCATGATGTACTATATCTTCTATCTCCTCTTTGGAAGGAGTTCCCTCAACACCCTCTCGAACCACTTTCCTAACATCCTGGTATGATAGACCTCCCGCATCAGCTTCACCAGAAATATCTATGTTTTCTTGAATTTGAGATTGCACTGTGATCTCAGTCTTGATTTTTCCATCATCTGGTTCTTCTTTCTTATTAAAATAGGTCACTTTTGTGTCTGTAGATACTTGTGAGCTAGAAGAATGTGTAAAACTTCTAAGAATGTCAGCAACAATATTCTCTGCTATATTTTCAGTTGACAGAGATCCCGTTTTATGACTTCTGTCACTCATTTGCTCTTCATCTTTCAAACTGGATTCTGCTTCTGAAATCCTCACTCGGTGAATTTCAGCAGGCTTAGTTACATGCTCATCTGTTTCTCTTCCTATGGAAGTTTTAACACCTTTTAACCTTATATCTTTATTACTGGGAGATTCTTTGTCAGGAGCTGGTTTTTCAATCGTGATAGGTATCTCAATGACTCCTTTGCTTCTCGATTCCGAAGCTGCATTTATATCCTTTTTGATTGATTCGCTTTTCAAAGTTCTTGCATTAGAAATATCACTCCCCGTTAACTTCTGGTTAATGACTTCCTCACGGATATATGTTTTCTCCTCCATTTTCCTTCCAAAATCAACACTTCTTTCTTCTTTAAAGGATTTCTCATCTGTTTTCCTTTCCTCCTCCTTTGTTTGTTTCTCTGGCTTATCTTTTTCTTTCAGCAGAGATTTATCTTCAGTTGGTTTGCTGCTTCCTCTGTTTTCTTTTCGTGTGGTCCAAGTTTCAGTTATGGTTTCTTCATACTTAGATGGTTTATAATTGGTATCCAGCTCATACATTGGGAATCTAGTGAAGCTTGGTTTTGTTCTTATATTTTCAGTAGTCCCGGGCTTTGTGTCAGGCTTGTGGTCCTTGTCTGATCTTTCAGCATGTGCTGATTTTGAAAAAGATACTGTGGATGAAGTTGTAACTTCCGTTTTCTTTCTGTCAGGAATTGTCTTATGCTGCATTTCAGTGGTTTTCCAGCTACTGTAAGCTGGAGTAAATGTTCTTAATTCTTTGTGGTCTGTTAAAATCCTTTCATCCTCTCTAACAGTTGTTGAAGGGCGATATACTGAACCAAGTACATCTCTTCCAAAACCTCTTCCACTAGCTGTAGTCTGCGATCCAGCCTGTGTTGACCGAGCTGAATAACGTGCAGAACTGCTGGTATTTGTCACTGGCATCCTGCGTCTTGTATCAGTGATCCTGAGAGCTGGTGAAGCTTTATTTCTGTTATTTTCTTGATAAGTAGAGTAAATATCAGTGTAGTTATATGAAGTGTTTATAATATCTGAAAAAAAGAGCATAAGTAACCAAACATTAAAATAATGGCTTGTATCTGAAATAATACAGAACAGAGGGCATGAACTGAGAAATTTTATGCTACATTTTTGAAAGAAAACATGCATTTAAATATCTATTGCACTGTGATCTCAGTCTTTATTTTCCCATCATTTGGTTTTTCTTTCTTATTAAAAGAGGTCACATTCATGTCTGTAGATATAATAAATCATAAATAAATTATGCTAATATCCTAGGCTTGTTTTTTTGTTTCATTAGTCAAAGTGGCCTGAAGTTCCTATTGAGAATTAACAGCATATCTGCCACCATGTACTAGAAAATGAAAACGCAACTACAACCCTTGATAGCCACGAGATACAATGAATTACACCAATCTATACAATTCAGTAACATGCACCGGGAATCACTGATGGACTCCAAGACCAACCAGTACCACACAACTCAAATCTCCAAATCCTAAGAAGCCAGCCACATCTCCTCTGATTTTTAGTAGTGTGTCCTACACTGGTACCACCAAAAGTGCCTGAGCTCTGTTTGCAGATCAAAACTGCCAGGGACAGTGCTAACAATTTAACAGCATGAGCAATTCTATGTAAGCATTTCAGCCTAGGCCCTAGTCTGTTTAATTCACTACTACAGGCACAGCCTTCACATCTCTTATGGGACTACTATCTATGATAGCCCAGTGATTTTAACACCACACATTGATAAACTCAGGAGTATTATGGAGACTAATTCTGTTACTAATAACAGTGGCCACAGCAGTAAGATCGAAGGTCCATCTGATCTAGTATCCTGTGTACAGTGACCAGAAGTAGATACATAGGGAAGTGTGTAAGGACAGGGCAAGTAGATAGCGATACTTCCCTGGTATACTCTCACAGCCTCCAGAGATTTGCAGCTCCTAAGACAGAAATGGTATCTTTATGTTTAGTAAGTCTTGGATTTTTCTTTCATTACTCTGCTAAAATTTCTCTTTAAACCCACCTACACTTTTTAACCCTCATGTGCCTCGTGATGACGAACTCTGTGGTTTTAACTACATGTTTTGTTAGATACCTCTTGCTTTATACTTCAAAGCACTCTTAAGAACTATGGGTATCAAAAACCTCTTGCACTATTAGAGCTATTAAACACCACTCCCTACTTTCCTCCTCCACTTGAGTCACAGTTTTATGAATTCTCATTACAGAATAGCACTACGCCGATTTAAAATATTAAAACTCAAAACCAATATTCATTTTGCAATGCACTCATAAAAAGTATTCTTCAGGAATACTCTAACACAATAGTTAGCAGTTATATTTAATTCAACATCCATTTTATAACATTCAATGTTTACCTTGAGGCAATTTTCCTCCATACTGCTCTCTCCATGTAATAATCCACTGGTTGCTCTCCCCTTCTAACAAAGCTCTGCAAAACACAAAAAAGCATTCCATTAAAATGTTGGGAAGAATAATCACATTTAACATTTCAAAGTCTTAGAAACTGAAACAATTATCCTGCAGTTGGGTCAGATCCTGAGTGTTTTTTCACACCCCATGTTTTGCTGCTGAGAATGAGAAATCCTCAGCATCTTCCAGACTTGCAGTTTGCAGAGTCCAGTTCATGAGACACTGCAATGATCTGGCAGCAGCAGCCACAATACAGTTTTAGATCAAATCTTCCACATAAGCCAACAAACTGCTTCCTGACATGGAAAGATCTGCTGATTTCCACTACGGAATCATACAGGCTAACAAATTTTTCCAGAATGATGATCATATAAAAGAGTTAGGAGAAAACTGACAGATATTCAGTAAAGCTTTCTCAGAGAAACACATGGAGATGGTTTATAAAGAGAAGACAAAATTGAAAAGAATATTTGCAAGTAAATAGTCAGCAATATTCCTGCTGGTAATACAGTACCAAAGGTGTCTGTGCAGGGTCATATATGAGGGGACTGTTACATCCAGGACTTGTACGTTTATCCTTTTCAAATGAAAACCGAAGGAAAGTATTACTTCTATTGTCAAACTCTGGCTAGTGCAAGAGCAAACAATTTACAGTATTAAAGTAACTATTCTTAGTTCCTGTTCAATCAGAAATTCAAAACCTGTTTTACAACAAAGGACTAGGAAAATCCCTTGCGACTCTGCTTGGTTTTCCCTGTTTCTCAGCCTTCCATTCATCCTTTTTGCAATGACTCCATAATAACTTCTGTAGTCCAGTTCCACATGACTACTATGGTCAAGGCTTCCTCTTGTTGACCAACCAAGACATGGTAGCTCAGCAGCAATTGCTCAGAAATGGACAGGACACCAGTTTGCTTACCTTTACCTTCTGGAAATTATATTGCTACAAACAAACAGCAGAAGCAGGCAACAACTGTTAATAATGCTCTTCATCATTTTGTCTACTACTGTTCTTGGTGTATTGACATACAGAATGGAAACTCTTTGAGTTGCTTTTTCTATGCTGGTAATACACATTAGCTGTCCTTGGAGACATGGTACCCAGCTGATAGCAAGAGAACACTGGCTATCCTTTCTTTAGGCCAAAATCTCTTCCTGATATAGCATGGATGTACAAGGAGCATACTTCCTCAAGACCCATCTAACAGCAGCCACAAGCTTATCCTATTCCTGAATAAGGTTACTGCACTACATGTTGTCCTTTCTGCAGTGGTGGAAAGGACTCCATATGTGCATTTCCCACAGAAATTAGCACAACTGTGGGGCAAAATACTTCCAGGAGCAATTGCTTTGCACTAAGAATATTCCAATAGGCACACAGCATACTTCTGTCCTCCTGGGACAGAAAAAGAATAAGTGCATTCCCTAAAATTACTCAACTGCTCTAAAAAAAAACTAAACAAAATTGCTGGCTTCTTCCATGTACCAAATACAAAAAGCAAGTATTAGGGTGATCTTATTCAGTCCTACAAGCTTAGCGATGGTTCTCCATAAGACTGAGACCCAGAATTCCTGATAATTTCTCTGGAAGTCTTTCTGTGCTTTCCTTCCCTCCTGCTGTCCATATGCTTTTGCAGGGCCTCAAGCTACATTATTCCCCCCAAGAAGGGTGCTCAACTGCAGCATTCTGGTGCAACAGCCTAGAAATTCTATGGCAGACTCTTTCAATACACAACGGAACACTATAATCAGTACAGAAACTTTGGTGTTTTCGTATTCACTTCAACTAGTGAGGTACTCATTTCATCATTTCCAGTCTTGGAAATGCCAGATGTTCTGCACTGATAACATACAGCTGCAGCATTAAAGTTGTCATGAGTAAAGCTGGAAGATTATGATAGCCAAGGCTTCTGACTCCTGGGGTGGGGGGGAGGAGTTGAGAGCAATTTAGGATTGTGGTATAAAACACATTTGCTGGGCATTTCTGTCAAAATTAACAAAGCAGGCACTTCAAATGTCAGCTGTAGGCTTCACACTTCACGTGGCTGATCACTTTGTACACTTAATGCCTCTTGGGTTTTGACTGCCTCTAGATTCAGTAGGATAATGCTACATCAGCAAAATATTAGTAAGGTTCTTTGCAATCATGGATTTGCCTGAATTCAGAAGAAAAGCCAGATTAGAATTACCTAACATATTTACAGATCACTTTCCCCCTTAAAACAGGCTCAAATGGACACCTTCACTTCTATTTTGTTTGTCAAAAAACCCAAAGTAAAAGCAATTTATCTTCCTCCATATTAAGAGAGGCTTTA
The DNA here is from genome assembly GCF_028554395.1 of Pezoporus wallicus. Classification (NCBI taxonomy): domain Eukaryota; kingdom Metazoa; phylum Chordata; class Aves; order Psittaciformes; family Psittacidae; genus Pezoporus; species Pezoporus wallicus. The sequence continues at coordinate 127,602 of NW_026635034.1, forward strand.
TAGGAATTAGATAACTTCACCACATACAGACAATGTTTCCCAGACCAAACATCTGATCTGATGAAGCTACTGAGTGCCAAACTAACAGCTCCAACAGAGATCCTCTGAAGAAGCTGGTGGTGACGCTGCAAAACATATCAAGATGCTGGTAAAGAAAGGGTTAACCATGACGAAGGAAACCAGGAATGTGGGTAGTTTGACTAAGGATTTCTGGCTGCTGTTAAAACAACAGTTGTTCAGTTGCTGCAGCAACGTATGAAGTCACTAAAAATAAGCTCCAAGAGGTAACTGTATATGGCAAAGGGCAACAGCAAACAGAAAAGCTGGATCTGAAATATTACTACTGAAAATACAATGTACTTGAAAATGAAAGGCAAAGCTTCATGAAACATCTATAAAACCAAACAGTAAATCCCTGTAAATATGCATGCCCTCAGGCTTATCAGATAAGCAAGAAAATGTTAAACTGACTTTGGCTTAATAAACTGTAATGTACTGAGCACTGGCCTGGAAGCCAGTAAACTCTGGTTATCTTCCTCAGCTTGACCATAGCTTCAGTTCACACAAGTAATTTTGCTTCTCTGTTCATTTACATCCTTTCCTAATACTACTCATTTAAACTATAACCTCTTTGTGATGAGGAGTGCTTTTAAACTTGAACTGCCTGAAGAACAGGGTGTTACTTTCAACTCCATTAACCCTTCAGAATTCACAGTAGTGACAAAAAACATTCCTCCGAGCAGCACTTCTAAAAAATAACCAGATCAGCTACTTCCTGGAAACTGGATCCCAAATGACATAAACCAAGTGTTAACACAATGTGTGTAAGTGTTGCCAGTTCCAGCTACACCTTTAGCTCATCTTATCATTAACGTCACTTATCTAAAGTTAGCAGTGATGTGCTTGCCAGGCTGAAGCCCTCAGTGTGCTGGATGACAACAGAAATAACCAGTCCATGAAAGCAGGTGGATGAAATAAACTGGTATGGGTGGGGAAGAAGTTATAAGGATGCAGTGCAAATGTTATCATGGTCATTAGACAACAGCAGTGACTTTGTTTCAACTGCAGAAACCCACAATCTCAGACAGACTGTTAGCCAGCAGGTTATAAAAATGCATCCTCTCTATCGTGGGGATTTGGTAAGGAGGTACCAAAAAACAGCCCTCCAGGAAGTGGAATTTTTGGAGGCCAAGTCCATTCCACATCTTTTTTCCATCTCAAGATGGGAGGACAAGGACTGTATGAAGAACAGCAAGTAACTGCCTGCATGTTAAATTCCCTGGGTGTGGAAAACTCAGAATGGTCTCAAAATAAAACAAATCCAGGAATGGGACATATTGAATTGTGCAAGTTGTAAACCAACTGAAGGAGGATCGCAGGGTGTTCCTGGCAAGTGTATTGAGAGATCCTGACAATGACCAGGCAAAAAGACAAAACAAACAAAAAGCTTTGTAGCCTTCCCGGCCTCAAAATGCAGGGTGGTAACCTAGAACAGAACACTGGCATGGCTCTAGGAGTTCAAAGTAAAATCTTTCACCCTTCAACAATACCATATTTTAGAGGGTGCAGAAAAACTACTTAACGTATGGCAGAAGCTCTGGGCAGCCTCTGCTGTTTGAAGAGAAGAAGCTTCTGATAGCTGATGAGAAAGGCTTGTTAGTAATTACGATCCTAGGCAGATTTTTCTATGTGCTTTTAGAATTAAGAGTCTTGCACAGTGATTCATTCACCACTTCCCTCTGGAAATAAAACTTCAGAATAGCCTACGTAGTTGCAGTTTTGCTGGGTTACAAGAACACAGAACAAAACTGCAAGACATAAATATTTACTTCAACACTGGTGAAAAAGGATTGGGAATGAAGATTCCCAGGAGATACGACTTCATAAAGCCACTTAAGACATATATATCATATGACATATATATCATATATATCAGAGAGCCTCAGGTCCCAGAGCAGGAAGGGTGAGCAGGTTCAGAGAGGAAGTACATGTGGTCTTTGAGGAAGGGTGTTCCTTGCAACAATGATCCCTCTTGCCAGTCCAGGAGCAGTGTTGACTAATGGAAAGAACTGGCTTTAAAACCAAATCTGTAGTTGTAAAACAAAGAGAAAATACAGGGTGGGAGGTACAAAGAGAGCCCCAAGAAGTAGACCAGATACCACACCCTTAACCTATAATGCCAGGACAAAAAATGGTGCCAAGGCCCTCATGGAAACCCCTCAGTGAAAAGTTCAGGATGTTGAACTAAGTGTGAATAGGTGCCTTTTGTTTTCAATATGCATAAGCAAGGGGGTATGCCGGCATCCTTCATGAAAACAACCTGGATCTGGTATCACATGCCCTGGTTATCACAGATAAAAAGACCTGTGAGAGGAACAGGATGTGAAAAAGTACATAGATGAGCAGTCTGGAATTCTCTTGCTAGACAGCTTACTAACTGGATCCATACTGGCTCCCTCCACAACAGTGCTGATGAAGGTATACAGTAGGGAAGGCATTATTTTCTTAAGGGAGAATGAGAAGATATGGCAAAACTCCATAAGCGTAAAAACACAAACCAATCCCTTTTTAGCTTCTGGTATTTCAAAAATCACTTTGTTTGCAGGCATTAGATAGCATGTTCTCTGATCTTAGCAAGACTCATTTCTCTGTTTTCATCTTTTTCAGTAGATAGGTGCTCATTTGTCCACTGAAGTCTGCCTTGCCAACCCAATCAGTGATACAAGTGGCATTCACTACAATCAGCTGAAGAAACCCTACAGGTTAAGGAGCTTCTTAACTAGACAGCAAACATATGCTGGAGCTGATGCCGAACTGTTCATTCTCCTTTCATTAAGAAGGATAGGGAATCCTTAGACACACCAGTAGTGCTCAGATAATTGGCGATACGACCTCTGGAAAAGTTCTGGAATTTAATGGGCTTACAAGGTTTTACAGAGCAGAAGCACTGATGATGGTTCACTTATTAACTAAGAGAGTGTCCAAACAACTAAATAACTGGGCATTATCATGCCTACTTCTGGATGAATACTAATCATCAGAACAATCCTGATAATGCTGTCATTGTGAAAGTGCTAATCCCATTTTGCAGATGAATAAACTAAGGGAGAAAGTTTAAGTGACAACAGTAAGTCAACATCAGAGCTAGGATTAAAAGAATGGTATATTTTAGCAAAGTTAACAGAATTAACACACACCAGTAAGGACCACAACTGGCTACCATTTCCTCAGTTTCTCTTCTACTAGTAATGCTCCAGATACTATTGGCTTTCCAAGGATCACAGGGATCCCACTCCACCAACAAACATCCAGGTATTGTTGCTCACCAACTGACTGCAAATTACTTGTCCCACATACTGCTTGTGATTTCATGTCATCCAGAAGCCAGCCTTGGTCTGTACCTCATTGAACACAATACTCAAGGCATCTTGAACAGACCATTGCTTCTCTTTGATGGACTACAGACATCCTTTTCTCACCGACTTGTTAGCAAGCTACTCAGAATCTACTCTTTCAAGCTTCTCATTTTCAATTATACAACTACAATTAAATTAGGTGAACGCTAATCAACATATTCAAACAATTACACATGCCATGTAAGTTGACAGCTGGCAACTATGCTACCTCATGTTTTATTGATTGCAATGTAGGGATACTGGCTCCTCAGCTTGTAATCAAATATTGCCTCAACAATTCACATCACATGATATCAACTTGATCAGAACTAAGAAGGTTTCTTACATATCACTGCATTTGTTAAGCTGTATATTTTGTCTCCTCTAACATGTTGTTCTGGGGACAGAGGAATAGAAGGAAATACTAACAGAGATAGTTTTGCTTGAATGATCAAATTACAGTCACCTCTGCCCACTGGCAATTCTTAGTGTTACTAATTAATAATGTTATTTTACTATTCTTACAGTTTTCCCAGAGATCTCAGACATCTTCACACATACTAGCAGCCTTCTGAAGGGGTGTTATCTTCCTTTCACAGACATCATAGTCAAGCACAGAATAGTATAGTGACCTGTGTCACAGAACAAGCCAACAGCAAACTAAAAACCCATATTAGGGGCCCATTCGCTCTGTTTAACAAACCACAAGACATGCAAGGAGTCTTGATCTCGGACTCTAAGAGCAGCTATACTCTAAATGCTGGAAAGAGAGTGACTGGGGCTCCTGAAACCTATAAAGAGCGATTTAAATCATCTTCTGATTAGATGATTTAGTGAGACGGCAATTCTTACCTGTAGGTTTCAATTTCAAGGATGAGGCCTGTTTTCACCTGCAGTAGTTCTTGATAGTCCTTCAGGTAATCTGTGATTGATGCGGTGAGGAACTGCTTTTCTTCTTCAAGAGCATCGATTATCCTCTAAACAGAAATATTGATTTTTAGTCTTGAGCTAGCATAGAAATCTGTACACTTGAATGCCTAATAACAAACCTTTTATTTAAAAAGGTAATCTGAGAGAACAAGAAATCACTATGTTGCATCACTTCAAAACCCGGAACTAATCAGGTAGGACCTCCCCGTGTACAATCTGACATACATGGCTACTGAAGCAGAGTTTCATGCTAAGATTTCATTTTATGCCTTACTAAGCTAGTTACATATTTCAGTAAAACCTATTCAGATGCCCTGTACAAAAATTATCAAGTATACATGCAAGGAGAATACATTTATTTCTATATGTGATTGTTAATGTGACTCGTTTTGTCATTTTAAGAGTATAGATGTTTATATTTGATATCAGGAATTCCAGCAATTGCTTTACCACGGGAACCTGGCCTATTTCTCTCTATTGGTATTGTCAGTTCCATAGACATGTAGGTCAAAATCTGGTTTTGGATTCTACCATCTGCAGAATTTCATAGTGCCTAGAAGGTGAAGGATGAACCTCCAGTGCTTCCTTTGAGCCAAGTTCTCCACAGTATTTGGACACCTGCTTTGTAGCCCATCCAGCTTTGTCCTAACTGCTACTCTGAAGATGTACAAGGGATTGCTCATCTTCACCTCGATAACTAAACTTCATACCTTCACAGGTGTGTGTAGCTATGGGAGGAGCGTAGTTTACATGACACCCACAAATTACTTGTAGCAGTAGCACTTATGAGATAGTAGGTAACGCCTGCCCCCCTTCCCTTAACCAGTTTTGGAAATGGATAAAGAAACTGATGAGCAGAAATACTCTGAAATACTAAATACTGAATAACTGTACACAACAGAAAAAGCCATGAAGACTTAATGCAACACAACGTTAAGATTTGATTTAGACCAAGACAACTGACTCTCATGCTCTTGAAAAAAGCACCACAGAAAGCAAGTGCTTTAATCACTGTTGTTACCTCCAGGGGCAAATTGCCACCCTGCAGAAAATAAGCCCTCCCCTGATAACCAGGAGAAGCTTGTTCAGTACAGACTTAGAACTAAAAGTATTGGTATTAGCTGTTCACTGTCATTCTTAATAGTTTCCTCACTGTGGATAGAGTTTATTAACCCAGATCAATCCTCAGTCAGCAGGTTGATGCTAACTGAAACACTGTGAGCAGTACTTTGTTCTGGAGGCTGTATCTTCCAATACATGTGGATATATCTCTCTTTATAACTCATATTAATCCATTTCTTCATTTGCATTTATAGCTGTTGTTAAATTATAGTGATTATACTGATGTTTTCTGTGACACAACAAACCTTTCTCACATTCCTCTATGTACCTAAAACTCCCTTTTTTATGGCAGAAGAAATCATATCCACATCTGATAAAGCACTATCAGCCACCCAGCAGCCTCATCCAGACTGCAGTGGAGGTAACATCCTGTACAGCCACGCACAGCAGCAAGCAAACCACTGACCTTTAGAGGCTCTAAAGCAACAATCCTGTTCAAGAACTGACACAATGGAAAATCCCAAGATGAGAAAGAAAGAAAAGTGCCAGGCCCTTCTTTTAAAAGGGAAAGGCTCTCAAGCAAGAATGGACAGGGTGTTGAGAAACCCAGCGGAGTAAGCAAAAGGAGCAACTGACAAGGAAGACTGGATCCCTATGGGCCCAACCCCTAAAGGTGTTAAGAGTCCCTTACCCCCAAGTTCTGTAGTCCAGGTTTGAAAAGCCACCTAGGTTATACCCACTGGATTTGGAGAGCACTTGGAACCCAAAAGTTAGAGTTAATGATTACCATAAGGGGCTAGAGAACCCAGCCAGCTGTATAATAGTTCCAAAGGAATTCATTCCAACAGGAGCAGACATTGTATAGACTAGATGGCAGGCAGCCAGTCATCCAGCCCTCCAGCCACTGATGCTTAAACGCAATGTGAGGGACAATTGGTCTCAAGTCTTGTTTCTAAGCATGCCAAAAAGTACATAAACCACTTCAACAAAGTTTGGGAGACCGCAAAGTAACAAACTTCATTTTGCCAAAGGTAACCTGTGTTGCAATTGCATTAGCTTCACACAGGACTTTCTTGGAAAGATGCTTCTCAACCACATTAATCCCATGCCCTCCCAGATCCCAGCAATGCCCTGCTAGAGCTAAGTAACTGAATAGAAGTGATTTTCTCACCATTCAAATATTCCTTTCCAGGCAGCAGTGGGAAATTTTAGAAGGGCAGTAGGAGGAAAAGGATTTACTTGGGTTGTCCAAGCTGCACCTACTAAGGGAATAATGAGAGTATTCCAGGCTCCAGCCCTTTCCATCTGGTACTATTTACTGATCCCATAGCTCACTCAGTGGCTCAGCAGGGAGGAACTGACACTACACTTAGCTGGCTAGAAACTGGTGTACAAAAAAATGCACAGGACATACTGATATTTACATGCTCATTTGACAAGATCCTTTCTTCTCTGGGGCTCACAACACTGCCACAGGAGCTGATCCTAAACCCACCGTATTAGTGATAATACATGCCTCGTTTCAAAGCAGCAGGATGAGCCATGACCTTTTTACTTCCAAAAACTACAGGGCTTTCTCAGATCACAGAGTTTCTCCGTAAGTATTGTCACAGCTAAAATTATGGAAGCAGGAGACCTACTGAGTTCATCCCTTTAGCATCCATGGCAGTGAAAATTTTCCAAGCAATGTATGATTTACAGCTTGCCTCCTTCAGCTAAATTATAACTCCAAATACATATTTCTATTTAACATTGCTGAAAGCTTTAGTGAGGATAAGGGCAGTGCAGGAGGCAAAGATGGACATATAAGGCAACTGGATGATATATGGAAAATATGAATAAATCTAATTGCCACTGCAGCTGCAATGCACAACAATCACTTGACTTAAATCTGTACATACCTATCATTTCTATGTGACACCTTACAATAAATAAGCATAAAGTAGATGCTCTTTAAAGAGTAGTTTAAAATCCATGCTGAGCATACTGTAGCTAATAAAAGAAATAATGAGGGAGGGAAAAAAGCTTTCATCACAAGAACAAAACCTCTAACAGCTGCCTCTACATAACCTGTAAGTTTTCTTCCTGGATGTGAGCAAAAGGCATTTTATTTCTCATGTACAGTAGACTGGCCACTGGAAAAGGCTTTTCTCATCAGAAACCATGAATATGAAACTGCTTGGAAGCTATAAACCTTATGATAGGACTTGCACCAGAATGCAAATACTATCTAGATACATAGTCAAAGATCAGACAACTCACATGTTTTCAGGCTGACTATCAAAGCACTTCTTTCTTTGTATTACTAAGATTTGAAGTCATTGTTCCTGTAAAATCCAAAGCAGGCCAGATGCTCATGGGAGTAAAATAGAAGTTTGTTGTGTTGGTATCAAAATATCAATCTATTTTTGAGATGCAGGACAGTTCAAGGGCACACATTGATTTCAATTACCTGACTGCTGCAATGGGGATGTTCTGTCTCCACTTGCTCTCCTGAATAAAAGTCTTGAAAGATACAACCAGATACAGAGACACCACACTGGTATAAAAACACCTTGCTGAGGTGAGAGTTTGGTATCTGCACGCAGCCATTCTAACTGACTTTGAAAAGAAAACTTGCAGCATGGAGTAACGAGTTATATATAATAGGAGCTATATAAAGTGCTCCTCTTAAAATAACACCGTATTTAAAGGTTTTCAGTTTGAGCCATGATGATTGAAAGTCAGTGACATTTTCATTATAAATCCCTAAAACTGAATAGAGGCAGCAAGGAGAACAGAATTTGGAAATCCAAGTAACATTAAATATTAGTAGGCTTATGTGTATTTATGTAAACTTAGACACCTTAGAGAACAGGAAAAAAATGAAAAGGTGTCTTTTATTCTTTACATTTTCACCTGGCTTTGACTGATGGATTGATTTAATTAACAAGTGGTTTATATATAACATCTTCTAAAGGTTGGAAACATTTACATACAGAATTGAAAGAACTGTCCTGTCAAAAATGAGGAAAAAAAAAAGGTAGTTAAAGTCTTTCTGATTACTTCTTACACACCTACCCTGCCTCAGCTCACAGCATCTGCAAACAATCTGGCAACATACAAACCCCAGACACACAGAGCAACAGGTCCCAGTCCTTTCCCAGCTGCTGGACACAATGCCAGCATTAGCACACAGGCTCCCACAAACACCCGGCTCCAGCAGAGTGTTACTAAAAGGTCTAACAACAAAAGAAGTGTTGCCCTCAGGAAATCGATCCATGGCCTGGATGACCTAACACGTGCTCTCCACTCTGAGGATGATGAGCTGGTATTTTGCTGTGCCAGCAGTTGCTGATCAGTTCACCCAACATTATCCTGACAGCAAGCTAATTCTCAGTTACAGGTGCTAAAACCCTCTGTTGAACAGCTCCAGTCATCCACCTTGAGCAGATACCTGTCACCTACATCCTTTAAAGCTTTATTTCAAGGAATTCCCACTCTGCTCACTGCCTGTAGCACAGCAACGAGTCTCCTGCCTTTAAACAACTACATGTTTTCTCTTCCTGCCTTTAAACCAGAAGTTTTCTTAACCACGCTGGGCCCAAAAGCTTTTCTCCAGGCTCAGGAGCAGTGTAAAGCAGGAAGAAAACTTGGATCACTCCTCTGAGGGCAGGCAGGTCAACCTCATGTCTCAGAAGAGACACTTTGTGTCCCATCACATGAGGAGTTGGTTCTCCTGCTCCCAGGACTGCTCTGTCCCCCACATGCTCATGCCAACCCGAGCAGGAGCACTCACACACAAGCTCTTGGGTGCTGGTGGAAGGCAGGTTGGGAAGGGAGCACCTTTGACCAGGAAGGTACCTTCAGGGTCACCATCTCCCTTTCTATCCCCACCCCTCGCACACAGCTCTTCCCAAATGGAGCAGAGGGCCTCAAAGAGACCAGAGAAGGGCTCAGCTGTGACAAGCTCTTCCAGCCTGAGGCACTCCAGGAGGCAAAGTGGAAGCCCTGTCCCACCACAGAACGAGTGGGAGCCCTCAGAGAGGTTGAGGAACTTCCCACAGGAGGGATGGGAGCTAATTTAGGGGATCAGAGTAGGGATGGGGGCTAATTTAGGGGATGGGAGCTAATTTAGGGGATCGGAGTAGGGATGGGAGCTAATTTAGGGGATCGGAGTAGGGATGGGAGCTAATTTAGGGGATCGGAGTAGGGATGGGAGCTAATTTAGGGGATCGGAGTAGGGATGGGAGCTAGTCTACACGATCGGAGTGCCAGGGTCGTGGGAAATCCGGTTCGTGTCTCACGAGGGACCGGAACCGGGGAGAAAACGCGAGTGGGAGGGGGGAAGAAGTTTCAGAAGAGCGCCAAGGGAAGCAGCGGGGGGCGGGCATGGCTGGAGAGGCCTGGGACAGGCCCGGGACCTGGGAGACATCGGTCAGGGTCCGACCCGAGGCGACCACGCACCTGATACTCCTCCACCTCGGCGCCGTGGCGGTCCTGCAAGGCGAGCAGCTCCTGCTCCAGCCGCTCCCGGAGCCCGCACAGCTCCCGGCCCTGGCGGTGCAGGTCCTCCAGGTGCTGCCGGCACTGCCGGCTCTCCTCCCGCAGCAGCTCCAGGTTCTCCCGGCTCCGCTGCGCCTCCTGCTCCTGCAGCACCTGGAGCTGCTCCTGGTAGCGCAGCAGGGTCTCCCGGCAGCTCTGGCTGAGCAGCATCTCGTAGGTCTCCTCCAGCTCCTCCAGGCTCAGCCCGGACAAGGGCGGCGGCAGCGCGGCCAGGTCCATCCGCAACTCCCGTATCTCCACCGCCTCCCGCCGCTGCCGCTCCGCCAGGTGCCCGTGCTCGGCCTGCAGCTGCAGCAGCAGCTCCTCCAGAGCTATGCACTCTCCCCGCAGCCGCTCCAACAGCCGCTGCTGCCCGACCAGCTCGGGCTCCAGGCGCCGCCGCATCGCCAGCACCTCCGAGCCCAGCAGCTGCAGCTGCTCCAGCTCCCGCCGCAGCCCGTCCCGCTCCAGCTCCGCTTCCAGCTTCGCCCTGCTCAGCTCCTCCAGCTGCATCCGCAGCCAGGCCAGCTCCTGCTCGGGCACCCGCAGCCCCACCAGCTCCTGCTCCCGCAGCTCCGCCAGCTCCCGCGCCAGAAAGCGGTTCTCCTCCTCCAACTCCCGCACGCGGGACACGAAGACCCGCAGCCGGGAGTTGAGCTCCTGCAGCTCCCTCTTCTCGTCCCATCCCGCTTCCCACCGCCGCCGCCACATCTTGCCCGGGACGCGGGGTCGGGCCCGCGGTACCCCCTCAACCGCTGCCACCGCCACGCAGCTCCCGCTCGGCTCTGCCGCCACTCCCGGCACTGCGCGACCCGGGACCCACAGGCCCCGCCCCCGGAGCCCAGGGCCCCGCCCCAGTGTCCGCGGCGCTGCCCTGCGGCGCCCCCTGCCGGGCTCCTGAGTCTCCCTCTGGTGGCGCCCCTGTGCCCCCGGCATCCCCGCGCCGAGCCCATGCCGCCCTCCACCCCCGCAGTCCCCGTACTCTCCCCCGTGCACCCCGTACAAAGGTACTTTGTGGTCCGCGTGTTGCTGTCACCGTGCTCCCGTTCACATGAAGTACCTTTTAGAACGACTCTGTTCAGCTGAGGGAGGACTGAAATGCCTCCAGCCTGTGCCGCGGCTCCGTAAAGTCTTTGAACACCGGAAAGCATTCCCGCTTCCCGGGTTTATCCCACAGCAGCGCATCCCTGTGCCCAGTTATCCTCTGCCTTGTACTGCACCGTCTATGGGCTGGATCCAGGGAAGTCAGCGCATTAGCTGGCACTGGCTCTGCCGCAGCAGCTCAGCAGCGCAGCATCACACCCGGTGTTATCTGCCAAATCAAAGAGACGAGGAGTGACTCATTTCGACTTACTCCTCTCCCCAGGCATTCTCTCCCTCTCACAGACACACACGTTTCTATTTCACCTGCTGCTGCAGCACTGGGAGCTGTGCACACATCAGAGAGCAGCTCTGCTCTGGAGCCAGGCTGAGGGAGCTGGGCTGGGTCAGCCTGGAGAAGAGAAGGCTCCTGAAGGGGAGACCTCAGAGCAGCTCCAGTGCCTAAAGGGGCTGCAGGAAACCTGGAGAGGGGCTTGGGACAAGGGATGTAGGGACAGGCCAAGGGGAATGGCTTTACCTGCCAGAGGGAGATTGAGATGAGCTCTTAGGCAGAAGCTCTTCCCTGTGAGGGTGCTGAGGCACTGGCACAGGGTGCCCAGAGAAGCTGTGGCTGCCCCATCCCTGCCAGTGCTCAAGGCCAGGTTGAACACAGGGGGTTGGAGCAAGCTGCTCTAGTGGAAGGTGTCCCTGCCTGTGGCAGGGGTTGGGACTGGATGAGCTTTAAGGTCCCTTCCAGCCCATCCTAGGATTCTGTGATTTGCTGTTTCACGCAAGGCATCACAGCTCTCACCTCTGCGTTCACCCCTCAGGACTGCTCCCAGCCAAAGCTCACACAGGGAAAGGACTGGAACCTGGCGCAAGCCCTGCAAAGCTGGGATCAGGGTGCAGATGTACCACACTGATCTGCTCTGGGCACTGCACCCCATTCTCTGCTCTGTTGCACCCTTCCCGAAGCCTCCCACCTCAGCCCCACATCTCCCTGCTGACACAAAGGCCTGCTCTTGGCTGCTTCTTTGCCCTCTGCTGAATAAATTTCCTTCTAATCTCGATAAAGCCTCCAGGATTTGAGCCCAACCAACACAGATAAATCATTGGCTTTGGCCTAAAAGTCAGCTAATTTAGCCTTGGCAGATTTGCTCCGTCAGAGGTCACTGGGAAGCTGAGATTTACTAAAGACACTTGCTTTTTCTTGCCTTTGTGGTCAAAATCAAGTCCCTCAGTGACACTCCAACACCTGCTGCTCTTTTGTGAGGAGAAACCACTATGCTTCTGGGAAGGGGTAAGTTCGTGTGGTTTATGAGGCTTTTTCTACCTCTGATGTCACTAAGAACCCTGAGTAAAGAACACACCAACAGCCAGCATCCTGCACAGAGCAACGCTGCTGCACTGGCTTAAATGAGCTTTCTGGGGTTCACTGGGGATGCTCTGCCGCATGTCACTGCATCCACTGCTTGTCTTTTCCTTACCGACTGTTTGACTAATGTTTTGCTGCCACTGTATTCATAATTTGTTATGGTTTCATTGTTATTGATGAAACCTCTATTTTTGTCTCTTGAAAAACCACCATAAACCTCTCTAGATGTTGGATGGCTTTCCAGGCTGGGGGATCTACTTCTCCATTCAGGTTGTATACACTGATGTCTGCTAAACTGCCTGGAGTTAGTTCCTGGGACTGGACCTGCAACTGAGTAAGGAATCTGTGGTCTAGGACAGGGAATACCTGAAATGGGCAAAGTTTGGGTGAGCCATTTCTGATACAGACCTTGAAGCTTTGTTAACTGAGTTCCAAGACTCACAAGGTCTTTGAGAATCCCCTGACCAGTGCAGATATGTGGAGAGCTGAAATGCACTCATTGGAGTCCTTCTCTCTGCAGACTTTAATGAATTAACGTGTACTTGCAGAAAAGGGGAAAGAAACCCCATGCACTCCACCAGCGATGGGCAAATGGAAAATACCCCAAGGATTTTGCTGTGGGAAGAAGTGTGGTGGAGCCACAGCTTTGTGCTGTCACTGACACTGAAGATGGCTGCAGGAAAGCCTCACATAGGAGAAAATGAAGCAGCAGACACCCAGCACAACCAACACAAGCAGTGTCATAGAGCATCCCTCTTCCCAAGGTAAATCCCTGGTGCCAGGGACCACATCCTGCTCCTAGGAAGCCACCTGTAACACACAAGCAATAGTAGCAAAGATCTGGGGAGGGAGAGGGCAGGGGGGAGTTATAATCTTCAATGCCACAGTGACAGAGGCAAACTGGGTCTCTGTGGTCTCTTCAGCTCCAGTGAAGGTCTTGTGCTTTCGAGAGGCTCATTGTCAGCATTCTACAAACTACGAAGTGTCACCCTGGTAACTCTTAATTCTGCTTCAGCACAGCTTGTTCTGCGTGCTCCCTCATCTGCAGAGTTTAAAGGATGAAGCTGTCACTGGGGAGATGTTCTGATGCCGACATCCTTGAGATAGACTGACACAAAGAAAACACGGTTCATTAAAATGGTGCAAGACGCTGTGATTCCTGTTGGTATGGGAGGCTCAAGACACGTTTGTTTACAGGCAGTTCCTGCAGTTAGATCAATGTAGGAATATTCCCCCGTGGTGGGTGGGGAAGGAATGTGAAGTGCAGTGTTTCCCAGTTTCACCTTTTGGCTTTCATGGCTACCCTCATGTGTAATAGAGAAAATAATGCAAACACCAGCCGTCTACTACCTTAATGACTGTCAGACAGTACTGGGGAAAGCTGCACTTCAGCTCTCTGCATCCCCTTCACTGGGCTTTACAACCCCTCAAAATGGGTTTGAAATGACACCAGAGGAAGGAATGTTTTGACACAGGCTGGAACTGGGGGTCCTCTCCCTGCTTCCAGATCAGGGGATACCCCTTTGGATAAATCTTTGCAGATATACAACCTGAAAGCAAGAGTCTGTCTGCAGAGGCACTTGTGCTGGCCGCACACACCACAGCCCTGAGAGTAAGCACTGGCCTTCTGTGACCTTTGGATGTGAGAACCAGGAGCAGTAACCTGGTTTTCTCCTCGAAAGGCTGTTGAAACCAGGAGCCTCCCTCGACTTGGCACAGAAGCGCCTGGTTTAGAAACTCCTTCAGAAATATTTGTCTCAAAGGAAGCAGAATTCTGATAAAGGAGGGTTTGTTGCCTTTATCAAGGTGAGTTTCCTTGGTTTCTGTGAGCAGTTGCATCGCTTCCATCTGCAGGGGTTTTGAAGAGCGCTTGCAGAAGTGGTGTCCACCTCTAGATGGTGTGTTTGGCTCAGAAGAACTTCACGGCTGGGCCTTTACATAACTTCTGCTCCCTTGTCTGAGGTTACAAACGGGCTTCAATCAATCCACACCGATTTTAGTAGCTCCTTGTTTTCTTAACGTGAGGATCTGGCTGCAGTGTAATGAGAAAATGATAAAAATATGTTATTTAGATGCTTCAGAAAGGTGTATTACACGGCACGTTTGGTTTGGCATGTGAGTAACATATCTAGCATGTAACTGATAGCACTGCATGTCTTCTGGTTTCATTCCTGTGTTAAATAAATTAAAACAGTCTACTTTCTATCGCGTAAAGTGCCTTTGCTCTGTGCTTGAATGTAACGACAGAGCGGGTACAAAGATGGTAACACCCCAAGGCTGAAATGGTGATGGTGATGCAATAACTAACTCCATCCACAGTATTTACACTTCTTTTCCCCGGACAGCATAGACTAGAGCTATGAAGAGCTGGTGGAAACAAAATAAAGCATTTTAGCAAGTGTGTAACATTCCTACAAACTCCTGGAGTTCTTTGAGAGCCGCTGGCTGCTTGTGCAGATGATTCCTGACTGGTTTAAGTTGGTTTCTCTGGGGCATGCTGCCCAAAAAGTCAAAGAACTCTTTCCAAATCTTAATGAAGATTTAAAACCTCTCTGGGAGGCAGACTGAGTGATCCTGACACGCTCTTCATGTCCCAGGCCCCTTTCAGGACATCCCAGCTGCTTTAGATACATAGTGGGATGTGCAATAACTGGGCAGTCATTATGTGTGTATAGGGCTGTACTACAGACCTTGAAGAATTGCTCCACGGAAATGTCTTGGAAGGATCAAAACCTGATCTATCATTGGACTTGTGATTTTATCTTATATTGATATTTATATTATTGGACCTGGTTTTAGATAGTCCGGAGGAAAAGTGTCCAAAGAGTCTGAGAAGAACAAACACCCCCACTTATGGTACTCTGGTTTAATTCTCTAATACCCTTCAGTACTGAGGAGTGTAAGTAAGCAGTACACCCTGGTTAACCCAATAGCCAAAATTCAGTTTGTGGCTTACTTGAAATAGAAAGTGGTTTCCTTCTGAATGTCAGCATTTCCCTAACAGGAACAACACAAGACAATTTAACACACACACACACACACACACACACACACACACACACACACACACACACACACACACCAGTTTTGGCCACTTTAGAAAAGCAAGCTAAAATGTTCTTCATACCACAGGTAAGGAAGTTGCTCATGTCGACTTCAACAGGTCCAGGATTTTCCCTGTGATTTCTAACCTGAAATTGCTGCTTCTTGAAGTGTAAGAAAAGGCCTTGCGTGGAATCAGCTTTTCTACTGCATTATGAGTAATACCCACAGCTTTTATTTTACATCTCAGCGATAGAACTTCCTTGTAAATAAGGGTTATTCCCACTAAAAGGCTATTAAGAAGTTAGCTTTGATGCTGAGGCTACAGTCTCAGTTCCCAAGTGTAAAAGAACATCTTAGGCTATAAATAGCTTTGTTAGGTCTGCCTAAATACCCTGTTTTCTCCAGGTGCAGCCTCGGGAGGAGCGAGGCCACAACCTGGGCTGCTTCACTGCAGCGTGCGGCATTTCACGCTCCTCTGGCAGGTCCCTGACAAAAGGCCACCAGGCAGGAATGAGGCTTTCATGTGGTTATCACAGGGTGTTGCTACAGGGTTTCGTTCTGCTACTAGCAGATTTCTCCTCCTGATTGCTGAGAGGGCCATAAATGCCATCAGAAGTACCTCTCCCGCAGAGCCCCTCTCTGGTTTTGCTTGATGTGACCAGGGCTGAGCAGCCACATGGTTGGTTATTGCTGGGTCCTGATTTAATGCAACCTTCTCCTTCACTGGTTACAGATGCAGGAGGTGGGTGTTGAGATTCATTCTTCCATCATTTGGGGTTTTTCTTGCCTTCAATTTGTATTGCCCAGTGTTAGCGTGGATGTCAGACATCCCTGACACAACACAGGAGCCAGCAGGAAAAGACAGCACTCGGAGCCTTCTCAGGGGACTCCTCTGTCCCCCTCCCGCTCTGTCTTGGCCTCCTACTCTTCAACTTCTCACCTTTTGCTGGCCTCCCACTTCCTTCCAGCCTCCCCCAGTTTTGGGCCTCCCATTCACCCTCTTAGGGACCCCAACCCCTCCTGACATCCACCTCTCTTGCACCCCCACTGCCTCCAGACCTCAGACTATGTTTTGGCCTCCTACCCCTTTTTGGCCTCCTGGCCTCCGACCCCACTGTCCAGCCTCACACCCACCACAAGCCTCCAATCCCTTTTCTGCCTCCCAGACCTTCCTAAACTCCCACCTCCTTTTTCAGCTTGCCACCCCTCTCCCAGCCTCCCATCCCTTTTCAACCTCCCACCCCTTTTTAAACCTCCCATCCTTTTTGGCCTCCCTCCCCTTCTGAGCCTGCAATCCTGTTTCCAGTCTGGCACCTCTATTTTCAGCCTCTTTTACAGCCTTTCACCCCTTTTTAACCTTCTCTACCTTTTTGGCCTCTAAACTCCCCCTTGTCTCCCCTCTGTGTTCAGGGCGTCAGGAAGGGCAGCACCACAGCTGGGTTATTTTAGATTCTGGAAAACACACCTGAGAGGCTGTTGATCACATTTTTTAACAGCAGGTTGTTTGCGAGGAAGCTGCTGAGAGCTTTTGCATTTGGAATTTAATCAGGCCCAAAATATTCAGAGAAGCCTCAGCAACAGCACTGCTCTTCTCGTCTGTCAGCCGGGTGTCTGTGCAGGCGAACGTGGGGAGAAGTGGTAGATCTGCTCACACAGATACATCACCTCTGACATTAGCCTCATCCTCTTGCTTTCCCCTGGCCCCTTCTATGGCTTAGCATCAGCTGTAATTATTATTTCAGGTTAAATGCCATCACACTCTTGGGAGAGGGTGCTGCATCCCATGCTTGTGGGTCCTACCTCACCTGGATGAGTGGCACAGGGCAAGGGGAGCCCCATAAGGGCAGCTTGCAGGGGCCTGGCTGGTGTCTCATCTCCTCTTAGCCCTGGTAGCTTGGGTTAAGCCTTCGAACCGGATGTTTTCAGGCCACATGTTGATGCAACATCTTCTTCCCCAAATTCTCCACACCCCATTCAGCCCTTCGGATCATTCTGGCTAGGGATACATTGGCTCTTTTCACACACAGAAGACACATTCTCCGTGCACAAAGAAATGCATTTCCCAAGCCATGAGATTATTGTCAGCTTTCTATAGAGCAGTGGTGGGAGAGACCATCTCACATCCACCCCCGTTTTACCTCAGACTCGTATAAAGTTCAAGCAATTAGATTTGCAGGACAAACCTTAACATTTGTCCTCCCATGCCCTTACCTATTTTGACAGTCAGCTAAGGGAGACGAGTTTAATTTGTTATTCCAGCAACACTGCCCGTTAACCTTGGATCCTCATTTAGGATAATGTTTAATCACAAGCTTAAAAAGCCTTGAAAGGAGTCATTTTTATAAAGGATAATCTGAGCCATTTGTCCCCTTCAAGGCCTTGGGAGTTAACAACAGTCACATCTGCAAGACAGTTATTATGGCAATCAATCCCAAAGACAAATAACTTGATAATTCATAATAGACCCCCACCATCGAATTGTATCGTGCTATTGTTATTGATCTCAGCGCTTCTTACGTGTGTTACACTCATTTCTAACAATCTAGCCGGCCTTTTCAGTTATTTACCCATGCTCATCAGATTTAGCTCTGGCTTGGTACTGGAAAGCTTACGAAGCAGGGGGGATCTATCATTTGAATTATTAACCCAATTCACTGGGTGTAACAAATCTGCATTAGGAACTAACATTTATCCACATCAGAAAGATAAATTCTGGTAGTTCAGAGGTCTTGATACCTGCAACTGCTTTGTCTTCTCAGGCTTCAGAGTCCCAGCCCAAGTTGTAGTTCTTGCCCTGAAACCATTTTCTCCCGCATTAGGTCTGTCACAGAGAGAAAAGCCACCAGTCCCTTACCTCACCTTTGACAGCGCCTCTGAAGCAGCCCTGGAGCCCAGGTATATTAAGAACCAGAACTGTAACCACCCACTTTCCGCTCCGGGTTCTTTTATAACACCAGAGCTCCCAACGTACCTGAGGTAAAGAGCCTCAGCTTCGCAGGGGAAGGCTGCAGCCTTGCGGGCAGAGGGTGCAGGACTGGAAACCCAGAAACAGCCCTGCTCCCGCTGGACGTGAGGGCACGCAGAGCTGCTGGCGCTGGGCACGCTGCTGGAAAGGGCAGGGGCATGAAGATGTTGTGATTTCTGGGTGCAGAGGCAGTTGCTCCTACAGCCTGAGGGCATCAGCATCCTGAGTCATGCAGCAGAGGCCGCTTGCGCAGGGGGTTTGGCTCCTGCGTTCCCGCTGTTAGGGCTCCTGTCAGGTTTTCCTCCCTAAACAGTTTCAAAACGGGACAGGCGTGGGGCAAAAGGCCTCCAAGAAACGTGTGAGGGTGGTGCCAGAGGCCTCGCAGGTGACTGCTGCTCTTGCTGAGCCAGAGCAGAGGTGGTGTGGGGAAGGGTGTTGTGCGGTGCCCCTCGGGTGAGCTGAGAAAACAAGGTCACGGGGGATGCGGGAGGCTCGGTGCTGGAGCAGAGCTGAGCCCTGTGCAGCACGAGGGAAGTTTTAAAGCAGAGCTCCATGCACAGCTTCTCAGCCTCGCCCTGACTTTCTTCTTATGGATTAGGAGGCTTCATGCAAACCATCACTTCTCAGAGGAGTCGGATCAGGTGCTCAGGAGGATTCAGTGACCTGGGGTTTGACCAGGCAGAGAGACACTTACACAAACACATCCCTCAGAACAGAGGTCTTTTTCCCAGCCAGGCTCCCTCCCTGGTTTCCATCTCCCACCAGACAAGCGCTGTGCTCCCGCTCCCTTGGCATTTCGGAGGGGTGGGCTGATCCCCGCTGCTGTTAGCAGAGAGGGCTTTTGCTTCAGTCCCCATGGAAACAATTTGGAGAGTTTTTGAGCTTCTGTAGCATCGCTGCGCTGTGTTTCGCCTTCCTTTTCGCTTCCATCAGGAGAGCTGCAAAGCTTTAGTGCATTAATGTTTGAAAAGCACTTTGAGGTCCTTGAAGAAGGTGCTACAGAGGAGCAAAGTGTTATTAACTCAGATTAACTGTTTCTGTTTTGCTCTGGAGTCACAGCTGTGAGTGTTCGCTGTGCCTGGTGGAAGACAGAATAAGGGAGCGAGGTCTTCTTGTAATGATGGCCTCCTGGAGAGCTCTTCTGCCAGCACAACCCTGCTGCAGTCACCTCGCCACCGATGGGAGCTCTGAGCAAAACCTGTGTGCCTGCAGCCAGGCAGGGAACACGCTCTGGAAAGCTCAGTAGCCTGGTTTACACCGGCAAAATGGAGGGAATTCCTGAGAAGAAATGGCACCACACGGTTCCTGTGCTCTGGATTGCATCTAGATAGGAGGACAGAGCCTCTGGTGAGAGCTCACAGCTCTTTGCGCAGCAGGGGGAACTGGGGATCCACTGCTGCCTCGGAGGTGAGAGTCACACCCCAAAGGCTCTGTTAGAGGATGCTATTTACTGCTATTAAAATATCCAGCCACTTCAGGGGTGTATATCCACTTAAGCCAGTTGCAATTAGGACGCCAGTTTCTGCTCCTGACTTCAGTGGTGTGAATGCAGAGCTCTCTGGGATAGCTTGGAGCAGATCGCACCCCGATGCTGTGGCAGGGTAATACCACATACTTGTCTGTAATTCAGGAATGCAGCATGCTACAGCCTCAGGGATTTTGCATTTCTATTCCCTACCAAGTGTCTCAGCACCTTTCAGGTATCTGCAGCTCTCCAGCCCCACCTCGTCTCCTGCTGAGCCAATTTGATGTTGGGAATCGCTGCACAACTCTGGGTACTTCTGCAGCGATGGATTGGGCCCTATTTCCCCCATCCCTCTGTGCTATACCTGCACCCCATAGGGTGGGTTCCCTGCCGAATCCTCTCCAGCTTCTAGGTGCATTGGCCTCTCCAGCGCTGGAAGTCTGCAGCTGCTGCTGAGGTTTCCTGAGGAGCCTGACAGTGGGTATTTTGCCTGGGCTGGCTTTTTCCTCCCCTCTTTCAATCCCGGGGGGTGGTGGGGGGTGTTTATTTTTAATTATGTTTTTCTTTTTAATTAATCATGGGGCTTTTTCAGGAAGCTACAAACAATAAACACAAGCTAAATCTGCTCTGTGGTGGGTATGATGAGCCCACATTGCCCCATCTCTGCTCTTACTTCCAGCAGCGATTACAGAAGCCTGTTTTAAACTGCTTGTTTTAACATTTAAAACAAATCTGTTCCCATATGTGCTGTCTCCAGCTCGGTGGGATCAGCTGAAAACCACCCGTACCGACAAATGCAGGGGTGGATTTCCACCACGGTCAGGTCCTCACCTGCAAGGCTGCCCAAACCCTGGTAAGGGGTAGGACACAGGCAGGGTGAGTGAAGCCAGGAGGGGCCCTTTCTGCCACAGCAGCCTCAGGTCAGCTTGAGCCACCCATGAGCACACCCTCACTTCAACCTGCTCTTCCTATCCCCTTCCAGCCTCTGCCTCTTGCTGCTCCTGGCCCTCTCCTCTCCACTGAGCTGCCCCTCTGCCTGGCCTGTCTCAGGTTCTCCTTCCTCCTTCTGTACATCCTCTTGCTGCCATAGCTGTGATTCATAAATGCCTCAGAGATACCGGTCTGAATGGAAAAAAACCTAACCAAACATCAGGTTGTGCTGCTCTGTACATTTTCTATAGTGACTCACAAGCCTGACCAGATAACTCCCCTTCCCTCTCACTTAGTCACTCTCTCCCTTCCCAGATAGGCTTGTCTGACTCCACGCCTGCCTTATAATGACTCTGTTTTCCTTGCTGTTCCCTTTCCAGCCTGCGCTGTGCGGCGGAGCTTCAGGATGCAAAGTTCTCCCTCGTTGACCCGTCGCGCACAATGAAGAGCAAAGGAAAAACACTGACTGCAGCAACTTTGCCTATGGAGAAACCATAAAGCATAACTGCACTCTCAACCCCCCCTCCCTTTCTCCGCTTGGGCTAAGCACAAATTACTTTGTCATTGTGGCGAAACAAATAAGGCTTCATTATCATTACCATCCTGATGGGAGTAAACAAGTTTATTTACACTTGAGCACTGCTGAAGAATCAAGTCATAGAGAAAAGTTCAGGGTAGGTGGTCTGTCTTTGTCATTAGGGACAGCTTTTACAGAATCACTGCCTGCTCAGTCAGACAGGCTGCTATTCAGGCAGGCCCGGGTTAATGAAAGTACGGTGTGTGCTTGTTAAAAGGAGGACTGCAACACTTGTAATCATGGGTGGTCACATTTTTATTTAATGATACCTATCTTCCCTTTCTCCAGCATCTGCTCGTAACCCTTTGCCTCCCACTCGCCAGTCCTTATGCAATGACTATGACTCCCCAGGTCAGATCTGGTACCAGGTCCAGCACCAGCTAAACCCACTTAAAAAGGCACTTTTATTGTTGAATCATCTTTTCATTAACAGCCCCGAGATTCTGACACAGCAAAAAGCCCTCAAAGGGCCCCATATGTGAAATCACTGCAGCTAAATTAGTAATAAAAGGACAACTGCAAACAAACTTGGGGGAAAAAGGGCTGCAAAGCAGATCCGCTGCCTTTCTCTCAAGGCCTTCGTGTGCCCCCAGTGATAAATCTGTTGGGACAAGGATACTTCAAAGCCAGAGGCTGAACTCTGCTCTCACTTGTGCGAGTCTCACAGCTCGTGTCAATGGAGTTACACACAGGCAGGAGGCTCAGACCTGCTGTTTCCTCTCACAAATACAGTGAAAGCCAAAGGCAGCCATGATGAGGGAAAGCATCTCTTTATTGTGACATGACCTTGCTCAAGTGCTGGTACAACCACGTTACACTAAAAAACCTGCCAACATCTCCCAGCTTTCCTGCTGTTTCTGATGACCAACCAGTCTGAACTGCTCACACCTGGGTCGTGGGGAAGTTAAGCTCAGGTGTACGTGTTTGCATCTCCTGGGTGTATAAAAGAGCTGCACGGGAGGATATGCACACACAAAGGCAGAATTCACCATCACTCACCTAATGCTTTCCCCTGCCTGTTGCAGGCTGTTTCTCCCCTCTGTGGCCATGCATGGAAGGTTTCTCTGTGTCTACCAGCACATCTCTCCACACAGTCATTTCTGAAGTTTGCAATGGCTTTTGGCAGCAGAGCAGAGGTGTGAACACACTGAATGTCTCCAAGCTTTAGAAACCCCACAGCTGTGCGAGAAGCTGCTGCTCCAGTAAGTGTGAGTTATCACCTGTCACTTCGGTATCTGATTCATATACATTTTCCAATGGCACTTAGGAATGTAAAAACCCAAATTACAAGCAGTTTTGGGAACGAGGAAGATTCCGTCCTCAATTAGACTTTGCATCTGCTGGCTGCCCTCATCCGTTTAGGACAGGGAAAGCAAAATGCTTGAGGCAAAGCTTTGTGCAATGGCATTACTTAGCTGCAGCACATCTCTTTGGTTTCCTTACCACGTCAGGGAACACCTCACCATGGCTCCTGCTCTGCTGTCACCTCATGCATCCCTCACCCAGGACAGGCCATAACTCTTTCTCCCCACATCCCTGTCTAAGGCCTGGAGCAGGAAGAGCTGCCACCGATACAGAGAGAGGAAAAGGAGCAACGTGAACGTGTCACTGCCTGTCCCAGTGCTCCCAGCGCTCACTGGCCCTATTTTAACCTCTGTTTCAAGGTATATTTATTATTCTGGAGGAAACAGCCTGTTGGCTCCATGAGTTATGATAAGAGGGTGAATGATGGACTTTCAAACACAGGGCATCTTGAGCCCCTGCGTATTTCAGGTTCAGCAAGGAAAACTCAGGTAGCTGAAGGTCTAACTCAGTGCTTCTGTCACAAGTCTTTGGGAATTCACATCAGCAAAGCTCCCATAGCTCCCTTATGCCAAAGCCAAGCCAAGAGAGCACCATGGACTGCGAGGGAGCTTGGCAATAACTGCTCTCCTTCCCTTATGCTGCACAAGCAACAGATGGAGATGGCTTTTACGTTTCTCCTCAAAGCTAAATGCATTCTGGAAAGCACAGGAACACTGGTGGTGATAGCATCACCGAGGGGTCTGCTGGGGCCAAGGGGGTGTGAAAACTGCCCAGGGTGCCTGGGCTGCAGTAACTGCTCTCCACACACCTCATCCCCAGTTTACACGTACAAACCTGGGGTGTGAAGGCATGCATGGCAGTCGGGGGGAAAGGCTGCATGGATAAGGTAAGGCACCAGGGGAGGAGGGTGAATGAAAGCATTGCTGAGGCTGCAGGTGACAAAGAGGGCAGAGCGTGGCCTCTGCAATAGAGCATACAGATATACTTGTTAAATAAATGTGCTGAAACAACATGCAGAACTGATATCCCTCGCTTGAAAACCATGAACCTCTCCAAGCACTTTACACGTGTTACCAAGCAGCCCATGGAGCCCTGCTGCTGTCCCCTGCGGGAGGCAAACCAAGCTGCAGAGGGTAGGATCCCATTTCCAGATGATGTCCCTGAATTTGGGAGCCCAATATGAGCCCCTTTTAACTAAAGGGTTTGAAAGGAGATGAGCATCAGAGGGGGTTTAACGCAGTGATAGGAGCTGTCTCACTGTGTACACAGCAGGGATTAATTCAGGTGGAAAAAACTCAACGTGAATACATGAACCTCTCCCCTTATTTACTGATCTTTGCTCAGAGGCAGAAGCAAACCCAAGCAGGAGCAGCCAAGGCATCCCCTGAGCTCTGCAGTCACTAAAGGCATCTCTGGGTGCTTTCCTCCACCTTTTCCTCTTTCTTTTCCCCATCATTTGCTGAAGGCAAAGAGCAGTCACTGACCATGCAAGCATTAATGGGTGAGAGCTCTCACCTTGCTACAGCCTATGAGTCCTGATGCTGTCACCAAGGTGCTGCTGAGCTTAGGCTGCATGAACTATCCCAGAACTCCTGCACACAGCGGGACTGAGGACTCAGCACAGAGTCTCCAGCACCCTCCCACCCCTTGCAATGCCTTCCCATGAGAGCAGCACCAAACTCACCTGTCCCGAGCTCCTGTGGGCTTGTAGGCCCTTGCCCACAGCCAGGCAGGGCTCACTCTCTGGCAGGCAGCTGGGGCAGAGCGGGATGACTGCTCCCACGGGAGCCTCCCGCAGCACAGGGATTACACAGGGTTGGGAAGCTGGGTTCTGCCGGCTGCAGTGAGGACACAGCCCCAAAGCAGGGGCAGGGCACTCACATTTGCAAGCAGGTGCTCACAGCCAGGTTAATTTGATGCCACTCTACAGCCAGCTTGAATAAAGGGCTTCAGTGCAAGGACGGGAGGGCTTGGACAAGGAAGAGCATGAAAACAGCTTCCCTGGGATTGCCTCTGCCTGGGTGAGCCCCCAGTGATGCTCCTGAGGCTCTTTGGGGCTCCCCCAGACCAACAGTAGCACCACAAGCTTGGTCCTACCCTGTAAATCAGGTGCAGGTAAAAACGGGTGTTTCAGAGGGTGTGAGGGAGTGATTAAGCTCATATAAAAGCCCCAATTAGCAAAAGGGCTTTCGCAGGGTGCTTTGAGCCTGTTAGGTCACTACTCCTTGAGATGAAGCTCGCCTCCGTATACACAGGAGCATCCCCAGGCAAGTATTTAGGTGGCAAAGCCCCAGAGGCTCTGGGCACAGAGCAGCATCCCCCTGAGCTCCACCAGGGCCAGGCTGTTTGGGTTGCAGCACATCTGCCCCATGGCCAGGAGCAGGCTCCCACCGTGCCGCACGCAGGGTCTCCTCCAGCCTGTTGTTGTGGAGCTGGTTGCGAGCTGATGTCATGGGAGGCTCTGCCCGGACTGGCACAGGCAGGCTCCAGCACAGAGGTGCCTCCGAGGCGCTTCATGGAGAGCCCTTCCACAGCATCCTCCCGTCCCTACTCCCCCAGCCCAGCAGGGAGACGAGGAGCAGAGCTTCCTTCCTCCTCCTGCTCTTCAGGTGATGGCAACGCTCATGGCAGAGCCGGCTGGAGGCAGAGAAAGGACCGCGCTGGGCAGCATCCGATTGCCTGCAGGAAGGGAGAGCCCTCTGCTCACACCCAGGGCCACCTTGGGAACGCAGCTGCAGTGCTTACCCAACAGATCCCCTGTGCCAAATGGGGCAAACGTGGAGGCCGGAGATGTCAAGGAGCCAAATGCAGCAGCACCTGTGTTGCATGGGGTAAGTGCGTTCATGTTGAGTAAGCCCCTCAGTTCCTTCTCTCTTTATCTGTGGATAAACTGGATAATGCCCTCAGCCTGTATTTTATCCTGTGCCGATGTTTATCTTGCCCCATGTAGTATGGGAGGGTACCTCTTACCAGAATGAGTTTGAGAGTTAATACCGAGTCTTCTGGTTTGTGGCAGTGCAGTCTTGCGGCTATGCCTGTCCATGAATGTGTGTGTTTGCCCCTTCTCCCTGCCCATCCTACCAGAGCCCCATACCTGGAATGAGCTTGTTTGCACCCCAGCCTTCAGCCCATCTCCTGCTTCTGCCCCAGCCATCTGCTGTCCTGGCTGCTTTACAACAAGTCCCAGAGCTGCAGAAAGGGCCCACACAGCCCCTCCAGCACCAGTCTGCTCAAGCATCCTCTGCATCCCAGAGGAGCAGGGATAACTTGGAGCCTCCTCAGTGGGAGCAAGGACCCTTTGTGGCCTCTGCTCCAGGCTCTCCTGGTAGGACACATGCTGGATCATCAGTGTGGCTGGCTGCAACCCCTGATAGCTCCTGACCCTGCCTGAGCTTCCACCCCCTGTCTGTCTGCGCTCTGCCTGGATTCAGGCTGACATCAAACACCCCAAGCGTGACCCTCATCTACCGCTCCATCATCATTGTAGCTGTTACTTTATTAGCCCTTAACAGTTGGTCCTCTGCTGCTTCACGCCGGAGTGACTAACGCTGAATGTGATGAAGTGCACCTGATGTTGCTGTGAATAGCTGATGTAAACTTAGCAGACAGTCCTATGACATGTCATGTGGGCAAATTAAGAGACCCCCCAGTAAATCCAGTGTGTGTCCTGTAATCCCACTTCAAGGGCATCTCTTATGTCAACATCACTAAGTGAGCTACTGTGCTCCCCCGGGAACACAGCACAGGAAATACCCAGGTCAGAGGGATTCCCCTCTCGCCATGGGGCAGCAGCTCTGACCACTTGTGCTGAGCTGGAGATGTGTGTTTAGCTCTTATGGGGAGCTTTCCGCTCACCAGCGACTGGAATAACGCAGATTGCTCCTCAGCCGGTTCTCATGCTGTAAACCACTCATTCCTTTCTTTGAGTCATTAAACAGAAACCAAGTTTTGGGACTCGGAGCAAAGTGTGTTCCCTGTTGTGAATGCAGAAAACAACCTCCCCTGAGAGGAGGCAGCTCCTGCCTCATGGCTGCTCTTGGGCTGTCCTTGGCACTGCAGGAGGCAGGTTTGCATTGGAACATGTGGCAGCTCAGAGGCAGACCAGTTCCCAGCCCAGGGCTCTGGCTCTTGCAGCATCGCTGGGCTGGGGCCGCAGCAGCATGTGGGACACCCGGGAACCCGCCTGCCTATGGGATGCTCCAGGGAAATGGCACCACCAGGGCCAGCATTTCCCACCAGTTGCTCAACCCCACTGCGGGCCCCTGTGCCTACAAGTGCTATGGGAGGTTTTCCCATCAGGATCCCTGCTATAGGGCTGTTGGAGAGGGTGACCCCAAGCCCCAGTGCGATGCCCAGGGTCTTGTCTGAGCACCCTGTGCTTTTTTGTGGAGATAACATCCAGTTCAGCATGCTCTGGAGGGATGGGCAGCATCACTCCCATGCAGGAGGTTGGATATGCTTCCCCCTCAAAAAGGGTCTCATTCTGCCACCATATTCCTATTGGGATCAACATATTGTGGCTCCTCAAATGAACTGTTTCATTTATTATTTTGACCTTATCCAAACAAAAAAGGAAACAGAGGGATATGAAAAAGGCAGGAATGGGGAGTGTGTTTGTGTTCAGAATCCCCAAATTACCCGACTGAGGGACCAAAGCACCCGAAGCAGGGTTCAAACCTGTTTGTTTTGCCCTGTGTCCCTCACAGGGCTTCCCAAACGGCTCCAAACTGCTGTCAGTGCTGACAGGCAGCCGGACCCTGTGTGAGCCCAGGCCACACACGGAGCCTCTGCCTGCGTCACGCTCGCTCCGGAGGGATGAGTCCAGCCCTGGTGTCCCAGCTGAGGTCCTACAGGGGCAGTTGAGGTCCCAGGCTGCAAAGCACCACTGGGTCCCCTGCTCAGCCCCTGCACCCTCCCTGTGCTCTGCACAATCGCCCCTCGCTTCCATTTGCCCTTGGGGACCTCCTCCTGTAATCCCAACCCGCTGTGATTACCCCCCTGCAATCACAAATCAGTGCAGCACACACTCCCTTTGCTCCTCTGCGCTGCTCCCCCAGCGGGTATTTATTGGGAGGGTTTCATTAAGTTATTGCACCCACATCAGCTGGAACACAGCGACAAATTAATTCAGTCAGTTTGCGTTTTGGCTGACCTAATATTCATTACATCCCAGTCAAGTGGATGTGTTTTCTATTTGTCTCGGGGTAAGATACGTGGTCCAAAGTGCTATGCTTAGAAATAGAGGTAATATTTACAGACACTCCATGCAAATACTGCAATTACCTGATTAATTATAGCCCTTGCAATTGGTTCTGCAGATTGCACTCTTATCCCTCCTTTCTTCCCCCCTCTGCTTTCCCCATTGCTATATTTGTATACAGTAGATGGGAATAGTCTTTAGATCTATCAAAACAAAGCAAACCTGGCTGGTTTTAAAGCCTAAACACTGCGTGGTCACTCAGAGACCCCCTCCCCGCCGCTGTGCTTGCTTGCAGTGGTTTGTTATGGCTGGGATACATGGAGCCTTACCAGCGCTGCATTTTAATAACAATCTCAGTCCTGGAGATTGGAAATCGGAGTCTAAACATAGCCCTGGAGAAGGATGAAAAGGGAAGTCAAGAGGGACTTGGAAATAATGGTGAACGTGCAGGAGTGCTCTAACTGTGGTTCCCCTTAGCCACAGAAAATAAGCAAGCTGCAGAGCGTGCTCTGGGGACAGCCAGACAGCTCCATGGGGCAATGCGACGTGTAGGCAGCACTGTTCATCCTGGGTCATAAAGCACCTTAAAACCTCTGCAACTGAGCAGAATGCAGCCACTGAAGCCAGCAGTCCCTGAGGAGAGGCACAGCCGCCGGTTGCACCAGCCCAGCACATGTTATCAGCCGGTTCCTCTGCCCAGCTCTTATTTTCCAGTGACTGAAGCTGAACTAGAGGGAAGGATTGAGGCACAAGCGTCGGGCTTCGTTCTTGTCTGACACCGTACATGGCCCTTCTAACATCAGTGAAGTCGTTTGTGATTCACACCAGTTTAGGAGGGCCTGTAGGTGGGTTTTGCTGCAATTGAGATACGGCTGAGTTGTGGAGGTTGCCATAAGCCCACCATCGCTCTCCATGGGACAAGAGGGCAGCCTGGGGCAGAAGTCCAGCCTTTGTGGTAGCATCCGTGTGCCCCCGCTGGAGGAAACCCAGTCAGAGCAGTGGCTGGAGGTCTGCTCTGAGCATGCAGCCGTTGGTGTGGGGTTTGGCACATCACCACTCCAGCAAACCCCATGTAGCCCCAGAGCCGTGGCTGCTCCGATGCGGTAGCGTTCAGCACCCGGTTCTTCCCAGTGCAAAGTACAGCACCGGGGCAGGGCAGGGGAGAACCATGCCCCCGGTTTGGCTGTGTTTCAAACACTGCACGTGGTAGAGCCGTGGCACCCCTGTCTGCTTAATGAGAA
Source organism: Pezoporus wallicus (assembly GCF_028554395.1). Lineage (NCBI taxonomy): Eukaryota > Metazoa > Chordata > Aves > Psittaciformes > Psittacidae > Pezoporus > Pezoporus wallicus. The sequence continues at coordinate 156,696 of NW_026635034.1, forward strand.
GGCTTTGGGTGATGGGAATCGAAGCTGGAGGACTGGAAACTGCTCCCAGCTTGATGGCAATGGTGCATGAGTGGGGTTTGCTTGGATCTCAACATGAAAAAGGAAGCAGCAGAAAGGAGCACGTGAGCTCCAGCTGGCCCCATCACCCAGCTCCTCCTTTTTGTCTTATTGCATAGGATCGCTCCATCCTCCCTCTGCCATTACACCCTCCCTTGCCCAGCTGGGCACTGCATCAGCAGCCTCTGCAGTCTCTCACCTGCTTGCAGGTACAACTCTTTCCTGTTACCTCTTCCCATAATCCCTGCCAAGTGTCAGGCTTCATGCCCCCTGCCAGGAGGTTTCCTAGGAGCTTCCCTTTGTGCTTAAGCACCTTGCACTCGGGAACCCTACAGCAATGCAGTTTCATTATCTGCCTGCCAAATCCATCAATGAGTGGGATCTCCAAGGTGAAATAAAAACATGCATTACAAATGAAATGCTCTATGGCTCTCCTTTGCCTCCTGCCATCACCGGAGATCTCTGTGTTCAGCTGCAAGACAGCTCTTCCCTTGCTAATTAACATTTAAAAGTCACCCTCTCTCACCCTGCCACCATGACATAAGGGCAGCCATAGCCCAGGTTCTTCCTTGGAGTAATTCATCACTTGGGAGGCATCAGAGGGCTCACTGTGACCCCACAGACCTGTCCTAAACCTAAATCTGTCCTCCACTGCAACAGCCCCCAGTGCGAAGAATGGCTCAGGGCTGTGACCAGGTTTAATTCTTAGAAAACACCTTTCCAAACAGTGTGGGGCTGATTTTGCAGGCAGGGTTTGGGTTTTCACATCAGTAAATGGTCTGAGCAGAGAAAGCACTCTGCTGAGTGCACTGAATGTGCTCCTATTTCCAGTTTCCTGTTGAAATCCCACCTTTTCTTTGTACCCGGAGGGAGCTGTTGGGCCTAAAACCTTGTCCTGCAAAGCTCATGAAAACCCACCTATATGTGCATCTTCCCAAGCAGGAGCTGAGTTACCTGGGGACAAAGGGACTTGCAGAGGTCCCGTTTGCACAGGCTTGTGCTGGAGCTGTCATCTCACGCTGTGTTGCAAAAGTGACCTCATGTTCCCCTTGGCACCGACACCAGGGGTGCGCTCACCCTGTCCCCATCCTGCATCAAACCTGCAAAGCCGGGGAAATCCCATTCGCTTCAGTGCAGCCTCCTCATCCTCAGGGTCTCGAGCCACGGTGACCCACCTGCTCCTGTTCTCTCTGCTCATGGACCCTTGCAATGGACTCTGGAGGCGGTGACGCACACACACACGTGTCACCTGAACCAGCTGCATCCGTTCATGATGTAAGATGTGAAGGGCCAAGTCTTGGTCATTACGTGTCCCTCTGGGAATGCAGGCCTTGGAGAAAGGATCACGGTTTTGGGAGCGGATGGTGGCCGAACGGTAAATTACATCATCTCCTGTAAATGGAGCCTGTTCTTAGCCCAATTACCAGTCCCAGCAGCCCCATGCAGTTGATTGCAGGATTATATAAAGGGCTTTTCATTAGTCAGAGAGCCACAAAGGGAGCTCTTTCCAAGTCCTCCTTAGGATTACTTCACCACCACTCCGGACAAGGCCAGCAGAGCGTTATTTGGATGTGTCAGAGCAGTATCCACCATCCTCTCCTCAAGCGTGTCCACTCCACTTGAGCATCTTCCCCCAGAGGAGTCCAGGGAGGTGCATGGTGTGATTCCTGAATGAGGCAGGGTTGCCACCACCATACCTCAGCCAAGGTAAGACATCTCTGGGTTGGAGCACCCAGCTCCCACATCCTGAAACACTGACGTGAGCTGAGCAAGGTCAGTGGAAACCCATTCTGCACCCAAGAAACATCCCATAGTGAGCTGGTGGAACGCCTGTACTGTCACAGCTAAACTGAAGCTGCAACACATAGCAGATATCCTTCTCTTCCTCCTGCAAACGAGGGATGGGCAGGCTTTTCCAGCTTCCCATAGTGAGCTGGTATATATGATAACAACACAGAGCACTTGTGACAGTGGCACTGTCATCGTGATGTTGCTGCCACACTGGAGGATGTGGGCAAGGAAGCAGGCCTTAATCACGCCCTTATCACTGCCTGGTGATGTGACCTTAGAGAAGTTGCCTAATGTAGCTTGTTCACATTTCCCTTCCTCCACGGCACAGATAACAATGGCTCACGGGTGCCACAGAACTTCATTCATTCACATTTGTTTCTGGTACCTCAGATTATCAAAGAGCAGCCAGGAGGAAGACTGGCAGAGAACAAGCTTCCATTCACTTGTCAGTTAGAAACAGGAACTTATTTTTGATTGAAAAAGGGGAAAACCCATAACCTTGCGAGGGGTTGTTCCTTGGCTTTTACTGCTGCTCCTTTTAAACCCCCCCCAGCCTCTGGATGCAATGCTGACCATTTCAGAGCGCACCAAATCGGTGGCTTCCCTCCCCTGGCAGGAATGACAATGCAAACCAAAATAGATAATGCATTTAAAAACTCTACACTGGATCGTCATGGCGATAAATAATTGTAGCATGTTGCCATAGTAACTCGAGCTGTAATAAAGAGAGGCCTGTGTGCAGCTTGGCTAAATTTAGTTGTTCCAAACTATTAAAGAACATGTTCAAATACTCTGGTAACTCTCTTCAGCGTTTTCTGGGGCTGGGGAAAGGAGTTAATCTTCATTCATGCTTTTGTGTTGTCTCCGTGCGCCAAACACACTGCACCACGAAGACAATCAGTGCCATCCACTTTACAGTTGTTGAACAGGGGGGAATTGCTGAGGATTTTTCCCTTTCCCACCTCCTCGTCCAGCCCTTCCGCCTGGGAGCGGAACATCTGCCCACAGGAGATCTCCATGCTGACAGGAACCCACCCGGAGCACAGGACCTGGCCCCCAGCACCCTCTGATGGGCACTGGGGAGGTGAGACTGTGCATGGAGGAGGGGTATGGACGGAGGGATGCTGGGGAGGCTGAGCTAGCCCTTAGCAAGCACAATTAGCATGAGGCTACAGTGCAAAACATATGGGGTATCTCCAGTCCCAAACTGGGCTGAGTGGAGCTTTCCCAGTTACCGGTCTGCTTTAAAACAAAGCCACATCTAATGATACTTAAACACTGCTTAGATGTCCAAAATCCCTCCCTCCGCTCACTGCCTGTTTGTATGGGCAGCTATGTCCTGCCTGGAAACCCTCCCTCTGCCAAACAGGCTTTGTTTTCCTGGAAGGAAGCCTCAAGTCCCACAGTTCCTGATTTCCCTCAGATTTTGACATAAGATGCTCTCTTTCAGCTGCATCTCACGGGAAGGAGCAATGAAACCACACTGCAGGGGTATTAATTGTATTAATTTCCTTGGCAGTGCTATGGGCTGAACAATCCCAAGTTACTCCTCAGCTCCACCGCATGCCCTAAGCCAAGCACCAGCCTGCTGCATCTGCTCCTCCTCAGTGGAAAGGAGCTCCATCGTTTGTCCCTAGGGACAGGGCTTCCAACTGCACGCTCCCAAAGAGCACTCAGTGTCTGCCTGATGCTGAAGCCCTGCTTCTCGTTCTGAGCTCATCTGGCTCTGCAACAGCAAAACTTCCAGAATTGGGGATTTTCCCCTGAACACTCGATAACCGGCCCTGCGGTTTACCGAAAGGAAATGGGCACAAACACAAGGGCCCGAGAGCGGTGGGTTTGAGGGATGGTGCCTCCTCCCCACCTTCCCCCTATGGAGTTTCCTGCAGGGTCACATCGCTGGAGTTATCTGGATTGCTTCATTTCTTCTTTACCCCAATGGAAAGGAGATTTCTGTCTGCGCTAATGTAGATCATGAATTCCAGCCTCATGCCTGAGCTGTCTGCAGTGGAGCAAAGGAATCTGTGTCATGGCCCAGGCTCCATCCCATGGGTGGGCTGGCAGCAGCCGATCTCCTTCATCCTGGTGGGACCTGCTGCATTGCCCTGACACCTTTCTGCCCACCGCAGGAAGAGGAGGATCATCCCCTGTTGCCTTGCCTAATCTTTCTGAGGCAGCCAGGCTAAAGGGCACACTTTGAATAACCTCAAGTTGCAGGATAATTTACTGAACGTTTTCTCATAGCTATTTATTTCGCTATCAGCCTGTGACACCGTCTTAATAGCACAATGAATTATAGCTGCTGGAGGATGGGGTAACATGTTAATAGCCCTCTTCCACAAGCAGAGCTATGGTTCTAAAAGGCACCTCTTAGCTAGTATAATATTCTGTGCCTGAAAGGAAACAAAAGCAAGTAGTTTTACTGTTTTCTGGTTGAAAAGACACTGCAGCCTATGGCTTGCCAGCAACATGGCATAAAACCAGAACATACAGCTCCGTAGGCAGAAATACCTGAACACCAAATAACCATATGATTCAAAGAAAGAGAAACCATGCAAAAACAGGGAAAGCATTTGGAGTGCTCTTTAACACATCGGTGCCTGGATTCATGGAAGTTTTGCTCTCTGCATGCCCTACATATCCATTGAAGTCAAGGAGAGGGCAGGAAGCGCAGCTGCAAGCTCAACACAGGGAGGAGAACCAGGTGAACACGGTGCTGAACATAGCCTCAGAGCTGTGCTCAACCTTTATCCTGGACTTTTAGTAGGACCCTGGGGAAAATCACCTGCAAATGCTCTGCTGCTGCAGTTTCCTAACTGCAAAACAAGACAAATGCATTTACCTCTCACCCTTTCCTCTCACCGGGAAGCTCTGCAGCACGGGACCGTGTTTCGCTGGTGCCTTTCCTCAGCACCCAGCACATCGCAGCTCAGACTTCAGCTGAGCCTTGGGCACACTGGTAAGCTACAATGAACAACTCTTTGGTCCTGCTTCCCTTTAGCGAGGCAGCAGCATTGTTCTCCCTATCAGGCTCCTGCTTACCTACAGCTCCAAAGAGCCGCGTGTTCTGGTGTCATCAACGGGGGGGTGTTTCTAAGTGCTTGTTTGAAGGTTCCCACTGACAAATAGCCAAACCCACTGCTGCACTGGACACTCCTGGGTGATGTTGCCCATTCCTGTGTGCCCACAGCACTGGGCGAGCTCCCTGGCAATGGAAGCTGTGTCCTTCCCAGTGTGAACTTGTGTTGTCATTTCCCCCTGTTTGTCTTTCCATGCTCTTGCCCAGTATTGATGTCCCAGTTGGTGACATCCCACTGTCCCCATGGTGCTGCAGGAGGTACCCAGGACTGGACCACAAACCCAGTAAGTGAGGGAGCAGAAAGGGATGCGGTGCCTCTTCCTTGGGATGATTTCAAGTTTCATGGACAGACCAGGATGTGGCACAAGGACGTAAAGGCTCTGCCCTGGACAGGGCAGGAAAATCTGTTATTGTGCGAGTTGTTGGGGATGATACAACAAAACCCAGCTGCAATGTGGGCAAGACAAAGGCTTGCAGCTCCCTCTCACTCAGCCTCCACACAGCAGAGTTCCTGACACCCTCATTTACATTTAGCACTATGAAGAGGAGACCATAACCCTGTCTCATTCATGCTTTGTTGTGAACTGGTATTTTGGATACCGGCTCTAAATTAGGGTTTAAAAATAGACCAGTGGTCCTTTTTTTTTCCCCCTTTCTTGTTATAAACAGAAATTATTATCTCATGGAAACATTTAACCTCACACAGAACCTCATCTAATTTTTGCTGTGTTTATTATAGCCTGTGAAATATGAATGAGCATCACTGATATAACTCTATATGATTATTGAGCTGCGACGGGCCAGCTGGAAAGGACTCAGCTGTTTGGATAAAGAACCAAAAGTTCTGGTATCAAACTGATCTTTATTTGAATGATCCCAGCCTGTGAGGTGGATAATGTTGGCTCAGAAAGCTCTGGGAATTGTCCTTTCTCATCGAATTTTATTGATTCTGAGCCTGGTCATGGCTGCAATCAGGAAACTCAGGAGTCGATGGGAAAAATGCAGATTGAAAAGTTACTAATTTACTTGCAAAGAAAAAGGAGTTAATTAAAGCCCATCGGTTTTACACTTTCATTTGTGTTTTTTTCAGTATTAAAAATGCAGAATGATGCTATTCATATTTCCCATTTTAATGCAAGCCTGAATAATTATTATATAATAAATAAAATAAAGATAATATATTGAAGAGAATATATATATATAAAACATACAAAATACAATAACACTGTGATGGGAAAATTTTGCCTGATTCTACCGAAGGCATAATTTTGGTTTCATTTCGTTTGAGGCAGTCACTCTTCCATCACCAATTTCAAAGCAAAATAACAGTTTCAGCAAACCTTACCAATCCTGCACGCAGCTCCTGAAAACCGCTGTGATTTATTTAGGTTGGGGAATTCAAGGATTATCCTTTTGGCTCTGAGTCTGTACGGCTCCTGGGACACGGGCATCACGTTTCAGAGCTGGGTTTTCCAGACATTATTCTAATAATCCAAACGATGGCTGTGAATGCCATGGAAGGGCTGCATGCGCGTATCCGAAGGGAAGCTTTCCAGCCCCCTCACTTACAACCCAATTGATGCAATTAAAAATAAAGGATGCTAATAAAACTACACTCTGCCACATCTGCCTTTCTGTTTCGACGTGGAGCAGGCGTAGGCTTTGCTATGGGATCGACTTCTCCGGGGGTAGGGCAGACCCCTGCCGCCACAAGAGCCACGACTGCTCTGTCACAACTGGTGTTTTGGCTGCTCCTTGTAGCACATGTTCAGAATTACTCAGATTTCTTTTATCATGGCCCCGGGTACTGGTTACCCACGGGATGGATACAGAGGGACAGATTTGTTCTCTTCAGAAACCACGCACTGCCACTGCATTGACTGCCATTAAATGTCTTTGAAAGCAACAAACTGGGGCGTCTTTACTTGTACATGAAAAGAGTTAAAGATCATCAGAGACAATCAGTTTTACAGGTTGGGTTCCTGTTAGGAAAATAGCTGTGTTTCTTAAGCACTCACCCTCTAGCTCTGCTCTCGGTGGTTTTACACAAACACAACTCCACTGGGTGCAGCAGTTACACCTGATTTACTCTTGTAGTACTGAGGAGGGAATCAGATCTATTGCACAGCAAAGCCTGATGGCCATTTTCACATAAATTCCCGTTACACTCAATGGAAAAAATACTTAGTAAAGTGCCTGGGTATGGGACCATTTTTCACAAAGCCCCAGCAGAAAGCTATTGGAAAATGCAATATGTTTAATTCCTCTTACTGGCTATTCCCTTAAAAACCCTAAATTGGAAAACTCATTCTTTTTCTAGAAGAAGCAAAGTTAACATCAAGATACTCTGTTAGTCTGAGAACTAACTAAAGAGAATTATCTGTACAGTTCTCTGGTCCATTGACCGGTGCATCATCAGTGAAGTGGTTTAGCTACAGCAATGGGTGCTGGTCTGGATAAGTTTTACATCAAATCTGTGCTTAAAAAAATTTAATTTAAACCAGAAAAGGTTAAAATAGCTGCTGAGGAACCAGTTACAGGGAATGGCTCTTCATGAAGTGGACAGACAAATATTTCTACTGAAAACGGTAAAACTGTTCCAAAGAACAAGTCAAATATTGCAAAAAGAAGACCCCTTCTACTGTTCTCGTTCCATTAGAGTTTTTATACTTTTACAGAGGATACTTCTGGAATAGAAATAATGGTACTTCATTTCAGCAATGCAGGAAAAAAAGGTTTCATTTCGTTTGTGGGCAAGGTTTTAAATATGGAAATAATAAAATTCTGTTTTTTTTTCTTTTTTTCAAACAAGAAAATAAAACGGGAATAATCAGAAGTGCTTCTAAGAGCGACGGATGATGAAACCAGAGATAATTCTGTGGGACATCCTTATTATTAGTTCTGTTATTTAATTACTGTAGCACTTTTTAGGAGTCCAGTGTTTAACTTCGGGGTGGTATTTTCTCTCCTAAATTAGACAGATTAATTTGTGTTCTGCAATAAAATGGTATCTACTATCTTGGGGGTTTTTATTGTCTATTCAAACTCACCCAGAAATGAGAAATTGTTCAGTGCTTTGTGTTCATTTATTCAACAAAGCATGTAATTTTAAATCTAGGCAGGGGCTGAGTTCTCTTTGTAGGTTCCCAAATATCCAGTACTCATGAGTTCTTCAAAGTAATAACAAAATTGCCATTAAGCCATTTAGATGCCAGCGTGTCCATATGAGTGAAATGATTTCACATGCCCGCGGGGTGTCACGGAGAGAGGACGAGTTTGTTGAGGTGACCCCCACCCCTGGTTTCTTGGGGGAGTCTCCAACATCTTTTCCTCCTGGAATCTTGAACTTTCATTGCAGTGCTCCCACATTGCCATCACTGAGGCATCAGGGCATTAAAAAAAGCCTGCTAAGGAGCAGCTGATCAGTCACAACGGGGGGGTGTTGCTGATCTTTGGTCTGTAAGGGAAAAATAGCCACGCTTACAAGAAGAGGGAGAAATTAGGTGTGAATTAGGAGGTTGGAAAGAGTCACAAAGACCACTCTGGAAGGGACAAACTGCTCCCAGGGGTGTTCGGCTTTGGGTTTTGAAAAGCCGAGATAGGTGATCCCCACGGGGAAGGATGATGCTGAGCAAAGACGTGTCCCACATGTTCTGGTACAAGGGAGCAACTGCTCTGTGTCAGGGATGTGTTGGGAATTCCCACCCTGGGTCTCTTGGACCATCACCTATGCATAATCCTGTGCAGGTCAACGGGAGCATCAACTCCAGTGAGTGGGGAAGAGCATCACAGGTCTCACCTACAGATAAAACAGAAGAGTGTTAATGATGAGAAGTGTGACAAGACAAGGGGTAACAGGTTAAAACTTCAACAGGGGAAGTTTAGATTGGATATAAGGAGGAAATTCTTTCCTGTTAGGGTGGTGAGGCACTGGAATGGGTTGCCCAGGGAGGTTGTGAATGCTCCATCCCTGGCAGCGTTCAAGACCAGGTTGGACAAGGCCTTGGGTGAGATGGTTTAGTGTGAGGTGTCCCTGCCCATGGCAGGGGGGTTGGAACTGGATGATCTTAAGGTCCTTTCCAACCCTAACTATTCTATGATTCTATGATTCTATGACTTCTAGTGTTCTTAGAGCTAAATAAATAAATGAAGTAAAAGAAGAGGTTTAAGAGCAATTAAATGATGCTCAGAGATGCCAGGCCCTTCTGGCTTAACTGGGGAGAGGGTGAGCACGTTTTGAGAAGGGAACAAAGACTGCAAGAATCAAATTTAAAGCACCCACATGGCGCACAACCGGTCTGTGCTGTGTTAATAATATACATTCAATTTTACGAGCATCCCAGGCTGCAGAGCTGAGGGATGTATTGTGAGGCAGAGTTGATAGAGCCTATTAGAGGGCATAGAATGAGTGCTCAGGAAAAGCTCTTTCCATCCCAGCTAACTTCCATTCACACCAGAAGACAGCCTGAGCAGTTTTAATATGCACTGCACTTCCTGGGCTCCTGGAAGGTTTCCAGTATTCATCTTGATGTCAAAAAGCATGAGTGCTTCGTCATAAAAATAATGTAGGAAGTGATCCAGCCAGAGTAAAAATACACAAAGAAAGAGAATGGGTTTTACATTTCCACTTGATCTTTTTTTTCCATCAGCCTAATGCAGAAAACATTGAAGAAACGACCAAACTTTGCATCATCCCGAGAGATGGCTCCAGATGAAAGTAAAGAGCTGCGTTGTAACAAAGTGAGTAAGTCCTGGCTGATGGTATCGACATGAAAGAGGTGAGAAGGAGTGCAGGGAGTGAGCTGCTAATCTGCAGCGAGAGAAGAATGGTGTGTTGCTGATCCACAGATTTAACTTGGGAGGATCCTCTGCAGTGGGTGTCAGATGCAGAGGGAACCTGCTCTCCAGTAGTGTCACTACAATTATGCATAAGACAACGCTGATTGCCCAGTATTTAAGCATTTCGTTGATGGTCTTTTAATTAAGCAGGAGAAGGTGGCTGGAGCCCAGTGTGGAGGCTGGGCTGCCCCAGGCTTTGAGTCCTGGGCTCTTCCTTTGATTTCCCAAGCACTGAGGCATTTGCTGACTCGGGGTTAGGAAAGGTGGAGGCACCCAAAGAGCCTCATTGACTCATGATATTTTCCAGCCTGGCTTGTTTGTTTTCATTGTGCACACAAGTCCTGTTTACCTGGATCAAAGATGGCAAAATCAACAACAACACTATGCAGACAGGGACTTGCAAAATTCCTACCCACGGCATGACTGTGCCCAGACCTGTAGCTCCTGCTTTTATTCCCCCATCCTCTTTCTTTCTGCCATTGCACATTGCTCCTGCCTTACCCAGCCTGTGCGGTGCAGTCTGCCAGGAAGCACCCCCAGCCTCCAGTTGCTCTTCTCACGAGTGGCAAAATGAAATCCAAGTTTCCCCAGGAGGACCAGCAGCAGGAGATGGGAGGAAAGAGGCACACGGGCATCCCAAGCTCCTCCCGCCCTGCTCATGGTGTGGCTGCTGGACCCGCTCTTTGGGCATCCCTCTGGACACAGCAGCCACCACCTGATTTTCAGCCTTGCACTAACACCTCCTTGTCATGGTTTATGGGAAGATGTGGCCACTTGAGTGTATTCCCCACTAACGGGCTTTCCCAACAGAGAATGCAGATGTGCAGCCTGCATTCCCTCTGTTAGGGTCTGCTCAGCTTTTGAGGGTTAGGGAGAAGCAGATCAACAGTTAGGATGGTCCTGACATTCTCCAAGCTTACAGCAGGCCCTGAATGAGCTTATGCACAGCCCCAGAGCACAACCCCTGTGTTCCATCAGGAACAGCACCACTGAGATTAAGATCTTCCTTTGCTCCAGCCTCTGGAAAGCTTCTGAACGTGCACTGCTCAGAGGAGCCACTGCAGACACCCAGAGCGTGCTGTAACAGCAGAATTAAACCTGCAGAGTTATGCAAAGTCCATCTGCAGTTTATGGGCATGATGCAATGGTCCAGCCTCAAGCAGCTCTTGCACAGGGTCTGTAATAGTTGCAAGACCAAGGACCCAAACTTGAGAAGCAGAAGTGGGCCTCGAGCAGTGCTGTCAGCCCTTAGAAACGAGACAAAAGGCATTGGAAATGCTGTTTTCTTTTCGATTTGCTCAGATTTTAATTGTTTAACTAAAAAAGCCAACTGATTCTTCAGTTTAGGTTTCTTCTGCCCAGCTTGATGCCTGCGGCAGCTTCTCTCTCCAATGACAAAGGCCATTTTGTATGGGAAAGGCACGGAGTGAAGCTTTGCTCAGGCTAAGGAAGACTTTGTCAACAGGATGCCCACCTGTGGTCGTGTCCCAAAACTTTATAGCTCCACATGTAAAGAAGCCGCTCCTCCTGAGCGAGCCCCATTAACACCTTTCATTTCCTCCTCCCCATCCCAGTGGAAGATTTTACCAGATGATAATTCCAGGTATCAAAGCAACACAAAGAACCAGGGCACAGCCCGCTGGCATCAGCACAGGTAGCCAGTGTACCTGGAGAAATCCGCTCCATGATCCAGTGGTACCGTGCAGTGAATGGGTGTAAAACAAGCAGCGTCTGTTTACAGCAGAGCAGAGCCTGCCTGCAGGCGCTGCAGCTGGGTTGGGTTTTCTTCCTTTCCCTCTCTTTGCTCTGGATGAATGAGGGTTTTTCAATGAGGATCCAGGTTTCCCCAGGCAAAGTCCACCCCACCTCTTGCCGTGAACCCCCAGACGCTCCATATGTCATGAGCAAAATATGCGGCGCCCTAAAAGCCGGAGTGGAGCCTCACACGGGTAGGACGGGACCTGGGGGGGACACCCATGGGTGCTGGGCATTCCCTAGGGCAGGGAGCTGGGAAAAACACCCACCACCAACCCCCCGGCATCCCCCGGGAGCGGGGCAGCACTGGGTGCCTCTTGCCACCCCGCTGAGCCATCCCCGACCTGAGAGAGGACGGGTTGGTGGCCTCAGCTTTCAGCGCGCCAAACTGAGCCGGGCTGTCGTAGCGCTGAGGTTACACGCTCAGACACACACATACACACGCAGGCAAAATGATTTCCATGCCTCCACGGCTCCCATCGGATGTGGGTGGTCCTGGCGAGAGGAATGCGAGCGATCGGATTCACGTATCATCTCGCCGGAGACCTCCAGGGATTTTTTTGTAGGCGATTGACCCCGGGAGCATCCGAGCTCCGGCGCGGTTTCCACGCACCCCTGGTCACAACCATAGGGAAGAAATCGATTTCTCCCCAAGGAGACATCCCCCAAATGACAAAAGGTTTCTTTTACCTCCCCCCCACAGCAGCAGGAAAGGCGGAAAGAATAAAGTGCCACTGAACCCCTCGGTGCCTCACCACGACACAGATTTACATCTCTGAGTCAGATCTTTGCAGCTCCCTGCATATGGTCCGCATGATACGCAGTTCCTGGCTAGTGACTCACTTAACACCAATATAAAGAACACCATGTTTTAGATGGAGAGAGCAAACAACCCGAATTCTGCCACCTCGGGCTCCCAGGGACGCATCCTGACCTGGCCAAGCCTGACCTGGCTGAACCAGGAGCGGCTCCACCAGAGTCCTGACATAGATTTTTAAACTCCTCAAAATCCCCTTTCTGTCTGATTTTTGGCTGTGGTCAGAAATAACGTCTAAGATCACTAAAACGAGACGGGAAGAATGGGCTCATCTCCGCCTTCCCAGGTTGTTTACTCGGTTAATCCGATATCGCTCTGCGGACGGGGTGTTTGGTTTCAGTGTTTCCACTGTGCGGTCACTTCAGGAGTTTCCTTTTGTTCTTCAAGGGTGCGGTTTTTTGTCACAATGATGGAAAGACAGCAAGAGGAAAAAACCTTCTAAAACGGGACGGTTGAAGCCACAAAAGCTGCAGGTGGACCTTGTTCACGCAAGCCAAATCCAATCAGCTACTCATTAATAAAAGGAGGATTTATGGTGGAATTGATTGCATTTCCAATGGACACGATGCCGGATGAGCTCACGGTCAGATCTGTGGTGGCAAGTTTGTATTTTGGTTTTTTTTCAGGTAGTTTTAACATTTTTAAATCACTTTAAATACATTTAGCAGAAATTCTGCTGCCGTTATAGAGGGGAAAAAATCACAGTAGGGCAAGTTGCTGAAATTACGTTATCTAGATGTCTTCACAAGGATGGTTATCAGAAGCCCCATAGAAACATTGCTCTCGGTTTTGTGGTCCCCAGCCTTTTTTACCTCTGGACATTCAGAATTCAGAACCTGGAAATACTTTTCCTCTGTAACTGAGCAAACAGACTTAGAAAAAAATAATCTCAGGAATCCCAGTATTTATTCAAATGGCTTTAACCTCTCCTGATTTAAATAGTAATATGAAATCCAAAGCCATTTAATTAATTGAAAATTGCTCCACTTAAGCGTGTACAAAAGAATGATCAAAAGGGATGCTACAGCCATTAAATAATCAAATAGCAATACCATTAAGTAAGTAATTAGTGTGTGCAATAAATGGCTAGACTGTGTTAATGAGATCTCTCGTATATCCTAAGTCAAGTCTGATCCTCTGCACAGGGAAGATCACCTTGTGTTGCTGATTCTCTCTTGAGGGATGAGAACACTTCCTTTCCTTTTCCAGGAGATCTCCTGCATGCACAAATCTTCCACCCAGCCTCAAGTACCAGTATTTGCATTCTCAGCAGTCCTTTGCTTAGCAAAGACTTCCAGAAAGCTCCTGGGAATTCTGAGTGAGGAGAAAATCAGGATCCTTTTTTCCTTATTCAGAGATGCTCTACCAATATTCCCTGGTAGCATAGAAGGTGGGCACGTGATTTTTGCATTATACCAAGCCATAGACTAGTTCTGAAGAAGGAAGCAGCTCAGAACATACTCACCTGATGGCTCTCCCATAGCCATATGCTATATCTATATATGTATATATACATATAGCCTCATATCTGGAGTCATAATGGGTGGTGACATTGGTAAGTATGACAAATTAGGTGAATATAAAACATTTTAAAAGATGCAAAAAGCACAAGATTATTTGGACAATAGATAAGGTCTGTAGAAGAATTCATGGCAGTGTTGAGAGAAGGATGCTTCAAATGGTACCCAGATGATACAGTCCTGAAACCTCCTTAGACACGTTACCATGTGCACCTCGGTGTGCCTTGGCTCCTGCACAGATTGGTACACCTGTAGAGCCTCAGGACCAGGAAAACACAATTTAGAAGGTATGAGCAAGGGCTGAAAAAGTGTTTTGGTTGCCAAACAGGTCAAAAGCAAACCTAGCAGTAAAACCCCAGGGCTTTGAAGTCCTCTGGAGATGGTTCCTTGGACCACGCTGCTTCCCACAGGAGCAACCGCACAGGCAGAGGATGAAGGACAATTTCTCCCATTAAAGAACCTGGACCCCTCGGTTTTACAGGCACAGCTGCTGCTGTATCAGACAGAACAACCTCTTTTCTTCTCACCAGCAAAAAAAGCCCCCCAAGAAAAGAGATTCAAAAGCGCCCCAGCTCCTTTTACGAATGATTTCCTCATCTTGCCTGCTTACAGTCTACCACCCTGGCTCTGGAAAAGTTAATCCAGGCTATTCACATTCCTGGGAGTGGATCCCACCAGACAATGTAACACTCTAATGAGGTAGTACCAAGGCAACTGTTTACAAGCCTGTTCCAAATGCCTCCCTTGCGTTTGCACCCTCCTACTCCAACAGCAATATTTAGTAGAAACGTCCTAGGTAGAATTCTCCTGGGGCTTATTCAAATGTCAGTCAGCTCGGCAGCAGTACACTGTGAAAGCGGATGAAAACAAAGGAAAATGAGTTTCTGTCTTTCTTGGGAAGCAGTGTTTGTCAGGAGGTGGTTTCGGATGCAGTAGGTAATGTTCTTCATTTTTGCTAGAAAAAAATCATGATCCCACTGTACAAAGGGCTGCCCTGCAACCTGTAGCTCATGGCAAAAATAGAGCTGTGGCTCTGGTGGCACAGAAGTCCCCATATCCCAGGGCCACCGGTCGCTTCTGACATCAACAGCGGCTCCCCCGTTGGGTACCGTGGTTGCTGGGTTGTGATGCTGCAAAAGAGAGGATGGGAAAACACACCTGCCCTCATTAATGTTTCCCCTGCAGCCCTAACGTGGTGGCATTTCTTGCTTTTGGAGAGGAAATGGGTTTTGTTGAGCTGGGGTTGAAATGAATCAGAAGATCTGATGTCTGAGCTGCTTGGAGGAAACTGTGGGTCCTCCTGTCACTGCAAGGAGGAGTCAGCTAGTGATGGAGAGACATAAAAACCGTGCTATAGGAGGTTCAGAGTACGATAGATGAGGTTCTGATGTGTCTGTCTGTAATATTGTCCTTTTCATCCACCTCACACCATATGCTGTTGGCAAAATAGCTATAATATACAGGAATCACTTCACTCCCATTGAAATGCAGCTGCGTTAGACTACTCAGCTGTAATCAATGAAAGAAAAGCACTCGGTGCCTTTCAAGCTGTAAGGGGAATTTACAGAGGCATAATGAAATTATTTAGTGTGAATTCAGCTGGGCTGTAAGAATGGGCAAAACTTTCCCCTTCCAAACGGTGAAGCAGAACTTCACCCAAGAGTTCCTTCGGTTTGCTGTGATCACCACAAGTAAAACGACACAGAAAGGTCATGGATATTTCTCAGCTGATAGGAGCAGGTCTGACTCAGACCAGTGGAAACTACAGGATATTGTCTTGGAGGGCTCTTGTGAGTTAATAAAAAGTTTCCTGGAATGATTTCCAAATATGAATTGCACAGAGGAATACAATGAGGGGAAATGGGGAAACTCAGCTTACACAAAGCACTGCAGAGCATTTGTGAAAGTCATTTTCTGATGGTCATGAGTGAAGAGTGG
This sequence comes from Pezoporus wallicus, assembly GCF_028554395.1. NCBI lineage: Eukaryota > Metazoa > Chordata > Aves > Psittaciformes > Psittacidae > Pezoporus > Pezoporus wallicus. Next base: position 172,492 of record NW_026635034.1, read on the forward strand.
AGGTCTGGGAGTTTCTGGGATTTTGTACATTGCTAAGTACTTATTTGCCTCAAAAGCCAACATTCCAGTTACTAAAATAAGTAGTTTCACCTTTCCATTAACTTTTTCTACTGAGCCAGTCTGCACTTCACAGTCAGGCTGGTGCATCCTTTTATATAAGAGGGTTGGATAAAAACTGCATGCTCGCCTTGAAAGCTGACCCTTCAAAGGTTTGTTTGGGTGCCATGGAAAAGCTCAGGAGAGAGTGGGGGGCTGGAATAAGAGAATAGTTGATAAAACCCTCAAGAAACAATAGAATAATGATCCTAACATCTGCTCTAATGCAAATAGCATAGCAATAAAACATGCTTTTAAGTTTTTACAATAGAATATCCAGGAAGATCATCAGACAGGTGACTTCAATGGATCTTGGATAGTTTATGCCAGCTGGGAATCTCCTCTTATTTGCAACACAGAGTGGGTGTTATGTAGATAACATGCAGGTGTGGGTGATGTGGAGAACACGCAGCTAGAGGGATGAGCAGGGGGGGGTATGCCTTGTATGTGTATATATGTGTGAGTATATATATAGATGTATATGTATGTATACATATATATGTATATATAGACCATATATAAGAGAGTATATATGTGTGTATACAGTAAAGGAAAAAAGCAGTTGCTGTTTTTCTCTAGGACATCTGAGGTGATAATTCTTGGTTCACAGTGAATGTGAATGGCAGCTGAGGGCCGGAGGCAACATAGGTTGAGAAGGATGGACTAGGATGCAACTGGTGGATGCTGATACGTAAGCTAAAGCTGCACCTTTCCCCTGACATGTGTCTGCAATCAATTTGTTTTCCTTCCCACATGAGGCCCCATAGCTCAGTTTGGGGGCTGCCCCCTGGAAAGCTGCTGTTATGGTGCTACCAGGAACATTTTCTTGGGATGAACTGGGTTTATGGACTTTCCCACAGCTGAAAAGGCCACAGACCTCTGTTTTTGGTGTCTGCCAGCCTCTCACCAAATCTCTGCAGAAGACTTAGGTGTTTGCTTCTCCTTTTGTAATTGCTGAAATTCAAATAATATTGAGATAATTAATAGCTGTAAAATATTAGCCTGTTATACAACATGCTCTGTGGAATTAAGTCCCAGTAATTTCTTTAGTGTTACATCTGGTAAGAAGTGGCAGGTTTACAATTAAAAGTAAAAAGACTGAAAGAATGGAGTGATGCAGCTGGATATTCCTCTTTTGATTTAGTAGCAGGCAGCTACTGTTGGGCTATTCAGGATTCTGGCATTACTATAGAAAAGCCCTACTCAATATGCATGGAATTTTCTTTCATGGGTTTGTGGTGACAAATTTATATAAGTTTATCTGGAAGATTTCTAAAACTAATAGCATTTGTCGTATGGATATTATACAATTAATGTCTAGCTGAAATACCAGCAGTCTGCTATTAATTTTAACATAAGAATGGGAACATTAACATTATCTGAATTCCAATTACTGTGCGAAGGAGCAAAATACCACTAATGGGGAAAAAAAACCCTTTTCCCTATTATTCCATTCTGTCCTACGCTCATTGCCCAGATGCTGGGACACGTTTGCTGCAGGAGAGTTGTTTTAAGGCATTGGGAACCAAAAATGCAAGAGCCTGTCTGAGCAAGATGCTCTCAATCTGAAAATGTGATGACATTTGGTGTATCACAGCCTGGATTTGTGTTAGCCTTGCATATGTGGCAGTTTATTACCAGAACACAAATTTTCTGAAGAGGCAATGAATTGTACCAACAGTGCTACTGTTGCTTTCCACTGCTGTTCCTATACCTCTTACTGATGGCAAATAAGGGATGCATTGCAGTCAAAATGCTGCTTCTTGCTTAGTCATCCTTCCAAAAAAGAGGAAAAAAAATAGTCATTTAAAACCCACTTTTCAGAAGTACAGCAGTACCCTATGAAGCTGCGTGGGTAATGCAAGCTGAGCTTGGTCCTGCCCTACCATGGTGATCTTGGAAACCTTCTCCAGCAGTTTTTTGGGGGGTTGTTTGGTTTTGGGGCTTTCTTGGGGTTGTTTTTTGGTGAGTCCTTCTATAGGCATCTTCACATGGAATCTCAGGAAAGATTCAGGAACACAAACCTGTGATCAGCTGCTAAGGCTTGTGTAGTGCCAGGAGGCTGCTCTAGGCAGGATGCTCCAGTGACTCCTACAGAGAGGCAGAGGAAAGTAAAGCCCAAAGGCAAGGCAGTTTTTAACCTTAATTTCCAGCTATTTTCAGTGAGCAGATGGGAAAATGGAGACATGTTCTGCTCTCTGGACCCTCACAAAGATACAGGGGCTGCACAAGTGTTGAATGCTAGTGCTGAGAGGAACATCATCCATGTCTGCAATGAGTGTGGAAAGGGCTACACTGCAGCACAGCTCCAACCTTGATTATCCCCTGCATGAACATGGACAAGCTGACTTTGAGGAGTGCCCTCCTTGAGGCAGAAGGGAAAGAAGTTCTCGAAACTGCTGATTCGATCTGGGGGTTGGGTACAACACCGAAAGCCTCACTCACACTGTGGAGATGTCAGGTCACACTGTGCAACACTGGGGATGTTTCATGTCCTGACTTGTGATTAAAGTGGGGAGGAGAGATGGTTCTTAGAGGAAAAACCCTGCAAGGGTCCCATGAGCTTGTTCTGCAATTGAAAATGTCTCTTCTACTGCAATTTAGGTGATCTCCAGGCAGCAAAAAGCCAAATTCCTATCTTTGGTTACACCAGCGTCAGTGCAGAAACTCCCCTTCAATCACGGTGACACCACTGCAGTCCTGAGCAGTGCTGCCCAGCATAAACTAAGCATACATACAGCAGAGAGGATTTTTACTAGGGATTAGAAGTGCTGGCAATCACCCTCTGGTGTGCCAGAATTCAAGAGTAGCAGCGCTGCTCATTATGCAATATTAATAGTGTGATTTGGAGAGGCCACTGCTGCATTTGGGCTCTGAAGTTATATAGCACCATAAGCTACTAAACACATAAAAACATATTACCCTTTAAGATCTTGATTGTCTTCGGTTTACTACGCCTACTCAAGAGTGTTATGCTTTACAAGGGGCAATATTACAGTACATGTGATAAAACTACTGTATCATCACTGCAGCCAGAGTGGCTCGTGCTGTGCTCTGTGGGAACGCAGCCATGTGGGGAAGCCAGGAGGCTTCAGTGTTTGAATGCTAGGATTAACGCATGGGATCCAGGGAAAAAGAGACGATACAGGTCTACTCTTGTTCTTCAGGAGCAATGACACCCTCTGGAAATGTAATATTCTTGAAAGCCTCTCATGAGCTTCTTCAGACCTGGTAAAATCAGAAGATGTCTCTAAGAGTGATTTACAAAACTATTTTCTCCCCACGCCAGCCTCTGCACATATATTTTCTAGTAAGGAAAATCTGATGCAGAATGGTGGTTTGGACCACCAGCAGAAGAAGTTTGAAGAGAAAAAGGGTCCTTTATGGACCACATCTTCTAGCATTGCCTGCTCCATCATGATTTTTTTTTTCCTGGGCATTGTGTTCATGGTTCTTGTGGCACTGCCTAAGGAGATGGTAGTTCTTTAATGTATTTTATCAGTTAAATGGTATATTTAAGGTGTGTGATGCACCAACTGGCACTGCTGTGTGACACGCTCCTGCCATCTGGCTCCTTGTAGGAAGGCACTCTGTAGAAATCCCCTCTCCTGCTCAAGGTAATCGGACCTCTGCCATGATTTCCCTTGAACACACCAAACAAGTGCATCTTCTATACGCTTGTGCTTGATCCTTGAGGCTTTAGATCTAACACATTACACCAGGAATCTGTTCTGAGTTGTCTGCCTACAAAAAAACAATAACCTGGATTAAGAGTGGTTTAGATGATCCCACAATTGTGTGTGCTTTGTTTGTTTTGTGACTAGCAGCTCCTGCTATGAGTATGTGGAATGGAGCAAAGCAAAACTCACCACCTAGAAAGAAAGAAAGGGAGAAAATAGCTCAAGTCTCCTCAGCACCCTTGCTCTGAGCTTGCTTTCTCACAGGACATCTCTCTGATGGAACTGCTCTTGCTGCCTCCTCAGGAAAATTCCTGCAATTCTGTGTGCTGGAAAGTGAAAGTAACATTCCATAAACATACACGGGCAGATTTATGCCAACTAGAAGCCTACAAGAGAATTTTTCCAAGGCATATTTGACAGTGAATATGGTGCAACTAAAGGACTGGAGGAACATTCTGACAACTCAACTGGAGAAGGTAACATCGTGGCCTCGTCTCAGTTATTTCTATCCAGGTTGAGAAGGTGGAGAAAGTAGCCAGGCATCCTCATATCTCGCTCAGCAGTTGATCTTGAATTTACACACACTGATCCATGCCAAACTCTTGTCAGAATGGCCTTCCCTGATAAGATCCTGCCTCTACAGAGATGGACATCCCCCTGGAAGAAAATCTGCTCCCACCAGATTTTGCTGACAAATCGGAATCTTGAGCCTGAACCCACACATAATTTTGCCTGGAGATTATAATGCTATTTTAATTTTTCTACACTTACTGTAGCAAATACTACGAGATGCAAATCCTCTGGTACGAAGATACAGTTATGTAAGACCTCATCCAAAGTGTCTTATTTAAGAGTGCACTTCAGCATATGTTCAGTTGCAACGACACATGCTAAGGAGTGAGGGTCTCCAAAATGTACCTGCGAGCTTCAGGGATTTAAGTAAAATGTTATCTAATGCAGCTGGGGATTTTTCTCTTTAAGATGACTTAGCAGAAAGAGCGTTTCTTCAGACAAAATCACGTTCCTTTCCAGGAGACATCCCTTCTGAAATGATTCGCATCAGGTTTTCTCAGTGATGTTTAAAAATCTTTGCATAAAAAACACTGTGCTGTGAAAACAGAAGGAGACTAAAGGAATCCTTTGTTTTAAGCCTCAAAAAAGACAAAAGGTCATCTTGAACAGCCAATCTTTAACCAAGGGCAAGTGTGAGTTCATGAGAACATTTCAGATATTCACACTGGGGTACAATGGCAAAAGCAGCTTTGCAAGCCTAGCAGGTATTTTATCTCCCCCACAATCTCTTGAAAAGACAGACTGATTCCTTTCCTAGGGACAGCAGAGAAGTGTATTAAGCTTTGGTTCATTCCCTGCATTCAGCGAAGAGAGTTTTTGGGAAAGATGCCCAGATACTATGGACCAAGTTCAGCTCCAGCGTAAACAGACAGAATTCCCACTGAAATCAATGGGAGTTGCACCTGCTGACTTTGGAGTTGAATATGGCCCAATATGTGGATACTATAAAGGTTCTGTTTCCAAAGTTTCTTCTGGCTTGTTTTATGGGAATGCAGACCTGGCGCCAGGAACGTCAGAAGACCAATAAATTCACTATGGGAACTTCCAGGCAAATGACAACTCTCTTGCACAAAACAAATCCAGAAGCTCACACGATGCTGAAGGACAAATTCTCAGTGTTCCCCCAGTTCATTTGCATGAATACCAGTTTCAGAAATGCTCCAAGAGAAGAGAATGGGGAGTGTGTGTCTGGGAGAGATACCAGGGGAAACACTTTGATTGATCTGTCCCAATTATTTGGATAAAGATTTTAATTATCCCAGCTATTTGTTAACATGCAGGGATGGTCCTAAGTTGCTAAGGAAGGTATACTACATGTATACTACATGTATACAAGCTATTTGATGGCTGTTCTCAAGAGCTGCTACGCTACATCTTCCCAATTTGGACTGAATTTTAGCTGTGACCGTCTCCAGGGGCAGAATAAAAGTACAGACAGGGCTGGAGGAGTCCATCCAGAAAAAGCAGTAGCTTGAATGTATCCACGTGGCGTTGAACACAGAGGAGTTAACAAAAGCATTATGTAAAGGAGACAGTTTGTCTCTGTTGGGGCTGGTAACCGGGATCTGAACAACTGAGACTCAAAGTCCATTCTTTGGAGTAATTTCTCTATTGTGGAACCAGTCTCCTCACACAGCACATGTGTTCTTGGCAAGTTGTTTGTAGGTAGTGGAAGAGAAAATTGAGACTGCAAATCAAGAAATTATTATCTTGGACCCCTCATATTAAAAAAAGAAAGAAAAGAGGGGTTTAACTCTTTTTAAATTCTAAACAAACCCAGAATTAGATCCATATCCTGTATTCTGATTTGACCTCCTTGAAGTTGGTATTTCTGGTTCGAGTTCATTGCATCCATACACAATTGCATCTATACCTTTGACTCATGGTTTTCAATGCAGTATTTTTCTAAACAACACACTGAGAAGGATGTAGAGCACGGGTGTTGTGCTGAACACTTGTATGTGGTATAAAAATAAGGGCAGAGGAATGGGGTAATGGCAGGGAGTGCCCAGGTGCTGATGGAAAGGTGTCTTTCAATGGAATATTGTAATTCCTTGTGTTTGGCATGCCCTGGAAAAGACCCTTTAGAAACTTCTTTTCCAAGCTGCTTGTGATTAACAACATTCTTTCCACGTCCTCCATCTCTAGACTATTCCTTCTGCTGACACTGAACCCATGTGAGTCATCCCTGTTAAAATATGTGGTGGTCATACAGTGCACCAGCGTGCACACACACACATGCACACAGAGTAAATTAGGGGAAAATTGATGTCAAGACCTATCAAGTATGAAGGGCCTTTTAAACCCAACCTTCAGAATGTGCTAATATTTACACATTCCCAAACCACCTGGAAATATGTTCCAACTGCTTGAAAACATTTTCAGTATCATTTAATGTATATGCAGCCGTTCACAGCTGTACGTTAATTTACCCTAAAATCTAATGATAATTTGCTCTCTTACACTTGGCCCAACCCTGGCTTTTTTGGGAAGTCAAAAATCCTATTTCAGACAAGAAGGATTCAGGGTTTTTTTCTTCAACAATTTTTGGATTTTTTCTTGCTTTTCATGCTGGAAATCTAGTTTATTCATGTTAAGGTTACGCTTTTTCATAATCTTCCTGAATAAAGAGTTTCCTTTCTTCTTGCAAAGGTAAGATAGTTTGGATTTCACTAGGTCTGAAGGAGCTTTGACGCTAGCGTGCCACTGAACTAATGGAAACATGAGTAAATGAAAACATATATTCATGCATGTATCAGGCACATGTAATGTTTAGGTCTTTTTATTCTGTATAGAACTCTATCAAAGATTTGGTACAAATGAACACCTACAGTCCGTAATTTAACCCAGTATTGATTTTTTTGGGGGGTTTCATTTATACATTTTGCAAAACTACAATAAATAATCTTGATTTTCATATATCCAGCTATGTCAACTGCAAATACAGAGAGAAACCCAGAAAGCCTAGAAGCATCTGTGGTTCTTTTAATTCTCCTGCAGGTAAAAGGGGTGAGCTTAAAGCTACTAGAGTCGATCTGCACCTGTATTTCTTCCTTCCCAGTAGCAATAATTACCCTCCTTATGAATGAAGTGTGACATTTAATTGCCTATAAACACATTTTAAGATCTGGGGATGGATGTTACTATTCAATTGGAAAATGCAGCAAGTTTCTTACAGGCATTGACATAATCACAGCATGCGCCTCTCGCTGCTGTCAGCATCATATTGGCCCAGAGGGCACCTGGGTGGGCCTGGTTTATGTTCAGCAGGGTTCACCTACATCTGAAATCTAACAGGTGAAAACCCAAAGTGCTCAATGCAAAACTCAGATAGTAGGGACAGATCCTTTCTGTCCGTGGGCAAACTTAACATGGGGTAGAAGTCTGATCCCTTCACCAGTTAGGTTGGTGGAATTCTTGCAGGCAGTATTACATATTAAAGGTCAACTACATGTTGATTCAAAAGAGTTAATAATACAAGATTAATAGCTGCTATAAGCATGTTGCAGACATCAGGAGTTTGTGTTATAAAATGTAATAAGCACATCAACAGATGGTCTGGTAGATGCTTATAAGCTATGCTTACAAGCAGGTGATTGACCTGTTGGACTCTGCAACAATCTCCACAACTGACTAGCCATGTATTCAAACACCTCTCAGTCATTCATTAACTCTTTGTAAACTATTTACGCACACGCCATTAATATACAGAGCGACCATGTTGCCACCGCCTGCAATGGGAGCAGGATAGAGCCCTAATTACTTGCCACACTTTATTAATCCAATACATTAAGAGTAGGCACATTTTAACATCTGTGGTGCTGGCACGGGAAAGGCAAAAGACATTGGAAGCGAATGGGAGCTGCTCCCCTACACCCATCACTTGCTTGCACCACTGCTCTCACCTTCAAGGTGTCTTTTTGGACTCATTTATCACATTCAGAAGCACAAAAGGGGAGGCAAGCCTGAGGTTTGGTAGGGGAGCGAAGCTGCCCTCGCTGTGCTGCGCCGCGAAGGCTCAGCGCAACTGCAGAGCGCATCGGCAGCCTCTTAGAACGCTGTCAGAAAGGCACAAACATCAGCATAATTTATCGGCGGCTATTTTAGGCAGGTGCACGGGAACTCTAAATATATGGCATTCACCGCTTGCTGCAGTTGCTATGGATATGATATCTCAGGCCTGTAACTAGGGTTATAAACGCTGTTGTGTGCTTATTATTGTTGTTGTTATTAAAACATGAATTTTATAGTTATTCCTGCTCTGCTGCTGCCCCTAAATCGTCCATGTAACTGCATATTTCTTTGATTGAAGGAGGGACGTGTACAGGAAAGAAGTAATAAACAATGCCCTTTCTTCCCTGTTGCTTTTTCTTTGCTCCAGAAAGGACCAATCTTGAGCCACTGTTTGCAGTACTATTAGGGCCAGGAGAATTGGAAATCACCCAGAGCCAAGGAAGCGTACCTTGTTTGGGTCTGTCTGGTCAGTATTCTGGTACGGAGAGGGACTTTTTACAAGGGCATGTAGTGACAGGACAAGGGGGAATGGTTTTAAACTGAAAAAGGGGAGAGTTAGATTAGACATCAGGAAGAAGTTCTTTACTGTGAAGGGTGGTGAAGCACTGGCACAGGGTGCCCAGAGAAGCCGTGGCAGCTCCATCCCCGGCAGTGTTCAAGGCCAGGTTGAATGGGGCTTGGAGCAAGCTGCTCTAGTGGAAGGTGTCCCTGCCTGTGGCAGGGGGCTGGAACTGGATGAGCTTTGAGATCCCTTCCAACTCAAAGCATTCCATGATTCTATTGAAGTCTTGCACATATCAGCATCCCTTTTCTTTCTTCCATTTATCTTAAGATGCTGGCCTCCTACAGCTGCAGGGGTTCTGCTGTTATGGAGAGATGGCTGCTCTCTGCCCAGCATTGCAGATCTGGGAGAGAAGGCTAGTGATGGAGAGGCTCTACAGGCACCTTGACCACTGCAGAGGAGTTAATGGCAATCTGCACACCCAGGGTCCATCAGAGTGAGTGCTGTGTGTCTGTCCCCTTGCCAAGAGGAGACTGAGCATTTTCCTGCAGTCGGGAGCCCGTGAAGGTCATTGCTATGTGATGCAAGTCACAGCAGAGCAAAAAGGGGCAAACGTGGTAAAAATGGGCCATCCACATTTTGCCTAACATTGAAGGGCTTATTATGAGCTTATAAAATGCAGTTTATAAGCAGAGATTTTTTGGGGAAAAGGCATTAAGTTCAAGGATTTGTATGTGTCCTTCAGGTGTACAAATCACACTCACCCAAGCTGGGTAAAATACGTAATTCCTATCCAGCACACTTACCTACCCAGATCTGCCTACAACAGCTTGAAACAGAGCCTGAACAAGGCGATCAAGCAACATCAGGAGCCCCTGGAGAAGAGGAGGTGGCTTCAATGGGTTCTTTCTGCAAGACGATGCAAGGAGCTGCAGGGACCTTCAAAGAGGCAGACGGAGGCAATGCTCCGTGACGGCTGACCTTCGTCCTGGGGAGCTGACACGGTTGGAGGAGGCAGGAGAATAAATTTCAACAGCTCCCTTACTCCAGTAATACAGAATGTTCAGATGCTTAAAGGTTATGACAAGCCAGCGTCTGGTAAAGAGGTCAGTCTGCCCTGAAAGTGGTGCAGAAGCCAAAATAAAGTCTAGTCAAGCCTATGTGGAGTACGAGCACTGAGGCAGGGAAAATAGTGAGGCCCCTTTCTCCCCAGTGGTGGCCCCCAGAAAGCAGCGGTAAGGCTGCTGTTAAAGTTGAAATATGGCTGAGTATTAGGATATTTGCCTTGGGCAGATACATGTTTTGAGAGACCGGGGTCAGTGGCTGTTTTAACCGCGTTGTTTCATCCCCACTGCCACACTTCCTGAGCTTTCCACTTAAGCGGCATTTTAAACAGGACGCAGGTATGCTGGTGGCATTCGGCATCACACTCTGGAGGGTAAAATGTGTGTGTGTATTCATGTGTTTCTTTCTGTCCATCTGTCTACCTCAAGGACCATAAACCAGCAGTGGACAAAGGGGAGAGATGAAGCCCAGTGCAAATGGAGATGAAGAATGATTGTAGAGCCAACAGGACAGAGGAAAAAGTAATTTTCTACCACCAGGCAAGATAGAGTCATGACAAAATGATTTCTTACAGTAATGAAAATCATAGCTTAGACTTTATGTGCAAAAATAAAGAAGGGGAAAGCTTTGCACAAATCTGGACACGCAATATACACTGAACAGTGCATACTTTGTTTTTGAAATGTCTTCTTTATTATTGGTGGCCTCACGCAGGATATGTTGCCAAGGATGGGGACCCCAGTGAATTGCAGGCAATAACAAAAGAATGGTGACTTCTGCAGTTTATAGCTGAGGTGCTATGCAGGAGGCAGAAAAAGTGGGAATGAGGTGGAAGTTGGTGGGAGAATGACCTGCCAAAATAATCAAGTAAGAAAAAACTGGAGGGGTGGTTTCCCCAAATCTCAGCAAAGATTGCAAATGGCCACAACTTGGGAAACCTTCTCCTCACACATCCTTGATGTATTCAGACGGACTTGGGGGGACTATGACCCATAGGAATTCTGCATTTTGGCCACCTCATTTAATCCCCTTTTGGGCTGGGTATTTTTATACCCAGTCAGTTTTACTTTCTTGTGATGAAGTTCCAGCAAAACATGTTTAATCACTTCTCAATCCAAAGAAAGGTTTAAGCTATTTGAGCTGCTTTTAGCATCTGAGTGGTGTTCAGCCATAGGATGCTGGATCCGGGTTCCCAGTAAATAAAAACTTCTCGTATCAATATGATATGATTCATATCAACCATTTTATCACCATTCATATCAACCTCCTTTGCGCAGGTCTATAGATAAAAGCAGAGGCAAACAGTGTGGACAAGAATATAGATTTCAACATGAAGCACCTTTGCACATTACCATGAAAACTAACTTTAATTTGACCAGATTGTAACTGTTTAATTTTGCACATGGTGCATGTAGTGCAGTTTGCCCGAGGTTTCCACCATCAAAGACATGACCACGCTGTGGTTGTACATGTCAAAAAACCCTGTCTCAAATACTTCCACTGAAAATAACAGGACCACTCTTGGATAAAGATATCAAAATACGGGATCTGAATCTGATTTAAAGTGTGCACTGAAGCTAAGAATGTGTATGTGCATGGCTGGCACTGAGACCTGCTGAAGATGTGAAAGGATAAGGACAAGGCACAGCTCTCCTGTTAACCTTTAAGAGTACAGAGCTATGGGAACCTCAGCATTCACAGACAAAGGGCTTCTTCCCATGTATGTCCACAGCACAAAAAGGTAAAGACATCCTGGCAGAACCCAGCCAAATCATTCCAAATGTGAATTTCACATTGGCAGCTTGGGAGATGGCTGAGCATCCATGGGGATGGAGAGCACTGTGAATGCCACCAGTTCAACACTGTGCTGCTTCCTTTTGAAATAAACTGACAGATTCCAGAAACAAACTATTTTATGATGCTTATAGGACTGTGTTTATAAGAAACTGTAATCTCTTTGGGGCACAGGACATCTTCTTGTTCTCTGCTCATAGGGCACCCAGCACATAGCGCTTGTATCCAGTGCAATGTGCTTGTCCATGACTTGCCCTATTCGTCAAAGCAATGAAAGAAAGGCTATTTTACAATAATAAAAGTTCTTTATGACAGCAGAATGATAAATCATAGGCACCCAGTTCCCACTTCAGCTCTGAGTGTACACAACAATACATTAATTTGTAAATAACCCATTACAATTTATTCTGCATCAATGCCATAGTAGGCAGAGAAAGGACAGTTGTTCTGCTCAGTATCTGGCACTAATAGCAGGCATAGCAATAATAAAAATGTACTGGACATGAAGATTTTTCTAGTACGATTTAACTGAAGCCTTTAAAGCCCATGTGCAGTTGATAAAGTCTATGGTAGACACGTGCATGGCATTCCAGGACAGTTTTATATGTAAATGCCTGATTTTCTTGCACTGAATCTCAAGAGGGTTGTGCTACCAACCTAACAGACATTCACCTATGCTTTGACTTGCTGAATTATTGACACAGTCCTGGATACATGTGTACGTGTGACAATTCTGCCCCTATTGTACTCAGTGAGGATCTCCCCCCCCGACTTCTGGTATCCAGAATAAAACCTTTTCATCTTTCCTAAGGGGCATGAGAGCTAATGTGTAACTAAGACAATAATACTGGACCTGGTAGTTCAGTAATAATAATTCTGACATGGTAAATAGCGTAAAAATGGATGGAAAAACAAGAAGAAAACCATGTAAAAGATTGGAAAATGATATAGTAACATAACTAAAGGCCATTTTAATACAAGATGTTCATGAAGAATTTCGGCTTAAATGTAAAAACTTTTGACGTTTACGTTAATAATGTGATATTTGTGTGTTTCTATGTAGCTTTTTTTCAAACGAGAAGATAGCTAATAATCACAGATGTCTGCTTTCTTATACTCCATCATCATTTTGATATCTCCCCATGCCAAAGTATTGCAACAAATCTGTTATTACTCAGGCCATCCATATGCCATGCAGCATGGCCACTATGAGCTTTGTGAAACAGTGGGAACATGGCCCAAGTTTTCCATTCCCTACAACTCATCCCATCTTTCCACATGTGCAGCCTGCGTGTACAACGTCATTGTAGGACATTACTGAATGGTGGGGGAATGTGCATGAACAGTGTTGGAGGGGTTCCTGAAGACTGCGGGTATGGAAGGGGTTTGGTCCCACAGGTGAGCCAAGCTTTGGCATTCCCTTGCTCCTGCCTCAATTGCATCCCTCGGCCCTTTGGCTGTGCACAACCCAGAGGAGCAACTGGAATTAAATGCAGTAATTTCTGTGTCCAGCTCCGGAGTCCTCAGTACAGGAAAGACACGGACCTGTTGGAGAGGGTCCAGAGGAAGGCCACAGAAATGATCAGAGGGTTGAAGAACCTCTGCTTGTGAGGAATGGCTGAGAGAGCTGGGCTTGTTCAGCCTGGAGAAGACTCCAGGGGGATTTTATTGTTGCCTTTCGGTTCTTAAAAGAGGCCTACACGATAGACGGGGAGAGACTTCTTATCAGGGCCTGCTACGGTAGGGCAAGGTGTGATGGTTTTCAACTAAAAGAGGGGAGATTCAAGCTGGATGTGAGGGCAAAGTTTTCCACACTGAGAGCAGTAAAACACTGGCACGGGTTGCCCAGAGAGGTGCTGGATGCATCATCCCTGGAGACATCCAGGTCCAGGCTGGATGTGGTTCTGAGCAACCTGGTCTAGTTGAAGATGTCCCTGCTCATCGCAGGGGGGTTGGATGGGATGTCCTTTGAAGGTCCCTTCTAACCCGAACCATGACCGAGCAGACCACGTGGAAACCAAAGCTGCGCGTTTCTCTTCCCTCCTACCTCCCCGTTCCCGTTTAAACGGTTTTCCCCCATTTCAGCACAAACACGGAGCTGTTTCCACCACCGGCACGGTCACTCCCCGGGCTCTCCCGTCCCGCAGGACGCTCGCTGCAGCCACCAGGCCTCCACCTCCCCCTCCGCCCGCACGCCAGGCCCGCAGCAGCCCTGGCTTAGAGCCGCTCCGCTCCGCTCCGGTTCCACCGCTCCGCCTTTTGCTTCGCGCCCGCTCGCGCCCCGCCGCCGCCACCGCCTCCGCGCGCGCCGCCGCCGCCGCCGCCGCCTGGGCCTGGATTCCTTTTATTTCTTATTATTTTTCATTTTTTGGAGAGGAAAGGGGGGAGAAAGAAGGAGCCTGTGGCAGCGGCGCTGAGGAGAGGAAGAGGAGGAGTGAGGTGTGTGTGTGGTGGTGGTGGTGGGGGAAGCCTTTTTAATTCATTTTCGATCCAAACCCTGCGTTTGGAGCCTCTGCAGGCAGCCGGACTTGCGGCGGTGGTGCTGTGGGTGGTGGTTGTGCGTGCGGGGTGTTCCCCCCCCTTCCCTCCCCTCGCTGAGCGGGGAGAGCAGCCGCGGGGATCCCGCCCGGGCAGCCCCGTCCCCGCGCTGAGGGACGGCCGGGGAAGCTGCTGTTGTTTTGTAATAAGATTGCCTTGGGTCGCACCCCCTCCTCCTCCTCCTCCTTTTCCCTTTCCCTCCGCGGCCCTCCCAGTTTTTTTGTGTCTCTCCGTGTGTGTGTTTGAAAATGGAGGTGGAAGATGCAGACTGCCAGCCCCGATGTGCCTCATGTTCGCGGCTCCCGTGCACCACGTACCGCTGCCGCCAGCGCTGAGGGAAGACGGCGGCGCCCCCCGCCCGCCGACACGGAGCCCGCCCCGGAGACAGCGTCGCCCCGGGGCTTTTCATGCCTTGTTGTTGTTGTTGTTGTTGCCGTTAATACATCTTGAATATCGGGTGTATTTTTGGTGTGGTTGCTCCGGAAGATCAACACCCAGGGACCTCAAAAACCCCTCCGGTTTTGCCAGTCCGAAGGGGCTTGTGTTTTTTTCTTCGATTCTTGGAGGCAACGTGGATTTATTTATCCAGCCCCGTTTACTCGTCCGCCTTTTTGCCTCCTTCGGTATTTTTAGAGGACGGGGAGAGACAGAGGAAAACGAACAATTTTGGACTCTTTTTGTCGTTGTTTTTGTTTTCGGAAAGGGGGATTTTGTCCAATTAAAGAAAGAGGAATGAAGTCTGGCGCTGGAGGAGGGTCCCTCGCCGTCGTCTGGGGGTTTCTGCTCGTCTTCGCCGCACTTTGTCTGTGGCCAACAAATGGGGAAAGTGAGTACGGTGCTTGTCGGACGGGAGGGGGGCATAGGGGTGTTGGTGGGGGGCCCCCTGAACGTGTGAGGGGCTGCTGGGGGGGGGGGGAAGCAGCGAGAGGGTCCCTGTGTGTGGAGGGGATCGGTGGAGAAGGGGTTCCTCTGTGTCTGAAGGGGTCGGGGGGGGGGGTGTCCCTCAGTGTCTCTGTGAGGGGGTCCCTGTATGGATGTGTGTGAGGGGAGCTACCGAGGGGGGGGTCCCTGTGTGTGTGTGTGTGCAGGGGCGTGTGTGAGGGGCTGCGGGGCCCGCGCCGTTTCCCGCCGCCGAGCCGGTTTCGCCGCTGCCCGCGGGGATGTGCGTGTTTTGGTCCGGTTACGCTGCTGCTCCCCGGCACGTTGAATAACCCGGGGCTGCTCCCCCCATCCCTTCCTTCTCCTGAGGGGGGGGCGGCTGGTTTTACACCCGGGGCTCGCAGAGCCGCAGCCCCCAGCCCGGCTGCCGGGTCGTGGTGCCCGCCCGAGCCCTCCTTTGTGTTCCCCGCACCTGACCCGCACTGCTGCTCTCCCCTCCACAGCACGGTGCGGTGCTCAGCCCTCCGCAGCCAGCGCTGCGATCTGCGTAGTAAACACTCGCAGGCTGGGAAAGACCTTTCCCCGCATGGAAAGAGCTTGATCTTTGTCAATATTTATAGGCCGTATGCAATAACCTGCCATAGCGAGTGAAGAATTCCTGGAAATAAGCGCCTTGCCTGCCTTTTATTGCCGCTTTACTGCCGAGGGTTTCACCCTCGCCGCTCGGGGTGCGGGCTGACGGTGGCATCCCGCAATCTAAAGGTCACAGTCTGGTAGTGTTTATTTTCTTAGAAGTTAATTTACAGGTCGGTACTTTACGTTTGTGCATTGATAGAAAGGTTTGATGGTGGGGCTGCGTTCTCAAAGGTGATTCTATCTTTTTAAGGCAGCCGTGTTGCATCGAGCATTAAGGTTTGTGCCGCTGACTTGCAGAGTGCGACCTGCTTCCTCCGTGTGTGCGGGTTCTGCACCGAGAAGGCGGCTGCTTGTGCGGGACGGGGGTGCCCGCATCCCTCCTGCCCTTCATCGCGTCCGACTGCCTCGCTTGGCAGTTGCAAAAGCCCTGACTTTTGTTTTTGTGCGTTTCAAACCTGTGGTTCTGTTGCAGTGCCCGCCCCTTTCGGGCGCAGGGGGAAATAAAGGGGGCAGGGATGGCTGGCGCTGCGATGGATCAGCCTGCGATCATCACCACATCCATCCCGGTGCTGGGCGGTGTGTCGGGCTCACGATGGGTTGAGGATCTCCCGCATGAAATGAGCTTTCCCGTGTTTTCTGGAGTGTCTCTATAGGCAGGGAGATGGTAGCTTTGGAGCCCAACCATTTTAAAACCGGCTTCCTCTGTCCTTCGGCGTCTGCCGGAGCAGGGTTGATTCTTTATCTTGATGCTTTAATTTCTTATGCTGTGTGTTTTCAACATACTCCTTGAGCTGTTGTTGTGTGGCTCTCGCTTTCAAAAGGGAAAGGGAGGGAGAGATCAATTTTGCACATTTTATATATAAAGGGAAAGAAATCAGCAACTAGAAAGGCTTCTCTAAAAGCAGTTTAAGGTTGAGAAGAAAGGGAAGTTCTTTGGATGCACTGACGGTGAGGCAGACTACAGAAAAAAGTGAGCAAGGAGCTCATACATGGAGCCTGTAATGCGTGTTGAGTAATATTGTGTTTCATTAGCCAGTGAATGCCAATTACCTCCTTGCAAATTAAGGCCCAACTTAGGCTTTGCGTTGTAGTGGCAGGGCCAGCTAGGGCTGGAGAATCACAGCCTTGCTTCCACGAGCTGAACTTTATATCTAGAGCTGTTTTCAAGAGAGAAGATTAATCTCTTAAGTTGAAAAGGAAGACCTTGGTGCCCTTATTCAGGGAAGGGCTTGCAAAGCATTATATTGAATGCTTTGCATAGGGAAACAGCGCAGGAGGAGAAGATCCTGTATATCCTTCAAATGCTGGGATACACGCTTACAGTTTTTTTCTTGCCTTACCTGGTATAGAATACCTTGAAATAGAAGTGCTTGCCCAGCTCTGGGAATGAAACAGTGCAGAAACAATATGTTAGGGTTTTAGGCTGTAGTTCTCCGAAGTGTTTGTGGTTGCCACTTAGCTAAAATGACCCAATTAAGAACCTTCCAAATGAAATATCTTCTTTTTCAGATCTAGGCATTTAAATATGGGAAGATATGCTGAAAAACTTGTCTTAGCTGAATGCTGTCTCTAATTGATCGCCTTTGTAGTTTACAGTTTAATAGCCTTTGTTTTCGCGAGTTATTGCTGAAAGAATTTTGCTGTTAGGGGGAAAAATGATCTCCAGAGCAGATGTTTTGCATCTCTTCATATTCTTCCCTCTCCCCACAATAGTGGAAGGAAGATTAATCTTAATTTTTATTTGTTTTTCATATATACTGTGTCATAGCTAAAAGGCACTTCCATTTTCGGTCAAACAAGCAAGGCATTCCTAAATAGGAATACAAAGGAGTTACAACTGGAGGGGAGAGACCCATCCCTTTAATGCTAAATGATATAAAATCTTTTCGTGGTTATGGGACAGAAACCTCTTTAAAATGCAGGTAACTTCAGTGGAAAGTGTCCGATTCAAAAACTGGCATTAAAAAATCCTGAGAATTTCCTGAGATTTTGTTAGGACGGCACAGCAATGAAAAGAAAAAGACCCTTTGTTAAGATAAAGTATGTGCTGGTGCAACAGTGCATTTGATTTGTAAAGCTACAACTGTTGGAGGCTGTTTCATCCTAGGGGTGGGTTTAAGATGCAGTGTAAACACTGTTTTCTTCCTTTCCTGCCTTGAGCATGATGGGGTTTTGATTTTCACCCATGTGTATATTTACGAAGGGAATGTCTAGAAGGGAATGGGTTAAACATTTAGGGTAATAATGGTTTTAAGTCTGGTAATACTTCAGAGTGATAGGTATCTTGATGGATCTGTTCATGTTAACTCTGAGCTTTTGTTTGTCAGTCCAGGCTATATTTTATGTTCCTGATGTTAATAAGCAGTAGCTCATGCTGTACGTTTAATCCCTCTCCCAGGTTGCTTAGTAAAAGCCCTCATGACCTCCTGAATGTCAGCGTTACATACACCTTAGCTTTCACATCAGCGTTTCCCTGTACGCCTCGTGGTTAGTGAATGTTGTTAAATGGGAGTTCAAGAATTGCTTCTGTAATTGAGGTGGTGAATAGAAAATGCCAGAATGTTTAAGGAATTGGTGTCAGTTGGGTTCACCAGAGAGAGGAGAGGAGGAAAGTGTTGAGGGCATGCTGGTGACTGGCGTCCATGGGAAGGAGCGCTGAGCCAGGCAGTACTTTGGCTTTTTTGATTGTGTTAGATTGTACTTTCAAAGCGTTTCCCTACCAGAACTGGAGCAAAGGCTTGCATGACTCAGAAACTGAAAGGGTTAGGAAATGGTAGTGACTTAGCTAATATCAGGCAAAATGCATTGAGAATGTGAGAAAGCAGTGGAATGGGTGTGGAAGGAAGATGATGTGTGTTAGAAGATTCTGTGCTGAACCAACGTTTGAGAGAGAGAAATACTGTTCTTTGTGTAAAGGGAAGGAAATTTAACCTATTTCTGAAGTATGTTGTGAGAAGTGAGGAAAGGAAGGGGCTGCAGAGAGCAAGGGGACAGATGAATCAAATAGTTTCAGTTCAGGACAACAGGAGGCATGATTTGTTGGGTTTAAGAGGGAAATTGCTGAGATTTGATGAATGCCTGTGTTTAATTTTTATGTCAGTTTTTCCCTGACCGGTTGTGCTTTCAAGCTAATCCTAGAGTGTAATTACAGCGCAACTCCAGTGACACTGAAATAGTTGTCATCTTGAAATGTAACATGTGAAATCCGGTGTTGAGGAATTTCCATGTGATGATTTTTGAATTTATCTTCATTGGCAAATAATTCGTTTCTACCAGTATGTGTTACCTTGGGAAAAGTTGTTTCAAATCCTGTTTGATTTTCTGCTAAACTGGCATTTACTAAGAAAATCTTGGAGGAGGAGGTCTTCAGTGAGGAGATTTATGTTCTTTAAGCATCTACCACTTAGAATTAAAATGTATTTCAGGGCTGAAACTGTTAACCTGAAAGGACAATTTTAGTTCATGTTTAACTGAAGCTTTTTTTCTCTTCCCCAATGTATTTTTTCCCCCTCTTTACTCTGAGGTAGATTTTACCGGCGATCACTGAAACTATGAACTTGGTGAGACCAGAAGAGGCAGTTTTGTTAAATGATTAATTATATTGTGTGTGTATTTCATCTGTGTGAATTGTGAGCTACCGCAGACTTCATTGTAGAGAAGTTTGTTTATGTTCCTGAACTTTGAGAGAGGGAGGAAATAATATATGCAGGAAACCTGTTTTTCTCACACTGGATGTTAACTTTATGATCCCACACAGAAAACAACTTATCTAGCTCATCATCTGTAATGGCTCCAAAGTTCATAACTTACAAAATGCACTGAATTAAATTATTTAAATCAATGTAGGGTGTTTATCTGGATTATCTGTAGTTAAATTAATAAACTGCTTGAGCATTATTTTACTCCCTTGAAAAGGCGATGACTGAGAAGTGATGGCTACTTTCTGAATAAGTTCTTCAAACTTTTGCTTATGAAATAGAATAAATTCTTCCTTGGATTTTGGTGTAAAGCATTTCCCATTTGGAAGTGCTTTGTGATGTTATCAATTAGCAGCTGGTTTTTATTCCTATGTGTGAGCGCACACACAGGAATGGGTAAACTGCATTTGTTATTGAAAACTATTGTGTATGCTGGGTTTTACAAAAGCTGCAGTTTGAGTAATTGTCTCGAGAGTCTCATAATTAAAGTTGCTGCAGGTTTGTAGGTTCAGTTTATTTCAGATCTTTCTGACTGAATTGAGCTTTTAAGGTTTTAAGAGTTCTGTGTTCAGAAAGACTTTAGGAATGCCGTGATGTTTGAAAGGGAGAAATACTGTTTCACTATTTTGATATATTTGATGTGTATAATTTTTCTATCACTAAATTGTATAGACAGCTTCTTTGTGTAGGTTACTTGGTTTAGTTTATGTGATTTAGGAAAGCCACTTTAAAAAGAATAGTTTAATATGGTTTTTTCTCTTATTGTACAAAAGCTAAATTCGACAAACAACACTGATGAAGACGCATTTGTGATTGTTAGCCAGCCTGTCTTGTGTGTGTTTTTTTTTTTTTGGTCTGGGTTTTTTCCCTCTTAGCCAAGTCATGACAGGTACAATCTGGACGGATTTCTGTAGTACTATATTTGTCTTTTTTTGTGTCCAGAGCTGTCTGAGACAAACTCTGAGGACCGACAAATGATTAGCAACATGCAGTGTTCATTCATGTATTTCTGTGCTCTGCAAACAGAGCTTTACCAATTCCTTAAACTCAGAAATAGGCTCTAGTTCCTTTACACAGGACTTGTTTTTGCTTAAGAAGTTTGATAATAGTTTGGCTTACTCATTGCTTAAGGAAATACATTCTGTTAAACCATGGAAACACATTCTGTTAAACCATGGTGTCAGTATGGTGGTGTTCTGGGAAGGTTTAACTTGCCTTCATCACTGAGAGTTTTTCTTTGCAAATGCCAAATATGAGCAGTTCCCTAAGGGTACCTTTCAAGACACCAATTAACTTCTTCAGTGTTGATATCCCCAAGAAGTTGCTGTTGTGGCACAATATTATTAAAAACATGCTGAAAAGCAAAATCTGTTATTTATTTACAGATTGATTTGCATACAATTTGTAAGCATCAGTAGAATATAATTTTATTCATTGATTTTTGGAATATCCAGATGTGAACATTTCCTGCTACTCTGTTCCTTTCTTCATAAACCTGATGGTATGAGCACAAATAAGCATCTACATGTTTCAGTGACTCCCCGGGTAGTTTTCCAAGGATACTTGTCTTTGACCTACCCAGTGGGAAGGGACCTTGCACTCAATAAAGTACCAAGATTATTCCTCTAGAGGAACAAATCCACTAGTAAATATTTCAGTAGAACAGCAAATGTGTGCTTTTGTAGCAGCACAAACTAATGTTAATAACAACTTAGAGGAATAATTCATGTTAAGATGGTCGTTGAAGAGAAGTGCTAACCAGGTTGTTCCTCAAGAGCTTTATGCTGTGCTGTTGAGTAAAAAAAAGTGTGTATTATACAAATAAGAAACTTCTAAAGCAGGAGCTGAACTGCACATGTTATATGTTTTACTGTAATAGTTTATAAAACAAGTGTGTGTCCTGCTTTTGTGAATACTTAGTTTGTGAAGATGTATGTGTTGGGCAAGTCCAGTCCACTGACCTAATGAGTTTGTTTACTGTGTGTTGCTAGTGAAGCAGATTATTACTGAAACAGCTCTGTGACCAGGCAGAGTGAACGTTATCTGCAGACCTCTTATTGGTGCCATTACATGCTGTAAAGATAGCTCTGTTTGCTTGGAAGCTGAGCATCAACCGATGAAAACACTTTCTCTTAGCATGTGGGCTTTTTTGGGAGTTCTTTGCTGAGCATCCCTTCTCCCTGCAGCGGGGAGCAGTGTCAGAATGTGACATCAGGCAAATGTAGATAATGTTCAGAATTCTTAGTGCCAGAGGCAGGCACTTCATGTGTGTGTGTGTTCCTCTGATGTTGGGTGGGTGGTGTGGGTCATTTCTACTGGTTGTTTCTAGAAGCTTTGTACTTTTTTCCTTCAATAAGAACAGTTCACATATTAGTATACTTAAGCCAGCTGCTTCCACAGTTGTGTTCAAATAGCAGAGGGTTTGATTGGAGGCAGGAAAGAGGAATTTTTTGAAGTTGAGAATGCATGAAATGAATACATGCTGAAGTACTTGGAGATCCCTTGCACTTTACCAGAGAGCAGCTTGCTTGAATGAAAGGTACTGTACCTGCTGTTAAGTTTATAAACTTGGTTTATACAGATTACTTTTTAAATTATTCATGATGCTACATTACAAGTATATCTGACAGGTTTAAAATAAATGGCTTGATGGTAAGAGGGAGCATGCATAAATTAGAGCTGGGATAATGTGTTCTTTGAAGTATCTCTTCCATTTGTTACTACTGGAATACAGTAGGTAGCTGCAGCTGAATGTGTGATTCTCAAGTACGGAGTACATCATTATCTTCAAACTGTGTTATAGTGGCAGTTCTTATATAAGATAGATGAGATGAAGTGGCAGGAGGACTGAGGTGCTCGCTTTGTATTTAGTTATAGACGTGTTGCTGCTCAGAGTATTTATGAGCTGAAACTTCTGTAGGCACAGCAGCTGAACGGGTCTGCTGGTAGCTATGTTTGGTGGGATTGGGATAGCATCACATTGTTTTATTTACTCTTTTATTGTTAACATTGCTGGGGGTTTGTAAGAAGTGCTGCAGCAAGGTGCTAGGAGGTTTTCCCTTATATTTAGTGGGGTGTGATATCTGGTTTGCTTATGGATCATGGTATTTGGCTTGAGAAAGCTTCCTGATAGGTATGCACAGGAAAACTTCACAGGAGCTGAACTGTTGTATTTGGAAAAGGTTATTGGTGGGGAGGGAGGTGCAAAGGTAGCTTCCCCAAGCATGAATTGACACAGTGTTGCTTTTCCTCATTGTGAAACTTGTTATATTGGAGGAGCGAGCTTCCAAAGTAGTTTGTGGTGTAGAAGAAACCCCGAAATGGTGTGGGATAGAGCATCCCTCAGAAATAATCAGAAATTTCTCTGGAAGTGGAAGGTGGTCTTAAAGAGATGGATAGTTCAAGTCTGAAGTCTTAATCAAACGGGAGCAGTGTTTCGGAGAGAGGTCTGGTAACAGCTGCTCCTGGAAACAGTCTATAACCAAACTTTTAACAGAGGATTGGCTTGGACTTCGGAAGAGCTTTATCCCTGGATCTCACTGAGGTGGTTTCTTCATTATTTGCATTGGCTTCGGTTGAGAGTCATCTCCACGTGTTGTCTTTCTAAAGATAGTACTCTTTGCTTCCTTGCCACTCATCACATCCCCTTGGGTCCTTCTGTGTGAGAGTAGTATGTACCTTGAAAGGCTTAAAAGCACATGGCAGACACCTCGCATGAGGAGAAAAGGCACTGGCACTGCGCTGTAGGAACAAACACGCATTTGCACAGTTCAGCTGATCCTAGAGTAACATTTGGCTGTAGTGTTAGAGTTGAAATCATGATGGAAATACCACGTTTGTTCTGTCACTTGTGCTCTTTGCCAGTGCAGAAATTACTTTTATTGTAGTGTTTTTGTTGCTTTCTCATGGGGCTTTTCATGTGTAGTTAAATAAACTGTTATTTTCTCTAGTCAAATTTTGTGTATCCCACTGGGCGTTTGGTTTGCTTCCCAAAATACTGATGGGGTTAAATAGTGTGGATTGTTCTTGTTAAGCTTTCAGGTGGCTCTACCTTTCTTTTCATTGAGGACTAGTGTCAAGAGTTAAGATGATGGCACAAACTGTTAAGAGTTCAGAGACCCACTGGGATGGAGCAAGAAGCCCAGTGGAATTGCGATGGTGCCTGGCCGCCACGATGGGAATTTTAGCTGCTGCTTCTCTCTGGTTGTTCTGTATCCCCAGCAGGTGGAAGCAGCTTGTGGTTCTGTATTGATTGCAGTCAGCATCTTTCAGTTTGTTGTGGCTGAAGCTTCTTCTATTCCTTTTTTCTTCTTTCCACTCCCAAGATGGATGCACATCTTATTGGTCCTTTGCAAATGTCGTGTTTCCTGGTAACTATGGGGGGAAAGAACACCCAGCTGTGTTGACATGCATATAGGTTGCTGTTACTGTTTGTACTTTGCTCTTCTTCCCCAGACCTGAGAAGTGTTGAGGCTGAGAGAAGGAAAGATGCACAATTCAAGATCCTTCGTGTGTGAAGGATGCCAGAAGTTGGAGGGCCTGTTAGTTTTGTTGCTTGTGCGCCTTGGATATGGAGATTTTGGTTTGAAAAGTTACATTGGTGTTTGCTTGCAGCTCTTCAGTGGCTACACTCATGAAGGAGGTTTGGTCTGGGCAGTTGTCACTGTATGAAAGAGCAAAAATGGGGTTAAAGAAAAGCGTATTTGTTGTTCCAGACTTGAGACTTGGCTTGGTGTGAGACCGACTTGAGCCTGCCTGGGTCCTGTCTGAGTGACTGAAGGTTTTGATTGTTTGTTTGTCTGTTTTCTTTTTTGCTTATGTGCTAATAAAATGTTTGTGTTTTTGTCACATTTGAGTGGGCTGACTATGTGGACAAATGTTTTCATTGATATGGTTTCTCCACAAGAGGCATATAATAATGTATTTAATAATTAATTTAGGTTGTGAGAGTCCCTTTTAAAACTCAAGCTTGCATGTGCTTCCATGGGTTGTGATTCTAAGCTGTGACCAGTGTTACTGGTGAAGGAACAAAGGTCCTTTCAAGTTGGTTGTTGCTATCCTACAGAAATAAGGCACAGACAGAGAAATGCATTTGAGTGTGCTGTATATGTGATGGTGGCCTGTGCTTCAGCAGAAACACATGTGAAATGGACATCTGTTTTTAGATGGTTTGTGTTTTGAGTATCTCTTTTGGTAGTTCATTGTTTAAACAAACATGTTGCATTAGCTGTAAGGCCTTAGTGCCAAATGCCCACTGATGAGATGTATTAGGGTTTTGTTGTTCCCAAGCCTCTCTGAGAAGCAACAGCTTTACAATTCAACACATTTGAGGAAGATTACAGAAAGAATTTGGGGTGGATCACAATCAGCACTTCAAAAGCAATAGCTTTGGAGTAACTGCGCTATAACACAGCACAGCCCATGGAAAAACACCGTCATCTTAACAGATGCAGTGTTATTTTGGAGATTCCACTGTATAAATACATGGACTGTGGTTAAATTGTGATGGCAACAGATGCAATCTCAGTTCTCGATTCTTTCATCTCTTTAATATTTAAAGATACTCCACGAAGTAAAAGAAGAAAACAACATCAAAGCTGAGAATTTGCCTTCTGTAAATTGTTGGGGTTGCACCTTTTGGGCCTTGTTTCATTTCAGATATGTCACTGCAGATTAGATTTGGGCTGAGTGAATGCTCATCTCTGTGAGGGAGTCTGTGCAAGTGCTGCTACTCACGGCTTATTGTACAATTTGCATATGAATGGAAGTATTCAGCTCTACTTAAGAAATGTCAGCAAGATTGAAGTCAGAGTTGGTTAACCTGGTAAAAAGATATTTCCAGTATTTTTCATGAAAGAAAGTGATACTATGAAGACAAGAATTACACATTCCACTGGCTAAGCCAACATTGTCTGAGGATTTTCGTGGTGATTTTGTAGTTGCTATCGGTGGCTTTATGTTTAAATTTGTCCTGCAATATGTTGCAGTGTTTGAGAGGAGGAGAATCATAATGCAGGAATCAGATGTTGTATTGTAATGCCACGCAGTTGTGTTCACATGTGTTTTTCTTTCCAGATTTGGTTTTGTTTAAATACTGATTTGACAAGTATAAATTGAGAGCAAGGGTCTATGTTTTTGTGAACAGCAAATAAAGCATAGCAAGATATTGTTGTCACTGCTTTCACCTCTGTCCACCCACTAGCTGGGGAGAGAAGCCTGAAGTTACATGCTGTAACTGGATTTTAAAAAGGGACCAGATAATTTTTGTGAGCAACAACACTGGTAGTCATGCATGCTAAAATAGGGAGTGATCACATCTCGTGCTTCAGAAGCTGACAGTGTGCAAGGGTTGGGGAGAAATTGTATTCCTCCTCCGGGTGTTTGTATTTCCCTCCCTGTTTGTAAAACACAAAGAAGTGCTGTTCTGGAGGGATTGTAAAGTGCTCTGTGTATGGAACACTTGACGGGACTTCAGATGCTGGTGTGACACTGTCCAGGTGAAGGCACATTCACTGGGAAGCTGTGTGTTGTCAGGCAAAGTATGCAGAAGTATGAGGATGGGGGTGTTGGAATTGGCTGGCTGATAAGGAGATAGTGTATTACACTAAAAATAAACCCCAGATCTTCACAAGTGACTGTTATGATTACCTGGTGTCACATACAGATAGAATGAAGCAGAAGTTGAGGTGGTTTGAGCATGGTTTGGCCTCCCTGCGCGGCTGTCCTGTGATGCTGTCCATTTGTTCCATAGGGTTTTCCTTTAGGAGCAGCACTCACGGAAGTGTGCAGATATTCAGTGTTTTCATGCTCGCAGCCACAGGCCTTGTTTACTGTGGTATCAAACTACTGTTCTGACCTCAGGATGACTGTCACTGCTCACAGTGTCTCATGCCTCAAGCTCATCTGCAGACACCCTTGCAGCTTCCCCCAGACCTGGTGAGATGAGACGGTGTCAATCCTGTTTAATAGGGGGAAGTGGGTGGGGGAGAAGGGTAGAGGGGCTCAGGCATGAGCAGCATGAAATGCTGCATTTAGATATCTGCGTACCTTGATTGGGTCTGTCCCCCTCTGTTCTCCTCTTCCGTCAATACTCAACCTTTTGATGGTGTCACATACCTCAATGTCTTCTTTGAAGAAGAGCAGAACTGCAAAGCTGGCTTTGTTTGTGTCGAGCCTGGTACCCAGCAAGTGATGAACCTAGTTTTAGGCTATGGGTCTGTGGAGTGCTGTGCACAGTCATGACTACTGAGGTGTTCAGAGAGGGGAAAAGTTCATTTTCTCTCAGTTGATTTAACTGGTGAGTTGCACTGGCTTACGGAAGGACAGCGAGAGCCTGAGGGGTGGGACTCTGGTTGAGAGTGGAGGGATGGAGCAGCAAAACAAATGAGGATGAGTATGTTGTCATCTGCCATCTTTTCAAAGCAGCTGAATTATTTATATTGAAATATGGGGCATTTGGTTTAAAATACAGTTTTAATCTCATTTTGCATATTTTTAGCTGGATTTTTTTTTTTATTGGCTGACAGCTCTTACAACACCTTGTTTCACAAATACACCCTTTTGGAAAGTACAGGGTTTATTTGCCTTTGCCATTTCTACACATGCACGTAAATAGTTAGATGCCTTGGATACGTTTACTCAGATCCTTAATTTTTATGTGTAAGCAACAAAATGGCAAATGAGGTATTTTCTGGTAGATGACTTTTCATTTGTGTTGGTTTGTTTTATATGGATGGAAAATGGAACTTTAATTGAAATGCAGAAGAACTCCACTTTGAGACTTATGGACAGGCAGGACTTGAGAAAATCAACAGAAAGAAATAGTTTGTCATTGTTTCTCAAAAGTTTAGAGCAATAGATCTCACCTGCTGACTGTTGCACAGGTTTCTTTGCAGGAGTCCTTTTAATATGGGATGAAGTGCTTCTTGAACGGAACCATTTGAGTAAACTGCGGTGAGGCACTTGCAGAAGTAGCTGTTGAATGTAAAAGCTGTCTTAGCCTTTCAACAAAGGGTGGCTCCAAGAGCCAGAAAATTCGCCAGGCCGAACTTTTTTTGTGTAAATTATATGCTTTCTATTTTTATTTTATGGAAATCGCAGTAGGCACATACGCTGTTATAATTCCATGTTAGATTTGTAATTAAGTTTATTTTTGGAAGAATGCATTTAAGTAGTTTATAGAAAATGATTTTCTATTTTTGTAAATGAAATAATTGGGTTTTATTGACTTCCAATTTCATGCAAATGTGTTTTTTCTTTTGGCTTGGAGGTTACGCAGGCGGAAAGAAATGACTGATTTGAGAGTTCTCATAAAGAACAGAAGATTTGTTATCACTAGCCAGGGGCACTGGTAGGCAGAGTTAACTCTTGGGCATGTTCAAATTGCATGATGGATGTTACAGAATGTGGTATGATGGGTTTTTATAATAAACATTATTTATTGATTTCCTGGTTAAGCTAAGGAAACCAGATTGTAACCGTGTTTGGAATCAGTCAGGGAGATGTAAGGAAGATGGTCGTAATGTTGTGATATCTCCAGATGCCTGGGTGTGTTGCAGTCCATGACAAATCCGAGTGTTAATTGTGTGCAAGCCAGATCTGCTATTTTTAATTTGGCCTTGCTATCATGTCTCTTTGCAGCTGAATTTGAAGGCTACAGGGAGCTGGATGATGAGTCATTATTGAGTTAGTAAAATCACAATTGATCTCCATTTCCTGTTGATTCCAGAATTCCTCAAGTGTGAAAGCTGAGAGTGACTGATGGCTTCTCGGAGAGGAGCTTGAGGGTGGAATGTGGAAGTGACTTTAGATAAAGTAATTCAATGCTGCCCTGGGTGTTAGCATAAAAATGTCTATAGTGAGAACAGGTGTGTGTCTGAGATGGGAGGCTTTAAGAAGGCGAGATGGTCTGGCTTGATGGGTGACCCAGATGTGATGGAAGCCTGGGCACTGAAATACACCCTTAAACAAGGTGGAGGGGAAAAGATTTAAGTAGCTCCTAATAGAAGCTTAATATTAAACTTTCAGTCTCCTCAGGACTGGAGATGTCTTCTGCTTGACCTGTGTTTTTGTCACATACATAGCTCAGAAGGTTCTGTCTTCAAAGCCTTTTGCTCCCGGGTACTATTTACTGCTCAGTGTGACTGCAGAGTGACAGACAGTGGGGTGTAGGGACAGCAGTGTTGCATGATGGAGAACACACTGCATGTCTCAGTTATTGTGTGTCATTATCTTTTGATGGCTCTTTGATCTTGTCAGTCTGCAACCTTGTTCTGTTCTTGTGATGAAATGGGATTAATGCTCTTTTGGCAGGTACTAATTGGAGACATTGTGGTAACATGTGTGAGTAAGAGTTAAAATTTCTTTTTTCCCCCCCCTTCCTTACTGTTGGCAGAACTTTGGTTTTTTGTTAGGAACTATTAAGTTACATTACTAGACTCTGCCCACATTGCATATGTGAGAGTAAATTCTGCTGAAAGGGGATTTGTTGGAGGAAATCAAAGGGAGGATATATACTGTTCTGAGTTATATTTGGAAGAGAGCTATAAAGAAGCCTTGAAGTATCGCTTTAGGAAGGGAAAACTTGGTCTAGTTCCCTGGAGAAATAAGAGGAGGTGGGAGGTAAAGCTGTCCCTTCTCTGTTTATTGCATCCCTCCAAATCCTGACTGCAAAGAGTTTTTCTGAAGGGGTATTGGGGAAGGCAAAATAACAGTCTGTGTTCTGTGACTAATCTAATGGTCTTTGAACAGTTGAAACTTGTCATGGACGCACACACTGATACACTGGGTTAAAATAGAAATGAAGAACGAGGAGAAAGAGAAATAGACTTTTTTCCTTGCAAAGTGTGTACAAGCTTTTCCCACTCTTGCCATATTTAGGATTGTGGAAAACTGAGAAAGGGGAAAAGGAGGTGGTTGATCTTGCTGTCTGAGAACATCTTCCAGTCTTGACAGGTTAGGTGTGTGGTTTTCACATTCAGAAAAGCTGATTCAGTCACTCTGGCTTTTGCAAGAGATTAACTAGAGAAATAAATTGCTCTGAGAGGGTGTGAAGAACTTTCCTCTAGAAGAAGTTGAGCAAACATGGAACGCGGAGTTGCATGGTTGAGCTTCGGTGAAGCATGGGAAGGACACTGCTTTTTAGAGAGGGATGATATTTCTTCAGGGTGTTGTGAATTCAGAAGAGCAGCCACGCTTAAAAGACATGTCTCAGTCTTACTGAAGGTTGCAGGAGCTGCGAGAGAGCTTTATTACAAGTGACCATGGCAGTTCTCAAGGCTGCTGCTCACAGAGAATCTTCAGTTACTTAAAGCCACACCTTGATACCGTACACCTTGTTTGCAGGGTCTGTGTTGATGTATCCCAGGACAAAAGCACTTTGTTAAACCAATTAAATGCGTAATATTTTTATAATACTCGTGTTTTGGAAAAATCAATATGACCAGGTTCCCTTTGAAACGACAAGAAGCCTGTCGTGCTGACAAAGGAGAATGCATTAGGAAGTGCTTTGTATCCTCTCAAGAGTAATGTGCTCTTGTTTTTTCTTAATCAGCAGGATGTTCTCCTGTATGTCAGATGTTGCGGTTGTTTTTGTGATCTCTATTGGAGAAGAGCAAGGGGAGAAAAATAAATGTCAGAGAAACAGAGTAGGTTTAAATGTTTCAGAGCAGCAGAAAGCTGCAGCCCTGTTTTCCTCCGGTTTAGTAAAATGGGTAATCACTACATTGGACACTTTGTGTTTGTTTATGTTTTAAACAATAAATAAAAGAACAGCTTGCCCTTCAGAAGAACAGAATGCGTAGCCTGCTGAAATGCTCAGGAGCATAAGGGATATAATTAACCCTTTTCCCTTTGGCTTGGTTACGTTTCAGAAGGTAATGCAAGATGTTTAAAACATCCGAAATTGCTTATTTACCAGTTGGCTGAAGTAAGGGGTTTTCAGGCTCCTCTTCCTCTCTTCATCGCCTTCTCCTCCTCCCCTGTTTTCTGACCTGCACTTTTGAGATTTGTTATAGATCTAGTACTGTTGGCCTTTGTTCAAAACCCCCCAAACTTAAAAACAGCCATTGAGGAGAAAAGTTTATTTCCTGTCACTCTTGCTCCAGGCTATAGAGAATAGATCTTGGAAGTTTAGGCACTTGTTCAGGCCTTTCAGAGGAATTTTTAAAGGATGATTTGCTTTTGATGCATTGAAGGGCAGTGACTTGAAAGGACTGACAGCAGAGGCAGGGTTTGGCCTATAGCATGAACAAAACCTCTTGCTGTGATCCTGAAGGATTTTGCTTTGCTGACCAAGTGCTCAACCAGCACAAATAGGTTCTGAACTGTTCTCTCAAGGTAGTTTTGGTGTGATTCAGTGCAGTGGGCTGAGAGGAGACAGAACCTGAAAGGCTTCCAACTTTTTGTTTTCCCTATCTTGACTCTCCTTGAAGAATGTGAATTAGTGTGAGAAAGTGTCTGTAGCTCCCACTGGGTCAAACAGAGGTTGAGATAAAAATACCTGTCTCTGTGTGGATTGTAATATTGATCGTCATGTGGTAAATAATTACTTGGCAGCAGGATCACCAAGTCGGATGTTTTACACGGTATTTGTAAGTTTTGGGGCAGTCTCGCTGCTGGCTCTGTGCTCAGATCTGGTTTTTGTTTTTTGATGGGTATCTTCTTCATTAGTTCCTTTTAACCAGCATTTCCGTTCTCATAGAATGTCACGCTTTGGGTTGGTTGATGTGACTGGAGCTCGCTTGATCTGTTAGTACACTGGCTATTTAGCACTTAGGAGTTGTGTTATTTGTGCTGCCTTTTATTTTCCTCTTTGGTTTAACTCAACTTTGGCTTTCTGAATTACAATTAAAGCACGATTCTTCAGTGTTGTTTACAGAATACTGTCTTCCTGTGTCCTCTATATCAAATGTAGCTTGAGATTAGTCTGTAGGTTGAGTTTTTAGTTTGCAGCTTTGTCAGTGGAGGTAGCTGATAGGTACAGGCTTTTGCAAAGATGCTTAGTGAAACCAGAGCAGGTCGGACACTGCCATGTGTGACTTGAGCCCTAGTGCAGGGATGCATGAAAGCATTTTACATTGTGGCAGCTTTTGGCTGTATCAGTTTGAGCCAGTGTCTTGTGTGAGTAGAGAGGAAAAGGGGAGAGAAAGGAGGGCAGGTAGAGCTCTTGCGGCCCTCTTGAGTCTGGGAGGGGAAGGTGGTGATGGGGACAAGTCTGCTTCTGTTGTCCACAGAGGACACCAGAGGTTACTGTGGCTGTGATACTACCTGACACAGTCATTCCTGTCATCAGGAACTCTCTTTTTGGGTGGTCGCCTTTTCCAAAGCAGGCTGGAAAACTTTGTTACAGACCCTGTGTGACCTCTCTCAGCTCTGGGGCAGTTCATGAGTTCAGCACTTCGCTGTGTCCTAAATTGCTGGATAACTGTGGAGGAAATAAGGAGACTCAGTCCTAGTTTCTGCATCTGAAGTTGAATGAAGCTGGCATGTGGTAAAGCAAAGCACAGCCTGCTAAGATATGTTTTCTTAACACGAAACCAACCAGCCTTGCACAAATACCGTGGTTTTCTTTCACAACAGCACTGAGAGGCCAATGGAGCTGTCAGACAAGTGAGGCGAGGCCAGGGACTGTCCATCAGCTGTGCTTTCCAGATGATTTTGCCTTCAAGCGAGCAGTTGGAAAGGAGTGTATTTGTGTTTTGTGTCTTCCTTTGCGTTTAGATGCTTTTAACCTGTGCTCTTTTTTTTTCCCTCCTATTCTGTTAGTTTGCGTTTTTCTTCCTCAGATCAGAGCTAGTATAAAGCTTTGCACTATAGCTGTGTTTAAATGTGTATGTGGTGCAGTTGTCCAATGTAGTTGTGCCATCAAACACCTGCCCTGTCGATGCAGTTTATTTTGGCAGGAGCTGTTTGGCTGGTGTGACCTCATGTTGCTTGGGCAGGCACATCAGAACTACAGGCAGAACACTGTTGTTCTGGGATGGCTGTAGTGGCACCTTACAGCATTGACAGCTGGTTTTACCATACATTGATGAGGAGTGGAGGATTGGGGTGCTGCAAGCAGTTCTGGCATTTCAGAGCTTGGTGAAACGCTCTTGTGTCCAAAGGAAGCGGTCATGCCAAAGCTTTGAATGTCAGGTAGTCTGGATCCATAAAGAGATTTTCTTTGACACAATCCTATAGTGTGTTCTGAAATCTTGTGAGCAGCTTCTTGCCTGTACGACAGTTTCCCTTTGAAGAGCTGTGCAGAATTATTTCTGCTAATGGTCCCTCTGTTTGAGAGATGGTTATTGAACATCAGGTAATGTTTTCTTGTTGGTCTTGCACAATACACAGTGGTTGTGTTGTTACTCGTGGTGAGAGTTTCAGAATGCAGTGAAACTAAAGAATGTCATTCAGGTTTATGTATTTAAGAGCGTATTACAGGCTTCATGTGGTTTCTGTCGCTTCCCTTGTTCTGTCTAGCTCCTCCTCTTGTTTGTTGCAGTGGATAAAGTTCATTGTTTAAAGTAATCCCTAATTTCTCTAAGGAAAGACTTTTTTTACCATAGCTTAATTATAAATATACTTACTATAATAATTTAAATATTAAGTAGTACACACTTGTTAACAGAGAGAGCACTTTGCTGCAGAAACACTTACTCAGCGGGCTGTGGTTCCAGGTGCTCTAGTGCTAAACCAGCTTTTGACAGCAGCAGCCACTCCACAAGTCTGCAGGGAGGGTGTTTGAATTGTAATTCAGTCAACCAGGTCATGGTGGTTGAGAAGTTTCATTGCAGCTATGAAAATATGGGTCTGAAAAGATGCTTCTGCCCCTGATGAAAACTGCCTTTGGAGAGGATGAGATCTTTCAGGGTAATGAGCTTTCCAGTAATGGTGCTTTTCAGCAATCAGTTTGGGTTACGCCTACCAAAGCATGTTTAGATCCACTCTCTCCTAGTGAATCCCTCATCTCCTGTAACTTCTTGCATCCCTTTCTTCCTGCACTTCCCCTAGTTTTGGCTCAGAAGGGGAGCAGAAAAGGCAATCCCTGATGATGAGCTGCTGAGTGAGATGTGCTATGGCTGTTTCTCTCACTCACTTACATGCACTGCTCTCCCATGGGTGGATTTGTTAGGCATGCGTTAGGGCAACCTTTTGCATCCCAGGCTCTCCAGGCGTACCTGCCAGAGGATGAACAGTAATTCTTCTGCTTGCTTTGCCATTTCAGTCCTCATCTAGTAAAAGTGGATGTTGTAACAATAACTGCAGTTGCCGAGCAATGGAGCTCAGTACAGGTAGGCTGATTAAATACCTAAACCATTTTGTTAACCAGAATTACAACAGTGCATAGGCAGTGTCTAAAACTGTATATAGGATTGGAAATCCAGTGTCTTGGGCACTCTGTAAGTGTAAAATGGAGAGTGTAGGCTGAAATGTCACCTTGAACTTAAAAGCCTCATGAGTAAACCACTGATGGCACTTCTTGTAACAAGGTGCATATTTGGTTTTCATATATGCTTTTTCATTATTTTATGGTCAAGATCAATTAATTGCTGAGCAGAAGATCTGCATATATATGTTGAAGATCCTGTACTTGAGTTTGGAAGCTTTTCTTTATCTTCAGAGAAATGAAAGCCTTTTAGCTCTGGTAGCTCAGTGTGCCTAAAAGGGCTCTAGTTTTCCATGCTTAACCTATTTTATCTGGTTGCTTCTCACGTGTGTGCGTTAAGGGTGCTTTGTTTGTGGTGAGACTCACCTTGACTGACAGATGTTTTTGCCCCCAGTTGCTGTGCTGTGGTGCCTGAGACAATAAATACCCTGTGTGAATGCTGCTGTTCTGGTATAAAGGGCACTTCCTTGGTTGGGCTGTGTTTATGATAGTAAAAGGAAGTCAGAAACATCCAATTGGCCAGAAAAGTGAGTTCACATAAGAATTCCTACTGATATAGCTCCTCTGGTTTATATTTGCCTTAAATTGTGTGCTGGTGCAACTGTTTTAGGTTGATAAGACCTGAACTACCAGTCACCTTGTCTCTGGTGCCAACCCACGTGTTTTACCTTGTATCGGAGAGGAAGGTTCTTTATTTCAATCCAGTTAGCTCATGACTGGAAAGCCCCACAGCACCTGCATATATGTAATTTAATACCTTTAAAGCTGTTTTTGGGGATTGCAAGTTGGTCATATTTTAACTGCCTTGAGAAAGCAGGTTACAGCACGACTGATGTGATTTTAAGCTGCGTGGCTGCCATGTGAAGGGAGGGGTGTAAGGGCTCCCTGTTCTGTGAAGTGAACTTTGATAGTGCTTTTTCTTCTGTGGAGTTGTATTCATTTGCTTTTACACTGTTTTAAATCTCCATTCAGGTGGAAATACGGGATTAATGGAAGTTTCAGTTCAGTTTGTTAAAACAGAAGCATTCTTACGGAAGGATGTAGGATTTCAGTGTGTGACTGCATAAGGTGGTTAGCACACGGGGGTTTGGCCATGTGCTGCATGTTGCTAAGAGTAATTGCATCAGACGTGTTTTTTTCTGTGGATCAAAGTATAGCTTTGTGATGACTCTGTTAAATCCTTCTGCTGGGCATTAGGGATGCAATTATGATACTGTTTTATCAGTTTGCTTCTAATGCAGCCTCAATGATCTGGTCTGCTTGGCCAGTCATTGTTCAAAAATTAGGAAAAAACCAAGGAAAAACTTCCCAAAACTTGCCAGAAGTATTTCCTGGATTACTGCAGGGTGGCAACTCATCAGGCAGCTAAAAGCATAGTAAAGTCTCCCTAAATGTGAGTTGCCAAGGCCAGCCACATGATGGATTTTCATTCTGGAAGAATTGGCTGCTTATCCCGGCTACCTAAGTGTATATCCCATAGGTTCCTGTCAGCCAGTTGCTGAGTCACTTGGATGTGCAGACAACTGTGTGAAAAATAAATAAATAAAAACATGCACACAACTGTTGTTTTTAAAGGTGGAGAAGAACAGTCCCCAGGAGAGACAATTTCTGTTAAGCTCTATTGTCATCACAGATTGTGAAACATAAATTCAGTGTTATAAACAGCTTGTAATTTCAGTCTTCCATTTTTGCTTTAGCAGGCATTAGACTGAAGCTACTGGCATAGGCTTTAAACATTATTATTACAGTTAAAAACCTGTTTTACTCTTGTACTTATTGATCATAACACGCCACCTACTCTCTTCCATGTCATGTATTCTGTATGGAATGGCATGCTCTTTATTTTGTGGTGCTGTCAGACAAGTGATAATGCAAGGTAAGAAAAAGTCTGCCTTCCTGTGAGGTTGGAGCTTGTCTTCAGTGGGTTAGGCATTACCTGCTTTCTTCTGCAGGAGTTTTTTGTGTTTGACTTGGACAGTTTTCTCAAGCTGGCAAACCTAACCCCAGTGTGACTCCGAAGTGTTGCACTGTAGCTAATGGAATTCTGCTGGTGTTGCCTTCAGCTGCTGCATCCGACAGATTCACTTTCCTTGCAAATACACAAGAGCATCTTGCCAGAGGTCTGCGTGTTCAGCTGTAATGTTCCAACAATGGCTTTCCATGTTTGATTTATCTATTAATGGGCATTAATGGGTGAGGAATTTGCTGTAGATTTATCCTTTCTGTTAGCTCTTTGTCGTCTTCGTTTGAGAGGCAGAGAATCTTGCAGGCGTTGTCCATAACCTGGGCGCTGCAGATCACTCTAGTGCGGCTTTTGCTTGGTTTGGCAGTCTTGGTTTTGGGGTGATCATGCAAGCTCAGCCACTTGGATGTTATCTCTACAATACTTTCCTCCATTTCTGCCCTGTGTACCCATGAGGATGAACAGAATCTGTGCCAACTGAGCCACTCGCTCATGCTTTGCTATTTCAGTAGTAGGAGGTATCAGATGTGGCTTCAGAAGAGCCCCTGAGGGATGTGCTGGGTCAGTGCAGTCTTGGTGAGAGAGGATTCATTTGGGGATGACTTTGTCATGAGGATGTTTTCACGTGAGCTAGGCTAAATGTAGACCCGGTTGCTCTGGTGAGCTGTGTTAGAGAAGGCATCAATCAATATTATTAAAGGGATTCGGTTCATTTTGTTGGCTCCATTTTTTGCTAAGCTGCTGTTCCTGTTGACATTCAAAGTAAAATGTTGGCAGAGAGAAAGCAAATGAGATGAGGGACAGAAACGTGATTTATTCTGTAACTTTTTTTCTGTGTAAACTTATGGGGAAGTTGGAGGAAGTTTGTGGAAAGCAGCAGTGCCAGGGATATCTTTAGCCAATGACAGCTGAAATTGCAAGAGCAGAAAGGCAGAGGCAGTTTGGAGTTTGTGATGTGGATTGTAGCCCTTCTGTGTGTTATTTTTGTGAATGTTTTGTTCTGGTCAGCTTGGTAACACACTGGCCCTTGGACTTGGAATATATAGTTAGAGTGGTTAAAAGAGAAAATTGAAGTAGGATGTGTGTATTTTCCTAAGGGCAGTGGGAGACGACGAGAACATGTGTGCGGAAGGGGAAACCAGTTGGTTTTTAAGGGATTTATGCCAAATTTGATTGGTCTCTTGTGGCACTGCTTTTTCCTTCCAAATCTGGGAGAGGAGGGTTCTGTGAAAGGTTGTTAGGAAGGATGAGTGACACCAGGTAAATTAATGATAATAGACTATATTTCTCAGCAATGACAAGCTGTACTGAAATATAATCTCCAGTCCCTGAAGTGTTTAGAGGCTCACAGTGGTCTGGCTTTGTCCTCCAAAGCTTAGCTTTTAATTAAATGAAGAAAAAACCCCAAGCCCTCTTCCTGGGCCTTAGATGTATAAACAAGAATGTTCTCAAGACTTGCATTCAAATGGAAACAGTTGTTTTTTGTTTGGGTTTGAGTATTCCCTTTCATGTTTTGCAAGCCAAAGATGGCAGTTGTGCTAGTGCTAGAAATACAGAAGTTGAAATGCAATTATGGACTTGCTTAGGAAAAGCTAAAATGGTGGTTGTTTTCGGGATTCTGGGGTGGGTGCCTTTTTTCTGTGTATCCCCATGTAGAGAGATGTATCTGCATGGAATCGTGGTAAATGTAAAGCATTTCATGCAGCATATTTGATGAAAAGGAATAGTTCAGTGGTTAGGGAGACAGCTCGCGTAGATTTAGTTCCCTCCTTGTTACTGGTTCTGACATCCCAAGAGGTAACACAGAAGCCTGCTTCCCTGGGAAGAGATCTAGTGATTGATGTGACACATGCAGGATAGGTGAGCTTAGAGAGTACAGAAATTTTGTGGGAGGTTGTGTAAGTACATTAAAGACACTAAAATATATATTTCATTCATAGTGTCACTACGAAGGCAAAACCAAGAGCTCAGTGGGTGGTGGAATCCTGTGTTAATGTAAAGTGTCATAAGCAATCTCTCCAACCACTGATTTCTGTGAACTCCACATTTAATTTCTTCTTTGCATAGTATGCAATTAAAGAATCCTTAGACTTCTGTAGTAATTCTTTCCCCTGTGTCTGCAGATGGTGCAGCTACGCTGAAACTTCATGGGCTCGCAGGGAAATCGTGGTTGCTGATCGGTTCCTTCTCAGTCTTTCTGCAGGAACAAACTAGGCTGAAGACCAGGCCATGGACTGCAGTCTGTGTCCAGTGAAGACTGAGTAACAGCACTCCCTTATTTTTCTTCTTCAGGGCTATATGGCAGCCCTGATGTTTTTCTGAAAACTAGCATAATGCTTATCAGTGAGAATGAAGAGAGAGGTTAAGGTCAAGTTTTACTCTTCCCTGTTTGAAAACACTACACCCATAGAGATTATAGTCTGTTCCCTCTCTTACCAGTGGTGTGTCCTGCTCTTCTGAGCAGTTATATACAAAAGAGGCACCTTTTAAATCAGCTGATAGGCTTTATCATACTTTCAGTTCCTTTTTGCTAACCTGATTCTAACTGGTTTCTCAGATAACATAGTGATCAGGATGCTGTCATCAGGCACAGTTGGTCTTTAACTTTCAAGTGTCTGCAAGGGATTTTTCTGAGCAGTTGGTTTTTTTCCAACATGCCATACAACTCTTCTATTGAGTTGATCCTGTATATAGTAAACATGTCCATATGCAGGCCGTTGTATTTAAATCCACCCAGTGCAATAAACGTGTTCCTTGTTGGTGCGAGAGAGGGGTGGTAACTCTGGAGATGCTTGCCTTAAAGAGGATGCAGCATGCTGGGATCTGGGATGATGGCTGCTGGACCACAGCCACATTCAGTAGCTGCTTTGGACCCTTTTTTTATAAGGACCTGCCATAGATTAAAAAACACATGATGGAAAGGAAGTGGCTCTGTTGGGAATAAATAACAACACTGTTCAGAAGATGTGCTGATCTCCCAAAAAGGCCCACAGCACTGAGCTGATATTACTGAAGGATGACGTGGTCAAGCCTCCTTCATTAGAGAGAGAGCGAGGTTACTGTTTCAGTAACATCAGCTCTTTGCTGACCAGAGAGCAGCAGTAGCTGTCTGGAAAGCGACGTGCTCGTTGAAGGAGCGTGCTCAGAAAAAGCCATTATTGGCAAAGTGAGGTATTTCTTGCGGTGGTGGTGGTGTGAGCAAGCTGCTCTCTAAAAGTAGAGCTAGCCACAGTTGTTTTGTGTATTAAGCTTTGTAGTTCCTTCTTTGTGTAGGAAATCATCCAGTGCTGCTGGTAGCACACTGTACTTGTTACCACTGTACGGAGTTTCAGGGTAGAGGAGAAGTTGAGCAACCTCATGCCCTCCCTTAAAGAAGCCTTTCGAACCTTGTGGATCACAGGCTGTCCTCAGGATGGGTGTTGTAACCCCTGGGCAGCAAAGCAGCACAGGATTAGAACAATTGCTGTGCTCTGTGTCTCAGTGACTGAGAGTTGCCTTGGTGCTGCTTTGTCTGAGATGTGTTAGTGTTGAGAAAGGTGGGGAGTGATGGTTGCTCCATCTTTAACTCCTGGCTAGTTAAGAAGAGAGAGGCCAGGCTGTTCAGTGTAGTACAACCGTTCAACATTACCCAAAGAAATAAAGGACGCTAGGCAGGGCTTAAGCTGTGAGGGTGTGTATTTTCTTCAAGAAAACCCTAAACAGTTGTATTTCGATAGAGCTTCTAAATGGAGTAACTGGGAGGAACGCAACATTGGAAAGCAAGAACTACAGCAAGATGAAATGGTTTCCTGTAGGAAATGGATTCTTCTCTTCACAGTGGATGTGTGAACTGTCAGTCCTGCCCTGTAACACCTCAGTATTGATAATGCATTAACTGCTATGACTATATGTACAGTTGTGACATACTGTAGCAGGCAGATGTATGGTAAAGTGAATGTTGAGCAGCAGGCTTTCTGTAGCATCCCATTTTGCAAAAAGAATGGTTCTCTTGAAATAACTGAAGGGCAACAGGCAAGTCCTTTTAGGAGCAGCTAGTGACCTGAAATAACTAATAAGTATATAAAAAGAATAAAGACCTGCTGCATGGAGTAAATGATTATATGATGATAGGTGAGGATCAAACAGCAGGTATTTATCAAGGTAGCAAAGTTCTTTTCTATGTCAGAATGGTTTTTAGGATCAAAATGAGCATTAGCAAATCATAGTTAAGGTTGAGATGAAACTGCTGGATCACTGTACTCTGAGCTCTGTCACACAGCACGTGGCTTTGGTCTGCCCAGTCTGTGTGTACTCAATAGTGTCAACTTGCTACCCGTGTGCTGTGCAGCGTGTGTGTTTGTTCACAGCCTCTGCTCTGCTCCTTGGTGCCCCAGCCTGGAGCAGCTTTCAAGAAGGAGATTTGCCAGGAGATGCTGCCAGATCAAGGAGCAGGCTGCAGGTCGCATGAGTTACTCTCCAGCGTGTGAACCTGTTACATGCAATCATTTTTCCTCGTAGTTCATTGACCCCGTCTTAGTTACACGATCAGGCTTGGATCTGTTCTCTGAGTAGGAATGAGCTGCAGCTCCTCAGGCTGTGTGTGGAGTGGGCTTTTATGTTATCTTTGGAAATTTGCTTGCCCCCGGGATGATCCCAGAAAATAAAGAGCACAGGTAGGTTACTACTTAAGGCAGTAGGTGAAGCTCAGTACTTTTGGACTAAAGCTCTGCTTCCAGGAAGGCGTTCGTGGTCATCTGGGTAAAGAATGCATTGCTTCTCTTTGGTATTTTGCTGTATTGGAGAGTTAAGTTTTAAACAAATAGTGTATTTCTTTAAAGAGCTGATTTCTGACGCAGAACTAGGTGCTTAGTGTAGGGTAAGTCTGAGAAATGATAGGCAGTTTAAGGAAAAGCTTGGAAGTCTGTAAGTAGCTGAATGAACACAGCATCAATCTGACTATTGGTAATTATCGTGTATATTTATAATCTATTCTAGACTATTGGGGCAGGGTAGCAAACAGATGTTGCATTTTTTTTCCGGTTAGTGAGCAGAATAAATACGTAATTTGGAATTGGGAATTGAAACAGAGGTATGTTATACTGGTCATGGTAAAAAAGCGCTGTCGGCTGGAATATCAAAACTGTTAAATGGAATAGAAATGCTCCAAAGAGCATTTTATGTGCACATTGTTGTGTCTGACAGACCAGTTTATAGAGTACTCTTTCTCTAAAATGGGATCCAAAGAAAACACGGCACAGCCAAACAGCCAAATGGAAAGTGTAGTTGACTTTGAGCACTGATTAATTTGTTTTTCTCATAATCCTCTTCAAGGCAGTGAGAAAAACGTGAGAAAAAGCTGAGGCATTGTGTGGTGTGATTAACTTCTGTGAACAATGTCAACTTTACAGAAATCCCTTCAAATAAATACAGCAAACCAGAGCATGTGCCTTAACTGGACCTTTTTTCCCCAGTATGGACCAACATGACCCATTTCACGTTTGGGTCTCTGCACTTCTCATTATATGCATGAAGTTCTGCAAAATGTAACTCAGTAAATGAACTAGGAAGTTCTTAAATCACCAGTGTCAACAGCACGTTCATCTGTAATCCATTTCTAACTTAGAGCCCACTGGACTTTATCCTTTTCCATATTAAGGGGATGATGTTTCATAACTGAGGGAAGCGAGTGCATACTTTTGCCATAAAGTTCCAAAAATCTCATAGATTTATAAAAGCATTAAATATCTAAAATTAAGTAACTTTCAAGCTGAAAGAAACATGCAGCTAAAAGCAGGATGACTTTTAAAGCCCAGCCTCAGAATAGATGCATGAACAGATATATAATGCTTTAGTTAACGGTTGCTGCCATTTCTCTTACAAATTGTTCTTTAGGGTATTGTAACTCAGCTGTTTTTAAACCCATCACTCTGGATCTTTGCCTACAAAATGTCAGCACAAGTGCAAATTTTATTTCTTTAACAAAATAAAGGGCTTGGAGCAGTTGGGCTTCCTAAAATTTCATGGCAGGAAAATAAATTGTGTTACTTTGCTTTGCCATCCCAGTAACCACGGTACTGTTCACCGAGTCATGCCAGCAGGTAGAGAGAGAAACCAGAACAGTTCAGTTGGAAGAACATTGTGTGTTCTGACTTGTGCTTTTTAAACAAGAGAAGC
This sequence comes from Pezoporus wallicus, assembly GCF_028554395.1. NCBI lineage: Eukaryota > Metazoa > Chordata > Aves > Psittaciformes > Psittacidae > Pezoporus > Pezoporus wallicus. Next base: position 214,454 of record NW_026635034.1, read on the forward strand.
CCAGTGTTGGAGTATAAATATACTCATGTGATTGTTGGGCTGTGCTTTGAGCAGAAGGCACTGGAGGGTGGATGCAGGGATGGTTGCTTTAGAAGAAAATCTTGGAAGTCAGAAGCAAGGCGTGGATACCAGCTCATTGAAGGAATTTAGTCTGGGTTGAGGTTGTCTTTCCCATAGGTTCAGGAGGGAAGCCCACATGTCTGCTGCTCACGACTCAGTACGTATCATATCTGCTATCCTGGAGTACTTTAACATTCCCGGTCTACCCTCTGGCTTCTAAAGCTGGGTAGTGCCAACCCAGTCACCCTTTTTTTAATGTTTTCCTGAATTTAAAGCCTTGGCACATATTCCAGGCTGTTGCATGCAATTGTTCTGTAGTCAGTGTACACTGAAACGGGGATTTCCTGTCTTGCTGGTGGTGATGGCCAAGTGTTCCTGTTGGTACATTAGTTCTGGTGTTTTATTTCGTTTGAAAGGTATAGGGAATGAATGTTCATGCATGTAGCTGGTTCTGGTGCAGCAGCTCACCTTTTAATAGCCTCTGCTTTAAGCTTGGCTCTTTATAGAAGGAAGATTAGGTAATAGTTTGTGTAGAAAACATCTGCTTCTTAACAAAGATCTCACCCTGTTGGGTTTTTTTTTTATAAGTTGTCCCTCTAACAAGAAAGTCTTTGGTCTTTAAAAGACTTTAAAGTCTTTAAATCCTTGTTGGGTATTAGAGTTGCTGTGGTTTTAGCATGCGAATGTTCTGGATCCTTTGTTTGCTTAAGTTATTAGTTGTAGATAAGTGTTGTGGGATAGAAAGACTGCTTTCTATTGTCAGTGCAATTGCTGTATCTCTGGACAATTTGTCTGGGTTAGAATTTGTAGTTTTTTGGCTCCAGTGTTTGTTTAGACCTTCTCCTTGTCTGAGGAGAAGATGTTGTTAAAATAATTAAGCCTAGCATGCATAAAAAGAGAACCTTTCCACAAAATTGAATGCTTGGGGCTTATTCAAGTTCTGTGTTGCTTAAATAAACTGGCATTTTACTCTCTTTGCTTACAAGCAACTTATCTATTCTAGGCAATCTTTTTCCATATTTTCCACAAAAGACCAACTCGGAGGGTTTCCAAAAACAGCAGCTCTCTATACTCTGTAGTTCTTTGTTTTACATCAAAGTGCATTTTATGTGTCTAATTATTACATTATTAGTACACTTCCAGCCTCTAACATTTTCATTGTTAAATTTATGTGTCTGATAGGGAAAGACCGAATATGTAGAATTACTCGGGAATAATCCTTTTGGTCATTGATTTCAAGAGAGTGCATTGAGTTCAGCTTGCTGTTTCCAAGGGGAATTCCTCACTGGGATGCTCTGTTCTTGTAAATAAGTTTATCCTATGTTTCTTAGAAACTCTTTTCATGTCTTGGTGCCAAAATTAGTGCAACTTGGTTTGCTGGAACATGTAAACAGGAATTTGGTGCATTAGCTACAAGTCCAAGTGCTTTCTTTTCTTCCCAGTCACAGTGCAGGCAGTGCTGACCACCTTTCCATGGATTTCATGTTATTGCTGACCTGTTGAGAGACTGGTGTTCAAGAATTAGGGCCAGTTTGGCTTGTGACCATGGGGAGAAAGAGTCACTTGAGAGAAATAGTTCTCTGGAAGGTCTCTTTGATTTGCATGTATCTGAAGAGGGTTGGGTAATAAATTACAATGTAATGACCAGTGGATCACTATAATACCTGATTTATTTGAAGTCATGTGGCTCAACCCCTGGTCTGGTCACATGTCATGATGTGATTTGAAGCAGAGTGTGCAAATGCATTTGGTTTGTTTGTATGTGCTTCAGTCTAGTGCAGCTGGTTTTCAGCATCAGTAATAAACCCACATTTTTCTGTGCTACATCCTATAGACAACTTGTGTCTTTGTGCTGGTCGTGGCAGTGTTCATGGTGATGGGTTAAATGAGATATATGTTCAGTGTAGGTGTAAATCAAGTCATCCTTTCCCATTTTAACATTGCAACCTAATTAAGAAGTTAAAGATCTTATGGCCATCAGAATATTCTACTTTCGTCCTGATTTAAAAAGGCTAAAAATGCCTTTATTTACTAACTTGCCTTTCTCTTTTTCCTTTTTCAGTTTGTGGGCCAAATGTTGACATTCGCAATGACATCCATGAGCTGAAACGCCTGGAGAACTGTACGGTGATCGAGGGTTTCCTTCAGATTCTGCTCATCTCGAAAGCAGAGGATTACCGCAACTTCCGCTTCCCAAAGCTCACTGTCATAACTGACTACTTGCTGCTGTTCCGTGTGGCAGGCTTGGAAAGCCTCAGTGATCTCTTCCCCAACCTCACAGTCATTCGTGGGAGGAACCTCTTCTACAACTATGCCTTGGTTATCTTTGAAATGACCAATCTTAAAGAGATTGGGCTTTACAACTTGAGGAACATAACCCGTGGGGCCATACGGATTGAGAAGAACTCTGACCTGTGTTACCTCTCCACGGTGGACTGGTCTCTCATCCTAGATGCAGTGTCCAATAACTACATCGTTGGGAATAAACCTCCAAAGGAATGTGGGGACTTGTGTCCAGGAACAATGGAAGAGAAGCCATTGTGCGAGAAGACATCTATTAACAATGAGTACAACTACCGCTGCTGGACCACCAACCACTGCCAGAAAAGTAAGATTTGAGTAGATAGTGTGTTTTTATTGCCTCTTTCTGAAGGCAGGGTTTAATTTTATGGTTTTATTCTAATTCTTTAGCAACTTAAACTTTTATTCTGGTCACGTGCAGTTCACGTGACAAGTTGTCCACTTACTGCACGTAGATTCCTTCCCAGCCAGTAAGGGATCATCTCACTTGATTTAAAGAAATCCAACAAACCAAAACCAACAACAAAAAAACCCAAGACCTCACAAACTTCGTGGGTTAGTTCCCCATGGAAAAGATGCAAAACGAGCATAGAACTAAAGCCATTGTAGCAAAGCTGGAACCAGTTTTACCTCCCTGGAGGACTTCGGCTGGAGGTGGCTGTTGAGCACCATCTCCTCCTCCTTGCTGAAGTCATGTGACATGTGTGCCCAAGTCATTCCCTTGTCAAAGCTGTTAACTGGACTTAGTTTGTCTTGGTTCTTTGATTCCTTTGGCAGGCACCTTCAGAAATTGCTGTAATGGTAAACTCTGTTCATGAGAACTTGGTTTCTGAAATCAGATTTTACAGATAGTCTGTAGTGTCAACCAGTCAGTGGGTATCTTGCCTCTTGGGGAAATTATCCTTGCCTTTTTTATTCCTATGAGGCATGACAGGGGTTATGCCTTTCTGATAACAAGTATTAGCAAAACCAAAACCTGATCTCACTTTTTAAAAATAGAGTAAACAAATTCAGAGTTTACTCAGATAGCATGATTACATGACAGGCTTTGTGAGTTCATCCTGAAGCTTCATGAAAGCTGAGCCTCGCAGTATCAGTAAGGCTTAATTACAAGCAGAGCTCACTGGGAGGAACGGTTCCTAAATTCCACATGCAGTCCTGACCAGAGCTGCTGTACTGAGAGTAAACACCAGTGTGAGAGGCACCAGGGACAGGGCTGTAGTCAGATTACCTTCATTTGGGGTCATCACTTTCTAGTAAAGTGGCTCATCAGTAGCTTGTGAAGCCCTCATGTTCAGTTAGAACTGAAGTTAAAGTACCTTGTAAGGCAGAGTCAGTCAACACATGCCAAAAATATCTCTGGAAAAAAGGCATTTGTAGGGCTGTGCTTTTATTAAGACTTCTTAAGGGAAATTCTGTTCTGTGATTCTATTCTGTGAAATGCAGTTTGGTTTTAAAGAAAGAAAACCCCTCAGCCTGTTACTGGGGAGCTCCGTAACATGTCCAAGGTAAGGGACATGAGCAGTGTCTCTTTCTTACCATGTGCTGCTCTGAGTTGTTAGGTTTCTGCAGGCCGAAGTTATGTCATGAAGAGAGTGTAACTGTTGTCTACAGAGAGTGATCTGGGTGATTCCTGTACAACCTCATGGCCTTCAGTGGTTTGAATGTAACTAGAGTGTATTTAGTGAGATACAACAGCTTGCTTGCTTCCTGTTGCTTGCTCTGGCTATTTGGAATAGACAAAAGTAACGTCCAAACTTGTTGACTTTTAGGGGAATGTTAAAATAATTTGGATCCCAAATGCACATGATGAGCTGTGTTTGAATAAAATGAGGTTATAGTTATACTGTGATGGCAGCCCTTTATGGCAAAGGTGAGCTGTGTTTGAATAAAATGAGGTTATAGTTATACTGTGATGGCAGCCCTTTATGGCAAAGGGGTAGACAATGGTTTTCTTCTCCTGTATGCTTTCATCTGACTTTTGTGGGAGATTGTGAAGAAAACAAGTATTGGAGAAAAGCCTTGAAAGGCTTGTTAAGAGCATTAGAGTGTGCATCAACAGCGTAGGTTTAGAGTATCTTGAGATGCAGAGCATATAAAGAAATGAGCAAGCTCTAATCAATAGAAAGTGTGAGAGAGTTCAACCTGCTTAATCTGTTTGTCGTGATAAGCCACTTTCAGGAAGAAGGCTTTAAATTTGCCAGCCATTCATCTAGAAAGAAAACAACCCCAAAGTACTCCCATTCTGAAGAAAACAAGGGAGGTATAAATGTGCAGTTGTTGAAAAGGAAGCTTTTTGTCTGTCCTGCGAGATTGCTTGGCCGCTTTGGCAATGAACTCTTGATCTGGAGAGGATTCTTGCAGTACAGAATTACACAAGACATGAAAAAGAATAGAAGCAAAGACACTGAAGTTACCGAGTGTTTCAATCTGCGTTTGCCTGCCCGTAGAGAGATGACACCTATGTTATTTTCCAGGGAATATTTTTCTAGTGTAGTATCTAATTTAACCCTGACATTCTCCCTGTGCGTCACAGTCATGTTAAGCTGAAAACGCTGTCTGTCACTCAGGGCTCCTTTATGCCTTTTTATTTTTCTTCTCTCTGGATCTGTGGAGGAGTGTATATTAAGTCTCTTTTGTCCTTGTTTAGGTTTTACGCTGAGAGATCTGAAATTGGTGGGTAAATGTTGTGTGGGAACACTCAGTACTTTAAAGTAGCCTGGCTTCTGTTTAGTTCTGCTGTTGAGTGGAAGTTGTTTTTTTCCTTCATTCTTCTGCTCACAAACAAAGGAAGAACCCTGTGCTTCCTTCAGTATAACTTGTGCAGGAACAATGTTGAGGGTGGAGGGAGGAGAGAGGGAAGTATACGCTTAGAATAAGCCATTGACATTTCTATAGTAGAACAAACTACAAAGAAGGTGCAATTTTTACTTTTTTACTTATTTTTTAAGGCTCAGCCTAAAGTGTTATCAGCTGCTCTGCCAGTTTGGTTGCCCTGGTTTCTGTGTAGCATACATGCATTCCTTTACCTTGGGAGTGCCCCAGGCAGCAGCCTCACAAGCATGCTTCCTTTGGAGCTGCGGGGTGCTGTGTTGGGGTTGGTGTGCTATCATCTCTTTGGCTTGCACCTGCCTTCCTTTTGGCATATCAGATGCCAGCTGTACTTCACTTGGGATGCAGGTCCACACAGAAGGATCCCTCAAGATAAAAGGAGAGTACTGAAGTTGTTTACATCAGTGCTTCTGCTTTGGGGCACAGCTAGAGATGGGAAAGATAAAAACTGAGAGTCCAGACATACAAATAAGATCATGGCTTGCTTTTTCCTCCCCCTTTTTGTGGCAGTTGTGACTGCTGGAGATGTTTATGGAAGCTGCCTGCATCTTGCTAGTGATTGAAGTGAGAACCAGAAAAACTATTCCTGCTGCGCTCCTGAAGGACTTGTCTCTGACACTCCTGCTTTGCCTGTCCATTGGTCTACTGGAAAGAAAACTTTGGTTGTTTTCTTTATTCCTTTTGCTGATGACTAAGTTCTGAGGTCTGCTTCTTTAGTCACTAGGCCTTTGTAAGTCTGCAGAAACCAAATGTAAATTACAGCCTTGAAAGCCTGCCTGGAAGTTCAGGATCCCTTGTCTGCCATAACCTTTGTGTTGTTTTGCGAACAAGTCCTACTAATGCTTCCTGAGATGCTTTTGCATTTGCTGGGGCCACAAGAAATGAATTAGTTTATGTGGCAAAGCAATAGCCAAACTAGCAGTGGTCCATATATAACATACATGGTACAAGGGTGTTTTTTCCTTCATCTCAATTATTTGTCTGCTCTCCAACCACCCCCACTTACTTTGGAGATGCTCTGTCAAGTGTTAGCTGAAGCCCTTCCTTTCATACTTGGATAAGAGAGAGATTAGGGGTCTGGTTATGGGGAGGACAGACTGTCAATAACTGCTTTGAAGGGGTAATGGCTTTAACTGCAGCTTCTGTACAAGAACACAGTCTGGAAGTCTGGGTCTTCCCTTTGTGAGAGCAAATTCTGATGCTGCATGGAGGGGATGAAACAGGCTTCCCATAAAAACAGTGAACGTGTATCTGACTTGCGTGAGGGGCCTTTAAGGTTAGATTTGTCACTGGCATAAAAACCAAGTAGGTTTAAATTGGCATTGTAGAGGGAACGTGGATTAGGGCCATAAGCACTAAGCACCTCTTTCAAAAGAGGCAAATTTGACGTGAAAAACAATAGCTCACATGGACCACGCTCCACAATACAACAGAAGATGACTTTCAGCTTCCGAATGTGTCAAACTGAAGACCACAGAAAAGGCATGTGAGGATTTGGAGGCTGATAAAGAAGCAGATGGCAGCTAAGCACAAAATGTATTTAATGAAAATGTATCCTTATTCCTTTTTGAATTGGTTTGACAGTGGCCTGAAAAGATATGGTGCATGTGTGGAATGAGGAACAGGAGGGAGAAAATGACAGTGAGTGGGAAGAATGGTCCATATGTACCTTCTACTAAAATGTTTAAACATATGGAGACAGTAACATGATGTATTCTCACAAATATTCGGAACTTGCTCCTGTTTGTTTACACAGAGCTCAAAAGATAATGCAGTTGAGTGGTATCGTTTGACATCACTTCATTGACTTGTGCAGTACTTCCCAGGGTAGCCATCTGGGAATGTGCTCCCTGTTGATTCAGCAGAGTAGTGGTGAAAACCATGTGCTGGGTACTTTTTTTTCCCCTTCTCTCCTCCTTTTTCTCCCCTTTCTGAGGAGTATTCACTCTATTCCCTTGTCCTTTAGAGATACTGAGCAGACAAGAAAAGAGCGAGAAAGAAGTAGGGAGCCAGAGGTGCCAAATCAAATTGCCCTTATTATGTCTGCATGCTTTTTTTCTGATTGCTTCTTCTTTTAAGGTTTTTTATGTATTTTTTTAAACTCCAACATACAGTAAAAAACGCATACATCAGAGGACACAGTGTTTTAAAAGTTACTGTCCTTTTAGCAAGCAGTTTTAATGTAGTACAAGGTTAAATGAAGCCTGTACGTGTAATGCCAACCCTACCTTTGTTGGGCTGAAAATACCAATACTGTATAAACCATTGAAAGGGACGGGCTGTTTGTCCGTTTGGTTGCTGTACAAACTCACCAGCAAATAAACACCAGCTGAAAGGAGTACACAGAAGGGGGGGACAATAAAACAAGGCACAGTTGGTGTCACCGAGTTAGGAAAACCTGGAGCATGTTAAGAACTGTTGTTGGCGTTTTCATTCTGAATGAAGTTTTTGCTTGAGCTTCGCTCCCCTCCTGAGTCTGCTCTTGAGCCAGAGGTTTCCCAGAATTTTTATTATGGCTGTGAGAGCATATTTAATGAGGAGGCTGGAATGGCCACAGAGCGGTTCAGGCCAATGTGCAGTTAATTACTGCAGCAGTGGTTGGTGTTCTGAGAAAAGGGCTAAAATTAAGCAAATGTATACTTGGCGTTTTGCTTTGTTGGCTTGCAGAATGCCATAACCTGGGAAGAATATCTTGAACCTTGCAGCTTGCACTAGTCACCGAGCACTGAGTGCTCATGCTGAATACTCAGCCTGTCTTCCTAGTTTTTCTTGGCACTGAGATGTGTAGTGTTTTTGAGAGGACTTTAGGTTTTGTGTTTTCCGGTACTGACAGACTTGATGCAGTTAACCAGGCCCGTCAGTGACACTTTGCCATGGGTTAAAAACAAACATTGTAAAAATCCCTTTAAAAGTTTAGACCGTTCCCCCACATTTTGGAATAAAGGGTTTTTTGTCTTCTACTCATGTGTACACAGTTTTCTCCTATCCTTACATAGCATCATGTTTTATTTGCTGTATCTTTTCCAGTCCAGAGGTGTGTTTATGTTCACCAGGTCATATGTAGCCATATTCCAGTGGCCATCCATGCTATTGGATAAGTTTATTACATTTGGTATTGTTATGATAATGGTGAGGGGTAATTAATGTGTACCATTCACTGTGGAATGACAGATTAATGTTGCCATGGTTGCATTGGAAATTCAGTGCTTGTGAAGTGATAATCGGGAGGTTAAATGTATGTGCTCATGGATTCTGAGTAACACAAACTCTGTTTTGCATAGTGACCCTTCTGATTTAAGAAAAATGAGGCTTAGCAGTTCTAAACCTCACACCAAACTTGCCCAAAGGAGGAAGTGGAGGCAGAGTTTTTTGTGCTTTATGTAAATGCATCTTATAGTCACAGTTGAACAAGAGCATGATTGAAACCTGGCTGGACAGAAAGTCTTTTCTGGATCCACACCGTGCCTGTCTTTCATGGCTTCAGACGTTTGCCTTGTGAAACTTTGAAATCATGAGTAATGCTTTTTTGCTACTTCAGTATGGATTTACTTGAATTGTCTCATGCCAAGCAACTGCTTCACTGTCAGAAAAAGAACTATAAAAATATAATTGGAGAGCACTTGTAGGAAATAGCCATTCCCTGGTTTTATGGGTTGCATGTATGTTAATCCCTCAGTTCGATTTCTCTTATGCTCTGTGTTAAAGGGTGGAGAAGAAAACCAGCGCCAGTTCTTCTTACAAGATACAAAAGCATCACCAGATTGTCACGCATGGTGTGCTGTCTTTATACGTGTAGTGCTTGAGGAGTCCTGGTCTTACCCCTCATTACAGGGAGGCTCATGGGAGAAGGGAATGGACTTGGTAGCCCAGGGGGCCTGAGGATGTGGAGCAGAGGGGGATAGGAAAACAATCGTATTCAGTGAGGGTTTCTAAGATGTTGCTTATTTATTTCAGACTTAAAATCAAACCCTTTACAACCTCAGTGACAGCCTAAAGGTGCTTCCAGAGGCACTGCTGCACGTTAGGGATGTTTCAGGAATTTGATAATCTGGTGCTTGCTGGGGTTGGAAACAGAATGCTTTGGGTTGGTTTACAACACTTGTGCTGTTCTTAGTGAGTTACTTTCATTCTCAAGGAGACTGAGGATGATGCGTTGTTTAGAGAATCATTTTCTGGTTTACCTTCCTGTGCAGAAGTACCATGTTGAGTCTATAAACTTAAATATGCATCTAAATGTGAACCCAGTCTTTGATTAACCTACTTAACGTAGACTTCCAGGCCCCATTCATACGTATTAGCCAAATGTTTGTTAATAAATAGTTGTGTTGGCCAGTTAATTACATGTAATATAATGTAATTTTATGATGAATTTGCAAAACAACTGGGAGCTGGGAATAGCTGGGAGTGTTATAGGGAAAATGTCAGGGAAATGTCAAGTGCAAAACCAGAAGGAAGCTGTGTTTTTGCTGGGTTCTTGCAAATGTCGCAGGGACAAGGCAGACTCAGCCTAGCTGGGTTCTCTGTGGCTCTTATCCATGCAAGGAGTCTGGCTTGGCTGGTTGTTGGCTTTCCTGGGCATTTCTGGTTTGATAGTTAATGCGCGCATGGATGTCCAGTGAGGGGCGAATTCAGCAGCGTTGCTTTTCGCTTGGTGGGGCCCTAAAAAGGTCTGGCCTCCACCCAGCTGTCCCTTTCCATGGAATTTGTGGAAATACATCTTTGGTGGTACCTAACCTGCAGTTGAATTGGGCTGAAGGAGGCTTGGAGGTGGATGTGTGGGCAAGCTTACTGAACTTGCGAGCCTACTCGTCATAAGACGTAAAGGTAAAACTTGGGTTCATCCCTGGTGGGAATCACATCCTCTAAAACATCTGAATGGCAGGCACCATTTTCCTTGTTTTCCTTTCCCAAATGCACATGAATGTAGGAGTGAATGGTACTTCAGCATTTTCATAAACTGTTTCCATGTGGCAAACAAGTTTTTCAGTGTTCAGCACTGATGAAGAGCCTTTGTTTAGCCTTCCTTCCCACCAATAGTGCCATTTCCTTCTCTTGTTTATGGCTCTGGGAATTAACTTGTAATAAAAAGGTGCTCAGATAATAGTATGTTCATACAGATTGAATTGCCTTTTTCTTCTGAGGTGAGCTCAGCCTGGTTCAGTTGTCCACTGTCTCTTCCTCCCCCTCCCTCACCCTCTTCAGTGTTCGCAATGGAATGTGCATGTGCTATCAGTAGAGTGCTAAAAATGATATAGCAAGTAGCTTGCCCACCATAAGATGGGAAGGGGCGGAGGTGCCCAGAACCTGGGTTTCTAAAGCTAGAAACCATATGCCAGTCTCTCAGTTATTTTGTTGTGTACTATTTCTTGCTGGGCAAAGTCAACTTGTAGTTACCTGCCCAAAACCTAGTTCCGTATGCCCTGGCTAATTATTAAATGCATTTGTATGGCCCTTGACAAGGTAGGCGAGAGTGAATGCAGCTCGTGATGTGAGGATCCCTCCTGGAAAGGCTGGTGGTGTTTGGAATTTGGTTGCTGATTTGCATGTCGAGAGAGATTTGAGAGTCAACTCCAAGTTCTCATTGCTTGTTACAGCTCAGCGTATGCTCTTCAGTGGATCAGACTTGTAGTTTATACACCAGTGCGACCTCCCCGATGTGTTTTTTCCTTGTTGCAACATATTGGGTTTATAGGCGCTTAACTGTTCCCTTCTTAATAAACAGTCCTCTATAGCTGTTGAGACTCATCCCTTCCCAGCACACTCGTCCTCCCTCCATGAATGCCTTCTCTAACTTTTTACTAGCGTAACTCAGCTGAGGGGTCTGTTTCTCCTACTTTGTTTTTCCCCCGGTTAACGTGTGAGGAATACATATGGATGATGAAAGTTTATAGTTTTGGGAAATGATGCCATTTAGGAAGCATGTTTGAAGTGTTGAGCGCGCGGAGAAAGTCTTTTATATCAATGCAGGCCTTGGGAGGAGGAGATGTTTTTCTATGTATAGAAACTTCCCGTATAGGATGGCAAGAGAAGGTTGCAGGGGGATTGCCTGTCTCTTTAAGTGGGTTTATAATTGGCTAGGAATTTTTGTCAGCTTAGTCACTGCAGCATTCAGCGGATGAGGGAAAAAAACCACAGGCCCCAACCGTTACGGGCCGTGGATAGGCTCTGTCATCCCAAAGGAATGCATGTGAACAAAACACTTTGTGCGGTGCAACCGTTGGCCTAAACAGTATTGCATTCTTAAAGCAGGCTCTGAGTCACATGGAGCAGATGGATTGTTTCACTAAAATGGAAGTTATGTATCACTGAGCACCCGGATCAAGCTTTTGAGTGTGGTTTGAATAGGTCACGATATGTGAGCGTGATGAAGGGGTGTAAAGGTAGGGGAAAAAAAAGCAAGCTCCTTGTTCTGTGGTTGGAACAGTTTCTGTAACATTAAAAGAGGAGGAAAGGCTTTTGCTGTGTTAATTACTAGGCTGGCACACCGGCCTGAAGGTTTCTTTCTAGACTTCAGACAAACATGGTCGCAGTTGTGCGGCGCTTTGTGTTCATGCTGCCCAAGCTAAACCAAAGAAACCCCCATTGGGAAGGGAGTGGGTGTGTAAGAAAAACACCAAACCAAGCCCCAAACCCATTTGCTTCTCTCACAATGAAACCAGCTGCTTGGCTCTTTTTGCCCTCATCCTGCCCAGCCTTTTGCCCTGAAATCTATCTGTTCTGTTCAGTACATTGATCAGTGAGAGAGTAGCTCTGTCACTGTGGGTGCCTTTCCCTGTGTTTTTGGCTTTATCTCTCCCTTTAAGGGATGTGAGATGATCCGATAGGAGCATTGCCAGTCTCCAGCCTTCAAAGTGTGCAGAGGAGGAGCTGTGACTTCTGGCTACACAAACTCAGAGCTGTCAAGTGATTTTTTTAGTTAATTTCTGCCCCCCCCCCGTTTTGTGGGGAATCCTCTTTAAAGAGTGGTCTCAGATTCCAGGATTTAACAGGAAACCCAGCCTCCAGTTGGTGGATATTGACAACTGCTGTCACTTGGCAGGCTGTTGCTGTTCGGAGTAGAGCAAGTTTGGAGGTCTTAATCTGGTTATCACCAGGGCAGGTGTTTCAGAATCAGTGCCTCCCCATGTAGTATTAACTGAATCTTAAATCATTGCAACACAAAGGGGAAACATTGACTGAATTCCTTTCCATCTCTGAGCCTTCCTTGTGAAGGCAGCACATGAATAGGAGCTCTGCTAGAGAAGATGGTTTACTTTCTAAGCTCTTGATGAAGGCTGTTTGGCAGAATGAGAATTGACTGGTCCACGTGAAGCACTACACGCAGCACCGAAATTGCAGTGAGTCACTGTCTGCTCTTGTCTTTTGTGATCTGAGAGTCTGGGATAAAACACTGCAGTGGGTGTTACAGATAAAACCCAGTATGCAAATCCTTAATTCAGAGATGAAACGTTCTTCCTCTTGTACTCGCAGCAGTTGTTTGTGTGCATCCATTTCTCTTCTGTAGAAGGGAAATTAAAATAATCAGTAATACCTTGTTCCAGAAAATGGACAGCGTGGTGGCAGGGAAAACAAAGACCTCTTCCACCAAACCAGCTGTAGGGAGGTTTCAAATTCAAGGGCTGGTTTAGGATCAAGTGGTTTACAGGAGAATGTAAGTACTTGGAGAATATCTTACAGATGGAAAAAATCATTCTTGCTAGGCATGAATTTATTTTCTTCCCATAGGAAGCTTCGTCATACAGTTCGACTTGTCTGCATGTGGCAGATGATGTATTTAGGGGAAAAATGAAATACAGGTGAGAGAGAGTGAGAGGATGTTTTGGGGAATGCAGTGGATCGGTATGGCAGTGCCTGGTGAAAGGGGAAGGACACTGAGATATGTGGTGATTGCAGGTCCCTGCTGCTGGTGTCTTGTGACTTGAGAGCTGGGCTGCCTGGTTAAAAGGAACGTTGTGAACTGGTATCGCTGTAGCATGGGACTGTTTCAGTCATACTAGGATCATTGTGCAGTACCTGTGGTGTGCTGTTAAGTCTCTGGATGCAGTGCCCATATGCTTCCAGATTAGATAAACTTAACATCATGCATGTAGTACCTGAACACTTAAAGCTGTGAAGCTTTCTTGCTTTTCTTGTCTACTCATTAAATATTTAGTGAGATGGTGGCTGGCCTGTGATGAGGGAGGAGGAAGAAATGTTACTGAACAACACAGGGCTTCCAGTCACCATAAATGGAGCAAAGCTCTGTGCAGATCCTCCAAGAGATGTACTGTGTTTACATTGAGCGTGCTTAATAAACACGATCAGCAGTAGGGTTCCTTCAATGAAACTGCAAAGCAAGAAGTAAAAACATTTGCTTTCCTGTATGAGCTGAGTGGGCTGCGTGATCTGACCTGCATGCGAGGGTGCTGTCTGGACAAAGAATGCCATGAGCAAGTGGACAGCTATTTTGCAATGTTACCCTACTCATTCTCCTAGTATCCCAGGAGACATCGGTATTGGTGCGACTAGCTCTGTGCCATGTCTGCTTAAACACAATACGTTAAAGCAGGAGTTGGAAAAAAACCCTCTAAAATGACAACATTCCTATCTCCAAATCGTGCTAATCAAAGCTGAAGGAAGAGTTTCCTTCTAGCTCGCGTTCCCAGCAATAGCAGCAAGTGCGGTAGTGACTTGCCTGCGTTCTCGCAAGCCCTGCTCCTGTCCTCCTTGTAAGACCTCTGCCTTTTCTGTCCTCCCCTTCCAATAAGCTCTTGAGAGACTGGAGCCTTCCCTTTGCCTGCATGGTCCTTATCACTGTTCCCACAGCAGCACAGAAATGATGTGCCTGTCTATTCCATTCTGCTGCTGCTCGGTGAACTAATGAGCAGAGGCACTGCAGCTGCCAGGAGGAATTCCTTTCCAGCAGTTTTGCGAGGGAAGTCAGCAGGATTAGGGCCTGGTTAAAACTTGATGTTTCAGCAGATCTGCTATGCAAACCATTTGGGTGAGGGAGAGAGCAACCAGAGTGGCAACCAACTTTGCTTGAGGCAGAAACAAACTGTGGGAACAAGGAAGAGACTGTCTTGTTCTTTAGAAACCAGAGTAGCGCTCAGAGCGCTTTGCTGTGCTACATACATACATACACATACTTTTTCTTCTCTGCGACAACACCCCAAGTTACTGTCTACCCTGGCTTAGAGGAAACAATTATTACAAATGCCTTTCTTAACAGCCTTTTGAGCTGCTCTGATGTTTTGCTGTTTTGGATGTGCCTGCTCGTGCCAGATCGTGCACTGATCTCGCCGTTCTGGAGCACCTAGTTAGTTATCTCTGCAGGCAGGGAGCATCGGGCACCTCCCAGGTATTTAAAAATAGAAATAAACATTTCAGACCGGCTCTTCCTTCCTTGATTAAATTTATAGGGTTTGTGTTGGGCTTGGTTTGGTTTGTGTGGGTGAGTGGGTGTGTCTTGTGGATGAAAAAGTAATTGCAGGAGAGCTGGAGTCAAAGGAATATGTTTCTGCAGTAGTTTGGAAGCTGTTTGGTCATTTTACTTTCGGGAGGCACTTTACATGAAGGTTCTGCTTTCTGTGCTTTTAAGATGTTGTTTTTGTTCCCAGTGCCTGTCTAGTGAAGTGCAGCTGCTGTGGGAGGCTGCAGTCATTGGGCCATCACTATGAAGCCTTTCAAGGTCTCTCTCCAGAGACTTCAGCTGTATTACCTGGAGGAGTGGGTGCTACAGGTAGATGTTGTTATGGTACTGTTGGAAGGACAGCCTGCAAACAGTAGCTTTCTAGGATATAACTGAAGTGTAGTGTCGCAGTAACCAGTAGAGGAAGAAACTACAGATGCGATTGTACAATGTGTTCTTGAGGCCAATTAGGTGAAGCGGGTGCTAAACTCGTTTGATTTTCTCGTTAAGTGCTTTGTTGTGCTCCTGAATTTTTCCCATTCTTGTGAAGCAGGTCAGGTTTTACCTACCTACCTGCTGCAGCAGTGAACACTTTAGACTTCTATGTAATATGTGTAAAATAAGATTAGCAGAAATAACAAAAACAGTGTTTGTGCTGCTGCAGATGTGAGAGCTAATGGGGCACCCAGAGGCGAGTGATGAACCAGTTCGACAGGGACCAGGCACTCTGGTTTAGCAAGCCGCTCTATTCCCAGTGCAAGTGATGGATGCAAGTTAGACAGTGATTGCAAACTTGCTTGGTTGACTTTGCCTCAGTGCTTCCTGAGCCAAGCTGCTTTAATTATATGAGGGAATTGCTTCTCAAAATGTCTTCCAGGTAAATCATTATCTGTACTTGAATGACTTACATCTGAAGCAGTCCTGTCTCCAGGTGAGGAAAGTATTCCTGAGGGTCTGTTCTACATGCATTTCCTTTGGAAGACCTTTATTGACATGTTCTCTTATGTTTTCTCACTTATTGTGACACTATGCAAGAGCCTGCATATGTCCTATGCATAGGACTGTGTAAGAAAATAGTAATTGTAGAGAAAAATACTCTGGGCCAGATGGTCTGCTTTGAAGTACACATTGTAGAGGGCTGTTTGATTTGTCTTCAGCACTCTAATTTGTAAGTTTGAGCTACAGAAAGCCTCCGGAGTAGAGTGATGGTTCAAACCCTTTGCATTCTGTAATGTTTTGAATGATGTATTGCTTTGACAAACTTGTTACTTTCAGTCAAAACAGAGGAAATGGTGATCTCCAGTTAGCTGAGGAAAGGCCTTTGAAGATATTGATAAAGCATGAAGAGCGCAAGTGGTCTTCAGAAAGGTTGCCTATGTGGACAGCTGCCTAAGTGAAACAGCAGCGTTAAGTCTTTCATGTTACTACACACAAGCCTTTTCTTACATCTTAGTGCTGTAATTTTGGGCTGTGCTTTGGGTGGATAAACTACTTAATAGCTTGAGTCATAGTGGTGCACGTATCCACAGCTTCAGGTAAAGCATAGGCTGGGGTGAGTTTGTGCAGGTCAGTCCTCATCAAGTGAACTTCCAGTATTGAAACTTCTCTTGCTCCTGTCATGTTCTTACTCTCTGGACATTCTGCCAAAACCAGTTTGCAAACCAAAGTATCTAAATTAGTACTGAGTATTTCTCTGTGGATGCATCATGTTGCATCTTGCTCCATCCTGGGACAACACAGATAAACTAAAAGGCATCCTCCAGTCTGTAGGGAAGATTTTTGTCTGTATCAACTTCCTGTCATTGACAGAACTATGCTGCAACCTTGCCACTGATTTCCTATCTAGTTTCTTACTCCCTGTATCATCAGTGTGGGCTTTTTACATGAAGCAGTGGGGTTATACTGCAACATAAGATTTGGATTCTCATTTTAATGCCTCACATGTTAGGAATGTTTCCTGGGGAGAGGCTCAGCTCTTTAAGGATATAATAATAATAAAAAAGTGGTAAAATTTGGCTTTGTAAGTGAGAGACCCTGATTGACTGATTTTATTCATCTTAAGGAGCATTCCGGTCCACAGCTCTCTGATGGGCAGTGTGACAGCTCACATGTAAGGTGCTTGAAACCAGGAGTCCTCTTGGAAAATCTAGGCCAGAGGACTTTGCCAAGTGTAAACATTATCTCATGGTGTGAAAACAACCAAACAATTTTAGTTCATTAATGTAATTTACTTGAAGACAGACAATGAACTTGACGTGGCTGTGTGTACCCAGGCTTTTATGCCATTCATTTATCTGATTGATTTTTAAATTGGTTGGTTTAGAGCGGACCAACCCAAAGTGGCTTAATCTATAGTAGTAATTCCTGGATTGCCCAATTACACTGGATTTATTTATTTAAGCAGGCACCTTAAAACTAAATCTTCTGTTGGACTTCAGCAGGACTTTCATTGGGCTTTTCCATTGCTTCTTTTACTTAAACCTGGAAGGCAGAAAGCCTTGTATTGCTGTAGCTATTCCTGCAGCTAACTGGAGAGAAACCCCAGCATAACTGTGGAATTGGGTCCCGTTCAACTCCCATTGGAGCCAGCTGGTGGGTATACACTGTGATTTCACTGTATTTCACGGTGGAAGCTCCAAAACCAGCATCTCAATCTTGGTGATCTGTCCTGGGAGCAGAGAGGGATGGGAAAGATGCTGCACTCTGTCTTGGTTTGGAGCAGTCTTACCAGGAATGCTGCTGCTCTGTTGAGAGACAGAGCTTTGTGAGTTGCTACCCCTCTAGCAACCACAGTAACTCACTTTTGGGGGAAAGCATTGCACTGTAGTTACTACAGCCCTTTTGTAGTCTCTTGTCAGTGGAAGTGGCTCGAGAGCTTTTCCTCTCTCCCCTTGGTTCTTTCCACCTCCCATATCTTCTGGTTATAGTCAGAACTGCACCTGAGCAGAGTCTGTCTCCTGCTGCCTTTCACAAGTAGCTGATGAAGATGGACAGCTGTTGCAGCTAAACTTCTACAGGCTTCAGAGCAGCTTCACCCTGTGCGTGGCTCGCGTGGTTGTAATTGGGATTATGGAAATCTCCCCAGTCCTGTGTGTTCCCCAGGGTTTGTTGTTGTCAGACCTCATTTTACCCCCCCACACCCTTCTTCCTCTTTTTTGTTAATCCATGAGTTTTGGAAATGTCTGAATAGTGTTTATTGCTTCTTATTGTTTGGGTGGGAAAATGGCCATGGAGCTTGGATTGTTTTATGGCAGGAGAAAGGCCTTGTGGAACCCCAGGCACTTCTTTTTTTAACCCCAACAAGGAGTGCAGAAAAGAAACTAGTAATTTAATTCCAAGTGAAGAATTTCTTGCTGGTTCTAGCCTAGGGACGTGATTTATTTGAGTCCAAAAAATCAACCAGAAAATAAATGTAATTACTTTCTAATGTCTTGTTAAAGCATGGATCAGTCTGTAGTGCAAGTGAGCTTTGGAGCTGCTGGTGAGGAAGAGCATAGGCTTGAGCTTTGATGGTAGATTAAATGTTGGATGTCAGCGCTTTCTCTGATAACAGTGTTGTTGAGAACTGCCCTGGCACACCAGGTTCCCCTGCATGCCTGTAGCTTGCTGTGTAAGTTAACTTGGGACTTCAGCTTGTTTTGTCATGCCTCATTTGGAAGGTTTTGATTTGGAAATGGGGAAATAATGCTGCCCGCTCCAAAACATCTAAACCAAAAGTACAGGAAGCTGCAGTGGCTGATTCTGGAGCTTGTGAAAGAAGACTTCCATTTTCCTTCAAAGAATGTAACTTAGTTTTATCTTGGTATATCTTTGAAAAGCTTGATTATTAGTATCATTAAAATATCAACAGGCTGATAAATCATGACTGTCTAGTCTTGCCTTGCCATTTGGTTGCTTTCTTCGTTGGAAACATTCCTTTGTGCAAGAGGAAGCTGTTTCTCCCAGCACTTCTGATCTGTATTAAATTTATTAGTTTCAGAAAGATGCTGAGCAATGCTCCTCATGCTCTAGAGTCTTGCATATTTCCTGTGGGTGAAGAGAAAAAGTGCTTATTTACTGTATTCCCAACAGTTTAAAAGGAATGTTTGTAGACACTCTGTGTCTGCCTTAATTTATATGCTAAACACTGCTGATAGGGATTTGAAACATGTCAGGTTGCTGGGTATTTAATGTTTTCAGTATACAGAAATTTGCATGCTTTGGGTTTAAAGTTGTAGTGACTATCCCCTGGTGAGAGAAGTCAGGTGATTTATTACTATTCTCTACACAAAATACTTTGAATAATCCTTAAACTGATCTTTTTGTTCCCTTTTCCAGTGTTTGAAATCTTTAATCATACCACAGTATTTAGATTAATCTGAACTTGTTCAGAGTTGTGAAGGTGTTGCCTCTTCTCTGGTTGATGAGTTGTCTGCTCTGTTATGGTCCTTCACTTGAAGGTGTTAAACTGGGCAGTTTATGCCTGTCCTATGCTTGCCTAATGGGCACGACACTGAAGTTGCAGTGCCCCATCTGTCTGATAAGGACAATAATCTTATTTAACATGAATACTGTGGTGCACCAATTAATGCTTGTGAGTGGTTCCAAGTACCTTTCAGATACAACATACAGAAGTGATGAGCATCTTGCTTGGAAATGTTGTTGTTAAATGCATTTTTGTTACTCTATAACCCTATTTTGTTCTATTGCACTGGACCAGTGATGTGCAGGACTGTAATGGCGGTGATGCAGCTTGCTGCTTCTGGAAAATAGGTCTGTTTGGGTGGGAATGCTAGAGCTTTTTTGGAAGCACATGTAAAGTATATTAAGCAAGAGACTTACATTCATCGCTTGAGTATAAATATACAACAGGACAGCTTAGAGATTTCTCTTCTAGCATGCTGCTTAAAGACTTGAGGTGTTGCAGAGGAAGGAAACACAAGAAGGAATACCTGCTTCTCTGTTGTTTTAACTTCCCATTTTCTTTCCCGTGTCTACTCATATATCACACAAGAACAGCATACATTGTCCGTTTGGAGAAAGGGAGCAAAAGTATATTTTTCAGGTAATATTCTGATTATCTTGATCTTTATCATATTAGTTCCTGTCAGTCTGCCGCTACTGGTGCAGAAGTAGCTAATGTGAATTAACCTCATTTGCTCTGGAAAGCCTGATTATTTATTATTATTATTATTGTTTTAAATGCATCTCAGCAAGAGAGGGTGATGGTACCTGTGAGCAGCTTGAATGAAATGCTGTACAGCTAAAACTCCAGCTCTTCTAAAAGGCTGAAAATGTGCAGCATCCTGTTTGATAATTCATTCATGATCCAGCTCTATTAGGAAATGATCTGGTTTAATTGCTGCATTTAAAATGGGACAATTATCAGACCCTTTTCACATCTCCAACCAGTCTACTTAGGCATAAAAAGTATGTGAGCAGTGTGAATCCAGAATTGAATAGTCAAGGAGAATGGGGAGGTGAAATCAATTACCTGCTAAAATGCTGGTGCAGGTCTGTCTTTGGGAACACGAACTGCTATTCTCATACTTGCTAAGAAGCCTGCAGTGTGTATGCATCCTGACAGAGTTGTTTCTCACTGTGGGGGCAGTAGATGTTTAAAAAATACCACCTGCCATGACTGCCAAAAGCCCCTACAAATGAACCCTCTTCTTTCTTAAATCTCTAATTGAAAAGTCTCTGCTTTGAGTTTGTAACAGTGGTACAAAAGCTGTTTGTCTCCTTTTAGTATCTTTATCCAACTGAGCTCAGGTACGTAGGAATAATGTATTTTTGGCCTAGGAAAATAGGTCAGTTCTGTATTTAGTGTGTCTTTAAGTGGTAGTTAGTGAGTAGCCTGCAGAAAGGGAGAGTGACTTACTTCAGTTGCTTCATGAAGGTGTCAGCCATGCCACAGTCCTGCAGTGCCTGACGTGCTGTTGGGCAGCAAAAGAGAGAGCATCATTTAACACAAAATGACAAATCCTGTCAGATTCATTTGGTCCAGGTATCACTTGGGAATATATCATTAATAAGGTTTTCATGCATATTTTTTTTCATTTTCAAGATGCAAAACAATGTCGAGATATAGATCTCTATATGTAGGAATACATATATGTTGATACATGTATTTTATAGTCCTCTTGTCACTTGGTATCTAGGAGTATCCCTTAGTAGCCTTCTAGGAGCATGACTGTCCTTTGGGTATAGAAGAATTGGGAAAGGTTTTCTGGTAATAAAATAACCTTTAGCAAGCAAAAATTTTATGGAGGGGAGATTTTGTTTGTTTTAAATGGAACAATATCCCTCGGGAATAACTGGTTTGTGGGTAGCAAATAGAGGAATTTGCATGTTGTGGTGGGAGGATGTTGGAAAGACAGAGGTCTGTGTACACGTGAGAGGGAGCATTAGTTCTTCCTGTAGGATCCTTTCTCAGAAAATACAGTATGGCTTGAAAAGGTAAAGTCCACTGGAATGAGTGAGGCTTAGATTAATGCATTTGGGAAATCATCTTGATTGTGAGAAGCATTTGGCTGTGGGATAATGCCATTGGAGAGGCAGGAGGACATTTGTGCTCATGTATGGGGAAAATGAGATAGAGAATACTTACGTGAGGTGATCAGATTCACATGCCTAAGACGGTACCAGTGGAAGGACAGTCCCATGCTGCCTATCGGGTAATCCAGCTAGAAGGTTGTGCTCTGCCAGCTTAGCAGCAGTGACAACATCGTGGCCTTCTTCCTTCCATGGATTTGCTTTACCTGTGGATTTTTGAACTACAGAAACTTTGCTGTGCATCTGTCATGTGTAACTACAGACTAACATCAGAAGGAAGAAAGTGTTTGTTTTTCATGCTCCTTCGTTCACCTGCTAGAATTGGGGATTTACTGAAGTGGGAGCAGATCGTGGGCATTTCAGTTTCGGAAACTGGAAGAAAGACGCAGCAAACTTCAATATTAAAGAAGCTGAAGTCTTTAAATAATTCCTCTGGGGAGTCATCCCTGTGTACTGCATTGACTGAGAAAGATTGACTTGGTGAGGTTATGTTTGTAGAAACAAACATGTTTTCAAAGACCCTGGCTATAATTCATAGGGCTTTTGTTTATAAAGGCTCGTTCTCCTGTGCGTTGGCTGGAGCGCTCTAAGTGGTCTCTTTGCTATTCGGATTCCCTGTAGTCGGGTTTGCATGGCTGGAAAGCACATTGCTTTTGTGTGGCTCGTAATCCACTGTCTGAGCATCATCCTCTAGTTTACTCACAAAGCAAACCTACGTTAGTGATGCACTGGATGAGTTCAGCCAGGAAAACTGTTATCAATGCAATGAAATGAATCCAAATAAGTAGGGAAACAATGAGCTGCTTTTTTTTTCAGCTCATAGGTGGCAAACGGGTCTCTCTTTTGCTGTGGTTTGCAGATGGGGCATCAGGATTGCTGTTCTTTTGTTGCAGAGGAGTGTTTTCTTGTCTGACACACATGGACTAAGCTCTTTGGTCCAGCACGGCTGCTCTGCCAGAGTCTAGGGCTGGATGCTATTGAACTATGACCTGCAGAAGTTTACTAAGTAATCTTCCTTGTCCCCATTCCACATGGAAGACTCCCCTGGAAATGCCTAAGGGAGCAAAAGAGGGTTTGGAGGTGGTTGGTTGTTGAAAGCAGTTAAGTTTTACTATAAAACAGGGCCAGTTTAAGAATTACTGGCACCGTTCTGTGAATTTATTCATTTTGCTTGGCTTGTTTTGCTTTCTGGATGAGACTTATAAGAAAGGAGAGCTCTGGATAGTAAGGAAAAAACTATTTCACTATTTTGGTTGCTCTTGCTTCTCGGTCGGGTAGGGCAGTGTTAACATCTCCGTGCACCGGCAACACTTGCAGAACTGGACGCAAGGCAACTAAATTTCCTGCATCTTCCTGCCCAGAATAGTAAGCCTTTAAATATACGTGAAGCGTACCAAAGTTTGTGAGTACACTAAGTTGTCACGTTTTAAGAGTACTGTTTTAG
This sequence comes from Pezoporus wallicus, assembly GCF_028554395.1. Lineage (NCBI taxonomy): Eukaryota > Metazoa > Chordata > Aves > Psittaciformes > Psittacidae > Pezoporus > Pezoporus wallicus. The sequence goes on from NW_026635034.1 coordinate 237,016, forward strand.
GTGTGCTGTGGGCACATTTAGGGTACTTTGAGCTGCCTTGTTGAATCTTGGAAGCAAAGGAATGTCAGGCCTGCTCAGTACTGGGAGGGGGAGCTTCAAAGAAAGCTAAAATGTTGGAATAACTTGACTGATGGAAATTGAGACCTGATTTTGCATTACTGATGCTGCAGATTAATACTGGAGGCATTGTGTTCCAAATGGTACCCTTTTGGCTGAGTGTTCAGTGGAGACCTTCACTGCTTGAACCGGCACTTAACCACTGAAGGTATCTGTTCTCGGGAGAAGATAAGTGTGTGTAGTTCAGACTATGCAACTATGTGATGTCTTCCTTGCTTTCTCAGTTGAATAGTGTCATTGTGGCTTTGGAGACATAACGGTGATGTGCTATTAATCACTTCCAGAGCAGCTGCTCTGTTGCTCCCAAGGAGTGAGTGAAAACACTGATACTGTCTGCAAAGCACGTTGGGGTGGTTTAGAAATGGAAAGCATTAATAAACGTTATTTAGATCAGACTATCTTTTTGTTAAGTATTTGAGCCCTGTGCTACAGGATGACGTTCGGAGACAAGAATTTAGGCTTAGAATAGTAGTTTTGCATTAAGAAGAAGAGAAGTATTATCCATGTCACATAAACCCTAACAACTTAATGTCGGAGAGTACTTATGTGTGAGGATCATGTTAAAATTCTGCAAGAGATCACCTGTGCATATTGCCTGAGCTGAAACCCTGCAGTGCTTGAAGTTCCATCTCTGAAGCTTTATTTCTTTTCAAGTCATTACAAATTAAGCAAATAAAGAAAAAGGGCTAGTCATGCTTCTGTACATTTAAAAAGGGGATGTGTGAAATATCTGGATTTCAGATTTGCACAAAAACAATACATTTTTTCAAACAATTAAATATTTTCCCAATTAGTCATACTTAGAGTGGCAATTCTTTGAAGCAACCATATGAGCATTTACTGAGCTAAAAGAGCCTTTTGTTGCTTCAACTGTGATCGACGTTGGTTTCTCTGATTCATCCACCCATCGTTGCCTTGAAAATCCCTTGAGCTTTGAGGTGCCCAAATAAGTTTCATCCTCTTCCTGGGGAGCAGTTTTACTTGTTAAAAACCCCAATCCAACACCATCGTATGTTCAACTTTGGCACACCCACCCGGGATGAATTCCTGAACTGTGTGCTGGGCCTGCAGCGGGATCGCAGGGAAACGCGCTCCAGCAGCTTGTGTGACCACACCTACGTAAGTCAGCATCAAATGGGAATTTTTGGGATTCTCTTGGAATCCCAAACTTCATCTGGGCATTATCTTTATTTATAACAAATGCTGGAATAGCAAGAGCTGCAAACCTCTCTTGCTACAAGCAGATCTACTTCTTAGGCACCGGTGCGGTGAGGTATGAGATTAGAAAGAGTAAAGAAGCCAGGCAAAGCACTTGGAGTTTGTAAGAGTAAAGACACGTGTAGTGTTATGTCTGTATTTGAAGAACCATGACCTAATCATACTTGGAAGTATCAAATGAAGAAGGAAAATGTGCTTCCCTTGTGTGCGCCACATCAGCACCTGCAAAACACTGACACTTAGTTCCTTTAAAACCAGTCTTCACCAGTAAGGCTCATTGGTGGCTCTCAGTGTTGATTTAGGGTGTTGATGACATATTTCTCTACCAATATAAATTTGAAACAATAGTGAAAATATCTTAGGCCTGGAACTACTTAAATTTGCTGTGAAAATGAAGGTCACTCTTGCATCATTACTTCTTCATTGAAGCTGTTGGTCCTCCTCATAGCCGGGTTAGGAGGACATGACCCAGTGGTTCCAAGGTGGGGCTGGGCTGGGTTGGGTTTCTCATCTGCAGTGCAGAGTGGGGCTGATGTAACAGCTAAAGGATTTATGGTTCACTGTGAGGAAAACCTTCCAAAGAAAAGAGGCAGTGAGGAAACGAAAACCTATGGAATCGGAAATAAGTCTTGGTGTGCAGGTGGGGTTTATAGCTTGTGTTTGGTTTTTTGGGTGTTCTTGTTTGTGTGTTTTCATTCTTGGGTCCCAGTTTGAATTCCAGGGGCCTTGTCTTAAATGGAGCCACAGTTGTTAATGATCACAGGAGAAGAGTGGATGTTCGGGGGGGGTCTAGGGTTGGTAGAACATCTGATGACTCTAGTAGGATCTGGGGATACAAGTATTGCGTGAGGGTTACTGCAGTGGCAATGAAAGCGATATTTCATAGGTATTAAAGGAGGACACCTTGACGATGCCAGTCATCAATCCAGGCACAGCTGCACAGAGAAAACTCTGCTTCTTTCATTCCTTTGTTTTCCCTCTTGGCAGCATGGCTGCCTGAAATACTTCTTTGCCCTGTACCAACCTCTGTGCTGATATAAAATTGTTTATGGGCTCGAGTAGTGACTGGGAGCAGAGAAGTCCATCTGGGTTAAAAATAACTTGGTCCCAGAAAATAAACTGTATTTTTAACCTGGATCAAGTTTCCTGATCCAGAACACTGCGCAGCTCTGTGAACACTTGGAGTGACGTAAGTGCAAAGGTGCTGCAGGGGTCCTTGGGTGCAACTGAGTCAATTTAAGCCAGGTTTTATGTTAGACCCCAAGTGCAGTAGGCTCAGCAAGGAGATAGGGAAACCAGTTCCTGCTGTTTCCCAAACTTGCAGTGGAGGGATGTGGTTTGTGGGTGTTTGGGACTTTTTTGAGTGCTGAGTGTTCTGTTAACAAAGTGGCATGTTTTATATTGTCATTTAACCAATAATGCTTACTTTTCAGCAATAATAATTGTAAGAAATCCCATCTCTTTTAATACTGAGTATTTTAGTGGCCTGGGGAGCATCCAGCGTGCAACAGGAGAGGCAGAAATGGTAGAATTTGGAGGCTCACGAAGTGTAATTCTACACGTTGCGTTCTCCTCGGCACTTGGTAGGTCTCTGCTGAAAAGGTGGGATAGTTTTCAAGGCCTTTTAAGTGGGGATGGAATACCATACCTTTTAGAGACGTCGAAGGGCTGCCAGTGATCTGTGTGTCACTCAGTGGAGACCTTTGGTGTAAGCGCGTGTTATCCACTTGATCGGATGTGCCAGTCCGTAAGTTGTCTGTCTATTGTCTCCTGTCACCCACCCTAGGTGGCCTCTTTTTCACATCTCTTCCACTAAGGGGGTGGGGAACATACATATTGAGACATATTGAGCCATCATGTAGCCCCAGTGGTGTTACAGAAACAAGCCAGGTCTGTTGGACCTGCTTTTAGCAGGTAAAAATCAGAATAATTGTAAAGCAAAAATGTCTTATTTTCAATTCTAGCAAAAAGAAGAGCCCTGCTTATCTTGCACTTGGGGAAAAAAACAACCCCGTGAACATGTAGTTGCTAAGGAGTGAGCCGCATCCTGCTTTTCACATGTAAATTCTACCGGAAGGCTCAGTCTCCTGAATGTGGATGTGCCAGATTTCAGGCTTCTCTGGTACAGCTTAAATTGGTGTTCTGTTTCATAGAATCATGGAATGGTTTGGGTTGGAAGGGACCTTAAAGGCCAAGTGTGCCTTGGGTCACTGCTCTGCGCTCTTAAGGCTTTGCTTCTGCCTGAACGTAGGGTCGAGGGCTGGATGTTGTGATGTTAGTGTCATCTCCCAACTTAGCCACCAGCATTTTAGAAACAAGGGGTCCATTTATGACAGGGTTGGGGGGACGTTGGGCTGGTTTTTGAGTGTTGGTTATTTAAAAGTGTTAGAAAGTGGAATGAAACCATTTTCCCTTGCAGTTCACAAAACTCTTCCAGTATGATAAACTTACCATAAAGATGTGGCAGTGGCACTCCTTGGGTCCTGATAGGGCACATACTACATCTGCTTCCTGTATGTTATCAGATGTGTTTTTAGGCCTGGGCTGTAATCTGCAAAGCTCTTGCAGAACTGGCCATGGTTATTTAGAGGCTGTTTCAGTCTGTGGTCTGGAGTAACACAGTAATGGGGGACTCCAAGTGGACAGGGCTTAAGGTGATACTATCTGGGGGTGATGAGGAGCTTTCTTGGCAGCACTTAGCCTGGAACTGTGTTTTGCAAGATAGGAGCCGGAGTCTGGATTTTACTGTTTTTAGGGTGAAACATGAGAAGGTTGGTTTTACAGGTTTTTCTGTGGTGATAGCCAGTAGAGTGCTCCGAGTGAGGGGACTTCACAGAGAGTTTCTCTGTGCTAATACCTGAATAGAATCTGATTCTTCAGGGCTTTAATTTCTTATACAAAATTACTGTGGTTTTCTGTGTTAAGAAATAGCTCTGTCCTATGTTGCTCTAGTCAAAAAGCATCTGTTTGGCTGTGTCATGAGCATAAGTTTAAGTAATCACTTGTATTAAGTTCTGATTAAATTTTAGCTTGGGAGATGTGAATGATTTTTCAGAGGTATCCCAATTTCACATCCCTTTTATTCTTTAGATAAGAGCAAACATTCCAGTTCCTGAAAATTCTTACGTATAATAACCCAAACTGTTTGTGGATGTTTGCTACTGTAAGAAAATGTGTGTTGAGCATCAGACACTTCATGTTTGACAAAAAGCCTCAGAGTGGCAGCAGTGGAGGAGGTGGGGAGCGTAATGTTTGTTTGAAGATCAGTGCACCCTGGAGAAGAAATTTATTATGATAGTATCAGAGTAAATAAAGTCCTCCTTTGGTGTAGTTTTGTTTGTGTCTTTCTAATTAGCATGGTTCCTTGGGGGTTAGTTTCTGCTGGAGACTGACTTGTATGGGTTTATAATAAGAAGATAATAAGAAATTTATTGTTTTTATTCTAAGCAGAGGTTTTTTGCTTGCTTTACAACAGATGTATGCAGCGCTTTGGTTTCCAGTAACAAAGGAGAGCGATTGTTACTAATCGTTCTGTTCCTGCATCTCTGAGATCAGCACCTTGATGAATGCTTATTTTTACTTACGAGATGAACAAAGCCAGCATCTATAAACTTTCGGGTTTAAGGGTATAGCTTGTTCAGGAATGTGTGTCACTTGGTCCTGTGCAGTGGAGTTGCTTCCACTTGGTTGGCTGTGACCGCTGATCACGGCTTTTCCTGCTTGCACATGAACCTTGTCATCTCCCCTGGACTGAGAAGCTCCGTTGGGTCTTGCCAAGGCAGGTAACTGCCGCCCAAGTCTGTGAGCAGATCTCTTGCACCCTTACTACCTCTTCCAGGCACAGGGATTGTGGAACATCATTGGTGTGAGTAGACTGAGCTCCCTGCATCGCAAACCGGGAAGGTGGGAGGCCACTGGGAAGGCTTTGTCCTCCATGCTGCTGTGCTCAGTGCTGCCTGTTGCCTCCAAAGCCAGGAAGTAATCTGTGCTGCTTGTCCTGCCTGCTGCAGGGCTGCCCTGCCCTCCCCAGCCTGGATTTATAGGGGTAGACTGTGCACCAGATAGTCTACTGATGTATTTTTACGAAGAATCAAACCAAACTGCTTTCCCGCTCACACATTTACAGATTGAGGAGTAGTTTTTCACAGAACTCCGTGAATTATTGATTACTCTGGGCTTCCTTTCTGTTTCAGATCCTGCTGCTTTCATTGAATGCACTTAGAGATGTCCCTGCTCTGCAGCATCACCAGATCTGTATGGCAGGGAGGGAGGAGACTCCATTAAGTTCAGTGTTATGGTGAGCTAACAGCATAGCTATCAGAAGCCTTGTTGGACACAGTGATAACTTAACACTGATAATCACCGTTTATTTAATATGCTTCCGTGGTTAACAGCAGATAGGCAGTAACTCGGGTCACTGTGACATTGTTTTTACCTTGAAGAAAGCAGCAGTTGGAGAGCTGTCTGATATGTATGTGTGTGTTCTCATGTCCCATCCCTGTCGTGTTAGGCTACAAAAACCAGGTTGCAATAGGAGAAGTTTTCTAAAGCTTCCAGTATTTTTCTTGCATTTTTGCTGATAATGAAAGGATGGTGGGAAAAAAACTCATATGGCATTGGCATTATGTATTTTGCTTAGAAAATAGCTTGTTGCAGTCTACCTGTGCGGCAGGATTCAGAGCAGAGACGTGGAATCTTCTGTCTTGTGTAGATGATGAGCTTGTTCTGTGTGCTGCTCTCGACCTGAAACAACCATTTTGTCTGTAACCTAAGTGTGTATTTTTTCTCATTTATAAGAACTGAACACTGCTTTTCTGCATTACTCCCATGCCTGTAGCCAACATTGCAGTGGTTCATTTCGTGGTAATGTTCTCTCCTGTACAGAAACCCACTCCTGCAGCATAGCATGTGGCATGCTCCTGCAGTGGCTGCGTTTCAGTTCCTGTGCAAAAACAGTGCCTCTCTTGAGGGAGAGGCTGTAGAAATACCCATAATGTTGCTGCTTGAATCCTGCCCTTGAAAGGAAGAATGTTTATGGAATCTTGGTCTTATTCTTTAGGTTTTGCATTCCTCAGTAAATAACAGCATTTGAATGTAAAATACCATTTGGGGTTTGAGTAAGGAAATGCATGAGAGGCCCAAATGCATGAATCCAGGATGCTTTCCTTCTGTGGCCTGTGAAGAGATTGAGTCTGCCTCTGAGCAGGGAGGAGAGGAGGCAGGGAAGGTTTGTGAGGTTGTACTTTAGCTCTTTGTTGCATATCAAGTGCTTGAGATTTACATTGTATTCCCTCTTCCCCCTCTGGAGAAGAAACACTCCTCTGTCCTTACTCTTTTCGTGGGAATGAAATGAAGTAAATCTGGGATTTTTATCAGCTGGGGTAGATGCTCAGTGTTCTGTGGCATAATGCTCTTGGTAACAAAATACACTGAAGTTGATCCTCTGCTCTCTGACAATAATGAGAGGAGCTGACTTGAGGCAGGAAGCATCTTCCCATCCTTTTCTGATAATCTAGTCAGCTTGGAAGAGCTTAATCACTGTGGCCTGGTTAGCAGCATGCAGGCAGGGAAGAACTGCAGCACTTATCACCCCTCCTGTTTTTCCTGTCTTTGGAAGCTTAAAACTGTCACTCCTCAGGAATTCCCCATGCTGCAAATCCCTATTTCTCTTGTGTGCTTGTGTTTCCTAACTGACCTTTATCTGCACTGACAGGGCTTTAGTGACCAGTTGATCTAGATCTGGGTGGTCACTCTGTCTTATCTTGCCACATTGACTTTGAGAGTGGTCATAAATGGAAATTACTGCAGTTCTTGCTGACTGACTGAGTCCTGCTTTAGAAGGTGGATAAGAGGTTTTAGATAAGAACCCTTAAAGAAAAAAAAAAACCCAGGAATTGGGTTTTTCGGACTGTATGCCCTTCTACTGGTTGAATATGGGAGCAGCAAACATCTCTGCCGTTACCGGTAATGTGAATTCCAGCAGATCCAGTATCCTGTGATGATTGTGCTGGCATAACTTGTGTTACTCAGTGCAGAGGACACAGTTAACTGATGCGATTTCACACAGTTGTCTCTGATAGCTCTGTTCACCACCTCTCCTTTGGTCACATAACATTCCAAAGGCAGCGCATGTGTAAATCTTGTTTTAGAAGCTATGGTTGTTTTTTTCCCTTTTTTTATTGATAGGCTTAATAAAGCAGGTGGAGCCCATGTGGAGGATGTCCAGCCTTGTGAGGTCAGGCACCAAGGTCTTGGTGTTCTGTGGCTTGGTTTAGTGACCGTCCTTGTCACTTAGTGAGGAATGAAGAAGACCCAGAGTTAAGCAGCTTTGCAAATGCACCAGTAAGGAGCTGAACCTGCTCCCTGACACACACCAGAACCTTCTGAGGAGGCAGAGGGAAGCGGAAAATGTCACTGGATTTGAAGGCTCCAGTTGCACAGACTCAAAAGGGAGAGTGAGGCTTTGCCGGCAATTCTTTGTCCCTGTGGATCTAAAGCGTTGAACAATTAGTACTGTGTCAGTGTCAAACGTGTTTGAAATCTCTCCAAGGCTTCTAGCTTACGTCGAAGTCCACGTCAGTAGTTTTCCATGTTAGAAGGGATCCTTCTGATTCAAACTAGATGCATGTGTCAGGACAGTTTAGTTTACAATGGTTGCCTGTGCCTGCCAGCCTGTTAGGTCAGATAGAGAGCAGGAAGCTGTGGCTTTCCATGCCCACTGCTCTAATTTTTAACCCACTGGAGACCAGAGCTGCTGTCTCTTCCCAGTGCATGTGGATGTACAGCACGTGTTCAGAGCATGGAGACTTCCCTTGCTTCTCAGGTGACCTTAAAAGGCATCTGTCAAGGGTTTCTGTTTTCCAAAGGCATGTGGCTATGGATTGGGGTCTTTTATAAGAGCAGGACACCACCCAGGCTTAAAACTGTATACTGTGGTGTTCAGGAGAGTCCAGTATGTGCAGTTACTCCATAAATACCTTTGCAGGTCATACATGGACCATCTCAAGGATGTGTTGCTGTATTGCCTTACCAGAATAACACCTTTGTGAGCAGTCCAGGAGATGGAGTAAGTAGTTGCAGACACAAAACCTACATATAACCAAGGAGAACATTGCTGGCTTTTGCAGGGACCTCAGTGGTAACCATTTTTCTCTATCTTAATGAAGCATTACAGTTAGTTTACGTAGTGATAAATATAATAATTATTGTAGTTGTGGCTGTGTGCCCAAGATGCCTGGAAAGCTGAACGTGAAATCTTTTTAATGGCATCATAATGGCCTTTGTAAGTGTTACAGATTTCCTTGTGTTATGTATAATAAATAATGCACATTATTTTCCAGTGGACTTGTACAACTCGACAGTGGGTACACACAGAAAAGACCTTATCTTGAGAAACTAGATTTTTCCTGTGGCAGCTGTCTCTGGTTGGAAGTGTTCTGCAGTGGAAACCAGATAAGCAAACTCACTATACAGGGCTTGCGGGGGAGCAATGTGCTTTTGTGGAAGCTGGGGGGAGATGAGATGGCAAACACATACTGGGCTTTGGAGAGTAAGTTGGGTGCCTTCCACTCTTTGCCAGTGTATTTTTGTGCATTAATTTCTGGTTTGTAAATAATACATGTTACGAGAACACACAGACTTCCCACAGTATGGCTTCCTTCCCTTCTCCCTCTTAAATCTCTCAAAGGAAACAATCTGTAGCCAGTGTGAGATGCTTGTTTGTGGATTCTGCTTCACTTGGCAAACCATGACTCTTTTCACTTTGGGTCTCATTCCTGGCAAGGGTCAAACATTTAACTACAAATATCAGCAGGAAGCTGTTGGACCAGGATGCGTCAAGCAAGAGAAAAGCTGTTTGTGTTTCTTCTCTTGGCTTCTTCCGGCAGATTTGAATTAAAAGTATGTGGAGAAGTGTTAGGCCCTTGAATTTCTAATATTAAAGTGTCCTCCTTCCTCGTGTTTAAGATTCTACACTGCAAGTGTCTGCACCACAATAATTTGTTGAAGATGACCCATGAATTGTCAGAGGTAGTGCTGAAGGCTGTATGGTCCTGTATGCCTTCCCTTACACTTAAGGACAAGGGTTTCCAGCAGCTCTGCAGTTTTAGGATATGTGAGCCAAGTAAGAGTTAACAGTCAAACTGTTAGCATCTGAGTAGAACCAAATACTGCATCCATAGCAACTACAAATGAGACAATACTGAAATCAGTGATTTTAAAGAGCTCTTTCTTGTGCCATATTTGTAGTGCTCTGTGGAAAGTAAAGGGAGAGCAAATAATGAGAAAATATTTATATCTCTGGTGACTTTTAGATTTCTTTGACCAATCTCAATGATTTAGATCATTGCTTGTAAAGAGCACAGCATCTCAAAAGCAGCTGGTGTGGTGATCCTGTTACTTGATGAAACTCGGGCTGATTTTTGCCTGTGATTTTTTTGATGTTTTGGCAGGGAAGGGACTGAAAAGGAGATACGAGAAAAAGGGTGGCTGGTGAATAAAATAAACAGCCTTGTCCTTCAGGAACCCAGCACACACGGTCTGCCTCTCAAGGAGAGTTTTTAAAGCTTCATTCCTGTGAGTTAAAGGAGAAAGAAGAAGGGTTTTTCATTATGAATATTGTCCAGCAGAAGCTTTCCAGCGTATCAGAGTGCTTTATGGTGTCTCTCCAATTGCACCTGTAGCTGAGGAACATGGTACTCCTCCAGCAGCCTTACAGGGGAGAGCAGCGTTGTCAGGCAAGAAGGAAAAGCTGGCATCTGTGTTAGGCACAGCATTTTCTGTTTGTAAGCCCAAAGCAACCCTTGAAGGATGAAGAGTTTTAATGTGCTTTGTGGAGCTCACCAAAGACTGTCATGATCCTGTTCTTGGATGTACCATGCGTGGTGTAGGGGAGGTTCGTGTGATATGGGCAGGCACCTTCGCTTTGCATAGTTGAAAATAAATACACACATAATGCACACACAAATGCAGATGTTTTCTGTATCATGTGCAAGGTGATTAATCTAGAGAATCTTCTGTATTTTATGCTCTTGCCACCCTGGAGACTACCAATATCCAGGGCTGAGTAATTCCGGTTACTAATCATTGATTGTGTCTGATGTTGCTCTGTTTAAATTGTTGCTTCTACTTCATTTCTAGTCTTAACCAAAGATGACTTTGGTCTAGCCACAGTGTCCAGATGCCTCTTAATTGCAGAGGTCAGTATGTTGAAATAGTGTGGTGGATGTGGAGGTCTCTTGTCCTTTACAAAGTTACTGGAAATGCTGGTTGTGTCTTCAGTCATGTTGAACATGATGAAATACATCTGTTCAGTGGGGAAGGAGATGGCCAGATGCTCCAGCAGCTTGCAGAAGGCCAGAGTTCTCTGTTGGTTCAAGCCCATGGCTGAAGGTTATCCCATCCAAAGCTCAAATTCGGGATAGACAATATACTTCCTATGACCTCAAGTCAATCACTTAATCTGAGTAATCTTACTTTGTGGTTTGCTTGCCTGTTTAAGGTAGGAGTGATGGTGTTAGCTGCTGCTCTCTCAGGTGTGCTAAGATTAGTGGGTTAAATTTAGTTAAGACATGTCAGGAAGAAGTAGAAGATCAGTGTAGTAAAAACGCTGCTGTTACAGAAATACCATCCAGGAGTAATCTTACTGCTAACACCGCCCAACCACAGTTGTGCTATAGAGAGGGAGTTTGAACAGTTTAATGTAGAACAAGTACTCTACTACTGGAAGGTTCAAAGTCATGCTGAGGTATGATGATTATGGTCATGTTGTCTCTTTTAATCATCCAACAGGCTTGTTTGCAGACAAATCAGTTCCATCTATCAAATGAAGCTGTCACCTGAAGGCTGCCTGCAGCATTTAAAAGTAATGGTTATATTGCAGGGGTCAAGTACAGGTGTATTGGTAAGAAGGATGACAGGTTGTAGCTGAGCTGGAGGAAATTCAAGTTGTCCCAGCTTCTGCACAGAGTCCTCACTAAGATACGCTGTACACCCGGCTTGGATTACCTCTCGCAACTCCTGCTGTCTGGCACAGATAGTGTTTCCCTCCAAACGCTCTGGAAGTGAGGGATAACTATCAATGGAAATTTGGACTGCCTAAATCAGCTACTGCTGACTTGGCGAAGCAAGGTAATGAGTTACCTCTCCCTGATGTAAGTGCTTAAGGATTTTTAAAGGCTTTTAAGTAAGTACTACTTAGGAAGTGGTAAGGAGGGAATGGCCAACTCTGTTTTTTTCTTCTTTTTTTTTTCCTTTTCCTTCTTTTCCTTTATTCCTTGGAGAAACCCTAAACCTACCGTGAGTCTGTGAGAGGGGGATGTTTGGGGGCTGGAGCTGCAGAAGTTGGATGCAGGGTATTGGATGTTTTGCTTCTCTCTTGCCTGGAATGCTGGAGATTGAGTAACCAGGGTATCGTCTGGCGTATCTGAGGCCAGCGCTGAAGCTTACAGAAGAGCTTAAGTCATTTCAGTAAATGAATTTAGCTGTTGTCCATCTACATCCTGTGCTTGTTGAGACTTTGCTGATTCCCAGCTGTTTTCTGCTGCTCCTGTGCCAGCAGTTGCTCCGCCTCCTCTCAAGAGCTAGTGGAATAATATGAGTGCTGACTTCTTCCAGACCAAGGCAGGTTTGCCTAAACTTGTGAGTGATGGGAAGAGCAGGGCTGGCTCAGGCTTCTGCAGTGGACTGGGGGAGGTCCTGCATTCCCTGCCCTCATCTTTGCACTTGGGTGGCAGTGGCCTCTGTCGTTGCCATTAACTGCATTTGGAGAAGTGATTTTGATATCTTTGGAAGCCTTTATCTTTTGTATATACTTAAGTGCACCAGTTGTAGAGCAGTAGCAGTTTGCTGTAGTAGAGGAGGAGGAGGGAAACAGAAGGAATGCTTTCTACAAATTGCTCAGATTTCCTGGAGGCAGTATGGGACAAGAATGTCATGATAATGTTTAAATCTCTCTGAAATGGGGCCTTTGCCATGTAGGAAGACTGTCGGTAGTAAAAGAGTAGGAGATGAAACAGGTACTTATCCCAGAGGGTGTGAATTTCCAGAAAAGGGGAAAGAGTAGTTGAGTTTTTTGTTTTTCTTTCCAATATGCTGACGGTGCCATCCAGGTTATGGTTCTCCACCCCGTCGTATCTGTTGAGGAAGATGATTTGAGCTTTGTAGAGATCAGTCTATAATCTCAGTGTATTCAAATCGATGCTCCAAGTGTGTGGGGTGCTTCAGGATGTATTTAGATTTCTTTTTGCAGGAACAGTGACAACCATGATGTGCATTTCCCACAAATTGTCATGGACCGAAAAGCAATTTTTTTCTTGTTATTTTGTCCCTCTGATTCAGTAAAAAGCTTCAAATGGAATCTTTCTGAAGACAGAATGTTTGTCTTAATTTAGAGGTAGTCAAAGTACAGAGACAAAGTCCCTAGAAAGTTCTTTTAGTGCTCTGGTTTGTAACAGACAGCCTTGGGAAACTGAAGTATTTAGGGGATTATGTTACGATTTGCTTTGAAACACAAGGAATTGAGAGGCAGGGCTGAGACCTGCTCTGTGGGGCCTTAAGCTGTTTGTATGTGACCTTTTTGCTTGGAGTGGAGGGAAACCTTTAAGCCTGCATTCAGTTAGAATTGGGTGGTGGGGATACAGAGAGTAGACTTCTGATTGTAACCTGGGAGCCTGGAAATGGTTTTAAATGGACAAAGTGAACCAAATTTGTGCTCTTGTTGCTAAAATGCAGCTGTCCTCACAGCATCTTTCTATCCATCTATAGATGGCATCCATATAGAGCATCTATAGGATCAGTGATAGTCATACGTCAGGTTCTGCTGGAATGAGAGTAGCATAAATGTAGAAGTATTAGTCTGAAATCTCTCTGAATACAGGAATCTCTCTGAAACCTGGAGGTTTGAATCCTGGAGGAAAACTAGAGAAGAATTTAGCTTTTTTTAATACTCTTTCCCTTTCTAAAGAACCCCTCCTCCCCAGTCAGCTATAATTTTAGTAGCACAGGTTAAGACTGGTGGCATTGATTTCAGTGTAGCTTCTGCCACTCTGTGGACAGAGGAGCTTGTTGTGTGTGGTCTGTCTTCACATTCTCTTCTCTCCCCTTCTTCTCCCCCCCCCCCCCCCCCCCCCGAGCTTGTGCTGTAATACTGAGACTCTGCAGTTTTTCAGTTGTAGTAGCTGCTCAGTGGGAGTGTGAGAACTTGTGATGTAAAGCTCAGTTCTCACTTTGGAATTCCTTAGTAATCGGTACAGGAAAATAGAGCTTTGCTTAACCGCACTAGCAGTGAACTGCTGGTGAACTGGTACTCGCTGGGTACTCAGCGATGCAGAGCTCATCAAAATAAGGAAAGAAATGATCTGTAAGAGGAATCACTTTCTTCATTATGGGTATCTTGTTCTCAGGGCACCTCCTAACTCTGCAAATGCTCTTAGTAAATGCAAAAATTGTAATACTCTTTGTTAAGTTAAGGTTTGACTAAACAGAGGAAAACTTCAACAAAACTTAACTAGGACTCGCTGCAAATAAACCCTTTTAAAGTGAAGTGGCTGAAATACTCTTTTACGGATTAATAGTCTTGATTTGTTTGATATGAACTGAGTATCTACAATTAGAGGCTGCTTTTTTGCATTGGTCTGTGTTCTTGCGTACGTTTTGTTCTCCATTCTGAAGGTTATGTTTTCTGAGCAGCGCTTTGGAATGTGGAACAAGTTGTGGATACTTAACTTGGCAAATAAATCTGTCCACACCTTATTTTCCTTTTGGGAAACTTGCTGGGAGTGAGGTGGTGTGACAGCGAGGGAGGAAGAAGATGCGGTGCTTGTGGGGAAGTCACAGACACCAGCACAGCAGCTTCTTGTGATGGAGCTGCTATTGACGCTGTACCATATAAATAATGTACTCTAAACGGTATGAAGAGGCTGACAGGGGTTCTGTTGGTTTCAGGTGAACAGGAGGAGTTGTTCTTACAAAGACTAGCTTTTAAGATTTGCATCATTGGATCAGATGTATTTATGTAAAGCTGTTGAGTTCTGGGGCTCAGTGATGCAAGCTTTTCAGATGCAAACCAAGGTATTGCTTTTGGAGGTGGGCCCTTTCTAACAGCAATAGCGAGAGCGCAAGCAGAGACTATGACAAAGCCTACATGGTGAATGTTTTAGTGCAGGGAATAACCTAGTGGGTTTTATCCAAAGACTGTTTCATCCAAGTTTCTCAGTCAGAGATGCTTTTTCTGAAAGCTGTTGGTGTCAGTTTGGGGATAATGAAGGGGGAAGAGGATTTGGGATTAAAATTACTTGCTGCCTGGTATGTGCTATAGATAGCTGTGAAACAGCACAGTTTGCTCGGGGACAGCTTTGCTACCTGGAAATAGAAAATAATCCCCAAGTGAAGCTGTGTCCTGCCACGCAAATTTTGTAAAGAAAGGAGCCTTGTCTGCAGTGACAGATGAATCCGCCCAAGTACGGGGTAACCTCTTCCTTCTGTGTGTTGTCAGAGGGTTGCAATCACAGCCCTGTTCTCGAGACGAGCGTTTTCTGCACTTTTGTGGTTCAAAAGAAATTAAAATTGTAGATTGGAGGGCTTAAAATTAAATTGTGTTTGATAAACGGCCTTGAAACTTGTTTCTAATAATGTGGCAGCCCCAGTCTACATAGTGTAAAGCAGCTGAAACAAATCCCTCTAGGAATGAAATACTGCTCTGCTGGTGTGCTGAGAGCAGAGCAGCAGAGACATTCTGTGGTTATCTGGGATGCTGAATAGTATTTTTCCATAACTGAAACCCCCTGTTTGCTTTTGAACTGAGGGATGTTGTGTTTCTGGGAAAGGTTTGTGTTCTTCATCTCGTGTTCCTGATAAAGATGTGTGCAAACCAGGATAGTTTGTTTAAATCCATTTTTGTATTGAAATACTGATTTATTTCTCCAGTGGTCTGGTGGCCAGTATCTAAATTGTGAACTGGCAGTGGACTGTAAAGCACTTGAAGTATTGTTGTTATAACAGGGTCACTGTCAATTTAGTTTTAGCTCTAAATGTTAGTTATAAATATCTGTTTACTTAAAAAGTAAGAAAAGAAACAAGGCAGTGGAATTGCCTGATAGGAATAAGAGAGTTTTCTATTTTAACCAAACTTTGTTGGTTTATATCCTCATCTGGGAAGAGATCAGCCCAGCCCAGCAGCACTGATCTGCAGTGCTTCTGCAACTGAAAAGTGAAACTGAGAAGTGTGACTTTTTGGAGTGGGGGTAGGGACTGTTTAATTCAGTGAAAAGCAGGAGAAAGGAGTAGTGGAGAAGGAAAGACATGGAATGTATTTGCAGTTGATTTCAGTTGTGATAACTGGTTAAAGATAGGTGAATGATTACCAACGGCTGTTCTTCGCATTCAAGATTTCAATATTTTATAGTAATGCCCCATGCATATTCCCATTTTCCTAGGATAATGTATCAATTTGAGCAACAAGAAAGATGTACAGTATGATTAATGCAGGACTTGAACGCCCCTTTGCTTCAGAATAACCCCTGGATTTTGAAAGGCAACCCTAAAAGGCTGAAAAGTCACAACTCCGCCTCGCACGCTGCAGTCTGCTCCATAACATCTGGTGAAGTGACTTGCTCAAGGTCACAGTCCTTGGCATCGCTTGAAATAGAAGTCCAGTGCCAGACTTGCTGTCCTCTGACATAACCACCAGACACGCTTTCCCCAAGCGCATTCTGGAGCTGTGATGACTGCTCCTAACTTGAGAACATGAGAAAGCTGCGTGGAGGAGTCACGGTGCAGGGTTTGAGTTGCTGCATACCCAGAGTATGCTTTGGGTATGAACAGGCACTGCGCAGTCAGGTGAAGGTATAGGAATTACCTGGGTGACATGGTCCATGTGAAAAGAATTAAGGTGAGGAATTGCAGTTCTCAAACTGAGTCAGTTTGCTTCATGCAGTATAGCAGTTCTAAAAGAAAAAGGCTGAAAACAAAGCGAATGTGAGCAGTTGGATGTTTCTATTATCTTTTTACTTGGATTTTGATCTGTCAAGCAGATATTCCTCAAATTCTTTCTGCCCTTGATGAATTACTTGAACAAACATAGACTTTATCAAGGATTTATTTCAGTCTCTGGTTGTCTGCAGTCTGCCTGCTGGCTTTTCTCACTGAGGAGCTGCAAACCTTTGCTTGGGTAAAACTAGAATCATCAACTCCAGAATTACTTCGCAGAGTTTAAATAGAAGAAATGAAGAAGTATTGACTTGCAGTGCATGGATGTTTTGTACTGACTCCTAAAGTCAGCACAGTCTTTAAAACAGCAAAGATGCTGCTACCGGAATTTTGATACGTTGCTAGGAGTTGAAGTTAAAGGGTGAATATTCGTTGCTATATGGACAGCTTGTAACAGGGCTCGTGAAGAGCTAATGCATGAGATGAATATAAACCTTTGTTCTTGATGTAATTTCTTTTCCCTCCTCCCTGGGTGTACAGAAGACTTGCAGCTTGTTCTGGGAGAAGGATGTGAGAGGAAAGGAGTAGGAGGGATTCAGCTATGATTTCAGAGGTCCACAGAAATACTTGTACTTATCTTGGTCACCCAGTGCAGGGATGGGAAGTGGCACAGGTTCAGAGGCCGGGTTGTGCGGATGGCACAGCTTCCCATGTAGCTTTTGCATCTGGAGTTTTCCCCAGGAATTGCAGATTGCATTGTACTATGTTAGAAGCAGGGTCAGTGCCACGTTTATTCAGCTAGCTAATAATCTCAGTACTTGTCTTCCAGGCTTGTGTGCTGCTGATCTGTACTGATTTGGATATGCTGTCCTTTAAATTCCTTCAAATCCCAGCACACCAGGCAGCAATTTAATGTACTATGATGCTACTTCAGTGCCAGGGTAGACCAAAAATGTTGTCATTTGTTTATTCACAAATCCATTGCAAAACCCCTGCTTGGGGGGTGTGTGGTGGGTGTTTTGTGTGGCTCTTATCTGGTGTGGGCATTTTGTTTTATTATGACTAATCAACTGTCTCGTAAGCATGCTCTTGACTCGAGTGGGTTTTGTTCCTCCGATGATTTCACTTTAAGCTCTTGCAGGGAGCAGTGAAAGGAGGATATGGTTTATGAGTGTTAGAGTTGGGAGGAGCTTGTCCTGAGCTGCGCAAACATCCATACTCACTTTCCTTTATATCTTGAAGAGCCTCCTGGAACACCCCAACGGAGCGTGAACCAAAAAGTCTTCATTTTTTTAACATGTACGATGTATTTTGGTCTTTCCAAACTGAAGAGTCAGTGATGCATATACACACATCAATAGGAAATAACTTTGTTTTAATGCTTTAAAAATCCAGGTGTTCTTGCAGTTACTTGGTGTTTTCCACGTTTCAAGAGCTGTGTTGCAAGGACTTCCCGTCTGTCTACGAAAGGCTGCTGAGACAGTCCACTTGCCTTTTGTGCCTTGGTCGTGGGTGTCCTCATTCCACTTGAAACACGGGTTTCTGAAATCCATTGCTCTGCATTTAGAGTAGCAGGATTGGTTTGTTGTATTTCCAGAGCCTGGTAAATGTCTCTAAGTGTGTCAGATGCCATTTCAGTGGTTTACTGGAGGAATAGTTGGCAGTGATTGTAAGCATAGCTGATGTCTTCAGTTACCTGAGCGTTGCATGTTTGTCAGTGGGGCTAGAGGGGTGAGCAGAGGGTTTGGAGGGCTCACAAGGAGTACCTGAACAGTGGGTTTGAATTCCCCTAAGGCAATGGCAGACTTCTGAAACCCATACAACAGAAAAGACTTGTTTCATGTGCTCTGTTGAAAGCCTTTGCAGTGTCTCATGTTACTAAGAGAGATGGAAATAGACTGTAAATGCGTTGTTTTCTTTCCCTCAAGTTTAATTCCTTTATACGCTGGCTCAGATTCTTGTCTGCAGTCAGTGTCAGGTTTTTGTATGTGGTCAGATCAGCCTGTTGAGAGGGGATGGAGCACATCCCACTTGGTCAAGTCTCTTTATCTGTCCTTGGAGGGAAGGAGCCTTCAGATCTACCACCTGGACCTCTGCTCCTCCCTTCTCAACCTCACTTGGCTGCTGGATCTGTCCTGGCAGCCATGGCTGGCTTGGGAAGCCTTTCATTGCTTCCTGGAGTACTTCCTGACAAGTCTTTAGGGGCTCAGTGAGATAAACCTGCTCATTTCCTCTACGGTTTCCTGATTACTGGTCTGCAGTACAACTTTTCCTGTTTCTAAGAGGGGGGGAAGCTTTTCTTCTGCACCCGTTTGACTAGCAGGTCCCAGTTACGGGGTGTTGGTTCATCCATCCTTTAGTGTAGCTCTGTTTTACCTTCCTTGTGTCAGTTTTATTGCTTTTCCCTCATCCAGACAGTTTAAAATGAAGTGTTTATGTTTTGCCAAACCCCTGATGGCCCTAGGACTTCTGGCACATGCTTCAAAGTGGGGTCAAACACGCAAAGCAATACTGCAGGTGGTAACTTTTTGCTGACCTTGAACCTGTAAGCTGTTTTGTAGAAACCTTTTCAATCTCTGCTGTCCAGGGGGAGAGTATATTGTACCTGTTTTGGGTAGTGGAATAGCTAAAGCTGGAGCAGAAGTTAACTTGCAGTGGTGGCTCAGGTTATTACTAGGTCTAGGAAACTGGAAGTATTATTAACTAGCACTTTAGATAGTTAACTGCATCTTCAGCCCAATTGGCAGCAGGAAGTAGTCTTAAGATTTTAACTTTTTCCTTTGAATTAAAGTCCCGCAAGAAGCAATTTAACGTGAGCAGTGACTTCTTACTGGAAACCCTTGATGGTTCTTGTATTCCAGGTAATTGTTTTATGGAGGGTTTTGGTTTCATTGTGCAATTAGAAGTAACAAAATACATTGTAAAGATTGCCATTTTCAGTATTTACGTTCTTATCAGCACTGCAAACACCTGACCTCCCTGACTTCAACAGTCTGCCCTTCAGTTAGTAGTAATGGTGTGGCATGTTTTATGTATGTAACATGTAGTGTGTATCTGCTGCTTAGTTGTTCAGTATGTATAAGTCAGTTCAGGGTTGGAAAACTGGTGAAATAGGACTTGTGTTTTGGTTGTGTTACACTTACCCCTGCTGTAAAGGAAGTGCAGACTTGATGTTGCATCCTAATGTGTCTGAAAGAGCTTGTCTGATTCTGTGGGGACATTCTGACTTGAGTTTGGCCTCACCTAGGCTTCGATGGTGAAGCTCCTTTGTTTCTAGTGACTGAGGGCAGTTTCATTTCACATGCCCACCCAAGCGTGGTCCTGCGTTAGGAATGCCATCTTTCCAGAGCAGCCAGTGGTCTAAAGGTATCCTTATAATTTAACTTGGGGATGGTTGATGCTACAGAAGCAACCTGTATTTTACTACATATAAACCCACAGGCAGGCAGTGACTGATCAGATAGCAGTGTTGGTGGGTTGGGTATAGGATCAGTGTCTTTCTGACCTGTTAGGCAAGTTACTGATTCCTGTCTCATGTCATACACAGAAGTGCCTTTGAAAGGCTGAGACCTGAGCTCTGTAGTCTTTGGCTTTTGGAAAGCTTGAGCCTGCACACGTGGTTGTGCATCCTGGAGTTGCTCAAACCGTGTGTTGCGCTGTATGAGTTCCCTTTTACATGAAGAAACTCTTTCTGTAGCTGAAATAAGCAGGTAGTCTGATATTTCATATTACCTGGTGATGACACCATTTCCTTTAGCTTTTAGTAGTCCACACAAGTCCTTACTGGTAGGAACTTGCGGCAGGAGAGGAGGGCAGGGGGAGTGCAGTCGATGGCAGCTTGTCTGCTAAATGAGTGTTTCTGTTTCTAGTAGTATTGTATTCACTTGGGGGAGGAACTGAAACTGCTTTTCATAATCTCAGCATTGCTGAGTAGCAGCAAACCCAACAGCTGCAAGCGTCTGCTCAGTGGGGACCTGCTGCTGCCAGAAGTGGAGCTGATAATGATGAGCAGCTCACTAGTGTAATTAAGGTCATATTAACTCCAGCAGCTCCTCCTACCTTAAGCAGAAGAAAGCAGGAAACCCATTGTGTGGGGATGGGTCCTGTTAGGTAGAGAGCTCTGAATCCTGGTGTTGAAAAACCACGGGAAGTTCAGAGAAACCCAAGTTGATCACAGAGGAATGTTTGACACAAACATCCTATGCGTTCAGGACATCTTTCACGTCACATTGCTGGAGATGGTTCTTCAGCAGCCCGTCCGCAGCACACACAGCTCTGTGCTGCTCTGGAGGATACCTAAGAATAGCTGGAAAGGTTTTGGTGCTTCTGAAACTGGAGGGAGGTGGCGTATAAGCTATCATTTAGTGCTTGCTGTGGTGGGGAGAGTGGGTGAGCAAGGCTGAGACATCCAGGAGGTTCCTTCCAGCGCTGGTGCTTTTTCCTGAGGTTCTGAGGCGTGATTTTACTCTGCTCTTGTGAGACCTCACTTGGAGCATTGTGTGCAGTTCTGGTGTCCTCAACATAAAAAGGACATGGAACTGTTGGAACAAGTCCAGAGGAGGCCACGAGGATGATCAGGGGACTGGAGCACCTCCTGTATGAAGACAGGCTGAGAAAGTTGGGGCTGTTCAGCCTGGAGAAGAGAAGGCTGCATGGAGACCTCATAGCAGCCTTCCAGTATCTGAAGGGGGCCTGTAGGGATGCTGGGGAGGGACTCTTCATCAGGGACTGTAGTGACAGGACAAGGGGTAACGGGTTAAAACTTAAACAGGGGAAGTTTAGATTGGCTATGAGGAGGAAATTCTTTCCTGTTAGGGTGGTGAGGCACTGGAATGGGTTGCCCAGGGAGGCTGTGAATGCTCCATTCCTGGCAGTGTTTGAGGCCAGGTTGGACGAAGCCTTGGGTGGCTTGGTTTAGTGTGAGGTGTCCCTGCCTATGGCAGGGGGTTGGAACTGGATGATCTTAAGGTCCTTTCCAAACCTAACTATTCTATGATTCTGTGATTTATGAAACAGAACTGAAAAACAGTGTCAGTAAATGCTGACAACGTTGACTGTGTCACTGGAAGGGAAGTCATGCTCCGTTCAAAATCAGGGAGGTGTTCAAGAAGTGCAGAACTAAGTGCTTGAAGTAAAACCACATGTGATATAGGTGTACGGTAAGGGTGCTCATTTGTGTCATTTTCTATTCAAATGACTTGTTCTAGCTGGTAAGACATCCTTGGAGGAGCTGTTGTCTTACAGTATACCTCTCCTAATGTCAGATATGGTTACTCTTCTGTATTGAGTTTATGACCTGGAAAAGGATAACATCACAATTTCAAGCTGTTCCAAAAGCTTCTCTGTGCTTGACGTAACTTATGCAACAGATCTTTAAACCAGAGGTTCTTCATTGAAATGCTTCTGGGCTGAGACTTGGGAGTAACTCACAGCCCAAAGGAAGTCCTGTGAAGCCGAGCAATAAACTTCTTAAAATAGGGTTCATGTTGCAAATCTTCACTGTAGCAGCATTAGTGGTGGTTAAACTGAAATGCAGTTTGGGAAAACGTGCCTGTTGGTAATAGGCAAATTGGTTAAGTTGGACTTCTTTTGGGTCTGGAATCGGCTGCTTTCCTTGGTTCTGGGCTTTGGCTGAAACAGCCACATGTAGGAGTTTGGAAGAGAATCCTTAAGGTAGTGCATTGGTGAGAACATGCAACCTCATGCTGCTGAGATAAGTCATTTATTGTAGCTTGGGAGCTAACTATCTGACCAAACAGCTGGTTCATCACAGCCTGACACAGGGTCTCATTGTCTTGCAAGGGCAAAATGACAAGTTCCTCTATGCAAATACTCCTCGTGTGGCCCCTGTGCAGAGCTGTGCTGCCTTCCTTCTCTCTACAGTGACCTAAGTGTAGCTGTAAGTAGTAGCAGTACGTTTTTCAGTGGTTATTAGAATCCAGGAATCCTTTAGAAGGATGGCCAAGTGGGGTTGAACTGGATTTGCACCACATACAGGAATAGCGTGCTTCTGTGGCGTGGATTTTAAAGCACTGCAAAGTCAAGCCTGCTTGGAACAGTAAGTTTCTAGTGACTTGCGAAGTACAGAACTATTGACTGTGTGAGTCAGTTTTCATCCCTCTGTTTTGTACATCGGTCCTGGCATGAGGTGGTCAGTTCAAAAGCTCGTGTGTCTGGTAGGAAGTGAATGAGGAATGAGTCTGGTGTGACCGGCCATTAAAGCTTTCCAAGGTGCTTTTCCTGAGTCCACTACATAGTTACGGAAACGCCTGGAAATCTGGTCCTTTCACTTCGGGTTTAATGCTTGGGGTTAGCATGAGGGAGCTGCTCCTCGCTCCAGCTTGTTTTGATGGCTTGAAATGACATGGTACGGTGTTGTATCTGTGTTTCCCTTATCCCCTTCTGAAATGAAAAGTGGCCATCTGAGGAGTGTTGTACATAGAAAGCACTTGCATATCCTCAGAAACAGCTCTGTTCAGGGCTTCATTTGCAGTCCTGATTCCTTGGGAAGGAAAGCAATTACGTTGTTGACTTGAAAGCCTGTTCGATGCTTTGGAGAACAGGTTTCTGTGATTGTATTTCCTGCATGGGTATTTTTCCCCCCTTGCACCTTTTTGAGGCATGAGTTTGTTTTGCATAAAGATCAACAAGTGTTGCCTCCAAAAGACTTCTGATGTCTCTCATCATGCAGACCTGGGGAAGATTCCTGCTCCATGTTACTGGGAAGCTGGACGTGCTATTCCTGCTCCAGGTGGCTGATGAGAAGTGAGGCTCTCAGTGCTGCAGCGCTCCGAGTAGAGGTGTTTTCCTGCACCAGAGGCTTCTCGTGTGCCAAAGATGTGCTTTTCAAAGCAACACATGCAAATCAGTGTGTTTGTGAATCTCTCTCAGGGTGTGGCTGGAGCAGGCTGGGGCTTTCTCTACTTGAAGCCATGAAAACAAGCAGCACCAACAGCAGGGGCGAAGCAAACTGAGTGCTGAGGAGACTGGAGCGTGTGCTTTTAAACATGGGGATGAGGGAGGGTAACTCGGTGCCTCCTTCTCCTGCCTTTGCGAGGCCCTGTGTCTGCTTAAGCTGCTCCAGGCACTGCAACCTAGCCTCAGCAAGTGTGTCAGCGTGAGGCACCTCGAAAGGGGGAGAGGGTGGCCTGTTTCTGCCCTGTGTGTGTGTGGGAAGAGCAATGACATGGAGTTTGGCTTTCCACACAGCTTTATAAACCCGGAGCCTCCCCAGGCTTCAAACTGAGGATGCTTGTTTGCCGTGAGACCTGAGGTTTTATTGTTGCTTGTGTCCCAGAACGAGGTTTCTCCTGGCTGTGTTTCTGAGGCTGTGCTGTTTGAGCTGGCTGTGATTGGGAGGAAGGAGGGAGGCAGCGAGTGTTGTGCCCTCTTGTTATTTTTCTCTCATACAGGAAGAAAAAAGCCGAGGAGCCTGTCCTCCTCCTCTGAGTCAGCTGTGGTTACCGTTTGCTGAGTAGGCGAGCATGTTTTGAAGGGTAAAACAGCTTCACATTAAGTCAGCTCAACACTGTGCACAAGTAAGTTTGGGAGAAGTTCCCCCACTTCGGACATACTCTTGCTAGAGCTGACAGTTCGGGATAAAACTGGTTGATGATAATCACCAGAACAGTTGTATGCGTTGGGTGATGATAGAGCTAAACAGGAAAACAGGTTCTGTGCCCTGGTGAGTTTTGCGCTTAGGTAGCTGGTGTTACTGCAGCAGGGTGGGGTACTGAGCTGCAGTGAGGAAGTATGAATCAGTATCGCACCCGTAGCATGATCTCCCTCCTGTAGGTACATCCAGACCTGCTAGTACAGCAAGGTGAGCTGTCCACATGTGTTGTGTGCGTGTTAGGGTGGATGACTTGTGGTCAACATGAAAAAGAGGGCTTGGAAGAGGACTTTGTAAAATGGGGGGGGGGGGGGGGGGGGGAGAAGTGAGCGTCTTGCACATGGTGGAATCGAAGGAAAAGGATGCCCAAGGAGTTCTTGTAGGAATCTGACAGCACAAAAACTTCATCTGAGGGCTGATAGGTAAATGTGATTGTTTTATCAAGATCTCTGTCAGTATTAAAAAATGACAGAGGAACCCAGTTCTCCCACTGCTGTGTTTGGCCACAGCAAAATCATTTAGTTGAGAAGTTCAGTTAAAACTCAAACTGATATGTGAATATTTGTCTTCAACACATGCTTTAAGAGTGTACTAGGTGCCAAATTTGTGATTAGTCCTGTTTGTATGGGTTGAGTACTGCAGGGAAGTGAGAACAGACTTCAGTTGGTACCAGTTCTTTCCATGGGACAGCAAGTGTGTGCATCCTCCTTCTCTTTTCCACTATCAACTGTGGGAAGTACTGGGACACTTGAATGAATTTTAACAGAGCCACATGCAGATGCTTTTAGATGAAGTGGTGACACCTGCAGTCTCAATTGTCAGTACAGGGTTGAAGTGTTAGCTATAGGTGATGCGTGGACTGACAGGGGAGTGAAAAGATGGGAAATACAAGAATATCCCAATGTCCTGACAGGCAATAAAATTGGTGACCTGTTGCTGAAGTAAAGTGGAGGTAAGCGAAGTTCAGCTGTGACTCAAGGGCTGTGCTCAGGGGCTCAGTCTGGACTCAGGAATCAGCTCATACAGGCTTGATTTGGGATATAATCTCCCCGGTGTTTTGCAGGAAAGCCTGGCTCCAAACCGTACACCTTGTGATACTCTTGTTGCCAGTGTGACAGGAAGTGTTAATTCCGTACTTTGTCTTTAGTTGCCATATCTTTGCTAACAGAAATAATCTGTTCTTGCTTTGTGATGGAGATGGAAAGTCATTTGCTCTGCTGTTTTGTGTATCTTATCTTTTTTTTCAGCTGAAGTCAACATAATTTGATTTTCGTGGTTACTTTTTGGACCAGCTGAGCTGAAATGAAATGTAAATGACAGTGTGTATTTTACCAGCACAACTGGAGTTCTAAGGGTACATCCTGTTTGTCATTTTGTTTTGGTGTTTTGTGAGGACTTTGATCATGGTGAAGTTGCAAGAAAGCACGTAATGATGTTTAGGTGGAAGAGGAATGTATAAAAGCTGTTTTACCAGTTGTAAGACAGTGCTCAGCCTATGTAAAACTTGAGCTGTCACCCCCAGGAAAGAAACACAGAAAAACGTGGGCTTTCTGGCTGGATGCAAAATTCATACTTTTAGATGAGTGCTAAATACTGAGCTGTCCCCTCTAGAGTTTCTGGTTCAAGCTGAACAAGTTATTTCTCTCACTCTGTGTTGTCTTGGGTCTTGGTAAATGGCTGAGATTTGAGACCAAGTTCCCTCTTGTGAGATACGATCGCAGCACTTGCAGTTTGTGGCTTCTGGTTTTTCCACTTGAAGTTAGCTGTAGGGTGTTGGAGTTCTGTGTGGCTTCTGATGTTAGAGCACATGTGATGTGGATGTTCTGTGGACCCTCCAGGACAAAAAGTGTATCTCTTTGCTGCTTGTGGAGGATGGAGGTTAAGACAGAGAATGACTCAGATTGTCGTATTTTCTGTACTGAAAGTACCTGATTCATGAGCTAGAGGAAGAGCTGTGATTTATAGGCTAGAAAAACAACCAAATGTGTTATCTGAAAAGTCTGATCTGCTTTTGTTAGTAAGGAGCAGAGTATGGAAGAACTCCAAAGGATACCATGCTCTGGAGTTCTGTGGGCTGTTGTTTGGGGTGTTTTTAACTTAATAGGCTACTTCACTTATTTCTGAGGCTATCCAGAGACTTTATTTCATCACGATACCTCTGCTAGAGGGCTTATTTTTGGGGGCAGATGCATGAAATATAAGGAAAATCAAGCGACTTCCTTCTCACTAGGTTGTTTCCTAAAACATTGTGCTGTGCAGCAATGAGCAGGGGCTTATGGGCTGTAAAAAGTGCCAGTGCTGTGAGAAAGGTTGATTGTTGTGTTCTCCTCATAAAAGTAGTTCTTTGATGTAAGTTGTGACATTGCTTTGTTCACTGAAGCAGTGCTGGGATACATACATGTGTGTTTATGTATTATATGTATATATATATGCATATACATAAATAAAAACATTAGTACTGACTTTAGCTGATACTTTTAGAGCATGGTCTGTGCACCGCACCTTAGCTCAAGGCGTGTGGCCTTGAGCACTGAGAAAGTGGAACTGTTTGCTGGGTGTCTTGGCCAAGCAAACAATGCAGTCTAGACAGATAAGGCCAAACAAGCATCTGAATGGGCACTACCCCCAATTTCTCTCTTACTGTTTCAAGCACTGATGCAGGAGTGTGCTCTGCTTAGCACAGGGTGCGTGTGTTCATTCCTTCTTACTGTAGGAGCGCGCAGATGATGTAAGCAGGAGATGGCGTTACACTTATCCTCTAAGAATTTTCTGTCTCAGCTAATGCTGTTTTAATTAAAACAGTTCCACAAATGGAAATGGAAACCATGCCCATAGAAAAACAGTGCTGGAGCATTCATTAGGAAACGTTCCCCTGCAGAGCTTGTGGGTTCTCAAACCATTTCTTCTGGAGTATGGAATCCTTTGGTGATCACACCTGTGGGATACAGCAGTTGCAAATGATTTTTCATCAGATGCCAGTGGGAATTTCTCCCCAGAAGTATGCTTTAGACTGAAACAGGCAACTCTCAAAATACTTTACAAATGGCTCATTTGGGGAGAGATGCCAGCTGTGGTTGATGCCTGTGGATCTGATAACGCTGTGTGAGCACTTCAGGGGCTGTGACTACGGGTGAAAAAGTCCTCTGGGTTTCATGGGTGTGTGACAAGAGGGAATGGGACCTGAGAGGTGATGTGGAGGGAATGGGGGACGCCTCCTGCATTTTTTGAGTGCCTTTTGTGTGAATGTGAGCTGATTGATGCACTCCTGGAGTAAACAGTCATCTCTCAGGAGTTCTAGTGCCTCTTTTTGGTAACTGAATACATCCAGGTGGGTCAGATGTGGTAACGTTATCTGGTTGAGAGTTTGGAAACCCTGTTTTCTTTTGAAATGCCTGCAAGATGATGGATCACTGCTGAGGATCTTGCATCATCTCACAGTGTTCTGTGGGCACTTTGATGAAACGTTGACGTTGAAATATCTGCGCCTGTAATCCATTTGATTCAGGTTTGAACTTGCGTTAATTCGAGGCCTTTTAAATTTATTTCCTGGTTTAGGGAGAAGACTGTTGCAGCGATAAAGATGTATCTGGGCTCTTGGGTTAGTTGTGTGATACCTATTTTTCCATTAGTGTAAATGTGATCCATCCTTGCTTCCTACATAGTGCAAAAGGAACAAATGAGCAGGGCATGCCGCCTTCTCCTGCTCTCAGTTGGTGAGATGCCTGCTCTCACTTGCATGCTGTTTGGGCTGCGGGCCCCCCTGGAGGTTCAGTGAAGCAGAAGAGAGATGTTATTTGTCATCTTTTACATTGTCAAATGAATCTAATTTTGGAATAAGGAACTGCTTTCTTAAGGGGATTACTTATCTTCTTGGGAAGTTGGCTGTAAAAGTAAGTCAGTTATTAAATAGCTTTGTGAGAAGTGGGTTCAAACTGCTGATTTATTGTTTAGCAGGAGAATTGTTCATTGTTCAGCAGGAGTTTGTTTAGCAGGAGAATCAGAAGTGAGTAACTCATACTGATGGTGACAATTTCATTAACTACATTTATTTTGTAATAATGAAATGAGGTCCTTGGTCAGGCCTTGGCTTCCTTTTAGCATCTATCATTAGCTTTGGGGCAATGCTTAGGAATGTTTTTCTTGCCATTCATACATCTGTGTGAGTCCTGAGCACACAGGTGGGTTCTTTACCCTCCTTCACGCATCTGCCTCCTCTCCACGTTTTCCGTTTCATTTTTCTTTTCCCTTTCTTTTTTTACCATTTTGGGAATTCCCCTCTCCAGCTACAAACACTACACTGTATTGCCGGTGATTTATTAGTACTGATATTGTTATGGCACGTTGGAGTCTTGTTCTACCTAATTAAAATGTTCTGAAGGGATTCTGAGCTGCACATAACAGGAAGACAAACTTGAGGAGTAGTACCTACTGTGAGCTGGGATGCATAGGAAAGCTTTTCCGTTGCTTTAAAGCCAACAAAGTTTAAGGTGATAATTTCTTCATGAAATCTTGTTTTGTTTCTCTTTCTGTACATGCATCTACAGATCCTTTTCTTAGGAAGCCCTGTTATAGAGTGAGGACAAAGGTAGCTTTGAGAAGTGGGGCTGGCAGGAGAGGTGCTGCCTGCACCCCGGCTGAGGTGCTGGAACTCCTTTTGCTCGATGGACGCACATCTCCATCACTGTACAGCCATAAAGCCCCTGCTTGCAAAGCCTTCAACCGTCCGGAATTTCAGGTTGAGGAAGAGGTTTGGGAGAGGAGAGAGTGGATGGCTATGGGAAAAGTGATTAAATACTTGCTAAGGAAGTTGTGTCTGCGCATGGGTGCCGGGCTCTGCAGCTGGAGCTCCCAGCAGCCTTTTATGAATGAGGCACCAGAAGGGGAGGAGGGATTCCAGCTACAGGAGTGAGCAGCCTGCTGCTGGGTTTCATTCACTTCTTGCAATCCCACTGTAATCAGCGCTGTGTTTTGATAATAGTGTGTCCTACTCTCTTTAAACAAAATACATTCCTCCTTTTCCTAGCTGTGATTTCCGTCCGTGCTGTTTCCTTCCTGCATCTCTTCCCCTCCCCCCCCCTTGAAACCAGCCTCTGTGCTAAAAGTTGTGGCTCCTGGTTTTGCCTTTCCTTGAAAACAAATGACAAAACTGCTCCGTTTCTCTCCTAGCCCAAGTGGGAAGCACAGGCAGAGCTGGGCTCCTCATGCACAGCTCCCCTCATGCGTCTGTCCTGCATCAGGACCCCCTGACATCCTCTTGTCAGAGGAAGCATCACCCTGGTTCGAGGCACGGGGAGGGCTGGGTGAAGGGCACTGTGGCTAGTGCAGAGCTTCCCCTCCTTCCTCCTTCCAGCTACTTTAGGTAGCCCATTATTTTCAGCACTTCAGACCCCTTTGTTGTGACTGAATCGAAGTGGGTGACAATGGCACCCTTGCTTCCTATTCACAGCAAAATGAAGAGACAAGCCATTGTCCTGAGCATAATTGAGCCTCTATCAAAACAAAAACACAAAGAGATGGGCAACTCAGTTAAAGCTGCTTGTTTGAGCTCTGACAGTGGAGGCTGCTTAGGACTAGAAACCTAATTACCAACAGTAAGCTTTTTAAGCCAGTGCAGCATCCCTTTTTAATTTAAGGCCTGCAAGCTCAAAACAAAGTGAGATAATGGATGTTATGTACAAGTAGTGATATCCCTGCTGACGGCTCACAACCCATCTACTTCCCAATCTTGAGGGGTTTTGTTTTAAACACGAGCCAGGCCCACAGGAGAGCAGAATAGTAAAAGAATATCCCCTCAGCCTGGACAGCTGAGACAGTATCAAATGCTGAAGAAGCTGTTGTTTGGTCGAGTTTATGTTGTCTTGCAGTTGGTGTTTGCCCCAGTAAAGCCATGGTGTTAGCTGTTGCTCTTCTGTCTTTTCAAGGCTTAAAACATAATTGGTCATCTCCCTGAGATGTCATGTCTGAAGTGTTAAGGGATGAGTGAGCTGACGTGACCTGAGAGGCTGTGGGCTGTGGGAAGGCTCTACCACAAAGTGCAGCGTTTTTGTGTAACCAGTTTCAAAAGAAGTGCCTTAAAGTGGACAAAAATACCTCTGTGTCAGCTCATTTTCCTAGCTTGGGTGGGAAGCTTTGCAAGTCATTTCCAACCTGGTGATCGCTTGGCAGTAGGAGAATGAAAATGCTTGTGCTGGTTGGTGGCAGGTTGATGCTGCTGCTCATCATCTTCCTCACTAACAGCCCAGTCTCCTTCTGATCATCCTCGTGTGATGGACGATGCATGCAGGGTTAAAACAGTAAAAACCTTGTATTGCTATTTCCAGGCAAGTTGGTGTTTTGATCAGCTGAGGATGTGCTGGGGTTTATTCTACTCAACCTTGTGCTTGTAAATGGCAGTTTCCTGGGAGATACTGGAAAGTGTGCATCTGGAGAGGCAGGTTTTCCAAGAAGGACAATCCCAGTGAAGAGCAGGGATCTCCAGCCTGGCCTGAGACCTCAGAAGGACTTTGAAAGGCTTATTTGGTCGGATATGGGAAACTGATGAAGAGGTTGGGAAGTGTGGTGAGGGAGACCAATTTCCTGTTTTTCTAATGTGTTCCTTTGGGAATTGTGCTGTCCCCAGGATGGGTGGGAAGGGTCATCTCGCTTTTTTCCTGTTAATATTACAATTCCAAAATAATTTTAGAGCTGGTTAGGTACTTCACATTTTGGAGCCAAATGCCGAGCTGTTGGCTGGTTCAGTGGGATGTTGAGCAGCTCCAATAGCTGATGGCTGTGGTCATGAAGTGAGGGGAAGGCAAAAACATCACCATGTGTTTGGGCAGACGGAGTTGAGCAGAACTCCTCAGAGCAGAATCTGGCCAGACCACTCTTCATTGTGGTGGTACCAGAGTAAGAAGTGATAAACTTCTGATGGTATCAAACTAAGGAATCTGGTTCCCTAAGATCCGTACCCTTCTCATGTTGGAGTGAAGGGCCTCTTTGTGACTTGTATCCATTAATGTAGACGCAAGTCTCTGTCTGAAGTGTTAAGGGATGAGTAAGCTGAGGGCTTATGTGGGCTATGAGAAGCTAGCTAATAGAGACTGGAATGAGACTTCAAGTTGCTACAAAAGATGTCTGCAGATTAAGTGAGTCTCTCAATGATGAGCAATGCACAGAATGGACTATAGTGCAGAAATCGCATTTCATGTGAAGAATGAAGTACTCGGGGCATAGTATGGAGATGGGAGTTGCACCTTCAAGATCCAGCAGATGGGAAGCTTCTGAGCAGTAGAACAGGCAGACACGGCTGTTCTGCCATGCCAGCCTGCATACAGTCTTACTTGCCTTTTTTTTCCCCCTTGAAAGTCAACCAAAGCAACACTTTGTTCCCATGTGAGTGTAGGCTGTAGACATGTTTAATCTGACCCCACCGAGGTGGTGCACAGGCATCTGCAAAATCCTGCTCTAAATGTTGCAGCGAGTTTGTTGAGGCCAGTTTTTATGGAAGCTTTCTATAAACAAGGAAGATACTGGAATGTTTGGGGTTTCTTTTCTGGAAGGACCTTCTCGGTGTCTCTCCCTGCAGTTCTGTATCACTTGCATTGGCAGGATGCTTAACCGAGCACTGAAGTATTTTGTGGGGTTGTTGGTTTAGCTCAGGAGATACCCTTGATTCTGGAAGCTGTGATCTCTCATGGACCTGGCTCAGGAGGCAAGCGCAGTTCAGGATGTGGATGGTTTGTGAGTTGTCATCAGCGATATCACTGCTTGTAAGTTCTTGCCTGGCTATTTTTAATGCTTGGAAAAGTGCAAAGCCTGTCAGCGTGCCAGTTGTATAAAACTGGGGGAGAAAGTGTAGGAAAGAGCTCATCTCGCACCACATAAGTGAGCTCTTCCTGTGGAGCTTAAGTAAGCGGACTCTGAACTCTGCTGATCAAAGGCAGGCACACTTAGCCAGCGAGGAACTTGAGAGGTTTAGCTCCAGGCAGTGTGCAGTGGTTGCCCTCCAATTCTGAGCCCTCTGCTAATAAAACTCCTTTCTCCTTCTCTGGGATTTACCTAGTTGCACATGAGGGACTAGGATTCGGGAGGGGAAGTGGGGAGGGATGTGTTTGTGGCTTTGCAGTTTCAGGCTTGTTCTTTGGGGGTTTTAGAATCATTTAAGTGAAACTGAGCTGAAACAAAGAAGGAAAATACCTCTTCGTTTCCTCATATTAATACATTATTAAACAAACAAACCCATAACAATTGTCAGTTATGTGGAAAATACATACTGTTTTATTTTGTGGTTGTCTTTCCTTGAAATTACATTCATTTGTTGCCAATGGAAGCCTAAAATGAAGGCTGAAAGGAGATAGGGGAAATCCCAGTTTTTCTGATCTTTATGTCAAGCATGAGCTAAGCCTCTGTTCTGTGCTTGCTAGGTGATTTCCATTTGAGCAGCCTGAACATAACAAAATTAAGGATTCAGAACGAGCCCGTGGGGTAAACTGATGGACTATTCCCATTCTTCAGAGGGAAACCACGTGGAGGCATCCAAGGCTGGCTGCAAGCAGAGCTCGGTGTAGGTACGCAGAGCTGTGACCTTGCTGCAGGTTAAAACTGCGCACAAACTACTGGCTTGGATACAGCCTCCACTTCACAGACTTCAGAAGAAGCCCTGTCCTTGTGCATCTTGACTGCATCTGGCTTTAAAATCCCCTTGTGATCTCCACATGAATTTTTTCCTGTAGCACACACACTTAGTGCCGTGCTTCCAGCCCAGTTTGGTGTTGGAACATAAAGAACACGTTATCTGCGTCTCTGCCTGTCTCACTGATTTCTTTCATTGCAGAGTTTTTTTTGCCTGACGTATGTTTGTCCTCCTTTATGTCTGGGGCAGAAATTTATCTGTGGTTCAGCAGTGGTGGGCTGATAAATAGGGTGATACCGTGTGATGCTGTTACAGGTTGTTCTGGGCTTCAGCTGATTCTGTGCTGCTGCAAGAATGTTTTAATTGCCACTGACTTGAGCACTTCTCTGAAATACTCTAAAAGACCCCCAAACCCCACCACCAAAGCACAACATGGAACATGCCCCTTCTGTGTTCCTGTACACTGGAATCTTTGCCTTGGAGGTAATTAAAAATGTAACTGTTCTCTTTAATGGGATTATTCACAGCTGTGTTTTTCACCAGGCATGGCTGGGTGCAACTGGTTGAACAGAAACATCATAAACATGACAAGTGGCTGGTGTTCTACCCAAAGGTTCTTCCATATATGTGTGTGTATTTAAGAGCAGATCCAGTACAGCAGCTTGAGTTATACCAGGTAGCACAGAGAGCTTTCTGAAGTGACCTTGGGAAGGACAAGTGTGGTTAGGGAGGTGCTGGCTTGGCTTCTCATGGCAAGAGCATCTCTGTTTCCTGGCTATATGCTGCGCAGACCATGTTGTAGCTGCTGGGGCAGTGGGTTGGGTGTTATTGTTGTGTAAGTTCTGTGGTTTTCTGTTTCTGTTTGTTTTAGTTTTGTTTTTTAGACTACTGTAACTTGTCTCCATGCCCCATGTTCTCCACAGATAAAAAGGTGAGCTTGGATATGGGTCAGAACTGTAATTGCTTACCACTGGGGGTGACGTGCTTTGGTTAAACCTGGTCCCAACTAAGATAACCTTTAAGTTTGTCCTTCTCAGATCATCGTAATTGTGTACTAGGGACTTGACATCTCATGGCCAGGGATGAGAGTCTTTTATCATCATTTGAGCACCCTGACTTCACTGAAAGACTAAATAAACTGTGAGACAGGCTCATAGGAAGGGCTGTACAGAATGCCTTGGCAGCCTTGGATTGCATGTTTACATAGTTTTTCAGTACTGTTTAGGTACTGGCTCCTGTAAAGTGCTCTTGAAGGAGTCCTGTTTAGAAAGAAATGAATTTTGTTTTCAGCTAAAGTTCATGGCAGCTTTGTCTCTCTTATATCTGTCCCTCCTCAGCAATCCAGACACACACAGCACGCAGCTAGCAGCTTTGCCACTCTGTGTGTCCCTGCCATGGGGATGCAAAATACTTTCCCATTTCAGCTCTTAGGATACAGGTTCAGACCTATTCCATTTGTCCTCTGTAGCCCTGTAATACTGACGTGTGGATCAAGATGTGCTCTTTTTGTTCTTGCCTTTGCTCACTGCTGTTTTTCAGGGTAGCTACTAATGTGCCTCTAGCTCTGGAATAATAACCATGGGAGCCCAGGAGCAGAGGCAGTGGGTGCCTGCTGTGACTGACGTCTTCCTTTGGGTTGACTGGGACTAATGGGTCAGGCAGAAGTAATTCTTCTTCTCAGTAGCCCTTTTGCCGGGGTGGTGAGGGTGGTAATGAAAAACTCAGCATCACCCACCTTTACCCTAATGGCAGTGTGTTGTTTGTGAGAGCCTTGGCTTATAGCCTGGTAATTTAAGCAAAACAAGCGGTGATGGTGATGATAGCAGAGAAGGTTGTTGACCAGTGATGTTTTGGCTGCTTGGCAGGACTCGGAGACTGTCTGCTGCTTCTGAGCGAGCACAGAGCTTTGAAGTGCAGCCTTGGTGAAAACAAATCCAAAACAACAAGAACCCCAGCAAAATCCCCAAACAGCCAACCAACCCCAGCACAGAAACACAGTGTTCTCCACTGGATGTTTGCAAGCACTGTATTACTACCTTAGGTGCCTGTTGCTGAAGGCTTAGCTTTGTTTGCATGGATTCTGTGTGGGATGAGGAACCCGGGCTGGAGGGAAGGTGGTGGAGAGGCAGAGCTGCTCAAGGTCTCTCCTTACAGAACATGGCCCTGTAGAAGGCTCTGTTTGATGGATGGGTGATGGCCTGAGAAAATACAATACACAGCGTTTCCTTCATGCTGGTTGTCTCCGTCTCTGCCACTTAGTGTATGTCTTCCTGTAGGCCCTGGGATGCTGCCTCTTTAAGAATCAAGGTCCGGATGGTGGGATCTGAATAATACACTTCCCAGTGCTAAACTAGACACTGGAAGCTACAAACCTACATGTTACGTGATGAGCCCTTGATGCTACTGTTCATAAATAGGGAACCAAGCAATGTGCACGTGGAAGTTGTCTCTGGATTTCTTCTAACGTGCTGGAGTACTGAATGTACCGTATCAAGTTATTACATGCTGTTTTCCTTCCTTTGCCATCTGTTATCTCTCTTCTGGTCCTTATCTTTAACTCTGCAAGTCCTCTTAGAAACTTATTGAAAATACTAAAGGGAAGCTGGCTCTTAGGTAATGCTTTTATTCACAGAGCATTTGTTTTTATTTGCACCACCCTCTGCTTCATCCTGGTATCTTTCTATGTGTTTTGGGTGCAAGACTAGTGTGATCTAACTTGACGACTCTGGTAATATCATGTAATGTAAGAATGAAGTACTTGAAATCCTGAGTTCTGTAGGCTTGTCTCTTCCTCAGGGTAAGTACTGAATTAGATGCACCAGCCTTTTCCGTCTAACATCTCATGCATAAGCAACCTATTGTCTTGCTCATAGAAACTTTTCCAATCTCAAATTCTGCAAGCCTCAAGAGTGAGCCCCTGCTGTATGTGATACGCGAGGACATCCAGGTAGTGGTCACCACCTTACTCTGTATAATGTGCCAGTTGGTGAGATATTGCCGTATGTTTATTATTCTTAAGGGATTTAGTAACTCAAAAGGCAGCCTGAGTTTCCTTGATGCTCTCCATGTATGATACTAGTGCTTCTCTATTAGTGTTTCAGTGTTGTCACAGTGGAGTCTTCTGACTTAACAAATAAGGGGGAATAAGATGTTACAGGCAATAAGATGCTAATGAAGTTTGTGGCGTTTGGGGTGTGAAAGTGAGTTGAATTCATGTTAAGAGCATTCAGTTACATGCTTCAGTTTCCTTCTAGGATAAGAAACTCCTGTCTTGAAACGCTGCAAGTCCTTACGGCTGCAGAGCTGCTTTTGAGTACTGAGAAGTTTCAAAAGGGGTAACAGAAGGATTGTTCTGTTTGTGAGGGTGGAAAGGACGTTCCCCCAGTCTTTTGGTAATTCAAAATCCCTTCGTTTACTTGTTCTCAAAATGAAGGCAGTCATAAGTGATAGCTGAATATGATACTGTTTGTTCCGTTTATATAAATTGTGCTTTGAGTTGAGTTCTGGCAGCTTTGCTGAGTGGGAAGCTGATATGTTTGGCCTCTGTCATGGCTGTGTGGGCTGTCATTAGGAGGTGTTTTTCAGAAGTTGCTGTATCTTACCTTCTCACTTGGTTATAAAGCTTAAACATGCGATCTGCCCTCTCCCAGCTGGCACTGTATTTGTGGGCCTGAAGTGGTTTTTAAAAGCCTTGGGTTGCCAGGCTTGCACAGAACATAGAACATAGCTGGTATTGCAGATCGGGTAGGAGCTGCTGCGCTGCCTTGCTGCTTTAGTACCCCAAGTATTTTTTATTAGGCAGGTACCTGCCTTTGAAGGATGGATATAGTTATGAAATACTACCTTGCACTGCAAAACAGGGCTTCCACATTGAAATAAGCCCCAACACATAATCCTAGCATAGGCTAAGTACTGTATCTTGTTATTGGAAATACAGCTTTGTGCTATTAAAGCAAAATGTGATGAGGTGGAAAAACATCAGGACCATGAGGGAAGGATGAAGTTGTCAGGTCAAATGCTACGTGAGGGGCTGTGTTTGGGAATGGTTCCTTGCTATGGTAGGTAGCTCATCCTGTAAGATCACAGAAATAAAGTGTGCCAACAAATTAGCTTTTAAATAGTTGTAATTTTCCTTTAAATAATTGTAATTTTCCTTTGTAATTTCATCATCATTTCAATTTTCATGTAATTTCATTCATTTATTTAATCATCTTTTCTGGCTATTTGCGCATGTGAGTTGAGGGCAAACTTCATGGAGGCCATGGCACTGGTCATGCAGGTAACATGGGAGGTGCTGGTCAGTGTTGCCAAACAGCTCTACCACATATAAAGAGGGGAAATGTAACTTGTGCATTCTCCAGAAAAACAATGGAGGTTTCCCCCCAAATTATGTCTGTGTGAGGAGGAATTTTAACTCGCATAACCATGAAATTCTCTTTAGAGTTTAGGCAAACATTCATTGCAGAGACCTACAGAACATCAAGGCAGAACTGAGCAGAAGAGCAGCTAGCAGATAAGCATTGCAAATGCTCAGATACTTATCTGAATCTTTTTGGTTTAGAAATTGGGTTTGGGAATCTTGCGAGAGCCTGTTCTCACGATAAGATGCCTTGTAAAGCCCAGACTCCTGCTAGTCAAACCCAGCACACTTTTAGCCTTTTATTTAAGGGCTTGGATCCCTTTGCTGAACGGAGGTGGTGTGAGATGTGCCTTGCATCTAAATACTGCAGTTAGGGTCTTTGGATAATTTGTTCTCAAGTTTCATGTCAGAAATAAGAATTCTGTAATGTACTTACTCTTTTCTGACATAAGACGTAAAATTTTTTGGCTATAACAAAAAGCAACAAAAATCGCTCTTCCTGCTTAGCATGATGTTAATAGGAAAAGTGAGTGCTTCTCCCAGGCTTACTCCAAGTTTGTAGAAAGGCTGATACTGGTCCAAGATGCTGCTTTGGAGATGGCAGGGGAGGGTGCTTCTGTCTGCTTCAGACCATGTTGGCAGGAGGTGTGACTGACATCTGTTCCCTGCCTTACCCTGACCCTCAGGAGCCATGAGCCAGGAAGATGGGCTGTTGTGATTCTAATGATGCTCAGTGTTTGGGGTGATGCCCAGGTAACCTCTAGAACTTGGGCAGCGCGAGTATGGAAAGTCCCATGTGAAGGTGCTCTTTGTTCTTCTCTCACTCGTGTGTTGCAGCACTTGCATGCTTTGTGATGATATAATGCTTTGTAATCCAGGCTATTGTATATTGTCAAGTCACTTGTGTTTATGATATAGCAAAGGAAGGCAGCCTTGCTAAATTAATGAGGGTGTCTTACATTTTAACAACTTGCTCTTTACTAGTCCTGAAGACAGGGACAGAGGAAGCTTTCTTGTATCTTCAGGGGGCTGACAGATTTTGCCCTTGTCCTTAGTGATCCACACAAGGTCCCCATCTCCTAAGCCCTCGGAATATCGGGATGTGGCTGTACCAAGATCGTGTGATCACTGCACTCCCCAGACCAGCTGAGGGGTTTGCTGGCCCCAGGCTGGAGCTTGTCACAACAGAGGTTGTTCAGCGTAGTTTGTGAAATGAACTTCTAAAGCAGTTTTGGACTAATTTGATTGCCAACAGAGTCCATTTAGAAATAACTGTGTTTATCCAACCTTTCACTCAGAGCAACATCTGTCAAATATATCTATAGAAGCTCCAACTTCTGTTACCTGAGAAAAGGAAAACACAGAATTTCGGTAACTCCCAACTAAGCTCTTACGGGTATGGATTGTAGAAACATGTTAGTACTCAGTTGATGGGTGGTGGTTTAAATCTCCCTGCAAATTACAAGTAATGGGTCTGAAGTTAAAAATAGACATTTATGTGTAGAGAGCCAGGGGAAATACTTCTGATGGAAAAAAGAAAGGTGCTTTCATTGAGAACTTCATTAAGCTTATTTGTTTTAAGTGCCTTGGTGAACTTTGGTTGAGTCTCTATTAGTGTACGTGCTGTGGGTATCCAAATGCTCAAGACATCATAAGGGTTAATGTTGAGAAGTGGGCAGGTATTGGAGCTGGAGATGAGGGGTGCAGAGGAGCTGGTGGTGCTGTGCTGGGGCTGGTGGAGGTGAAGCCAGACAGCTCTGCTGCAGGGCAGGGAGGGACACCTCCACCTCGGGATGCTCAGTGTGCTCTGTGGCTATTGAATGACTTACAGGAATGCTCCTTTCATAGCAAAGGAGGATGTTTTTCAAACACTGCTGTGTCTCAAAGCCTGTTTTTCCAAACATGACCACATAAGGTCAGTGATAAGATGGGTTTGCTCCATTAGCTCTTTCCCATTTTCTGCATGTCTCTTTATGCTTTTAGTCTGTAAAAAACCAGGCACTGTCTCCATCTGTAGATGCACTTTGGAAAGTTTTTGACTGTACATTTCTATTCTGTTTTCTGTTTTTCCTGCAAGTTATGCAGGCACTTTGCATAAATCTGTCTTAAATCCGGTTTAATTGCTGTGGCTAGCACCTGTCTCTTGCTTTATGCCTAGTGTGGCGGGTGCTTTGAAGTGTGGTTTGGATCAGTTTACCTGCACTTGATGCAGTTATTGCAGTCTTTTTGATGCCCTTAAAAAAAATAACCAAGGAAAACAACCTGATTTATTGCTAACTGGTGTGATTCTCTGTGCTCTTGCAACTGGCCATGCATGCTCTGCTTTCTGCTGTTGCAAAGACCAGTCTGTTCTCACAGCATCATAGAATGGTTTGGGTTGGAAGGGACCCTAAAGCTCATCCAGTTCCAACCCCCTGCCACTGGCAGGGACACCTTCCACTAGAGCAGCTTGCTCCAAGCCCCTGTGTCCAACCTGGCCTTGAACACTGCCAGGGATGGGGCAGCCACAGCTTCGCTGGGCACCCTGTGCCAGGGCCTCAGCACCCTCACAGGGAAGAGCTTCTGCCCAAGAGCTCACCTCAGTCTCCCCTCTGGCAGGTTAAAGCCATTCCCATCTTGTCCTATCACTGCATGCTCTTGTAGAAATTCCCTCTTCTCTCATAGCTGATTTAGTGCTATTCAGTTTACAAAGAATAGCATGTTATATAAATAGTAAACTATGGTAAACATTTGGTTTTGGGGAGATTACAGTGTCAAGATGGT
Organism: Pezoporus wallicus; assembly: GCF_028554395.1. NCBI lineage: Eukaryota > Metazoa > Chordata > Aves > Psittaciformes > Psittacidae > Pezoporus > Pezoporus wallicus. The sequence continues at coordinate 276,625 of NW_026635034.1, forward strand.
ACTAATACAGGCTGCTGGTATCAAGTGGAATTAATGCGTATTTCAAGCAGGGTTGGGCTCTCCTGCTCCTCTGGCTCCGTCTTTCCCACCCTCCGTACTTCCGGATGCTGCTGACATGTATATATACACTGTTTGAATGTGCTTATCTAGGAGGTGGGGTAACCAGCTGAACAATCTGTTTGGAGCTGTGTTTTGCCCAGAGCTTTGGGACCTGCAGCTGGGGTTTGGGCTCATCACTGGCTGTGTGCTGTGGGGCTGTCTGGGACATGAAAGGCGGCAGGAGTGCCTGGCTGGGAGATGGGCAGCGCTGGGGCTCTTTGATCTTGCTGGGGCGGGTTGTTTTCTAACTCCTAACGTGAAGGAGGAAAGTGAATCAGTCCGGGAATTGCAGCTCCTAGGGTTTCCCAATGGGTGACTCCTTCAAAACACTTCATAGGCACAAAATAGGGCTTTTCATTGTTTTCTTTTCATATCCACAGAGCAGCCCTGCCTGGCCTGTAGTGCCTGCCCTGGGACAGCATTTATCTTGAAGCCATGGAGAGGCTCATTGAAGGGGCTGGAAGAGCAGCGTGATGAGGCAGAGTTGCAAAAGTGGCTGCAGGTCGATGGCTGCACCATCGAATCGCCCCCATATCAGTCCCACAGCACTCACATAGGATCCCCTTCTGTGGAAATCAGTGTTGCTCCATGTGAGGTCTGTGTGGGCCTGAGGGGCTTTATAATAAGCTGTTGTTTGCTTGGTTTTGCTGCCTTTTGGGGTGGTTTTTTTTTTGTGTGTGTGTGTGTGTGTATCAGGAGCCTCCAGTGGCTGCCACTTCAAAGTCCCAGCGAAGGGACAGCATGGGAAGTAGGTAGGAAGGGAGCAATGCTGCAGAGCAGGAGCGAGAGGCCCTGAGCCCTGAAAGCCGCCCTTTGTGTCCCCCTCCCCCTGGGCCCTGCCTAGGGCACAACATGACACAATCTGGCTATTGTTTGCTTGGAGAAGTCCATGGCATCCTATTGCAATTATTTATGAAAGAAAACGTTTGATGTTTTTGTGGAAGGTGGGTGGGGGAAGCTGAATTCACCTCTTTGGGTTTGGAAGTTCATATTTCTTCCTTCTGCTCTTCCTGTCCAGTCATTCCAGGGTTTTTCTAAACAGCAGAGGGTCCATGCCTGTTGTCTGTGCTACAGTGGAAGTCTTGCTATTAAAACAAACACACACCCCCCAGTTCTGCAGAGCTTCATGCGGTGTCATAAATAAAGATACCCACAAGATCCTTCTAGGGATTTGGTTCATGTCCCTCACACTTCTGTCTAGTACGTTTTGCAGTGGTAGCATTTGGAAATGTTACATCTTCCACAGATTTCCCTGGAAATGTAGGCGTAGTGAGAGAAGGAAGGAGCTAGGGAGGATCCAGAAGATGATCCTGATGGAAGGCTCAAAATAAATGACATGATTTGAACCCATTTTTCTCAGCTTGGGGGCCTCCCTGCAGGTGATGTGGAAGGCATCAGGAGTGTGGATTAAAAGTAACACTAATCATTAGGAGTCTTTACACACTTGCAGAAGGGAGCTGAACTAGAAAATACTAAAAGGAATGAGTAAGTGCCCAACACTTGTAATACGTTTCACTTTGTAGCAGTACTGTGCAAAGTAGATCATGAAATCACAGCATGGTTTGTGTTGGAAGGGACCTTAAGGCTCATCCAGTTCCATCCCCCTGCCATGGGCAGGGACACCTTCCACTAGAGCAGGTTGCTTCAAGCCCCTGTGTCCAACCTGGCCTTGAACACTGCCAGGGATGGGTCATCTTGGATCCACTTTCTTAAAAGGCAAGTGGTCCTTCTAAATTTGTTGATGCTGAACTTCAGACACTATTCTAGATGATGGATGGGCTGGTATAATATGATTTCCAAACAAAATCTGCCCGAGACTGATGCTCGCCAGAATTACTTCACGTAAATTGTGGGAGCTTGCTTCATGTGTATTTTGGGGAGATGCTTAATTTTAGCTGGTGGATTTGGGAACTTCTGTGCTTGTTGTATTTGATCTATTTATAGGACCTGTCTTGTGATGCCTTGTCTTGTGTGTTCTTGCCTCTGGCATGTGATGGAAGAGTCCTCTTGCAGCAGCAACTCCCCCAGTCCTCCCCTGTGAATCATTTTAGGCTGATACTTCTATTAGGTTGGTTGAGGGAATGTTATGAAGGCTCATGGTTAACTGTGGTGCTTAGTAGGAAACTTCCACAGTCTCAGAGCCAAAATCACAATCAGAGCAATTCAACTTCATAATTGTTTGATAAACTCATGTCAGATTAGGGAGTTAATATCTCCCCGTTGCCAAAGGGGCTTTAGAAGTGCCATCTTGCTGGAAACTGTAGGACAGTTCTCCAGAGCCCTTCCTGCTGCAAGGCATGCTCAGATGTTGAATGTTGCTGGCGTGGTTGTTGGTGGCGAGAAGCATGGAGGGGAAAAATGTGTGTTCTTGTGAGCGATGAAAACGCATTGCTTTGTGCAAAATGAGCCGGAAAGTGTGTGATAAATGAAGAGATTGTGGTGTTTCAGGTCCCGCTTAACGCTTGCAGCCTGTTCTGCTGAAGTCAGGAAAAGCTTGCAGAGCCAGAAGGCTCACTGTGGTGCTCCAAGCATGACCTGCTCCCTTGTGGTAGTCGCAAAGAGCATATCTATCTTCCAGCAGCTGCCTGGGGTCTGCTGCAGAGGCTCAGACAGACTAAACTGTACCTGCATCGTCCCTGTTAACCCCCATCGACATGCACTGATGAGAACAGAAGCTGTGTTTTCAAGTCAGTTCTCACGTGGCAGCAAGGAAGCTGGTCGCTGAGATCACGGTTGCTGGAAAATACCCCTATGAAATACCATATTCTAAACCACACAAGGTGAACAAAAGGAAATCTCACTCCTGTGTTTGCTTAATTTCACCAGTGTTTTCCACCCACCTTGTTACTGTCTACAGGGTGAACCTGGAACTGTTTTATAGCATTTCTGTTTCATTTCCACATAAAAGCATTCTGTTTCCTTGTGTCTAAGGAGGGCTGAATTACTGTCTTGGTAACGTGCTGTGGTAGGAAGCAGTATATATTAGTACTTAAGCTAGTAAGACACAGTCTTAACAGGAGTTCTGGGGTTTTGGAGATACTTTTTAAAGTAGAACTTCACATCTTGGTTGAGTGTCTTTGAAATACACTCTCAATATAGAAGAAATAGTGGCATCATGATGAGGCTAGTGATGCTGTATGTGAATTTAGGTACAACTAAAGCTATGTTGGCTTGAATTTAAATAGTAGCTTATGGTGCATGAGAAGCTTTTCTCTGAAAGGTTTTCTTTATAGGATGTGTTAGGACAGCAGCACATCCTGTCTGAAAGCTGCATTGCGCATGGTTTGCTGCTAGCCTGTTTCTATGCATAGGAGTGGGTCAGAGGCTTGGGATTTGTAGAAGAGCCATCCTGAAGGATGTATTTCCCGTACCACAAACCATCGATGTGGGAAGAATGCACTTCAAATCCCTGAGGCTGGAAGTGTGCAGAAAATGTGTTTTATAAATAGAGGAACAGGTTTTGGGAGCACAGTTGTATTTGCTTGCTTACTTAGCATAAATTGTTCATAAAACACTTTCAAATTGCAGGCACTGTAGATAGGGGTTTGATACATCAGTAGGTGAGTACAGTACACGTGGCTGAGGTGAGTTACTCCCTGTGCTGTGTTATGAACTCAGGCTCAGCATTAACTAACATTTCTGTACTTACTTGAATCTGATCTTCTGCTTGATTGATCTGTGTTCATGAGCACATGAATAATTCATGCATATATGCATTTGTAGATATGCAGGCACACACATCCCAGTGCTTATGTGTGTGCTAAATAGAAAACACTTGGTTCGGTAGGTACACAGAGGCAGAGCAGTCCGTTTTCAGTTTGTTTTCCCAAAGCTTTGTTATAGACCAGATACGTTTTCCTACAGATGTAGGTGCTATAAAATAGTATTTTTCAAGATGGGGAAAATACCAAGTTCCTTTCATTCTGTGCTGTTATAAAAATCACTTGAGAAATTAACATTCTTTTGTATCAGGTTACAGGGGGCCGAGTTCAGGAGGGGCGATAAGGGGAAGCAGGATGTTGAGTCGGAACAAAGGCGGCCTCGCACTGTGGAGGGGTAAACAGGAGATGACAGTGCCTCGTGTTAGCTCCCTTATAGATGCTAACAAAAGAACGGATCCTCAGGAGCAGTCTTGGGAGGAATTTGCCCTGCTCATACACTCCTCATACATGTTGTGTATCCCATGTATATTTGCATGTGTGTGCATGGGTGTGTTCCTGCGTTGCACATGGTTTCCATTCTCCAGTCTTCAGGTCTTTCTGCAGCAAATCTCTTAGGACTTTCGCTTCAACTCTTGGTGCCTTGCTGTAAGCCCATGACCCCTGGTTAACCTCATCACACAGCCACCTTTCCCCAGCTCAGAAAACCAACTTGAACTACAGAAGCATCAGGCCCCTGCATTTCGCTGCTGCTTTTGTGAAGAGAAGCCCTAAGGTGGGGAGGGTGGGTGGGGGATCTGATGTGCTGCCTGGGGCGAGCTGCCTCCCTCCTCTCGGCTGTGCGGAGCTGTGTGAGGTCTGGAGGTCCCTGAAAGGGGGAAGCTGAAATGCAAACACAAAGCTGAATAATAAACTGATGTCACTGGCAGCCAATCCGGAGGGTGAAATGTGCCTGGCAGCCCCTGTGCCCATGGAGCAGCAGCCCCTCCTCACCGGTTGTCCCTTTCTCACCACCCGCAACCACTGAGGATCAGACCTTTGGAAGTTCATCTTTGGTAAGTGCGCATAGGACACAGTTCACCACTCCTGAGGTTCATGAGATTCCCAGGTGTCCCAAGACCATAGGGCTTCGCCAGAGCTCTTACACCTCTTTCATGAAGCACACAATGAGCAGCAAACCGATGTTCATCTTTTTTTGCAACCCTTACACCTAGGATATGTGGTGTGACGTGTTTCCTGCTTTTGATGTATGTGGTACCCCGTTATTTCCTTAATTTTGTGCTATACATTTGAGCCTTATTTTTCATTAGCAAATCCCATAGATAAGCTTTACATTACTCCTGTTACTTCTGTTCCCTCCTATGCGGTTACCAGAGGCTGAATTGTGCATCTTGGTAGATGAAGCTGTTGGAGGCTGGAAGAGCTGTTTATTATTTCTCAGTGAAATTTAATAGGTTTTCACACCAGAGAGCTGAGACACCCTTCCTGATACTCCAATCAGTGACTGTATGTACTGTTTGAGGTAGATACAAAAAAAGGATAAAGAATAACACATTGTGTGAGGACATTGGCACCAGACAGAGAAGACGTGAGCAAACAGATCTAGAACAAAAACTTAGTCTTAGAGGATAGATAGGGTCTGGTGTTATTATTTCTAGTACTGTTTTGGTTTGGGTTTTTGTTTGTTCTCCCCTGCACAAACAAATGGTGAGGAGGAGGGAATGAAGAATATTTTGTCATGTAGGTTTTGTCTGCATTTGGGATAAGAAGGAATGTCAAGGGGCAATGACGGTTTTAGATTTTCAGTGCTCAGTAATCTTCTCCAGTCCAGGTAGTGAAATGTCTTCCCTCTTTCACTCTACATTAGCTTTCATGTAGCATGCACAAAAGATGCTTGATCAACCTTAAGGGTAGCCCTGTGACCCAGTTTGGGATGCCTAAAACTGGCATCGGAATGAAGAGTGAAGTGTGAAGCCTGGGAAACACAAAGATGGTGTTAAGATTGTGCTTTGGATCGCTTTTGTGAAGGGTGAGAAGGTAGAAAGAGCATTTATAAACTGAGGAATCACAAGGTGAAAGGCTGTGAGCAGTTGATTGCTCCTGACCCGTGCTGTAGCTCGGAGCTGCTGCAGGCAGAAGCGAAGCAGTGGAGCAGCCTGTGTGTGCTCTGGTGGCTGTGGAAACCGTTCCTATCATGACCCAAATGAAAGGGTTTTGTTTTCATAGCGCAATGTAAAAGTGATTTAGTGTTTTGTAATTGTTTTCTTGGAGGAGAAAAGGTATTTATGTGAGCTTCGGTTAAAGATGCAGCCACTGTAATTCATCTCTGAAGGAGCTGGAATATTTTGTAAATGTATGCAGCAGCTTAGGGTAGCTGTATTATTAGGAAACCACACCGGAGCTATAAATCAAAAGGCATCTTTGAATTTATGTTTTTCTTCACTGCCAGGTGTATGGAGAGCTCCCATATCATTAGGCCAACGGGAGAGAAGATTTAAGATTTCATTCCTTTTCATAGTTTTCTCTTTTCTTGTCAAGAATCCTGCTGTAATGACGAGTATTGACATCAGGATAAATGCTTAAAAAATGTAACTAAAATAACATGACTCATTTAAGTTCCTCTTGGGTGGTTTAGCAGCATTGATGCTCAGGGTAGGAGGATGTTTACTGTATTTCACCACTATCATTGTGTTCCAAAACTGCTTAAAACACCTAAAGAGGTCGTAAAATACTCCAGCTGCTGGATGGCTGTTGGTGTGGATGTGTGGATGTAGATGTGTGTATGTATACAGACATGGAGCATGGATTTCCCATTCGTATGAAAATGAAATGAGCCAAAGGCACGTAAAGTGTTTTACATGAAGCACGTGGGGAAAGATGCTCAAGAGCGAACATTCACAATGTGCTGTTTACGGTTTCCTGTGCTTGTGGCATGCTCAGATAGGTGCTTTAGGGCTTCTGTGAAGAGAAAAGTGAAGTCCGGATAGGTCTGAGTCCCCTTTAAATGGAGGAGTTGCAGTTTCTGTACTGGACACTCAGTCTGTATAGGGTGTCGTTGAAAAACAGCACCTTAAACATGGTTTCTTAGAGGTACTGTTCCGCTTTCAACTAACAAGTGTTCAAGTTAGGTGTTTCTGGTTTTAGCCTAATTCTGGGAATGTCTTGTATAGCTGAGCTGAAAACTGAAGACTAGACACAATGATCTTCATACCTTCGAGTGTGGCTCGGAGTTGTTCTGCATGTGTAAAAATGATAACGTTTGTATTGAAACAGAAACTGGAGATTTGTGGGGCTGACACAAAGACTAGATATGGTTAGCTGAAAAAGTGCCCAGCTCTATGAAAGCTGGTGTGGCCCAGCCACACTAAGTGGATGTGTATGCTGCTCCTTCATTGTGTTTTGTAGCTGTAAACAGTCAACAGCTCTTCTCATTGTTTGTGGTAATAGAAATTGTAATCTGACATAAGAAATGGCTTATCTGTGAGGGAAAACTGTTGAGCTGTTAGTATGCTGAACTTGTACAAAACCTCTGAGGTCCTTTAATACAGTTTCATGTTCCTCTCTTGGACTTGTGAGCAGCATGAGCTGGAAAGCGAGTCAGCAGTGCTCTAAGTCCCCATTCAGATGCTAGACTGGCTTTTTGGGTCACACACTGGGAATTTCTCAATGTGTTTTACTTTTCTTGACTTGCTTGATGGCTTGGTTCTCTTTTAGTAGTCAACTGTGGTGATTTGTGGAGGGAAGATCTCCCACTTGCAGCATCAAGGTTGGGGGTACAGTGGTTATCCAACTGGTTGGTGGAGACAGCTCTGTTGACATCCTTCCCGCTTAAGCTTGTGTGCTACACCTTGAGCAATCCCTTCTTTGCCAGCAGGGACACTTGGGTAGATGAATGGGGTGGTGGTGAGATTTGTCTCCTTTAAAAACACAGGCTGGCGTTGTTTATAGGAGGCCAGATTAAGGAGCTGGGGATATAATAGTAGGCAGTTGGTTAGAAAGCGTTGGCTGATGCTTTTGTAGGCATTGAAATCGTACAGCTTCTCTTTCCAGCAGAGTCTTCTAGCATGCTGCATGAGCTTTAATTTTATGTGTCAGTAATTTGACCAAAGCTGCATTCTGAGGTTGGACTTCGCTTTTGAGTAAGCTGATATTAAGTTTAAATTGATAGGCAGAGTTAACCAAAAGGGCTTGGCCATATTTGTGCTTTTTGTTCTCTCCTTCGTCTTTCCCACTTCTCTGCTGTTGGCAGCTGAAGTGACATCTCTGCAGACATCCCCACGAGGGGCACAGCTGACCACTCATTCGTCAAGCACTCTGTGTCTTAGCCCAGTGCTGTAAGGCAGCTCGGCTGTCCCCTCTACTAACCTTTGCCTTTCCCTGGGGTACCAATGCTCTGTAGGGAGCCTTGCGGTCTCAGGTTAAGTTCTGATGATGGAAGGAGCGGGGAGCAAGGTGAGATGCAGAACATGCAGCTTATGTGGTCCAGGGTTCACATCTGTAGTTGATGTTAATTTGAAAGCACCCTGAACATGCTCCCTGTTGCTGCCTGACGCCACTGTGTGATGGGAGCTGGTTTCCAAATGGCTTTCTGTGAGATGCTGGTTGCTGGTTCTCTCTCTCCCTTTCCTCCCCCCCTAAATACTTGCAGTTCTTTCAGTGTTGTGCAAATAGATAATGAAAGTGAATCCTTCCACATAGATGACAAACAGGCAGTTTCTGTTGAGTGTGTACTACTTTTTAGCCTGCGTTTCATTCTGGTGGTGTACTTTGAGCTGCTTGCCTGTAGAGGGACGATCACTGCTTTAGTTCAGTTTGTTTCTCTAGGAAGCAGCCTCTGAAGAATATTGGAGGGTTTTTGTCCTGGGAGAGCATCCTTCTCGTGACTCCAGGCTGTTTTGGAACATTTTGTGGCTTCTAAATCTTGTAACGTGTACCAATTCTGACCCTAAAAGTGGGTGGCTGTATTGGCACTCAGTCTATTGGAAGCTTCTTGCCGATTATTATCATGCCGGCGACCAAAACCGTTTCAAATGGACAAGAAACTACATTAGGAGACTTAAGCTCTTTGCCTGGCTTAAGAGGCTCACTGCTGACACTCTCTTTCCACCTTTTTTTTTTGTAGAGAAAATGGTGTTTCTTGTTTTATTAAAAGCTTTGGGTAATTTTACAGTGTTGAGACTTGCAGTCACCGCATTTCTGACTGTACCTTCAGAATAGTCTGAAGGTATATTCCTTTCCTCTGCATCAAATGAATCTTGGACGTACTGAGACTAAACAGTAGAAAACTGTTAAAATTAGGTTAAAAGAAAAAAAAAACCAACATTTTTTTAATGAAGTAAAAAAGCGACTGACCTGGACTCAGGATTCCCTAATGCACTTACAATCATGCCTGCGTCAGGAGCGGGATGTGTCCTTTAACCATGGGTTCTCACTCTGGGATGTGGTTTCTGGACATGCTTTTTTTTCTGGCACTGGAGGCTGTTGAGTGTGGAGTGAAACCTGCTTTTAGAAACTCAAATGTGAGTGTGGGCTCTTGTGGCCAGTTTTGGACTGGTGTGATCCTTGTTAAGCAGAACTGTCTTGTGCAGTGTTTGGTGGCAGTGGGGCATCAGGAGGGCTTCTTTGCATTAAAGGTCAATTGTAAAGGCTGACCTCCACTTAGACTTGCTCACAGTGTACAAGTCCACCTTATTTATGCAGCTCTACCATAAAAATCTGAAATCCCCAAATGGTCACATGGGGGTTTTCTATTTTTCTTCGGAAGTAATAACTTTAAACCCCTCTGAAACATCACATTTTGTGTCTCATTGTAGAATCTTGTAGATCAAGTTGTGATCTGTTGAGGAAAGTTGGTTATTAAGGGAAACACACAAAGCCAACCCCAGTACGGTGAGAAGTGGAGGTGAAACATGTCTTTGAAGGGAAAATGCAGCCTCGAAAGGTAGAAAACCACTTTTTTCCAAGCAGGCACTGTTTTAAAGGCTGAGGTTTTTTGAAAACAATTTGGTGCCAGGAGCTTAACCTGTTTTTCATAAACATGGCAGCCAGTTGGAGCCAAAACAAACAGTCAAGGGCCTTACATGAACCGAAGAGAGGAATCATAGCTACCCCAGCTACAAATTGTAAGTGCAGCTAAGTGTGAATCAGAAAGGCAGCTCAGGAGCGGGGCTGGGTGCTGTGCAGGGCATCCTGCTCACTTCTTCCTCAGTGCTCCTCTTCTGGGGGGTGTACAGGAAAGATGCTTTAGCAGTGGGAATTAGGGGTGATCCACGCTCCAGCCTAGAAGCCAAGGTGGCTGTAACATGGCAGAAGTGGTAGGAAGGCCAGTATAGACACTGTTACCTGTGAGCCAGAAGTATTACTGTGATGGTTACATTTAATCACTCTTTGCTATCCCTCTTTTTTGCCTTCTGCAGCACTCCCTGCCAAAGATGTCATTTCTCTGTGCAGTACATGTCTCAGGTCAGTGTCCTGGCCTCTGTCTGGCTGGATCGAGACCCATTAAGCTTTGTTGGAACATGTCCCTGCTTTCAATGATCTTTGTAGTCCAACAGTGTTATGTTGAGGGAAGCCACTAATGCTGAGGGCTACTTGGAAGCTTGTGCGTGTAAGGAGTTACCAGTAAAGGCAGGGCAGAGCAGGCTGTGTCTTTACTCTGAGTACTTAAGGGCTACAAGATAGAATGAGAATCTCTTGTTTTCAGCGGCTTTAAAAGCAACCTTCCCATACCAGCTTCCAGAATATTAATGGTCTTCTACAGAAGATGTGGTTGGTGACCCAAAGGAGAGATTCTGTGGAATGGATGTAGTGCATTGGGAAGGCCTCTGGGATTTGTGGAGATCTTGGGCAAGTCCCTCTGTGCTTGTGCTTCAGTTTCCTTGTCTAAAACACCTTTATAAAGTTCTACAGGCAAAGCCCATGGGTTTTGCTTGACTACAGAATTGCAGGCGCTAGTTCAGAAATCCAGTGGATGGTCTTAAAATGGCCTCAGCTGTCTGAAAGATTGAACAGCTTCTTGAGAGGTACCACAGCTAACCACCACAGCAACTGAATTTCATCTGCTTTGTGTACACTTGTTTGGGAAACAGTTCCAGTCTGTTCCTGAAAGAGAGCGCAGTTACAAGCAAAATCCCTTTCTCGTGGGTATAAACTCTGAATTTCCTTGTGTTCCTTTATACTCATGTGCATGGAAAGGACAGACATTACAGCCATAGAAAGAGCTGGAGTTTGAAGTTAAGTCTAAGTTTACCTACGTAACAAACCACGGGTGGTAGGGTTTTTTGTTCCTTCTTTTTACCCTGTGAGACGAGTGTCAAAGTGCACATTATTTATGAGCTGTTGCCGATACTGGACTTCTGCATGACATCTTCACCTCATAAATGCCGTGTTGGAAAGAGAGGAATAGCTGGCACGTTTCATTTTCCATCCTCCAACTCCCACAGGCGTACCCTGGTTATCTGTTTGACTGTGTGGCAGCCTTTGACAGGAGCTGTTTGCCGAGTGGACTTGCAGGAAGTACTCAGAGGCGCATCAGCTGGATGTGTGCTCCCGTTCACTGTAAACAAACTGTTTGTCTTCAAACATAAACCAGAAAGGAAATGAAGCAAGGAAATGTTAGTAATGGCTCCTTAAGGAGTGTAAGTAACAATGCTGGTGTTGATGCTTTCCAAAACAACATTGCCTGTTAAAATGCTTTTCTGGTGGATGCGGAGTTTTCAGGAGCACGGCAGAATTCCCGTACAGGATTCCTGCTGGTCGTTGTGTTGGTACAGCATGGCTTTGGCATTTCCCAAATGGGCCCTTTCCTCAAAACTTAGGACCTGAATCACAGCTCCAGGATCTCTGTATTGCTGGAGAAATTGCTTGAAGGGAGCAGATAAAGCACGCTTGGAGAGTAAGAAAGGACATGCTGCGGGGAATGGGGGCTTCAGCTAACATGGAGCCCTGATGGTGAGGCAGCTCCTGTGCACATTTGTAGTACTGGGGTTTTCTGTCTGTCTTCTTCCTGAAAATCAACAAGACATTTCTGGCTGAAATCAAAGCGGCTTTTGATAATGTTCTCAGTTGAAATAGCCAAGTGAGGGAATCCCTTTTAGTAGTTTTAGTCAGGAGAAATCGGAGGGCAGGACTGCTGAGAGCAGTGATTTAGTAAGGGCTTAAACCAAAAGGAGAATAAACCTTGATTACTGGTAACAAATCTCAACTACTTAAAGGCACTTGGGAAGCGCTTTTAACTACCTGTTGCATGAGTAAATACTATGCAGGCAGGCGCTGAAATTGGTAACAGTGTGGATTCCATGTTGGGCATCTACTGCAGTATCACAGAATATCCCGTTTCCTTCTCTTGTCACCCTGCAACCCATGCATGTTGCCCTGTGAGGAAGCAGTTGATGTTTGGCAGAGCACAAGGGAATTCCTGACATACTTGGGAACTTCTTGGAAAGCAGCTTTGACTGTTTCTGCTTTGTTCCTGAAATCAGTGCTGGGCTCCTTTGCACGCAGAAAGCAGTGATGAGCCCACTGCTGGACTTCTTGCAGCCATGGCTATAGGCAGTGGGGACTTGTTTCCTTTCTGGAAAGGAAGAGCTGCTCGCCTCATTTTTGGCTTTTGGCACATGTTACCAAAATATTTGCAGTGCAGTAACATGTATTCTTTCATCTTGGAAGTGGGAAATAAAGTGTATTTGTTCCTATATGGAAATACTCTTTTCCCACCAAAAAAATGATAATGTTTGCTTTGTAAATCCAGTCTGGTTTTCTCCTCACGGTGGGAATTCCTGGCAGCTCTGTTCCAGCAGGCAGGCACATGCACTGTCAGGTTATCGGGTGCCGAAGTAAAAGGGAGCTCACAGCACTTCCCCTTATAGTTGCATGAATAGGTGAGACTTCTTGAAGAAAGGCCCCCAGTGTAGTGGTTAAAGTGACCTTCTTAGGAAATGCCATTCATACCGGAGCACATAACCTTCCTCCCCATCTCTTCTGCGGCATAGGAGGGGCTGTGGGCTACAAAGGAGCCTGGGAGAGGGAATGCACATTTTTCTGTACAAAGGAAGCTCAGAATGCCATGGTGCATACATGGGTCTCTGTCTTCCCTCTTAAAAATGTTTTCCTTTACCCTGTAATCAGAGAATTTTTTCCTTACTAATTTTACTTTGAGTGGAGGGAAGAAGGAAAGATCTATTGTTTGGATGGGAGTTGCTGCTGGGGGCAACAACTGGGCTATTGTTGGGCTGTAATTCCAGTCTGGGGCTCCAACAGGACGTGGAAAGGAGAAGAGGGAAATGAACAAAACCAAGTATTAACTCTGTAATAATCTCCTGTTGTTTACCTGAACAAGAATAGCCAGAGGTTTAGGGTTTGTTTTTCCCCCTGCTCCTGAAGGCTAATGAAACACAGTGTTATTACAAATGGTGATGCCGCTCTCCTGGGAGCATCTGGGAGAGGGGGAAGAAGGGAACTTTATTTTTCCCCCTCCAGCTGAGGACACGCAGTTATTTTTCTGAAGCCAAAATCAAAACTGTTAGTTGAAGGCAGAAGCAGGCTTCAGGAAATGCTGTTTCTTCTGGCAGCAGGAGACAAAGATCCTTGTTCTTCAGACCAGCCTTTGTAGAATTCAGAACAATAATAATTCTTTTAAAGTCTGATAAAGAACAAGTACTCATTATCATAATGTGTTAACAGAGCTATAATTAAGATTGTTCTTGTCACTTTTTTAATGTACCCTCTTCCTTTGGGAGATTTTAGTTGTGGAAAAGAATTGCTGTGTATTTACAGTTGGCAGAAAGAGGTTTGGGGACCAAAGGTTTTAAAGCAGCGCTGTTTGCTTTACTGGACTCTTATGTGAATATGAGAGAAACTGAGAAGGCAGAGGAGAGATCTTTTGGATTAACTCAGGTGTTGCTCAGGCTCTGTCCCAAGGAGGAAGCAGCCACTTCACTGCCAGCTTCTTGTGAACATTCTGCCTAGCTGGTGTTCCTGGATTGCCCAAATGTCCCAGGATTGCTTTGGAATCACCTCTGCATCCCTCCCCAGGGTGTGCTGACAAGACAAACCACTAAGCTGGTATATATGCTTCTGCTTTGCAGGAGAACCACCTTTTGAGGGTTTGTTACTTGATTACTATCAGAAATGTTCATTTTTGTGTGTTTGGTTTGGTTTTTTTATTGCTCAGTATTGATCTTGAATGCTGACTGCTTCTAAATGCTGATGCTCCCCTGGTCCTTTGAGCCTCTTGATGGAGAAGTCACGTGTACTCTAGTGAAGACTTTGCATATTCCCTTTTCATTTAAACTGGGACTTTATCCTCAGACATTGGATTTTAATGCTGTTTTCACATGTGGCCCTGTGAGGTGACAGTGCTGGGGAGGGAGCAAGCTGGACATAACTGAGATTTGTTCACCTTGAGCTTGATGGCTGCCAGAAATAGGGAATGTTTCAATTGATGCTTTTAATGTCTGTGAGCATTTGAGATATAAAATGTTTACTCCTTGCTGTCAGATGTAGAGGCTTTGTATTTGAAACAAATAATCTTGTTTTAAGTTAGCATTTCCTGGAGGAAACTATTTGGCTGTTGTGAAGTGCTCTGTCAACAGTGCTGCATCCTCGCACCAGCAGAAGAGGAAGGATCTAGTGTCATTACCCAGAGCTAGGGAGAGCTGACACAGAAGAAATTCCCATGAACAGGGCTTTCTGCTCCCTACTCTTCTTTTGCACAGATGGGTCTCTTTGTTCTTGATTAAACATTAATCAAAAATCAATTTATGACTCCGTGTAAATGGTGTTAGATAAGTCTGTTTTTATCTATGGTAAATAAATACTTTGTTCGAACATGAACAAACAGCAGTCTTGGCTCGGTTCGAGTTTAAAAGTAGATTGGGAGAGAAAATGATAATTAAAAGTGCGGATTTCATAATTGAGTGTGTTCTTATTTCATGAGCATATTTAGTTTAACTGTAGCAGGATAAAAAACATACTGGAACTAAACATCTAAATGTCTTGCGGAAGAGCACAAAAACAGGATTTGAGATACATTCCAAGAGGAAGAAATGATTTTATGAGTAGGATGAGATTCTTGAGTAGGTAAAATGTAAGCTTATGGGGTAATGACAGTTGGGGTCTGAATACCCTGATCTGCTTCAAAGTGGAACTGAACATCCACCTTGAGAACTACAGCAAAGAAGTAATTTTGAAGAGCTGAGCCCATCTTCCTGTTAGACTGAATTGGCAACCCAGTTTTGCCAATGGATGCTGGTTATGGAAGCACTGAGTCTGGAATCACTATACCACCAAACACCCTTCATTTTTATTTTGGGTTTTGTAGAGGGACAAGGTTTGAGCTATGTGAGTTGCCATTTAATTGGCAACTAGATGTCCATTAGATCCATAGCTGTGCATCTGGGTGCCTGTTAGACTCCAAGGATAATGGTCCCGAATTTTACAGCAGGAAAGCTGATGTAGATTTAAAACAAACTGCTGGGGAGGGCAGTTGAGTTCTGCTGTCCCAATTCCAGAGTACCTGAAAGTTGTATGACAATGCTGAAGTGAAATGCTGCTCTCTGAATTAATCAAACACAGTGTTTCAGTGGTAATAAAGACAGTTGGCTTGTGAGAAAACTGATTAATATAAATCTATTACTTTTATTTGCAATGAGCCATGCAACAGTTTTAAGGCCTTCCATGCTGTCAGTGCTGCTGTACAGCCATTGCCTCTGGTGTAGTTGTGTGAATTAACTTTTATCCCTTGGTCTGCAAAATAAGTTTCGGAAAGGCTGATAAAAAGCAAAATTCATTTCTTTACACTAACGGTATCTCTGGGTGGTAGAAAGAATGCGGAGCTACAATCCAGTTACTCCCAAGAATTAAATGTGGGTTAAGCATTTTACTTGCAATTTGTCAGACAGTAGCTGTGATTTTTAATTCTCTTTGTTTTCTTCTTTCTTCAGTCTGAAGCACTGAAGCAAGGTCTTTGTTTTCATGCATATGTGAATAGTTCTGGGTCTTTGTCACATCTCTTTGTACCTTTTCTAGTTTTATTCCATCCTTTTTGAGCTGAAGGGATCTCAGTTGCAGTCTGTACTGGAGATGTGGGCACTAACATTTACAGTGTTATAATGGAGCTTTTCCTCCTTTTCTCACTATTTCATCTGAGTTTTCAGTGTTGTGCAGTATCTGCAGTGCAGAGTCCTCAGTCCTCGTTGGTGGTGTGGATGTTAGTGAGCTCACCCCTCTGGGTCCCACAGGGAGGATGCAACTGTGTCAAGAATAAGCAGAGGTCTTCCTTACTCCAAGCGGGCTTGGGCACTGTGGCATTTTGTTCCATGATGAGAAATGCTGGACCATTTGTTGTGCACAAATGATGCAGTAGTAGTTGGAAAAACTTCTTGGCCAGCTTTGACTTGTTTGTTAGTTTTGTTTTCACCCAGAGTGCAGGGAAGAGGATTGAATTAAGCTTTAGCATCCTCTGTTATTGGGCCAAATGCCACTGCTTTTGCTGCCAATAAATCCTACGGAAGATGTGTGGGCATGAGGAGTGTGGGAGTTTCAGAATACACAGCATCTCTTAATTGACACGGGATTTGTAAAGTGCAGCTTGTATAACTGCTGATACCTAATCTCTCTTGTCCTTTCCAAGAGGCACGTTGATGATCCATATGCTTGTTGGAGGTGTGTTTGTTTAAGGGAGATAAGAATCGCGGAGTTGATCAGAGATGTGTTGGATTTGCCTGCAGGCGGCCAAATTTGTCAGAAATTCAAAATATTCTCTTGTTAGATTAAAGTTTTTGATCTTTTAAATTAGACAAACAAACAACAAAACTGCAGCCTTGGTGAGATGCCCCATCCCTGGCAGTGTTCAAGGCCAGGTTGGACAGGGCTTGGAGCAACCTGGTCTAGTGGAAGGTGTCCCTGCCCATGGCAGGGGGGTTGGAATTAGATGGTCTTCATGGTCCCTTCCAACCCAAACCATTCTAGGATTCTGCGATAATGGAAGATTACACCATGAAGTCAGTTGCTGTACGTTGCTACTCTCCTCACAACTAAGTGGATGGATGAAATACAACTTTGCAGGTATTTGTTTACTTGATAGGATGTCATTCCTCCTGAGTGACTCGGCATGTCGAACCTTGCCTGATGACCAGAAACTATCCTACCACTTTCCCAAGCTTCCTTGGGGAAGAACCTGTTAGGACAGCAGTTACGGTAGCTTTGGCCTTTGTGGCTGGAGGGAAATAGCTCATGCAGTCAGTGCTGCATGGAGGCTCAGGAGAGTGTCTCTAGGAAGCAGGTGATACCTGGATCATAGAATCCTTTAGGTTAGAAAAGAACAAATCCAACCATAAACCTAACACTGCTGTGTCCACCAAAAGTCAGACTTAAGTAGCTGAAAGTCTTCAGACACTACATATGTCGGGGGGAGCAAAGGGAATTGGAGAGAGCGGAAAGGGTTTATAAATATTTCATTGCTAGGTATAGGAACAAGGTATGCTGACATTTGTTTTGCTTTCCCAGTGCAGTTGTTGCTGTGTACTGCATGTGGAATAGCTTCAGCCGCCTTTGTGGCACTGTCCTCCTTACAAAACAAAGCACACACAAAATCCCCCTAAAACAGTGGAAGCACAAGCCCCACTAAGCCTACAGACCATGAGCTTGCTTTTGTTAACTGTTAAATTCTGGAGTTTGGTTTTCTTTGGAGCCTGTGCATCCCAGGTTGAGATTGCCTGCTCTGGGGCGTTGAGGCAGCCTCCTGGTGGCATGGGCTCTTGTTTGGCAAGATCCCGAAGTTACTTCCTAATTTTAAGCACAAGTAATGCCATGAGATTTAATGTAGGTTCTTCATAGCCTTAAAGTCAGTCAGGGGTTTTCTTGTCTTCACTATATCAGGGATTTAATGGGCAAGACTTTAAAGTGAGTACCGGTGTGATTTCAGTTCCTGCTTACATTGCAGATGGTTTACAGCAGGGTGTTTTGGTCTTCCTTGTAAGCCCTTCTGGTTTCAACCTCAGCACCCTGACAGTCCCCGTGTCTCCCCATCTCCTCCTGTGTATTTGAACAAAAGAATCAGTAATGTGGAGGTGGGCACCAATCTGAGAACACCTTTTTCTCTCTCCCTGCATTCCCCCCCCCATGTATTTAGTTCAACACCCAGATTTGGAACGTGATGAAAGGCCTCAGCCTGGTTGTCCTCTGTTTCGAGAGGAGCGAAACAAAACACCAGTGAAGTTTCATTGAAATTTGTGTTTAATTTGGGGTCCCTTGATGTGTGACACGTTGGCAGTGGTGGTCGTGATGTTTCATGGAGCTGCGTAAAACCATTAGGAAATGCTGTGCTATTTTGGAGCACTTGAGGAAGAAATTGAGACCAAATTTGTGTTCCCTTATGGTACTCTGTGTGTTGCCATTGACTTCAGAGCAGCTAGGCTTATTTTCTTTGTGTAGTTGTGCAGTGATATGAAGGAGGAGAACTTCTTTCCTGGTGATCTCATGTTTAGATTATTTCTTCTTAATGCTGGGGGGACTGGGAGGTTTAGATTAGTCTTTGTTCATGCCATTTGTGGACTTTCTTTTATTTCTCTTTTAACATTTCCTACAATGCAAATCGCTTTTAACACACGATGCAGGAGCCCATCGTGTCAAAGATACTCCGAATGTTTTCAAAGCTTAGCTCGTTCCAGCACCAACTCTGTGCCTCCCAAAAATAGTCACCTGAAGTGAAACCCAGAGGGTGAAATGGAGCTGGGTTTCGGTCTGCCCTGCGTGCTGTCTCCCCACACGCCTGCATTCCTCCAGCCGGGGGCCCGGGCCTCTTTTGAAAGCAACCTTTCAGGCTCATGAAGCTGCATTGTGTAAACATCTTCAGCAATAATTTATTCTCTTGAAAGAGGCCAAGCTTAATCCTCCCATCCTGGTTTAGAGCTGCCCGAGATGCTCGTCTGAGCAGCACGGTTTCTGTCTCGCAACAGGCGTGACATCACGTGAATATAGCAGCAGAATGTGGTCAAATACCATTTTAAACAAATTTGAAAAGCCTCCCCGGGGGCTGGATTTATTGGGAATGTTCTTCCCTCATGTGTCTGTTATCAAGCTAAATACCAAGGCTTGGTTTTGCTGGAGTGTTTCTATATGTGTAGAACCCCCCCTGCTGATTTCAGTGTGTTGAGAGTTTCCATCCCCTCTTTGTTTTCTGTCTTGGAAAATGCAGTTTGTAAAAGGGAGGAAAAGATCTTTAGGAAAATCTACCTGCCTAGGAAATATCCGGAATTCTTTCCGGAATTTCGGAGTGGCTTGAACACGGTTTGTCATAAACAAATCCAAGAATTCCTCTGGAGAAACATATAACTGTGATTGTTATTTATTCCCTTATAGGAGCAGCATCCTGAACTTTTGCCTTCTGCTTTTCCAGCTCAGCCTCAGCAGCTCTGTGTTGTTTTTGTCCTGTAGTAACACCCGCCAGAGCAAGGACATGGCATCTTTGGGGTTTACCTCTGTCTCCAGCCCCTGGGAGGTTGTTTACTACTTTCTGCCTGGAATAACAGGCCGGTCCCAAGGATCCTCCGTTGGGAGCAGCATTACTGGCTTCTGCCAGAATACCACCTCTGTGCCCGGCCTGGCTGCAGGGCTGGCGGTGGAGGGATGCTGCCCTTGGGGACGTTGTCTGTGGAGGTGGTGAGATGCTGGCTATGCCCATGGGGCAGCGGGATGCTGCTGGTGGGATGCGGGATGCTGCAAGCAGAGCCCCTGGCAGTGGGAGTTCAGCCCATGTCTCGTTTTGGGGCGGGAGGGGAAGGAAAACAGTGAGACCCTTTTCAGGAGTGAGGTGTGTTTAAGCCTATATTTGGATGCTGCGCCTCTTCTAAATTTGGTTTCTCCTCATTAATAAAGGACCTGTTTTAATCGCCCTGTAGGGAAAACCATGGGGTTGCTGTAGGGTGGGTGACTCCTGTTTTTCCACCTTTTATAAAAGGGCAAGGTCTGTTTTGGAGGACTGGAGGGGAGGGAAGGTGGAGGAAGGGATGGAGGGCGGGAGGGAGGGTCTGCTCCTCTGAGCTCCTTTGTGTGGGGAGCCTCATGCTTCCCTCCTCACGAGGGGCACCTGAATGGGGGCAGCTCCTTTGCTTACTAATAAAGGCGTTGGGGCTGAGGTGGCTGCGGGGACACGCAGCTTGGCTGTGTTGTGGGAGTGGGAGCCGCGTGTTGTTGTTGACATCTCCCCTTCCCGAGGCAGCCTTTGGGTCTCCCGCAGGGAGGTGGATGTCCCCGCATCGGGGGAGTGTGGAGAAGGAAGCGTGGCAGCGTCGTGTTTAAAGCAGTGTTTTTGTGCCTTTTGCCGTGACCTGAATCAGGTTTCCCCCTTTGCAGCAGCACGATGTGCTCGCTTGCAGTGGGTGTGATGGAGGAGTAGTGGATGGAGTTATTTGTGTCGGGGATGTTGGGAATGTGTGGAGTGGAGCTGTGCGTGGGAACGGGGCCGCTCGCCTCCCAGGCTCCTTGCCCAGCCACCGGCCTCTGTGGCACTGTACTGGTACGCTGGCTTTAGCCGAGCTAAGTGTATGGTTAGAGATCAGTCCCCAAGTGCCAGATGTGTTTCTGTTTGCCTACCCGAAATCTGGAGAGGGACTTCTTACAAGGGCATGTAGTGATAGGACAAGGGGGGAATGGCTTTAAAATGACAGAGGGGACATTGAGATGAGGCCTTAGAATTTCTTCCCTGTGAGGGTGCTGAGGCGCTGGCACAGGGTGCCCAGAGAAGCTGTGGCTGCCCCATCCCTGGCAGTGTTCAAGGCCAGGTTGGACACAGGGGCTTGGAGCAACCTAGTGGAAGGTGTCCCTGCCCATGGCAGGGGTTGGAACTGAATGAGCTTTAAGGTCCCTTCCAACCCAAACCATTCTATGATTTATAAACTCTCTCTCCTGACAGGGTTACGGTTAGGATGAATGGCAGTGGATCACATTTGAATGTTGCTGTATCCATCAGGGTGGCTGAGGGGCCTGGTGATTTTGTCTGCTGGCGGCGTCTAGTGATCTGCGCTGCTGCCCGCATCTGACTTTCATGTAATGGCCAGCAGAGACCTTTGCATCTGTGCAATTGATGATTTGCAGTAATGACTTCCAGTTGCAGCAGCAGATGGAGCGTGGCTGGATCCTCCTTGCTTAGGGACATGATTTAGTGGTGGCATTGGCGGTGCTGGGTTAATAGTTGGACTCCATGATCCTAAAGGTATTTTCCAACCTAAACAATTCTGTTCTGTTCTTCAGGTACCTCTGTGCAGGTCCTCTTGGAACTAAACTTCCTGAGAAGATGCTGAAAAAATATGAACTATACAAAAGAGATGTAGGCCAAAAAAACCAGCATAAAATTAAAGTCCATCAGGGTATAGCAGTAAAATCTTAAAGGACTTTGGGTACTTAGCTTAGAAGTCCAGACACCCTAAGGAAATACAACAAAACTGGGTTAGTTGCAGGAATTAATTCATTTTGGTAACTCCTGCTATTAATCATTTACATTATCTGAGATGGAATTTATGATTGCGATAGGTACTTTTTGCTGTATTTCAGGGTACTCTCCCCTCCAGTAATTTGACCTAGTTTACTGGTATTTTAATTCCACTCTCATCTTCTTGTTACCAGCTTTTGTCAAAATCTTCTAAATATTTTACTGTGTGCTCCATTCCAGGGTCAAATGGGACAAGCATTATCTTCTGGCTAAAGAGAAGCTGTGCTGAAAACCAGTGCTAGTGAAGTCCCTTAATAGTTCAGATACATCAGATGCATCTGACCTGAAAAGTTACTTACATGTTCCAAAATTTGCACACACCTCCCTATAGCATCTCAGAAAAGGTTGTTCTACTGTAAAAATCCAGTGCTTACATCCTTAGACCATTCAGGTTTAGGGCTGCCCACCTTTCTGTCCATGTATGCTGAAATACGGTGGGGTTGTTTCTGTTCTGCTCTTGTAGTAGTCCTCTGTAGTGAAGATGAACTTCATTATTAGGATTTGCTTCTCAAAACCCTTGTTTTTTATGAATCTTCTGTGGTGTTCCTGCTGGAATCATTTGTTCGAGATGACTTTCATTGTGTTGCATAAATGCTGCACGTGCTCCAGGGGGAAGCAGCAGATTCTGGAGGCAATATGTGTACAGAGGGATCTTGCTGTGTTGTGATAGCACTCGGCTCCAGGCCAGATGTACATCGCTAATTTTTTTTGTTTGATTAAATGCAAATGTTCCCTGCCTTGTGTTACTGAATTTCCACCAGTTTCATGAGATACTCTTCATTTGGACTTATTTATATGAATGAAACACCTAGCAACATACTTGTTATTAATCTATCTCCTACCTTGTGGGCCAGCACTGTTTCCATGGTGTTTCAAAAATGCAATAGGTAGATCCCTAAAAAGCTTTCAAATGTGTGTGCTGTTAACTGGCCTTTCTGTAATGGTTTCCCCCTCAAATTGTACCACTCAAGGCTTCACGATGTAAGGTGGGCAGAGCTCTCTGTGTGGGGTTTGCTCCATTGCCCGTAGTCGGTACCCACATCACCTCTTTGGCCATGTCCAACACTTCACTGAGTGCACCTGGTGCAGCTTTCCTGTTGGTGTTGATGTACTTCAGACAGTGTTGCCTTCCTGGTACATTGAGAGTTCAGCAGACTGGGGGGGTTTGTGAGCAGGAGTTACTAGGCTTTCATTTGGAAGCGAACCCCTGCTCATGTGAAGGCTCCAGGCTGTGACCTGCATCCTCAAGGTTGTCTCCTCGCTGCGTCAGAACAGGATAAAGTCACATTGCTCTTCCAGCTAATGTTTACATTTGTAGCTGATGAGACAGCCCAAGTGAAACAAGTGCAGGCTGTGGAAGTGCTCCCATAGCTTCTGTCTGGGTCTCTTCTGGTTTCCTAGCCCAGAGCAGGAGGCCATGGTGCCTGGTGCTCCGGCATCGCTCACCTGGTTTGTAATACAGGGACCTGTTCACATGATTCCCTTCAGGTCCATCACAGCCTTGGCTCTGAAAGCCATGGGTGTAAGTTATGGTTCAGTGCATCTAAAGCCACTGGATTTGCTACCTGGGTCTTCAGAGTCATTGGATGTCTTTTCACTGAAGAGAAATAGCTGCTGAGTGCTGATGGATGGCAGCTGGCCTCTGCAGCAAATCAAAACAGGGTGGGAAATGAGGGGTGGGTAGTGCTTGGCTGATCAGTAGCACTGACCGTAAGGAGCTTAAAGAAAAAGGAATCATCTTAGAGTGGCTGTAACTTGCGGGAATTCAGGATGTCTCACTTGTGGCTGTAGTGAAATCTCTCTTGCAGCTCTTGTTTTTATATCCTTTGTCCTTTGCCTTGCTGTTAGGGTTGGGCCCTTATTTATTTATTTCCTCCTCTCGGCAGCTGCAGTGCTCAGACTGGAGGGCTTCGATGCTAACAATGCACTGCCTGCTGCCAAGAAAGGAGGTATTTGCATTCATTTTCACTTTCTTACTCTGAATACAAAAAACAAATGACCCCCCTGCGGTCCCACTGAGTCCTGCCTCCCCTCAGATGTAAATACATGTGTCAGTACGTGATTTAGAGGGCTTACTGGTGGTGGGATACAGACATCAGCTTCCCAGGCAGGTAGTAGAAGTGTCCTTATTCTGTTAAATGAAGCAATTTTACAGTAATCCAGAATAGCCATGTTAAATATGATAATTGGAAAAATTACTAGTAATAGGTTTCATAGCAATTATTTAACAGATTACATCTTACTCTTTACTCATATTTTTCCTGAATGATTTCCTTTTTCCTCAAAATTGCAAACTGTTCATAGTGATCACATCTGGAGCAGCCTGTGTACAGAAGAAACAAATTGTTTGTGTTTATCACTCTTCAGCAATGCAAGAATAAGGAATGAGAGACTTGTTTGAAGCCCCTACAAGTGCAGCCGTCAAGGTGTGGAGCTGGGTGGTGGGTGATTCCTGTGTAGATGTAAGTTAGGGGTGGGCAGTAGAAGAAGGAAATCGGAGAAGCCCAGAGACTGAAACTGCAGGGGTTTCATGTTGTAATATATTGATTAAATCAGGTATCAAAAATAATCCTATTGCTGTGACAATGGGCTTTAAGCTGAAAGAGAGGAGGTGTAGATTAGATACTGGGCAGAAGCTCTTCCCTGTGAGGGTGCTGAGGCACTGGCACAGGGTGCCCAGAGAAGCTGTGGCTGCCCCATCCCTGGCAGTGTTCAAGGCCAGGTTGGACACAGGGGCTTGGAGCAAGCTGCTCTAGTGGAAGGTGTCCCTGCCCTGGGACAGGATGATCTTTAAGGTCCCTTCCAGCCCAAACCATTCTGTGACACTTGTTTTTGTGTGTCTGCTCAGTTTTTAGTAAGCCTCTTGTCCTGATTCAGAGCACCACGTAGAAATCCACAATGCCATGTTTTTTTAATGCATTAAATGATCTACAGTGTGTTCCTTTTGTGGTGAAACCCCACTGCCTCAGCATGAAGAGTGCACAAGGATACATGTGTCTTTGTTTAATTCAACATGTTTTCCTCTTTCAGTCTGGAAATAGGACATTTTAGCTCTTCAGTCACCACCGCAGCAAGTGGTTCAGGGTGTTAGAAAGGACAGAGAGGGTGAAGGCAGATGGTGCATCACTCACAGGTACACGCTTCAGATGTAGACACATAAAGCCCGTTTGCTGTTCACCAACAGCTCTCACAGATATGTGTGTCTTGAAGAAATCACACCCAAGGAAGCAGATCCCTTTAGTTGTGAACTGTCCCTCTTGTGTGCAGCTTGGGACTGGTTTTGTCTCCTGAAACATCAGTGTAAAGAATCAGAGGGCTAAAGAAGATGATAAATCTGCTGGTATTGGTTTGGAAATAGCAGATAACCTCCAGTGTGGGGTTTTTATCTGACTGTGGTGAGAGAGGCAGGGAAAAGACACTTGAAAGCCCACAACAGCGTAGCCTGTAGGAGCTTTACAAATTGATTCAGATGTTCCATTCAGAGCCGAGATTTGATACAGGGTGACGGAATCAAATGGCTCAAGATAAGCTTTCATTGATTTTTATGGTGGGAAATCTATACCTGCAGAATCAAACGGAGGTTATGGTGTAAGATCTGCCTTTAAATCTGGCTTTGTTTTGTGCATCTGTGCTTTTAAAAGCACCTCTTTTTCTCTGTGCCTTGAATGGCTGCTTCTGCTTCCCTTGTCGTCTGAAATCCAGGAACGCGTGCTGAAATGTTGACAGCTTAAGAACGCTTTTACCCGTGTAATATACATGGTACACACGCAGGGCTTCGGCGAGCTGTTCCTTGTGGGGATGTGCTGTGGTTTGGGGGGCATGGTGGCTGTGTCCCCTGCCCGTGGAGCTGGTCCCCGTGGGGCGCAGTGGGGGACGCGCCTCGTGATGCTGCTCCAGAGTCATAAACAAACCATCACGTGGCTGCACAGCCCTGCAGAGCAGCGTGCCGGCAGCGAGGGACAGCCACAGCACTGTCCTCACCGGATTTCCCCTCCGATGCTGGTGCCCATTGGAGTGTTTGGGCATGAGTGCTGAATGAAACAGCACAGGGCGCCTTTCTTCTTCAGCTTTTCCGTATTTATCTTTTCACTTGCGGGGTTTAGGATGCACAAAGAGTCTCTGAACCTGTGAGAGGCTTCTCTAAACACAGGTGCTTGCAGTGCAGCCTGCTTTTATTTCTTGACAGAAATGTTAGCAAGCACTGTGCACTTGCTTCCACATGAGGGAATGCAGAGGTGCAGATAAAATAACCATTACACTTCAGATTTTCAAGTGGTTTATTCAGTGCATCTTCCCTCCCCCCCGTTTAACCAATAGAGGTTTTGTTAACATTTGATTTCTCTGCTTGCTGGCATGTTGTTGGTTGCCCAGCGAAGCTGTGGCTGCCCCATCCCTGGCAGTGTTCAAGGCCACGTTGGACACAGGGCTTGGAGCAACCTGCTCTAGTGGAAGGTGTCACTGGCCGTGGCAGGGGTTGGAACTGGATGAGCTTTAAGGTCCCTTCCAACCCAAACCAGTCTGGGATTCAGTACAGTTCCTTAGACCCACTGTGAGCCCAGTGGAAACCACAGCAGGGATTTGGGATGATTCTTCGGACCAGTCTGCTAACCCTGGATTGTGAATGATTAGACTTCAAAAGCATTTAGCTCTAAATGTAATTATGGCTCAATTTCTTTGTGTCGAGTCTTTTGATTTACAGTGTGCATGTTATAAATGGGTAATATACTGCCCATAAAACAATATACGTTGCAGTACTTCATTAAGAACATAACTTGGATCATGAGATCAGACTTACAGCTGAATATGTCTTAGCTGTAATCTTCGTCTTTAGACACTGGAGCTCAGCAATCCTTCGGTTTGTTGGATGCGTGTCAGCGTTGCTGATTTATGAAGCTCAACCTGATCTAAACCAGCAGAAATTAGATGTGGGCTTGCATGAACTTTGTAGCTTCTTATTGATAGGGCTGCTATTAGACTGTATTGATGTTTGGAAAGTACCAAATTCATGATGATACCTTAGTAATGGATTGTAGGGAACAACTCATGGGGTTGTATTTTTAGGAATCTGGTGTATGGAGGAGGCTTGGAGTGATTTAAGAGACTGCAGAGCATGCAAGGATACATCCTGAAGGATAATGTAGGCCAAGAGGAGGAGCAAGGGAAGAGCTAACATTCAGCAGGAGGTGGTAGATTGAGCAGGATGCTGTCCTCATCTGCCCAGAGATGGGACAGACGTGAGCAAAGCTACATGCTGCCATGCAAGTGAGATGAAATCTGAAGGAATGAGAAACCAGCCAAGGGCCTTGTGGATTTGGAGAGTTTCTTTTAAGTTTAGCTTGGCAGATTTCAAACTACTCTTAAAAAGATGTTGGTTTCCAGAGACATTGCTATTAAGTTGTTTGTGCTGAGCCTATTCTTTTTTTTTCTTACCCATTGCACCAAGAACCACAAAATGCTTTTGAAACCCTCTTTTCTCAGAGGTACTTTGTGCTCAGGAACACATTAACCTGGTAATGTCATTCTCTAAATGATAGTTTTTAAGCCAGATACACTTGTTCATTTTAAAGGCAGTTTGGAAAAATCTCCCTAGTTACGATGAGATGGTTTGGATTGTGTCCCAAGCTGTGCAGCTGTGGGCAGGTCATGCAGACCCCAAGTTCCTTATCGGTGTCATTGGTGAAATCCTGTTGCTTCCTCACTAGTGCATAGAGCAAGGCAGGTAAGTCCACCACTTACCATGGGGTACTTGAACATTCATGGCTGAGCGAATCCAGTCATGACTGACAGTGGTTGTGTAGTAGAGGTTGTATCAGAGATTGAACAGTGGGGACCAGAGGTAAAAAGATGGGGATTGTGTTTCTGAAGGTGGCTGAACTCTGTGCGTGTGCCTGTCTCACAGTAGAAGAGGCACCCATCTCTCTTCAGTAAGCATGACAAGCAGAATTGGATTAACCTTTCCTTCAAGTGCCAAATTCGGCAGTGATATCTCATTAAAAGCAATTATTGGCATGATGTTAATTCACAGACATTCAGTGGTGGAAGCCTGTAAACTTGCCCAGGTGGCACCATCTGCATCTCTGATTAAGAAAACAGGAGGATGAAACAAAACAACATAGTTTAAATGAGTGAAATTAATTTGTAAACCCATTTGGCTTATTAGTTAAAAAACTTCCAACCCCCCCCCCCCCAGCCCTTGAGTTGTCAAAGACAGAAACTGTTGGGAAAGATAACTTTGTGTACATTTTCCTTTAAGAATCCCAAGATTCTGTTTTCCATCTTCTTCACTACTGCAATTTAGAATACTTCTTCCAGCTCAATATTCCAGTTAAGAGGTGTGCTGATTTGCATGGGTCTGCCGTGTATCACCGTAAAGCTGTTGGCTCAGTGCTGTTCCATCCCACAAGTCTCCCTTCTTCCCGTGATGAAGATGGTGATATTTGTTGTCATCCGTTAAGGTCTGCAGAATCCCCACCAGCATATCTTTGTGTTTGATATTACAAAGGTAGTTTGCATTTCAGACTAAGCTGTGATCTACTCTTAGAGCTGAAATGTCTCTTTCTTTGTGGTTACTGACATATCCACTTGTAGAACCTTTTGCAGATAGCCCCTAAACAAGCTGATTTCTAAAATGTTTCTAAAAGGTAATTTTGCTTCTGCTTTGTCTTTTTTTCTAATGGTCTGGCAAGAAAATACTTGAGCCTCAGGTCCCCTGAAGAGCGTTCTGTAATCCCGTGCTGAAGTCTGTAATTCAGGGCTTGTTACATTTTAAAAGAAAATGAGTATGTTCATGTAATGTAGTGTCAGGGGCTTCTGCATATCAAGACAAACAGCTTCTATTCCTCAGTCTTTTGCTGCAGCCTTGAGTAACTCATTATTTCTTACCACATCTCTTCCTCCCCCTGCTTTAAAATGGGCATTGAAAACAACCACTCGATCAGCTTTCATGCTTTGTAAAGCATTTTGAGAACTGCTGATTAAAAAGCACTGTATAAATGTGAAGTATATATTTTTCTGTTACTAAGCAGCCATGAAGTTTAATTTGGAGGAGCCAGGGCCAAGAAGCTGATGTTGGTAGGAGCAAGCTCTTTAAAACCTGGGAAAGGGAAGGTTTATCAAATGAACTATTAGTTGAAAAGCACTTCCCAGGAAAGGTATAAGTGGATTAAAGCTTCCCTTATGGGGAAGGACATGATGTGGGGAGGAGGAGGGAGTAATTAGTCACTTTGGAGATCCTTCTGTAGCAGTTAATCTCCAGCGCCAGCATGGCCACCAGTGGATACTACATCCTTAGGGATGATCTCCGAGAAGCTGCTTTACTTTGTCATCACTTTAACAAGCCACGGTGCCTAGATAAAGTGCACCAAATGAATCTGGGAAATACTTAAGCTGAAATATGTATTAAGGGTAGTAGTTAGCCCAACCCCCTTACTTTTTCTTTGTGTCATTTCTAATTCATAAAAACAAACCATAGAAAACCCTTGAACTTTGTGCAAGAATCTGTTGCTCTGTAATTTGCAATTTAAATGATACTTCTATATTTGACTGCAGGCAAAATCAGCCATTCTATTCTCATCCAATTTAATGCTTTTAGTTTTGGGTGCGTGTGTGGGACATCCTGGAATACTAATTATTTTTCCCCCTCCTTGTTTCTTGTTTCATAACCATCATAAAGCCTGGTTATTTTTAATTCCCTTTTGTTGTTTTTTAAGTGAAAGTTCTGTCTGCAAACTTGGGTTTATATTGTATGTATGTTTCTCTGGACATCTGTGATTTGTATTTATAGACTCAGTATGATTTTGAAATGGTGTGTTCAGGGTAGCATTTGCATTGTTACAGAAAACTTTATTCGATGCATATGGAAGAGTAGGTTCCTATAACTGCAGAGAAGGCAGGGCATTCCTGCTTGAAATAGAGGTAGTTCCATTCATTGCTTCACTTTGCAGTCATTCGGAGAGAAATGCCATTTCTAATGATGGAATTGGAAGGCCTTTCTGGAGTTGAGTGTGGTCTTGATGGCAGTACTGCTTTGTCCCTCTGTGGCTGGCCAACACCAGCCACTGGGCTGCTTTTGTAGTCACGAGTATCTGGACCAGGGGTGATAGAAAAACTTAGTCACATTTCTCAACATCAGCATTAAATGTTTCTGGGGATGATATGATACCGAATAACCCTAGCGTAGCCAGAAATACTTCTGTTCTTGGTCTGCTTTGTGTGTTGTAAATGTGCACCTAAAAGACTTATGAACGGCGTGGCTGGCATGTTCAAATAGTAGAAGGAGGAGGATGCACTTCTGAATAGTAAAAGAATGGTGGATCATCATGAGGAGGTTGAAAATGGGAAGCATGATGATGCTTTCACCCATTTGACCTCTATAACCAGAGATATTTGCAGTTATTGGCTCAAGGAGACCCGTAACTGGTAGAAAAGGTAATTTTAATCTTGTTTACTGCAGTATTATTGAGAAGTAAAGCTTAGAATTCATTGGATTTTCCATTTGTGTTTGTAGGTGTCCCATAAATCTAATAGTTCCTAAGGTAAACATGGTTGTGAGAAGTCTTCACAGTCTGTCTGCAGTCTGCACAGAGAAGCTATAAATACTTTTATTACTGAATTGTATAGTGCTTGTTTGTTTTGGGAGCCTGCGTCTTCTCCTATAGCTAATGCTACCCCTCTGCAGAATAAATGAAGTGCTTTGTGGAATTTTGACATTAAAAGAGAATTTAGAAGAAGCCTAGAAAAGGGTCAGTCCAAGCAGGATGCTTTAGTGGAAGAATATCTGTGCTTTAATTACTGCAACATAAACGTTTTTAATGGTGTAAATACAAGGGGGTTTTATAGTTTCAAAAGATAATGCTAAGCTTTGCTGTATTCAGTTCTTCAAAGACCTTTTTATAGTTTTCCTCCCTGATTTTGATGGATGAAAACAAATATTCCATACTTAAATCCTTCCCTCAGAGTGAACTTGAGGTGCTTGGCATAAATTTAGAGCATTTTTCTTCTTGTTAAGTAGGAGGAGTTTTTAATAGCTTTTAAAAGTTTGTCTTCTCTACGGGTACGCAGAATGATGGAAAACAGTTAGACCCATAGCACTGCTGCTGAGATGGGGAGAAGCACAGGTTCTGTTTATTCCTTGAACATCTGACTCATCGGCGTTGTCTGTTCATCTTGACAGCTTTATTTCAAAGCAATGAAAGGTTGAATAAACCGGGAGAAAAAATACTAGCAGCACTCTCTGCAGCGAAGACTGACCCTGGGCTGAAAGGGGAGGCCAGTGCTTCCCTTCAGTGCCTCAAATGGGAACTGAGCTTGCCACTGGTGCCGCTCAGCCTTTGCTGGGATGACTTCAGCCGTGGCACGTTGGTTCAGGTTATTGTAATTGCTTGCAAAACACGTTCAGGGCTCTCCCCGTGCTGGTACTTGTCCTGAGCAGATGTAATGTGTAACATGCACACAAAGCAGACACCGAGTACCATGAGGGTTTAAGGTAATGTTGCTTTGTTGCAAGTACCTGTGTCTTCAGGTGCTTGTGTTCAGGTTACTCTGCTTGGCTTTCAGTTATACTGAATGAACCAAAATACATCTTTGTTGACCTCTGCCCTTTTTTCCTTCTGAAATCTATTTTGCTTTATTAGGGTGATGGTGGTGATTTTTCCTTCTCACATAGAATATTCTAAGGGAAAAGTTATTTTGCTAGAGGAGAAGTTCCTCAGTTTAGCTAAACAGATCTGGCTCTGTTGGTCACTTACTTTTCTGGTAATGTTTTTTGTATAGTAGGTATGGAGGCCTAATCTTTTTAAGCACCCTCCAGATCCTGCCACATTTTCCTATGTGAAGCATGTAGATCCTCAGATAAATTCTGACCTTGAACATAGTCTGAGTCCTCAGCAAGTACGAGCTCAAGTACCGCAATGGATCACACTCCGTGAGAGTCAGACCCCGATCCCAGGGACCACAACATGTTCTGAATTTGGAAAATCTGCCTGTGTTGTTTTCTCCTGCTTTTTATATAAATATTTCTATTGAATGTACACAGGAACTGCAAATTAGAAACAGTTTCTGTGCCCCGCAGGTGCCTGCAACGTGTTAGAACCCCATCGATTACGAGGCACCTCTGTCGTGGCAAAGACAAGACTTCCCGCAGGGATGTATGAACTGGTGCAGTGGGTGTTTTCTGTGGCTTGTTTTGTAGTGGGGTTTTTTGTGTTTCTTTTTGTTCTCTTAAAGATGAGAGATGGTTGGGGAAATGTTGGGACATTGACACGGATTGCGAGTGTCACCTGGTCCTCATTCATATGAAATCCATCTTTTCCCTCATTTCGCTGCATTTAGATACTTGATACAGACTCTCTCTGCCACCCACCTGACGTCTGCAGTGTGCCAGCATCACTGGACACAGTGTGGTCCCGGAGGGATTTGGGGTTAAGTTTGAGGGTTTTGTCTCCTATTGATTCCAAGGGGCTGATGAACAGCCTGTTAGGCTTTGTTGTAATGACTTGGATGTCCCTGGTGCTTCTGGTGTGTCTGTAATATAGGTGGCTGACGGAACTGCTTGCAGGCGCTGCTAAAATAAATAGGGTAAGTGTGTAGCAATAGCAATATTTGGGCTGTAAATGGGCTGGGGCTGTAGACGGTGTATCAGTAGCATCGATACACAATCCAGTGCCAGTTAGGCATGTAATTGCACAGAAATGGCCTCTAATACCAGTTTGAAGAAGAGCTGCCAAAACCACAGCGCTCAAGGCCTCTCCCTCCCGAGTTCGGCCAGTGCTCGAACGAAACAGCCCCCAGTTTGTTCCTCCGGGACACAGGCCTGCCTTGTTAGGAAATCGGTGAAGTTTGGGAACCCACAATACCTCACATAGCTCTGTGTACAGTAACGGAGGGTGGAAATAGGGCCATAGGCATGAGCAACCAGACGAGTTATAAATATAGAATACTCTCTCAATTCCAGTTTCGTTAGTCATGGGAGGACAGTGAGAGTTTTATAAACTTATAAGGAATATACAAACAGTTCTGAATTTAAAATAACTCTGTATAATTTTTTTAGTGTGTGAAAAGAATATTCTTTTTCGAGACCATCCATGTAAGTATCTGCTATACACAGAGCGTAAGGAGCTGCGTATTTATATGTTCATGTGAATGTGACTTGTAATGACAAAAAAAGGTACCGGAGAAGAAAAGTGTAGCTCTAACGTGCCAAACTCTAGCAGAAACAGAGTGGGAAGCAGCATGCTTCCCGCTTTGTGCCTCTATCAAAAACATGAATCCCCCTTTTTTCTCTTTAATAAATGCCATCTGATGCAGTCTCCAGCTTCAGAGCAGCCGGGCAGTACCGCTGAGCTGGCTTTGCTACAGCCTGGAGCCCTTTGTCAGATCCAGTGATAGAGCTCACCTTGACTGTCCTTCCTATAAATAAATAAATAAACCTGGCTGGTACTCCCTGATCTGGGCACAAATCCTTACTACAGGAAAGGATTTAGAAAGACTGAAGCAATGCCATTATTTTTTTCCACTCATAGGAATTCCTCAAAAGCATGTTCATGTGTGTAAGCAGAGACAACTCGCGCATCCAAGTATTAACTGAGTATTTGACTACATGGCCAGGAGTGGTGTGCGTGCCATTTGTCCCGTGGGTACATCTGGGTGATGGTGTAGTCAGGCATGGTTTTCCTCATTCAGTTTATTTTATCAGTGTGTTGGAAGAACTGAAAAAGTTCTGTCTTGTACCAGAGGATGGTTTTAAAGGCAGTGGATTAGGTGCAGGCTGGATGACATAATGTCATCCCCCACTTGGGTTAGAAGAAAACTCTGAGCAAATCCAGATGATGTTCCCATCGGTGCCCCTCACTGACCCAAGTCACCTTTTTCCAGTGTCTTCTGATTCCAGAGTTTCAGTCCTTTGGCTCGAGCCAGCTGGGGATTCAGAGCTGCTGAACTTGCAGCTTGGGGCTTTCTTTGGGTTCATAGCAATGCTCAGTGCCCCTATAGATTGGGAGCATCCTTGTGTCTGTCAAAGCCAGCTCTGCATCCCGGTTCTGCATCCCAGCTCAGCCTTTTCTAGCCACAAACTGTTCAGTGACCCACAAGCAAACAGGCAACCACTGCTGCAGTTTTGTTCTTTGGAGATCAGACCACAGGATGGAGTTAAAAGTTCATGTCCAGACAGCTCAGGATGATTTATAGACTATGAAAGCAATTTCAGTGAGGTCTGGAAAGATACTCAGTATTGTCCCTTTTCCCTCTGAAATGCTTCCACCACAGTCATGGTGTATGGGGAGGAACTAATTTTAGTACAGATTTCAAGTCAGTTGTATCATTTCTGCTGTAAATTTGTAAAAATGCATTGAGAGATGGGTTAGTGCCTGATCCTACAGTCTGCTTTTGGGTCCTGCAAACTCTGGAACCTTCTGCATTGCCTCTGTGTTTCTTATACAGCCTGAGAATGAAAAAAAGCCTATTCCATGATAATTAAAACCAAGGGAAGAGCTCACCTTTAGTTGTGGATCTCAAGAGCACAACCTGCAGTTGCTGTCAGATTTGCTCTCTTGTTTTTCTGGAGTCGTGAAGGAAATGCTTTGTTTAATTGTTTTGAACACAGTTGCCTTAATACTGCTTGAAGTGATGCTGATCTTACCAGGATGCCTTCACTTGCAAAGGGCAAGTAGCATAAGTGATGATTAATTTAGAACAAATGCACCCACACGTCTCTGATAACTTCCCAAGCCATCAGTGTTCTGGCATCCTTGTTTACCCTTCCATTGTAATGCTTCTCTTTTCCCAGGTTCCTAAATACCTAGATCTTAATCCTGGTTTCAGTGGGCTGTCTCACTAGCAGGTGAACAGCTTGAAAGAACTTCCTCTGTAGTAAACCAGATGGAATGTTCTTGCTCTTTCTGGCTGTTTCCTCAAGTTTTCATCTTTGTGCCGATTAAAACTCAACTGTATTTGTTGTTAATGCAGGTATCCTCATTGGAAATGAGCAAAAACTTTCTATGTTTCTCTACTGTGTGTAATATAAACATTACTTTTACTGAAGCTTTTCATTTTCCCCTTCTTTTTTAATGTAATTAGCTTTTGGCTGAAGAGGCCTCGAAGATGAGCATTATGTTTCATTGCTTGTGCTGGAATGGTTAAACCTGTTGATGGGCTTCATGCATAGATGCAAAGAGCATTCCTGAACTGAAGCAGGAGTTGAATCCTTCCAAACCAGTGACTTTGGGTTTGCCCAAGATTAAACTGCTGTTATCCTGCAGCATTAAGAGAACTGCATAATTTAGCTCGGTGTGATAATGTTATCAAACTGTCTTCCTTCTTTAGAATAAAGCTGGAATGTGAACAGTATTCTTCCTCCAGCTGGGGTTTTGCCAGGAGATGACTGACCAGCACTCTTTGCTTGCAGTATATCAATTAAATCCTGTAAATCTTACTGCCTTACACTTGCAGCATTTGGAAGACAGGCAGATTAAATCTAGTTTAAAGCAACAGCAAGCAAAAAAAAACAATATATTGCTCATAATCTGGAATGGAAAGAAAGATAATTTGCTTCAGAGCATCCTGCAGCAGCCCTTTCCTTATGTGTTACTGAAGAGTTGAGGAACTTCAGTTGCCCCTTTAGAAATGCAAACACATTTGTGACCATGAGTGGTGGGTGACTGGAGTCCCATCCCCACTGGCACCACCGTTACCGTTCTGATTTGTAGCTTCCAGTGGGAAATTTCCCTTTTCATAGAGGAAGCATTTCTAGAACAGTGCACTACTGATGGTGAAACATTCCCAACCGCTTTGTTTACTCAGTGTTGCAGATAGAGTAGAACTGGCCTGAATGCCTTAGATAGCTGCTTGTGTATACGCCTCAGTTGGGTTTGTTTATGTTCTGAATTAATACTGGTGTGGAAGGGACAAAACAGACTTGTTTTTTTCCTCTTTCTCTCCAGTGCCAGCTGCAATGATGCCAGTCTGGGTTGTGCTGGGCAACATAAACTGTTTTGAAAGAGAATGCAATTCCTGCTGCCTGGGTTTGTCAATAAGCCGTGTTTATTTGCACCTTCCTCGTCGTTAGCATTACGCACTTTGGAGCAAATGGAGTAACTGTGCTATCTATGGGTTCCTGTGGACTGTGGTCTGAGGTGGTTGTTTTCTCCGCTCGGGTTTCCATTTGCTCTAATTTCGGTGTGATGCGAGTAGCTGTAACGCTGCTTGAGCTTTTAGCAGGGTTGATTGCTTCACTTGCACAAGACCCGAAGGGATGGGAGGTTTTACAGTGCCAAATAGCCTCCCCGAGTCCTCCAGTCACTGTAAATGAAATGGATTTAGCACGCATATTATGTATTACAACTAGGAAGCCTGGAAGCTGTGTTTTGAGATATTTTCTGGGGTAAAGAATGAATTATAGATGGCCAAAAGGGCACGTGTCATCAGACTCCTCTGTACCTAGCTGAGATATATTTTGGGTTGTTCCTATTGTTGGTTCTAGTAGGCTGCTCTGTTGGGTTCAGCTGGGAGGGAGCAGGTAGGTTATGCTGAAGTATGTGTGTGTGAGGAATTACAAACCATGCCATGGGCCTTTGGCCCCTCAGCGCTGTGCTGATGTGTGTGAAATGCTCTACCTACTGAAACTGTTCTGAGGGGAACAGACGTTGAACCAAGGAACCAGTAAAACTACGGGGCATGGAGTACCTCACCACAACAGTGTGTTCCAGCAAAGTGGTCGTTACATGGAATGATGAGTGTTTCTTCTCTTTTTACTGCCTCTGAGAGCTTCCAGGTGCTGAGTGGTGTTGGGCTTTCTTCTTCCTAACCTATCTTGGCTCCTTTCTTCCGCTTCCTTTGCTCTGGAATCATCTACAGGTGCTTCTATCTGAGCAGTTGGATCCAGCTGCTGCACAACTGGCTATACAGGCATTCAGTGCAGCATTGGCTTTCAGCCAGAAAATCCTGAGGAAGAGAATGCAGGAGTAGATTCCTTTATCAGTCTTTCATATGATTAAAAATTGAGCCGTTAGTGAGCTGATGTCAGGTTGGGCAAACCCTTGAAGTTATTTTGAGGTTCTGGATGCTTCATCACACCTACCCCTTCACTTAGGGGGTATGGTGTGCAGCATCTGGGACACACTGAAATACCAAGAAGCAGGAGACCAAAAAGCTTTGTGTGGAAGCCAACCAGATGTACTTAAACTTCAGCTGGATTTGTATGGTGGGAAGAAAAGAATTCACAGAACAACTTCAAGATCCTTGGGAAGGTCTGCCAGATGAAATGGGCTGGTAACGACTAGGATGTAAACGTGGAAACACACTACTAGTGAAATGATGTCAAGTCAGATACAGCCTTGCAGGCTGTGGACTTAATGCTTTCTTCTTGCTTCTTGGTGTAAGTTTGTGTAGGCCTATCCAAATATTTTACTGGTGGGCTTGCCTGTGTACGTACTAGAAGTTTAAAGAGGAAGGAGATGATCACTTTCAAGTCCTAGCATCAGTGCTGGGTTGAACTGAACCTTTGAGATCTGGCAGTTAATTTCAATAGCTGCCACACTTTGTGTCTTAACCTGATGTGGCAGTGGGGTTTTCCTTCAGGATTTCCACTGAACTTGAGATAACCAGTTTTAGAGTGGGGAAAACAGTTTAAAAAACAATACACCATCGTTAGTATGCTGCTAATACGTGTTTCTGTAGCAAAATATTTATACAACTGCTCTTAAGGGGTGTCTTCAGTTCTTTGAAGATGAGTTGTACCCATGTTTCTGTGATCGGAGCACGTTACTGCATGCATTTAATATGTGTATTTCCTTAGTGCAGCCTTTATTCTGTACTCATTTGATTCCAGCCATGGCTGTGAATCACTGGAGCTGGATTTTCTGACTAATGTTTCTCTAACCTCTCTTCTCACCATGTACTGGGCAGAAGTCAGATCCTGTATAGGCTGCCTGAGCATTTGCAGTCAGCTGCTTGAAAGAACGTACCAAAGTTTAGACCATTAAAATGCAATACTTCAAAAATTGTGCCATGTAGAGGGATTAACAACCAAAAATGACTGCTTTTTTTCTGTTTTTGTGGATAAATCTAGACAGCTAATTTTTTCAGTAGTTGGCCAGGAGAAGATGCTCCCTTCCTCCTTTGCTTCCTTCTCAAAGCCAGGCTTTTCCATCTCCTTTTCTCTCTGAAACATTACTTTGTGAAGGATGCTCCAAAAGGCAGGAGCAGGATGAAAAAGGAAGGAAGGCTCAAATAGCATTTTACAAGGAGAGAAAAAGTCCTTAAAAAATATTTATCCCACATTTGGCAACCTTTTGCTTGCCCACATGTGACTGGCGCGGGGCCATCCTTGGCAGGGGCCAGAGCCTCGGCTTGCCAGGAGTCTTCCTCTTCTGGCTGCGTTTTCCTTCCCTGTAACTGATTGTTTATGCACCTGATTTCTCTGTTTCAGTGTTGCTGGAGTCAGGGCATCTGGGAGATGATAAGAACACTTTGTCTGTCCTAACTGTACAATAGCCATGATGTCAACGCGGAGTGCTTGCAGCCAGCTTCAGCGTTGAGCGTGCCTCAAATAGCAGGGAGGTATTAGATGTCAGACAAACTTGCTACCACCTCCTTAGCATGAGGCTGTCCAAAAAGGAGCTGCTGTAAATACAGAGAGATGATTTGTTTCTTGGGTTTTTTGGAGAGTTGTGTTTGAGGATTTCCCAACCTTGCTTTGTGTTTGCAATTTTGGTTTAGCCTCTTGGGGATTTTAATTGAGAATAATGAGTCTCTGAGTCAGATTCTCTTGGAGCTCCTCTTATTGGTAAGATCTTTGCATTTAGTTTTAAACTATCTCCTTTCTGTGTGTCAGGTGTGAATCTCATTTGCTCAGGAGGTGAGCAGCTTGGAATGAAGTATTTTGCTTTCTTTGCGTGTGATCTTAGTATCCTAACAATATTTGGAGAATCTCTTGGATTTTATTGGCAAGGAAAACTTCTCATTTGAAGGAATCAGGATGAAGCATGGATGTTCAAAGAAAGTTCTGTTGTTGGTTTTGCTCCAGTAAATTTATTTGTGGCATTGGTACTTTTGTAATGTCCATCTCTGAAGATCTGTGATAATTCAGTACTTTCACTCCCTCAGTGTAAATGAACACTCTGGTCTAGTCAAGCCTCCATCATCTCTTTAATAAAGCCATGAAGGCGCTGAAGGGTCTGCCCTTCTCCAGGTCTTGCTTTGACTCCCTTCTTCCATGGCTGCTCTCCAAGGTCTCTGAAATTTTCCATGATCTTGGTCGCTCCACATGATGACAATGAAGCATTTTTTGCCCTTGTGCTTGTCAGCAGGGATTTGTTCAGGGGGTTGGGACTTTCTGTGTGCGGTCACCAGTCTCCAAGATGCAAGGCACTGTTGTACCTGGCTGATAAATTCTGTCCCCAGATATCAGCCCCATATTTGCTCATGTTTGTCTCTCTAATGTGCTCCCGAAGTCAACAAGTTATTGAGTGTATTTTGGGGGGGGTGTTGGCAATAGTATTTTGGAACTTGCATTTTAAATGCTTTGGTACAAATCTGGCAGCTCAGGTAGCACAGTTTGGGAGGGCAGGAGAGAGGATAAATGGGGCTGGATTGTAAGGCCAGACATTAGTAAGATTTAGTTGAGTAAGACTGTGATAACAGGGATATCTGAGGAACTGGCGTGTGAGGTGATAAGGCTTTGTATTGTTCAAAATACATCCTACACACAAATAACTTCATGTTCTACCTCTTCAGAGAAACAGGATACCCGTATTGTCTCCAGGCTGAAAACTATGCCAACGTTAGCAAGAACAAGGGAATAAATAGGACTGAGGGAAAAGCGAGATTGCTGAGCTTTGAACAAAATATCTTTAAAAAGGTTTCAGGAGTTCTTGAGACAATGGCTGTGATTCAGATGTTAACCCGAGTTTTGGAAACCTGCTTCCCCGATTGCCTTTTTCATGTGAACTTGTGGATGTTTCTCTACATCAATTTATATTTCTGTAGATGAGAGTCAGCGGATTTACCAGGAGATGCAGGGAATCCTGTTTCTACAGCAGGCTGTTCCTGAATGGCAGAGGCATGAAGGGAATACAAAAGTCTTTCCCAGCAATGAAATAAACTCAGTCTTTTCCTAATGTATTTATCTCAATAATTCATGCAGCAGCATTTGGGTTTTAGCAGGTTGTCTAGATGAAAACAAAATATTCATGTAGTTTATTGATACATGTAGTAATGAACTTGGTGGAGGCATAGGGGGCTGCGTGTGTTGTATTTCTTCCTAGGGCTTTGAACTGGAAATGTAGCTACCACATGAAAAGCGAGTTCTGGCACCCACTCAGAACAGCAGTCCATCTGCTAGCAAGATACACTGAGTTTTCAGTCCCGTAGCATTGGCAAATGCAAGTACTGTAAACCTTAAGGTGAGAGGCAGTCTGTGATGCCTTACTGAAGGTTGCATTGGGGCAGACTTTACTCCTTTTACAGCAGATGACTGTCAAAAAAAGGATATACACCTGCATGCTTGTTAATTTTTGTGTAAGGGTTTGGTGTGTATGGGTTTTTCCTTTGCCAGAGGGGAAGAAAACCAGCATCTTTATGCAGTGCATCATTTAGCAGTGATTTTTCTCTGTGTTCCTGCTCTCAGTTGTCTTACAAGGAGCTGGCTCTTCTTAGTTTGGCCTGTATGTGATGCTTGTGCTACCTGGGCAGGTGTCAGCCATCCTCAGGCTCCCACCTCCTTGTTCTCATAGTTTCCCTCTCCGCTCTTTTCCGCTTTTCTGCTTGGTTTCACTCTGAATAAATGAGTCTACAGGTACGGAGCAGTGGTGTTAACAACTCTTAGAACAGCAGTTATAATAGCAGTATGGGCAAGGAATGTGTACGCAAGCTGTCTGCAATGCAAGCTTGTTGTGATAGTGTGTGGCTACTTATATCCAAGTAACAGCACAGTCAGATGTTGTAAGCAGGTCTGTGGATAGTACTACATAGCTACCTGCTAATATAGGGGAGATGCTGACAGGGTACTTGGGGAGTACCTGCAGGTGGGGTTTCCTCCAGGAAACCTATCTTAGCCATAATTGAATAAGGAGAATGCAGCTTCATGCCCAGATGCTTAAACTGACAAAGTTGAGTAGTGAATAAAATTAAGCAAGATCAATATAGAACCGTTTTGCTAAGAAATGCACGATATTCTGGTAGTTTTACAAGTGCTTTTCAAGGTGGACAGTACCTTAAAGCTGCAGAAAGTGGCTTCTTATAATCAAAACATGCCATAGGATGTCTGCATCCTGATGCAGAGCTATGAACAGGTTCTGCTCAGTGGCATTTTAAAAATGTACTTTAAAGTCCAGACTTTATTATATGAAGAGGGGGTGGTTGAGATTTTAGGGTGTTTAGTCCTGCATTAAAACACTGTAATTGCAACCCAAAAGATAAGCTGCAATGCAGTTCTTCTGTGGAACTGTTACAGTTCCATTAACGTTGTGTTCCTCCACAGGCTGGGCTCCGCTGCTTCCGTGTTCATTTTGGGATATGAACTTCTTTGCTGCTTATATGTGTTCTGCTCAGTCACTCAGTTTAAATGTCTTGTGGTGCTTTCCTTGGATCTCGCTGTAGTTATACTCCTGAAATCCTGAGTTATTGCTGTTATTAATGATGCTGTGTTTGAGCTCAGTTAGAAAGTGG
Source organism: Pezoporus wallicus (assembly GCF_028554395.1). Lineage (NCBI taxonomy): Eukaryota > Metazoa > Chordata > Aves > Psittaciformes > Psittacidae > Pezoporus > Pezoporus wallicus. The sequence goes on from NW_026635034.1 coordinate 317,530, forward strand.
AAAGCAGTTACTTAATGCAGACCAGATTTCCTATCTGTGCGTGCTTACAGAGCCCCTGGCACACAACCCTCATGGCTAAAAGGCCATACAGTGCAGTAATCAAAATGCTGTTGTTCTATAAATACAGTCCTGCCACTTCTTTTGATGCAGCAGTAGTGAGCTCGTCTGCTGACCATTCTGCTCTTTGCTTGTGTCTTCCAAGCTGCAGTGCTTTCACTTAAATCAAATGTCACCATAAACTTGCACTCCATTTTCTGATCCCTTTGATATTTTGTTCTCTGAATCCAGAATTTGGGGATAAGGCAGAATTCTGTTACATTCTTCAGGGGAAAACAGTAGCTCAGTGATTCCACAGTATTTGATCTGAATGATGATTTGATATTCTGTTAGACCTCATTGTGCGTACTTAAGCAGAATTGGGATTCTGCATTGGGGTCAACCTAACCATTTGAGCTACAGTATAGCAGTGCTTTAGTGCACAAGTGTCATTAAGCTGTATAAAGGAAGCCTGATTTCTTGCCAGTAAAAGACCAGTTTGAAGTACAAATAGGAAAGAAAAGAAATGCTTAGAAAGACAATAAGTCAGCACTCATAAAAGTAATGATAATACTAGGTCTGTGGAAAAGGTTCCAGTACTTGACTGCTTCTATTACCCTTATGTTGATCTTGCTTTCAGCAATTTTCCTTAGTATGTAATTGGTTCATATTATAAATTTGATCTGAGAAAATGGTATTTTCAGGCAACTAAAACTGAGAAAACCAGGCTTTATCAGTTTTACAGGAGTTGGTTCTTCTGCAGAGATTCTCTAGAGCCCAGGGAATGAAAGCACATATGTGCATGGATCAGGGTTTTTCCTCTAATGCCATTCACTGTATGTAACAGCTCTTGCTCTCTCTGTCTTGCAGTGTGCCCCAGCTCATGTGGCAAGCGAGCCTGTACAGACCAAAATGAGTGTTGCCACCCTGAGTGCCTGGGGAGCTGCACGGCGCCCGACAACAACACGGCGTGCGTGGCCTGCCGCAACTACTACTACGAGGGAGTCTGCATGCCCACCTGCCCTCCCAACACCTACAAGTTCGAGGGCTGGCGCTGCGTGACCAAAGAGTTCTGCTCCAAAGTCCCTGCCACTGAAACAAGTGAATACGAGAGGTTTGTGATTCACAACGACGAGTGTATGGCAGAGTGTCCCTCTGGATTCATACGCAACGGGAGCCAAAGGTAATGCACCTTCTGGGGAGCCCATCGGAGCTGTCACGTTTGAGTTTTTCCACCTCCTGTTCAGTGGCAGCTTGTGGTGCAAGTTGCATTAGATAGGAATGAGAACATACCATAGGGAATTGCATATCTTCCTGGTAAGGGCTTGCTTAGATGAATACGCTGCTGGAAGGTCTGTGTGTGGACCTGTGCGTTGTCAGTTCCCACTGGTTCTTCTGAAGGACTTGAGGAGGGCATTGTACCAGTACAGTGCAGAACCGGGTCTTCAGGTAGACTGTACATGGTGAAAGTGAAAACCCAGGAGCACAGGGTTGAAGGTTGGCTGATGACCATTATCACACAGAACAAACCATAGGAGTTACCTTGTTTTGCGTATTACTTGCTTTACGTGTGCTTGTGTGTTTATATTCTTCAGTGTATTTATTTCCCTTTTCTCACTATTTACAGAAGATAACAATGTTAATAAGGTAAAACCAAGATAATGTGTCAGCTGACAATATTATACAGAATAATTGCTTTCAAGAATGTCACTCACCTGCTCGTATTCTAACAGTTGGATTGGTGTGTGCTTATGATTGTCTTATATGGATGGTAGTTTTATCACGCAGCTTTAGTTGCCTGCTAACCCTTGGAAGTCGTGAACTTGGAGTAAAGGATAGCATTCATAGTGCTTCAGTACTATGCCAAAGAAAGTCTTTGTAGGCTATTCTAAGATGTTCAGATTTTGGAAAGGTGGTTGTGATGATACCTGCATTAGTTGTGGTTTTGTGCATACATGTGTGTCGTCCATCCTTTGGCTCACATCATAAGGCAGCCTTTAGTTGTCATTTGGATGTAGGCAACTTAATGCTGCCTTTGCTCCAGCCCAAATACTCACCTGAGGAATGTTTCTTTCGTTATCTCCTTGAGCTTGTAGTACCAGCTGTTTGAACCACTTACACTGAAGTGCATGGCCATGCTATCTTATCTCAGTGTTGTGCTCTGCTGCAAGGATTGAAAGGAGCTGTAACTCAAGGCTAGTGAATGTTTTGTTCCCTAAAGGTGGTGTTAACAAATAGTTGAAAATGGAGAGCGTTTCCAGCATTCTTTGTGTAGTTACTTGAATGCCCCTTGCTTGTGTCTGCAGCTTTTAGTGGTGTGTGGCATGTTATAGTGCAGGATTTTGAAACAGGAGCTTACTGCTAAGGAAAGGAAGCTGCGTCCTTTCATTGTTTATGCTTGAAAAAGTGCTATTATCAGTTTACACATGTCTTTAAGCTTCAATAGAAAGTTTATTTGAAGAGAATAAGTAGTAAGTCCCATGTTCATTAATGTTGTCATTAGAAGCCTTTGCCTATGGAGCTGGGTTTGGGTTTTCAGTTTTGTTTTCCCCCTCTAAAACGATCAGGTAGAATGAGCAATAATGAAAGAAGAAGGGAAATTCTAGAATAAACTGTAGAACAAACATAACCTTGAATTGGTGAAGACATTTACCAGGAGCAGTGGTCAAGGGCATGTTTCGTGCATCCATGAAGTGTCCAGTTTTGAGGTGAGGATGCAGACAGCGTAACATGGACCCTTGAAAAAGCTGCTGTAGCCAAAGGCTGGACTGGCCCGAGTTCTAGTTCCTTGAGTTTGGCTGCTAAAAAATGCTTCTGAATGCTTGTGAGTGTAAGCAGCAGGAGCAGTGAGCCTGTGCTTCAGTGTTTCCTCCAAGGAAGTTTGGGCTGTATGTATTGTTCTATAGGCACTGGTGGACCTGTTCTCTTTCCATCTGTATAATCCCTTTTGAACCTGCTTGGACTTCTGGCCCATCTCTCCCAATTCCTGTTGCAGATTAGTTTTGCCTTGCTTCAGGATACATCCTTCCATTTGTTTAAACTTGCTGCTTTAATACCTCTTAAACTATAAGAAATAGTGACTAATTCACTGCTTGCTTTCTCCACATCACTGATGACTGTGTGCTCCCACAGTTGTCTTTCCTGAGTTAAAACAGCCAGCATCATGGAATTCCCTAGTGCTGAGCTTCAGATGTTGGTTTAAGGGCATGGAGGCAGACAAGTTTACAAGAACTTGAACAGTATTTTCCCATCTCTGGTTCCTCGCTGGCCTATTTGTGGTGGTTGGGCCTGGATCATCAGACTTCACAGCACTCTGAGGCTGTCTGCATCGATTACACCCAGAAAGACCATCTTTCTCATTAAGTGAGAGTAAATGCATAAATGCAGGGGCACTGGGTTTTACCTGAAATGCCTTCAACTTTAGAAGGACCACAAAGCCTTTCAGGAGCTGCCAGGCAGTGGTTGTGGGTCCAGTCATTCCCTCCCATGTTGCTGTAAATGGAAGGGATGGTGTTCCAGCCTCTCTGGAGTCCAGTGGGCAAGGGTGCTCAGTTATCTGAAGCCCTCTGCAGAGATGCGGTTAGCTTCATTCTTGGAGCTGTAGAGGTAAATGTCTTTCAGAATTTAACTTGGAGCAGCCCTAGGCTCAGAGTTGTGTACTGTTGCTTATTTCCAGTCTCCTTTTCTTTCCCTAACAGCATGTTCTGCAGCCCTTGTGAGGGGCCTTGCCCCAAGATCTGTGAGGACGGGAAAACAAAGACCATCGACTCTGTCACATCGGCGCAAATGCTGCAAGGATGTACGATTCTCAAGGGAAATCTGCTGATCAACATCCGTCGTGGAAGTAAGTGTTGCCCTCTGTTTATGAACCTCTGATAAAGCTGCTTTTCATATTTTCCCTTTTGTCTGTCAGCATAATGATAAGAACATTAAAAACTCAGCAAACTGTTTGCTTTCCAGTCCCATAGCAGTGCTCCTGTTTGATTTGGCCAGTGGTAGCACCATTCTCCAACATGTGGATGGAACAGGGATACAGCTACTGAGTTAAAGCTGCTATTTTCGTTAGCTTTTTTGGCAGGACAGGGAACCAGGATTAGGCAGTGGGATGAGCAGTAGTCCCAAAGGAATAATAAAGGCTGGGGAAGGTGGAAAAGTTGAAAATCCTTGCATCTGGGTAGGTAAATAACTTGTCTGCTACTAAGGCATGGCACTGTGAGACTGCCATATCCTCCCTTCTGAAGGTAAGGTGTGGTGTCTTGCTAAAACATGGAATCAAGGGTGCTGGGAACTCATATAAAGCCTAGCACTGTGCCTTTGGATGGTCATCATTAGTGAGCTGGCCACCTTTGTTGCATGTCTTGAACAAGCTCTGGATTAAATTTGTCAGAGCAGTGATTCATCAGCCAGGGAAGTGTTGACAGCTGATGAGCTCTTAAAAGCAGAGTAAAAGTCCCTGTTAGTTTTTATTGGAAATGTATCTCTCTATGGAAGGTCCCTTTTGGTTTCATGAATAAGGATGAATTGATACAGTTGATTCCTTTCTTCCTGCCTGAATGAAATCTTCAGGGTTTAGAAACAGCAACATGGATTATTTCACTCACGGTCCTACTCCTACAGGTACAGTCTTCCTTTATGGGAGATGTTCCAGTTATCCTGGGGCAAATGTGGGGGTTTATTGTCTTTTTTAAGTATTACCTTAGAGTGCTAATGGGCATCTGCTTCCTCCCATCTTATTTGGTATGGGAATCAACCATTGGTATTTGGTAATTGGGCTTCCTAGGTATCTTTTACGACTTCGGTTTGGCAGCAAACGCACCCCATAGCAGCTTCTTCCATCCTGGGTGCTTAAAACTTCCTCTAGGAACTGCAATGTAACTTTGCAGGATGATTACACCAGGCAATGGGCATGGGCCAGGAGTTGCTGGAGTTCAGGACTGCAAAGCTTGAGCCTTGTGAGGTGAGGTGTTGCAGACCTAGGCAGGGACAGGATAGTTCCTATGGAGGAGGCAGTACTGAAGTGCAGCGCTTGCTCTGTGGTCGTTCTAATAATTTATCATAGAAGATCACATTTAGTGAGCTGTGTGGCTCATGCTCCATGCATGGCACAAGGATATCATCTCTGCTGGTTCATCAAGAGTTTTCAGTTTTGTAGCCACAGCTTTTTAGGTCACTGAAAGCAATGCTTCCTGCCCCAAAGAAGACCAAGAGTGCATATCTTCAGCCTTTCATCTTCAGTCTCTGTTAACCAATGGAGCTTTCTGCCTGAGCTTTGCTCTGCAGCTGAAGAGCGATTCCAGTCTCATGGATATGTAAAAGGGTCTTTTCATCCCTTCTGGAATGCTGGCTCAACATTTGGTGCTGGCTTCATAGTTTGATGCCTATGGAAAAAGTAGGTATACCATTATGGAAAAGCAAGACTGGTTTTCCAACGTTGCTCTGTGGCTTTATTTTGCCCTTCCACCATCTGTCCACACAGGCAGTTGCTGCTGCGGGGGAGAATACCAGTGTCTCTCATTTTCAAAGGCAACAGATACTTTCTTTCCCTGAGCTAATGGTGCCTTAAGCAGAAGAGCAGTTACAGCTCTGAATTCTGCAATAACCAAATCACTGTTTCCTTGGTGTAGATAACATCGCCTCAGAACTGGAGAATTTCATGGGTCTGATTGAGACAGTAACGGGGTACGTGAAGATTCGTCATTCCCATGCATTGGTCTCCCTGTCTTTCCTGAAGAACCTGCGGTATATTCTGGGAGAGGAACAGGTGGATGGGTAAGTGTTCAGATACTTGTAGATGCAACTTCACGTTAATAGAAAGCCACAGAGAATAAATCTCCTGATGAACATTCACGTGCCCTTTATAGAATCTTCTCTTCCCCTAATGTGCAGCGTTTCTCTCCTAATGAGCACCACTGCACAGTCATTGCTCATTTGCATTGCTACCCAAATCAGCATATTAAACTGAATATATTAAGAGTAATTTTATGGTAACTTTGCTTTTCACTTCAGATTTTCTGGGGAGGCTCTTTACATTGATAAATTGTCTTAATTTATACAAACAATTGGATTTCCTTACTGTTGGCTTGTAGCAGAGTTTTATGGAGAATGTTGGCTGGAGGGAAACCTGAACTTTGCTAACAAGGAGTGCAACTGGAAGTGACCCAAGTAGTATGAAATAGGTTGCAAGTTGCAGTTGTTTGTGACTCCTTGAAATGCTGACGTTAAATGAATTCTCTGTTGAGCAGGAAAAAGACTGGTCAGGAAAAGTCAAGTTGTTCCCTTGAAATGTTTGCTCTGGTTTGTATTGCTTCTGTAATTATGATACTTTCTCGTATATATAACTCCTGTTTTCCTGTGATAGCAAGAGATAGTCAGAATCACAGAATGGTCTGGGTTTGAAGGTACCTTAAAACTCCTCCACTTCCAATCCCCTGCCATGGGCAGGGACACCTTACACTAGAGCAGGTTGCTCCAAGCCCCATCCAACCTGGCCTTGAGTTGAGACAAAAGTTTTAATCTCTGTGGAACTCACAGTGCTGAGGTGTGGCGATGGTCCTTCAGCAAACTGCCTTGTTCTTCCTATTCTTTAATCAAGTATCCATCCCAAGTTTAAACCAGGGTTCTCTGGGATAAATAAGTCTCCCTCAGTAATGACTGAGCTATTAAATGAGGAATTTTGGGAACTCACGTAAGAAAAGGTGGTGGGAGGGTCATGGGGAAAGGTTGCTTGTGTCTGACTTGTCTTCCCTGGCAGGATAAAGTTACAGCATGAGGGATTCTTCGCAACCTCCCTCTTTCTCTCAGGCTGGCCTTTGGTCAGCCTTAAATTCTTAGCATTCCACCATCTGACAGAGCCAGTTAAAGGGCAGCTCTTCATCCTGCACTGGAGAAGCACGCTGTCTTAGGAAGAGCACTGGCTCTACGGGCAGTCTTGTTTCTAATTGCAAATATGGGAGGCTTGTCACTGTCTCGAGCACTATGGCTCATTCAGCCCACTTAGGATGTGGCCTGCTCTCATAGATATTCCAGTCATCGATTTTGTCTTTTCTTCTCTCCCCCTTGCTCTCTTTAAATTTGGGTTTAGCTTTGTGCTTCAAGTAGCAATTATGTTTATGGTACCTTGTGTGTCAGCAAGGAAAGTCAATAGGAAGGAAAATGGAAGGTTTTTAAATCAGACTCCCAAATAGAGGAGTAAATAGGTGCAGCTTTGAAGAGGAAAACAGGGCTGAGTGGGGGAGGTAAAATAGATCTATAGTAAAGAGCTACTTGTGCTACAATTCACCCTTGTTAGGAAATGACTGCAGTTACATACTTTGGGTCAGGGGCACTCTCCTTGCCTGGAACACACCCAGCATCATTCAGGCATTACCACAGCCTAAATAACCTTTTCAGAAATGCTTAGGTGGAAGGAGGCACCTAACGAGAAGAGAATGAGCTTGAACAATTACTTTGGCAGAGTTATGGACAACAGGGAGTGGGGTCTTAACCTGGGAAGTCCTGGGCTCCTGGAACAATGGCTGTTTATGCCAGCATTGCCTTGGGGGGGAGAGAGGGAGGTTAATTTAGGATCAGTTGTAGTTGTTCATTACACAACTGACCCCACCACCAGCGTCCCTTTTTTATATTGACCTGGACTAACAAAAAAGGACTTCAGGATTTCTGTCCTCCTTATTCGTTTGCTGGTGCCTGCCCTGGTTATCACAGAAAATGGAAAGTTTAGAGGGAATTTATGTTGTTTGCAGAGTGGTCATTGCCTCTTTTGAACACTCTGTAGAGAATGTGCTCCCGTGGCAAGGAAAGAAATCTCTTTGCAAACACAGAACTGGAATGGAGATGTGCTGTGTTGAAGGATTTAGTTGTAGTGGGATTTTCTGTCTTCCTCATCATCGTAGCACTTGGAGATGAACGGCTTCTGTTCTCTGTGTCTTGCAGGGTTACTTGGCTTGTCCAGGGTAGTTGCTCTGCCATAAACCTCTGCTGTCTGTAGCCAGCTCATTCCCAGCTCTCTGCCAGTTCTCATTCCCTATTTGGTGCAAGTCACTTGCCTATACAGATCACTCACTGCTCTCTTATTAAGAGTACTTATCTGGTCATTACTCCTTCCAGGAGCTTTTTGCATCCTGTATGCTATGGAGGGGGGGTGCAGGGGACTGAAAGCTTGTTGAAATGTTTTCATCACCCACACCTCCTTTTGGTTTGGATTTCATGTTCTGCCTCATAGCATTACGGGGGGTGAATGTGCACAGATGCAGCGTTGCGTGCAGATACACTGTGAAGCAGGCTTTGAATGTATGCAGTCAATAACTAAGTAGCTGTGGGTGCTCTGCAGTTAGGGATACACATCATGTTGTGGGAATTCTCTCCTGTGGGTGTACATGGCTTGTGCAGGTCGCCTTGAGGCTTTTTATGGCAAGCCTGGGACCAGATGTGCCTCCTACTCAAAGGTTTGGCCTGTCCTTCAGGCCATAATCTCCAGCCATTCCCTTAGTTACTGTCTCCACGGTTTGATTGTCAGTGCTTTGTTTTCCTACAGTGAATCTTTTATTCTTTCCATGCTATCTTCCTTGGCATCCTGATTTTTTCCACAGCTGTTAGAGCCAAAGTCTGATATAATCTTTATTTATAACTTTATTTATAACCTAAGCCCTAAGTGCACTCTGATTGCCCTCTGCTCCACCTCTCCAGCCCTGCAGAGCTGCACCTCTCCTGTGACTGAGACTGTATATAGCCCTCCAAACGTGCTTTCCCTGGTGCTTTGAACGGTGCTAGAATAACTTCCACTAATTTATACTTCCAGTGTATATCTGAACCCTTAGGACCTGTTTACCTTGCCTCAGATGGCTGCTCAAACTCGTGCAGATGGCTTTAAGGTATGAGCCACAGTAACTCCCAGCTCTGGCCCAGTCGCTGTGCAGTTGTGTAAAGCACCTGCGTGTGTTTGATTTGCTTCATTTATTCACACTCTCAAAAGCTCAGCCACGTTGCTTTGATACAAGATCTGTCTCTAGTGTCTGCAGCATCATTGCCACAGTTGTGAGCAGGAGACAGGCCAGGCTGTTATTAAATATTTAAGGTGGTTACTGTAGAGCCACACCTCTGCTTGTTGTGTTCAGTCTCAATCCAGCTTTTTGGGTCCTTCCTGAGCAGGTTGGTTGCCATCACTTAATCACACAGCTAATTATGGTGAGGCGTCATCTCTTCAGCGGTACACAGGGAGCTGCAGGGATTTTACTCAACTCTAACAGACTAATGGTTGTCTCAGATAAACACATTTTTTTTGTGATGTCTGTCAAATCTCTCTTGCAGTTTAGCATCCTTGTGCTCTCCTGGCAAGATGCATTTAAAGCATTATCATGTATGTGCTGCCTTGTCAGCCAAGCACATTCTTCTCGGCATCTGTCTGAACTGGTACCAGTATATTGACTTCAGCAGCAGTCAATTCCTGGGCAATTAGGGGACAGTTAGAAATAGGAGAAACCACTTCTCTTCCACATTGTTCTGCAGATACACTCAGCATCTTGGTATGTTACAGGAAACTGCAGCAGTGGTCTGAGCAACTGGAATGCACATTTTCCACTTCAGGTTGGGTGAGAGAGGAATTAATGCTAGATTCTAAATGAAGCAGGTGAAGGAAAACCATCAGTGTTTGTGTGTCAGCTTCAATGTTTGTCTGCCATGTTTATCCTGCAGAAACTCTGCCTGTACTTAAAAGGATTTCTAGAGAGCCAATTGAATTGCGTTAGCATGGGCTCACCAATTCAGAATGGCTTGCAGAGGTTGCAGGGCTCTGTTGTGTTGCTGATTGATTTGATGTAGTTAATACTGGTGGGACTTTTCATAGAAGTATCATAAATGCTGCCATGATGGGCTGGTTTGATTTAGATTCATCAGGTAGAGACCTTTAAGTCATTTCCCAATTGTGTGTTCCTGTTCCTACTATCTCAAAATCGAAGTGTCTTTGTAGGCGGTGTCTTAATGCTGATGCAGAGCCTGTCATATTGCTTCTGCTGCACTTGGGTTGTTGCTTGTTTGTTTTTTTTTCCCAGTTCAGCACAATTGAATGGTACCAGGACTTTCTTCTCAGTATATACTAAGATTTACACACTCAACTGTGTGTTCAGTATCTGTGGAATTACAGGATGTTCACGTTATTCCACTGTTGGGCTTCGGGAATGGGCTCAACACATGCTGCTGTGTGGGTTGTTCGTCCTGTACTTTCAAGCATGGATCCTGTGCTTGTGCAGTCAGTGCAACTGTTCACTGTCAGATTTTGATGTATAGGTGCAACTGTACTTGGCATGGTGTAGGAAATCTTTATTAGGAAAAGAGGTGAACTAAGGCATAGAGGCCAGGAAACCTCGCTGAGCAAACTCTTATGGTTATTTCTGTAAACACAAGCAAGACAGCTGTGGTCACGATTGTGTTTTATTGTCAGAACCGCACCATGCTTTTCCTCCCATAAGGTATACGAGGTTATTGCTTCCCACTTGCCACAAAACGGAAAATCCAGTGTAGAGACCTGCTGTTCAGAGGACGTGGATTTAATTCCTCACAGCAGCTTCTATATGATTATTAAAACACATGTTGGAGTGCGCTTTACATGGTGCGATGTCAGCCTCGGAGCCCTGTGTTACAGTCATTTCCCTGCCTCTGACCAGAGGGGGGTGTTCAGGGAAAACTTGCCTTATGGGAGAGAAGAAAATCCTTTACTCTGCTGAAGACCTGTTTAATAAGAGGAAACACAGTGTTTAAGTTTTCTTATATTAAGGTATTCTATGTTGGAGTTGGCAATGAATTAAAACTAATACTTTTCCTTCAAAAATTACCTTCTAGGAATTATTCCTTCTACGTGCTTGACAACCACAATCTCCAGCAGCTGTGGGACTGGAACCATCATAACTTGACGATCAAGGAGGGGAAGATGTACTTTGCGTTTAATCCTAAATTGTGTGTTTCTGAGATATACCGTATGGAGGAAGTTTCAGGAACCAAGGGGCGGCAGAGCAAAGGAGACATAAATCCAAGGAACAATGGGGAGAGAGCCTCTTGTAAGTAAACAAACAAATCTCAAGGCAGACTGCATAAGAAGGTGTCACAGTAAGCCCTCATCCCACTGCCAGATTGCTGTCCATTGCAGTATCTAGAGTTGCGAAGTTACAGTAGGATTTCAGTCATTCAGCTTGTTCAGTTACAAAATGTAGCTGTGAAAATACGTTCACATGTGTGGAAAATTATGTGGTTACGTGGTCACTGTCTCACCTGTAAAAACCATTTGATGAAGACAACTGCTTTATAAGTACCCTTTCTTTGTGAGCAGCGTCGTATAGCAATAGGAGCATACCTGGGAAATGAGAAATAAAGTGTAGTGTTTTGGTATATCCAACAAGAAGTAGTTTCCCATTTTCCTTTGCAGATGCACATCATTATAGGTATTTTCCTCTCTTAGATACCTACCTTCCCTTGATACTAAGGAGGCTGCTGAGTAACAATTCCATAGACATTAAAACTCCTATGTTCAAGCTTCTTTTCAGCTGCTGCCAAATACTGCATCTTGTTGCTAGAAATGCTTGTTGTGAACTCAGTTTTCCATGCTTTATGCTCAAATTATTTGCTTTTCAATTGGAAACACTTTAGAGTGATATGCTATTCCTGAACCTCAGTCTCTGCATTTCACTTTGGGTTTTGCAATGGTCATGTTTGTTGGAGCGTTGTCTTCCGGCTTTGGAGGTCTGCACATCAGGTCTCCAAGTGTAACCAACACAGTCAAAAGCAATCTCTCATCTAGAAGTTAAGACAACAAATTTGACCTCAAACTCTTAGACTCAACAGTGCCTTTTTCTCTGGTCTGTTTGTGGTGTTCTTGGAGCTGGGTAAATTTAAAATGGATCTTGTGTATAAGTCAAGTCCCCTTGTTCTGGATGGTGTTTACAAAACTAGGACACGTACTCTGCTGAATGTCTCTTTAGGCATGATGCATAAATGCAGATGGCATAGATCCTTGTTGTAAGCACACTCCATTCTTTGCACACTGAATAGAGCAAATGCTTGCAGTCCTGGAGGAGTTACAGACACACAGCCAGGCCTTACTACTGCTGAGGCTAGTGCCAGCCGCTGCCTGTTCTTTAAAACAAACCATTACAGAAAGCTTTCTGACTGGGAGAAGGGGAAAAGAATCAACAAAAGCTAAACTGCCTTTGAAAAGATAGCACCAGTCGTGCCAGTGTACATGAGGGTGAAAACCCCTTTATTTTCACAGGCTTCTATGGAATGCTAGAAACTAACTCACAGTTGACTCTTGGAACACAATTTCTTCATCCAAGAATTAAGTTTTTAAAACGCTATTTTGGTCTGGATTGGAAAGCTCAGTGAGTTGGGAGTGGGAAGCCATTCATTTCAAAGCTGCCAGCTTCCATCCAGCTCTGTTCAGAAGAGTAGCTGGAAGCTGCTGCCATCAAATGGTTGTGTCGTATATGAGCTGAGTTTTGGAGTTCTTGGGCCAGCCTCGCGTGAATGGGGATGTAAACTCCTTTGTCCTTTCCATGTTGTCCATTCTTCAGAAAAAGAAATTGTAGTTGTCAGAAGTTGTCCTTGAAGGAGAGAGCTCAGAGGCCAGTTACTGCTCTGTGTGTGCACTGGAGTTGGGTGATAAATTTAGTGCTTCGAAACCAGTCTTGTGAATAACCAGGACTTCGTTCCGCGCTCAGGGAGAGTCTGAAGTAGTTTTCAAGAGCTTTCTGATGATGCATTAGAAGAAAATTTGCTTCAGAAAACAAAATAACAAGTAGTTCCAGCATGTTCTGAAATGATTGCCAAGGTCACTGCTTACCCTTAAGCATCAAATGTAGTAGGATGAAATACGAGGCTCTACAGAGACAAAGGCTATTGGCATACTGTGGTATTCTAGGCACTACTGGAAAGGCTAATTAGCTACAACTGATACCTGAGAGGAAGCAAAAACTAGTAGGTGATGTGATGCTAATTCTGTTATGTCCTGTCCTTTTGTATTGCAGGTGAAAGCCACATTCTGCGTTTTGTGTCCAACACTACACTCAAGAATCGGATTAAACTAACATGGGAACGGTATCGCCCTCCAGATTATAGAGATCTCATTAGCTTCACTGTTTACTACAAAGAAGCGTAAGTAGATGTTGTCCAAGACAAATGATAACCAAGAGATAGTAGACAATTCTGACTGGTGGATATCTCACCCAGTTTACGTTTTTCATCCTCGAGTCCTGCTTGTGTTGAAATTCTTTCTCGGTGGAGCACAAGCCCCCTTTGAAAAGAGGATTATTTTGATGGAAACTTACAAATGGATTCCAAATCCATCAGAAAGCTTCAAGTTTGGAGCAAATATAAAATGAGGTGGATGGTTTGGCAGTTCTCAGGGGTCTAATTTGGAGCTCTTCTTAAGTCATGTCATCTTTACCAGATCATTTCTTTCTCTAGTCATAGTACTGACTTCAGAGCATCACAGATTAGGAGTCTGCTCTATCATGTTGATGACTTGTTTACTCAGGGTTTGGGGTTATTTTGATTACCTACCTTTTGTAGTTTACTACATTGGTATCTTGACAATGAAGAAGTGGGGCAGTTTCTAGAAAGATCCTAATTTCTTGGGAGGTGTCCCTGCCTTTGCCCATCCTTGTAGTGTCTCAGCTTTAGAATAGTAAAAACTACAAATGAGCGCACTAAAAACTCTCCAAGCAGTTTGGAGGTGTGAAAGGGAGGTTCTGAATGCTGGTGGTGACATAAGGAGCAAGACTGCAAGAAACAGGAGCTCAAATTGCTCAAGTCCAGCATCACTTGAAAAAGAATTGTCATTGTTGTGGTGTGCAGTGGTGCAATAAACTTAGTGCTAGGTTAGTCTGTAGTAATTAATAACAAGAATAGCGCTTCATATGCTCTTGCACCAGTGTTGCAACTTAGGAAAAGTAGAACTAAATAAGTGTGTTTGTATTGTGTGGGAATAAAAGGCGAAGAAAAGCCTGTTGGACTGGTCATGGCCAGTCATGGAAGTTTGAGTTCTTCTTGGTAAGAAGCTTAGCCACTACCAACTGGTTTGAGATGCTTCTGTTTCATATGTGCTTAGCTAAAGTCTAAAGGCCTGAAGCATTTCATTGGTTTGGATAAAAACAGGTAAATTTAGTGTTTTTTGGAGAACTTTGCCTTGTTGCTAGTAACTGAAGGTAAAACCTGCAGCTAAAGCTGAGCTCTGAATTTTGTACCACTTGGAAGTAGGTACAAATTTTACTGTGCTTTATTCTGTTATGGAAAACGAGTAATCTTTATTTGCTTCATTGGGCAACAATGGAAGGCACGCATAAATATACGAAAATTTTCAGGAGAAAATATTATGTACTGTTTTTTCTTCTAATATTTCAGACCATTCAAAAATGTGACAGAGTACGATGGGCAAGATGCTTGTGGCTCCAATAGCTGGAACATGGTTGATGTTGACCTGCCACCGAACAAAGAGAACAATCCTGGAATTCTCCTGCAGGGACTGAAACCTTGGACTCAATACGCCATTTACGTCAAGGCTGTTACCCTCACAATGATGGAAAACCATCACATTCATGGAGCAAAAAGTGAAATTGTATATATCCGAACCAATGCTGCAGGTGAGATGCTGGGCTCTTGGGGAAGAGGTTTATAATGCTGTGGGTATGGTCATCATAATAACAGAATTCCGGTGCAAGTTCTGTTGTTAATACAGAGATTGAATTTACGTGCAGATGACATGTACAATGATAGAAAGTTTCCAGTGATTTTGAAAGCATTTGAATTCAGACTTCATGGTTGTCCAGACAGTTCTTTCTTCGGGAACTCCTAAAGTTGTTTGGAGTTAGGATTTCAGACTTTTTTTCCTTTGGTGAAGGTTAAATTTAAGTACAACTGCTTGTGGTTGCAGTTGAACCCTTAATAGCTGTTGTTTGTGGGGCAGCAGTAGGAAATCTTCTCTTTGAAATAGGATGGTGTTCTTTCTTGCTGTATAGAAATGGATTGGGATTCACTTAGACAGCTTGCATTAGAATACATTGTAGAATGCTCCAGATTTAAATAAGTTTTCTGGTTTTCTCCTCCAGTGCCATCCATTCCCTTAGATGTTATTTCAGCATCAAATTCCTCATCCCAGCTGATTGTGAAATGGAATCCTCCCTCTCTTCCTAATGGCAACCTCTCATACTACATCGTACGATGGCAGCAGCAACCTCAGGACAGTTACCTTTACAGACACAATTACTGCTCCAAAGGTAGGAAAACAAAACATGGTTGTGTTGAAATGCCTCTGGCTCTTACCTGCCAGTGCACTTGATTGACAAGAGCTAAAGCCCGTGCCCTGCTTCACAACTAGAAGAGAATGGCTAAACATGGATTGTTGCTATATTCATAATAGGGAGAGAAGAAACAAACTGTTTCTGTTCTTTTCTTCCAAGATAAAGTCCCAATTCGAAGATATGCTGATGGGACCATTGATACAGAAGAAGCTACTGAACCCACTAAGCCAGAGGGCTGTGGGGGAGAAAAAGGACCTTGTTGTGCTTGTCCCAAGACGGAGGCAGAAAAGCAAGCTGAGAAGGAGGAAGCAGAGTACCGCAAAGTCTTTGAGAACTTCCTTCACAACTCCATCTTTGTCCCCAGGTAATGGATTTTGGACACTTCCTCTCTGTAAGTTGAACTAATAGTTTAGTTTTTTAGCATTTCATATTGCTGAGGGCTCCAGGACATGAAAACATACGTAGATAACATCTGAAACACATAAACATTGCCTTTTATATGAGACAATCCACAGCCTTTTTTTGCAGTTTCCCTTATTCACTAATTTTCATCTCTTTCTCTCTCAATTTTTGCTAATAGTAAGGGTTCTTACCTATATTGTTCACGGGCTTGAGTGATGGTTTCTTTTCAGAGTCAAGAGTCACTGGAGGAGCTATTTCTCTAAAAAGGTTTCAGAGATGAGCAACATGTGGCAGACAAAGGATTTTGGATGCGGTCTTTCTCTCAATAGCCATTTAAGTGCTTGTATTTCCAATCTGAAGATTTATTTGCCTTTGCAATTGAGGGCATCATCACCTCACAGCATTGAAACTCATCTTCCTTTCTCACTGCACTAATTGCAAAAGGCATATTGGTTTCCTGGATCCGTGCTGCAGAGAAGTATTAAATATGCCCACTCTTCCATGATAAACACTACCCACACATTAAGTGGAGTAGTAACAATTTTATGTTGCTGCATAGAATAGATACTATGGAATTAATTGGTGATTTTGATCCTGGAGCTTCCAATTTATCCTTCACGTAAGCTGTTCCTGCTTCAGATAATTGGGTCCTGGGTCCTCACTCACAGTGTATAGCTGTTACACTGCAGTCTATAAGCAATCAGATTTCAATCATGCATGTTATCTCATTGACTCTGTTGGCAGGTCAAGTTTATGGTGAATTCCTGTGTTTGAGAACTCCAAACTGTGCTGTGGTTCCTCACTAAAACTGGTTTATATCGCTCTCAATTGCCGTTTTTTGGACATGTATTCATGGATGTGTTGGATTGACTTGTGTCCTGGGTTCAGCAGTAGCAGTCGTTTTTCTCCTTCTTAGTAGCTGGTGCAGTGCTGTGTTTGGTATTGGGACTGTGATAAGTGAAGAGATTTATAACTTTATCCAAAAAATACAGAACTAAATACTGCCTCTCTTTAGAAGTGCTAAGTATTGTATCTGAGCTGTGTGAGTCACATTTGTGGTTGAATTTGTGCAGTGTTTCCCTATTGATGATGAGAACCAGCAGCAAAGGTGAGCTACAGAGAAGTAACAGCCACCATGACTGGCCAGGATGTAACTCCTGAGCACTGTCACATCTTGTAAATATGATCTGATTCTAGGCTTTATGAAATAGCACAATAAAGAGTTTTGAAAGGCAGATGTCAGGTCTGAACTACTCCATAGTCTATTGCAGAGGAAGCTTTTCATTTCACCAGAGCTTTGTCACGTAAGGAAGAAGCTCTTCCCTATGAGGGTGCTGAGGCACTGGCACAGGGTGCCCAGAGAAGCTGTGGCCGCCCCATCCCTGGCAGTGTTCAAGGCCAGGTTGGACAGGGCTTGGAGCAACCTGCTCTAGTGGAAGGTGTCCCTGCCCATGGCAGGAGGTTGGAACCGGATGAGATTTAAGGTCCTTTCCAACCCAAACTGTTCTAGGCTTTAGAATACATTATCTCCTCCCAAAGGAAACTGCAGAGCCTTGAACTTGGTAACAAATGAACTGACCAGTTCACAAAGCATTTCCTGAAAGCTTGTCCATTTCCCTTGTATTTTTTCTTCTTAACTTACTGCCATTAGGGTGTGTTTTCTAACAGCAAGGGCAGATAAAGTACAACACTCACATAGCTGCATAGCCAAGCAACTTTAAAGAGACTGCATGTCAGGGAAATTAAAGATTATGAGCTAGTGAAACGTCTCCATGGGACAAATCTAAGCAGCTTTTTACTTGATGTTGATTTTTTTCCCCCTTTCCCAAAGGAGAAGTTAATTAATGTGTTCTTGTAAAGTCTCAACAGTAGTATTTGTTTCCAGTGTTCTACCTGTCTCCAGGATATTGTGAAAGAGATCCAGCATGTAATACAGCATGAGAACGTTTGGGTGGTTTTTAAGCTTGTTGATCTAATCTTGTCTGCAACTTCTGGATGACCCCATGTGTGTTACTGTCTTCATGAGGTAGATTTCAAACATTAGGACTCTCCTTAATCTTGAACAGACACAACCAGAGGAGGATGAGTGATTCTTCTTCCAAGTTTCTTGGTTCCCCAATGAGCAGGATGAGATGGGCTCTGCGTGTAGTAGAAGGTATCTGAGAAGTAACACTAAAATTGCCATAGGGTATGAGTTAGCTTTTATGTTACATGACCCTCATTTTTCACCTGCTCTTCTTAATTTCTTGTTTTAATTTTTTATAGTGTTATTTTTAATTTTTCTCTTGCATTTCTCTTCCTTCCTCTCCTTTAACAGAATAGATTAATTTTCATGTTTTTATCTCTGGACTTGTCCTTATTTCCTTGGATGAGTGTTTTTGTCTATCTGTGCCTTTCACAAAAGCAGGAAGCTTCTTGACCACAAAGCAATGGTGTCAAAACTCTTGATGTTTTAATCGTGTTTGCCTCATGATTATCCTGCAGGTCTTTTCCTCATATGACACTACTTTTATCAGCAAGTTTTGTGTTGCTTTCTCTTTTTTCCCCCAAATGCAGGGTAGGACTGTGCAGCCCCCCAGATACCACCAAAGAGTGGAAACTTCTGAATCCCAATGACAGACCAAGTCATGCCTTTTGGGTTGTTGCATTGGCATATGCTTTTGTGTTCGGTTGAAAAGGAACTTTCTGTTTTCACTGCTTTTATCACAGAATCTGTGCAGATGTTGATCAGTTCTGTCCTAAGCATCCCATGTGCTTTTAGCAGTTCTACTGAGTTAAAAGCAGTAAATGAATACTCATCCTAAGCGAGCTGAATGGGTTTAGTAACTTCTGTAAGTTCCAGTGTAGAGGAGGCACAAGTGCTTACATCTCCTATGGAATTTCCCCATACTCCAGTGACAAATGAAGACATTTGCTTGTATGTTGCTTCAAAGAATTTCTTGATGGCTTAGGACGTCTTTTCCTTGTGTTGGTTTATTTCTGTGCTGTGGTTTGCATAGCACTGGAGAGTGTCAGAGCGACTGCTCGAGACATAGTAAAGGGATTTTGGAGAATGTTGTAGTGAACTCCTAAAAAAGAAGAAGGAAAAAAAAACCTTAAAATTTTATCCAACCTCTGCCAGAAGATTTCAAACCCAAGTCAGCCTGGTTTTGGCTCTCCCTGCAGCATGCTGTTCTGTGGCTGAGTGTACTAAGACGGTATATTTGACAGTGAATTAGCTTCTCCTGTTGAGTCATCTTTCTTCCTGCTGGGTGTTTGAGGGAGGTCTTAGGTGCCTGGTTTGTAACTGGCCCTCTGACAGGAGTGTGTTAGACCTCACTTTGTCCTTGATAATGGTTGCACTGTCCAGGTATTAAATGGGCACCGGCAAAGAGGTTCAGGTGGGGTAGGATTGAAGCCAAAACTGGTTTTGTAGTGCAGCTCCTCCTGCGTTCTTCTTTATGTCCCCTGGTTCATTGCTGTCCAGGCCTGAGCAGTGCTGCAGGCTTCAGGAACTAGGATATCAGGAGCTGGAACAGCCAGTGTGCTCTGTGTAGTTACTGCTTCTCTGCAGAAGAGGCTGGGATCTGACACAAGCCAAGTGACAGGTATATCCTGTGGCGATCTCGTGTGGGTTTGTTAATACCATCCAAATGTTTGTAAGAGTATTGTCCTGTTGACCCTTGTACCAGTACTCAAGCCTGCCCACTACAACAGCTTCTAGACTGCAGAAATTAACGGTGGTGCTGTAGATGGTCAGGTTTGTAACTCTGCATAAATTTCATACCGATGCCTATAAGGCAAAGCAAAGTTGCTCTTTGCTGTACACAGCATTAGTGCTGTGCTTTCTCATACAGGAGGGTTGTTCCTTTGCAGAGCTTTTGTTTGGGTGACAAAAATAGATACACAAATTAGCACACATGAATGGTGGTTAACACTCGTGGTCTTCAGCTACGTTCCAGGTTTCTTTTCTCAGTGCAGTACATTCAGATACCTGTAATTTCATTGCAGCTGAAACAAAAGTTAAGCCTACTGAGAGTTGGCTTTGCTAATCCAGCAAGCTCCAAAACACTTTTTTCCCTTTACCTTTTCACCCTTTAACATCCAGTTTTTATTTGAAGCATCAACATTACTGTCACTAAATACAAACCTAGGATACTTATTGAATAACAATGAAGCCATTTTTGCTGCTCAGTTTATTGTGTGAGGTCAGAAGCTTGCCTGTTCATCTTGAGGTGTGTGAGCCTCAGAGTTCTGGTTGGTGTCTGACCAAAGCAGAAAGAGGTTTTGTTCAGGTTAAGAGAAAGCTTTCATCTTGTTTTGCAGTGTCCCTTATTTAGCTTTTTTAATAGCAGTTACCTGTTTTACTGGTTTTTTTTCTGCTCGGTCTTCCTGGAGCTGGAATAAAAATGGATTTTCTCTAAAGAGACCTTTCCTTAACCTGTTTACTCCACAGACCCGATCGGAAGCGGAGGGACGTGTTCCGAATCGCAAATGCCACTTTGGCCACTCGGAACCGGAACGCAACTGGGCCAGATCACTTCGCCAATGTTTCTGACGCAGAGGAGAGCGAGGTGGAATACCCCTTCTTTGAGACCAAAGTGGATGGCAAGGAGAGAACCGTCATCTCCCATCTCCAGCCTTTTACTCTTTACCGCATTGATATTCACAGCTGCAACCATGAAGCTGACACACTTGGTTGTAGCGCTTCCAACTTTGTCTTTGCAAGAACCATGCCTTCAGGTATGCTCTCACCAGTGCACAGTTTTGTTGTATTTTATGGGGACAGATCAACCTCAGGGGCCTCAAACTCTCCACCACCAGGTAAAAAAACATTGGGATATAATAAAGAAATTCTATGCAAGAAAAGAAATAGGATCTGTATAAAACTTTGCTCCAGTAGTTTAATGTCCTTGACTGGTCTCTTGTGTGTCCTGTGATCTGGACAAAGGTAGAAGCCCGTGCATCGACTACTGAGATAATTATGAGAGAGCCTGTTTCCCAGATAAGGTGAGACCCGCAGCCATGGTGGTGGAAAGGTTTCATTCTTCAGTTTCCTGCATGCTCACTGAAGGCAGGGGAACATTTCTCTGCTAATGTGTAGTTTTGCTGTGTTCACTCTGAACTGTTTGCAGATGTTAAAGAGTTTTGCTGGTGGGAATGTTTGCCAAATGTTTCTTCTGTGACAGAATGACCATGCATTTGTCCAGCCTCAAAAGAGGAGGGGCACTGTATTGCTTTGTGCCCATCTAGAGTACTTCAAATGGGAAGCATTGAACGCTGTACTCGGGTTTGGGACTTTTACAGATTGTACTTCTTCTCAAAAGAATAGAGATGATTTTAGTGTAAGCTCATATGCATCCAGCAAAGAGCTTCTGAATCCAGCAGATGTCTGGGAATATTTGATGCAGAATGAGAGCAATTTTGTTTTGTTTCTGGAAGAAAGACTGTCATAATCCAGATCCAGCTGTGTCAGTAAAAAGGCAAAAAGTATTGCTTATTTCAAGGAAATAAGGAAATCTGTGAGATCAGGGAAAAGGAAATAAGTGTTCCCAGATTTTTTGCACATGGCTCTGAAAATTAAAGGCTAAACAATTCTGTTTTCTTCTTCTAAACCTAACAACTGCATTGTTGAATAAGTGGTCTTTTTTACATTGACTGAAACGGTCTTCATATTCTTGTTCCTGTGGGAACAGCTACCTGCAAGCTTCCAGTGAAAAGCCTAGAAGGAAAAATCAGATGCTGATAAACAGGTTTTTGGGCACACACGGCAGAGTGACTAAGGCAGAGGCTGTTCCTGGTGGAGCTGTATACACTGTGCTATGTTTCTGGCAACCAGCAGTACAGACTGCTAACCTCTCCCTGATCAGTGCATTTTGTTCTCTGGCTCTCTGAGTAGCACTTACTGCAGTGCTTTGGTACCTAAAGAATGGTTTGAACCTTTCGTTTCCTTCAGCTGTTGCTTAAGTTTCTGTTTCAGTAATAGGTATCCTTCTCACATCACTTGTAAATATTTTACAGAGGGAGCAGATAACATTCCAGGAACGGTAGCATGGGAAGCAAAAGAAGAGAATACCGTCTACCTGAAGTGGTTGGAGCCTGCAAACCCCAATGGGCTGATACTAATGTATGAAATCAAGTATGGGCAGCATGGAGAGGTGAGGATTTGACATTTCTTCAAGAGTTAATGCTTGTAACTCATAATTCATACACAAAATGGGATCTTTCTTAACATGCTTCTGTGCAGTGCTGCAGATCACAGGTAGAAATGGTGGTTTCAAACACCCAGCACCAGCCAGCATGTCATTCCCTTGTTTTGTTTGATAATCCTGAACTCTGCGTATCTCCTTAAGGTGTTTAAACAAAACCTGATCAGATGGAGCTTTTAGTTATCGAAATTAGCTTATCCTGCAGCTGTATTGTTTTCTTAAGAATGAAGGAATGTGGAGATACTAACATGAACTGTAAATTGCGTTTTAGGAGAAGCGGGAATGTGTTTCCAGGCAGGAATACAAGAAGCTTGGCGGAGCTAAACTAACCCACCTGAACCCTGGAAACTATTCTGCTAGAGTCCAGGCCACTTCGTTAGCTGGAAACGGGTCATGGACCGAGCCAGTCTCTTTCTATGTGCAACCTAAATGTAAGATGAACGTTCATTGACTGTGTCAAAATGGTCTTCCTTACAATTCCTGCTGTTGACATCTGTAATTGGGCATATGAGCCTCTTGCCTGTACTCTGAACACTCCTCTTATTTGCTGATGCTTCTTTGGGAACTCTGTTGCATGTTTTTGGCAAGTGTTGACAACCAGGAGGTGTATCTGAGGTGTGGTCTGTTTTCTGATACTCATTGTATTATATGTGTGAGAGATGGAAGCAGCTGGTGGGTGTGTAGAACACACTGCTGTGGCTTCCTGTGATGCACAACTATGCTAAGAATGGTTTGGCAGCCATAACAACATGAGTTGTATTGGATTGTACAAAACCTGGAGCCATAAGGGAAACCTGCTTTAAAATGCAGAATAATACAGGAAACAAAGCATTTGTTTAGATTTTTGGCTGGCACATTTTGTTAAATATCAAGATGCTTTTTCATATATGACCTGTTGCAAGTGACATTTGATAAAGACAGCATCCTGATGAAAGGGTGATGCTGCTCCAGGCACTGGGAGTAATTTATATGTTATAAGAACACTACTGTAGTGTCCACAGAGACCCTCTCAAGAACTTCTGTATTTAGTTGTAGAGCAGATGTATCCACAGAAAACTGCAACTCCATCTTTTATTCCTTTTGGGTTTTCTAATTGCTGGGTTTCTAAGAACTGGAAGAGCAGGGTGTATATTATAAATATAAGTATAAGCAATTGCAAGGTGAACAAAAGGTGGAAAGAAGCTGAATATGCAGGTGAACAATTACATATTGTTCACTGAGAACTATAAGTCCTTAAGCATAAGTTGTGAAAACAAACCCCAGACAGACACTGTTCTGAACAAAATCAATGCTTTTTACTGCCTGTTTTCTTATTCCACTCATCTGCAGTCAGGGAGTGTTTCTGAGTGCATTTTTCCACATCAGACAAGAAAATGAGTACTTTGATTTCTTCCCTGTATGGAAATACACTGAGTGGGTTTTGAATGTTTCTTTGTTAATGGAGGTTTTATAGAAACCCTGATACAATTGTTTTCTTGTTGGTTGCAGCAGCAAACTATGGGAACTTCCTGCACTTGATAATTGCACTCCCTATTGCTTTCCTGCTCATCATTGGGGGATTGCTGATAATGCTGTACGTCTTTAACAAAAAGAGGTGAGTTGTATAAGCTTGTGGTTAAAAGTGCAGGAGGGGAATGTTTCATTTCAAATCCATGCCCATGAAGTTAGACATTATAAAGGGAAAAGGCATTCAGAGGACTGGAGAAGCTGAAGCAGATTCTGTTTTGTTGGTGTGTAAAAGGAGGTAGTTTAGAGTTACCAGCAAGCATCTGGCTTCTGCTTGAGATGTCAGGAGGCTTTTTTTACAGTATCATGTTTGTGAGGGAAGAGGAGGATGTCCACTGGGGCAGTGATGGCAGGCTGAACCTATATGAGCAGAACATTTGACTGAAATACGGGTCAATATCAGTAATGAAAACTTAGTTTCTGTTTGGGTTAACTTGATTTCATGCAAATTCTAGAGGTTTTTTGCAATCTTCACATCCACATAAAAAATCACATCCGGGACAGAGCAGTCCAGGGAACTGCTCCATTGATTTGGTTTCCTCAGTTTTGTTCTTTATAACTAGTGATTTGTTTAATTATTATTTAATTGAAATACATGATGACGGCTTAATACAAGTCAGTGCCAGTGTTCAGCCTTGCCACTTTCTAGGTATGGAGGCTTTCTGTTACACCTGTATAAATGATGCTCATTGAGTATCCTATTATTTCCAGCTCTAATTCATTTGTAGCACTGCACACAGTAGGACCAGTTCTCAAGCACTCCAGAAAGGGCTCTGTAGCTAGTGAAGTACAATACCTGCTTGGCTTTCCCTTGGGCTCTCCTAGGCTAAATGCCTGTTAATTCATCCTTCTTTAAACTGTTGTTCTAGCCCAGAGAACGTTTTGTCTTTGATCTTCTAAGTCTGATAATTTTGTGTCTACAACCTGCCTCATAGCGCTGAATAAATGTGTCTTACTCTGAAAAACACCCCTGTAAAATGGGGGGGGGGGGGGGGGGGGGGGGGGATTTTTAAAATAGAAACGTTTATGAAATAGTTGAATGGAATTCCCCATTAAAAACAGTCTTGTCCTTTGCTAGATCACTTCTCTCCCACAGTAGAGCAGATGATGTTAAAGTGTGTTCTCAGCCACAGGTCTCCTGGGTGTATCACCCTACAGCTGCCTTTCTTAAAGGAAGTTTACCCAGCAGCTAAAAGTACCTCGTGTTTACATTTTTTCTGGTGCTGATTTGGTATAAAGAAGACTGCAGGCTTCCTGGGAAAGCTGTTCTGGGCTGTTTTCCCATTGATTATGTGAGGTGGAGTAAGAACTTGGTTTGTTCCCTTTGTCTGAAATGTTCTCCATGTACGGTAAATAATACTCTGTGGTTGAGCAAATGGTGGGCAAACTATAGAAGAGGTGGTCTGAAATGTACTTAGGTTTAAAGAGTAAAAACCAAACAAAGTTCTTTCAACAGGAACAGTGACAGGCTGGGCAATGGAGTGCTGTATGCTTCTGTGAACCCTGAGTACTTCAGTGCTTCAGATGGTAAGTGTGGCCTTACACTTGTGATGCTTTTACTTTGATGTATTCTGTTTGTGTCCCAGTTTGAAAGGTAGGAATCTGGAAGAGGGATGTTGTAAACCAGCTTTCTCTCTTTGCTTTTTTAGCACAGATGTGAATCCATCATTAATAAGATATCAGTGTCACCTGTCTGTGGAAACTGGGGAGGGTTTGACATTTTTCCTGTAGTTTATTCAGTGGAGGCAAATTTGGAGGCATTAGCTTCACTTTCAGAGTATCATCTACTCATCCAGTGATGTTTTCACTGGAATAAAGGAAGAATTCATGAATTCATTGTTTTTCATGTTTGCCCTTTTAAGCCCTATTCTGACTTACTGGAACAAATCCATGGCTTGTTTTTGTGTGCTTCTCATGTGGAAAATAGTAACACTTAGAAAAACCAATTCTGTCTCTTCATTTCCCATCCCAATAAAACTCCCTTTAGCCCAGGAGGCTAATGAGCTTAGCCTGTTTCACTGTTACATTTTTTTATGGTGGCACCATTAGGGTTAAAGGTCTGTCAGTGTTCATGCTATAATCCTCTATTTTTGCATCCTGTCATTTCACCCATCCAGAGCATGTGACTCAACTGTCCCCTCCTTTGGTGACTGATAGGGAGCAGCATCAGTGACTACTCAGATGTCTTCTTGCCTGAGGCAATCCTCCCTCCTGGCAGGCACCTTCTGAGATCTCTCTTCTGCCTCAGATCAAAGACTTGTAGCAGCAGCAGCAGGTTCTGCTTTTACTGGTGCAGCAGTGCTTGTACAAGTGATCAGAATAGTTTCATGCAAAGAGCCTACTAGATCAGAGAGTCTCTTTCCCTCTAGTCATAAAATCAATCTGTTAATAGAGAATACAGCAGACACTGAACTGATAGAGATGATCAAGTATGTTTGATGCTGTCTGGAAGAATTGGAAAACCAAGGGTCCCAAGAAAAGCTCAAGCCTGAAGTATTGATTCAAACCTCTTCCCATGCTGCTTTGGTGCCTTGAGGACCCTTCTTTCTATCATTACGTTAGTACTATAGCGAATCCACTTCAAGTCCATCTATATATTTATTTATCTGCCAAGCATCCATCCATCTATCTGTCTGTCTTTCTCTGTATGAGAAAGACCATGGACTATTGGTGTGAATTGTTCAAAATCTCATCATTGTTTAATGTGTTTTACAATAGAACTCTTTGGGCAGTTGGTATCATAAAGCAGTCAGTGATCATGCATCTTGGACAAGCACAACGTTACGGCCTGTTCTTTCTCTCCTTAGTGTATGTTCCAGATGAATGGGAGGTGCCCCGTGAGAAGATCACCATGTGTCGGGAGCTTGGGCAAGGCTCCTTTGGAATGGTGTATGAGGGAATAGCCAAGGGAGTTGTGAAGGATGAGCCAGAGACCAGGGTGGCCATCAAGACTGTCAATGAGTCTGCAAGTATGCGTGAGAGGATAGAGTTCTTAAATGAGGCCTCAGTGATGAAGGAGTTCAATTGTCACCATGTGGTAAGTCACGATTCGTACAGCTGTGGTGCTTGTTGGCATGAGGGCGTTCAGGGTACATCTTCACTGAACTGGGATTTTAGGTTCAACTCTGCAGCTTTATAGCATTACTGTGAAACAGGAGTCAGTGAGTGGAACCAGATCTGTTTTCAGACCTTTCCTGCAGGTTCACAGATGTTCGAGGCTACAGATCGACATGAGTAAATGGTTCCTACAGTTCAATTAGCTGTATTTATAACTGAGCATTTGTTTTGTCTTTTCCAGGTTCGGCTGCTTGGTGTTGTTTCTCAGGGCCAGCCTACACTGGTTATCATGGAGCTGATGACACGTGGGGACCTCAAAAGTTACCTGAGATCATTGAGGCCAGACACAGAGGTGAGTGAGGAGCGGCTTGATGGGGTTTTTTATTTCTTCAGTTAGAATCATCTTGAATGGAGCAGCCTAGCATTGGAATTGTTTGCTGGAAAGGCAATTAGCCTTTCTTGCCCTTCTCCTTAAGCTCTAAGAACAAAACATGAGCTGCTCTGTGATCTGCAACACGTTTCTTCATGAGGTAGCTGTTGCAAACAGCCCAGAGTGCTGCATGGAATAGGTCCCTTGTGTTGCTGAGTCCTTCCTGTTTTCTAGGTTTGAATTAAATCTCTTGTCCAGTCTGGTTCCTCATTAAGATATCAAACTAAAAATTAGCATGCATGTTAGGTTAATTGTTTCCTGTTGTCTGTTCTGCCTGTTGCCTGTGCTAGGAAGTAAAAATGTAGTATTTTAGCTAATACACTATTCTAATATGTAGGCTGTCAGTCTAACAGCTAAAATTGCCACATATGATAGAGGGTCTGAACGATAAAGATGACACATAGGTCACTTGCCACTAAGTATGTACACAAGAGAATGAATAAGGTATAAATGGGAGGGCATTGCATCTAGCAAAAACAGATTGATTAAGTGATTGGATACAGAAAATAATTATACTGAATACAGGATTCAGGAAATACCAGCAGGACTGTGGAACTAAGGGCTTGATTAGCATCTATGATTAATAATGTTTCAGGTTATGTATAAATAGTTTTGGTTGAATTCAGCAAACTTCTTTAAAAGGGACAGTGACATGATAAAAAAATCACCGAAGTGATGAGCTCTGCTCTTGGCTTTTCTGTCTTGTGTGCTGGTGCTCTCCAAAGCAGCCAGTGCTTGTCTGTTCCTAAATTCCCAGTCTCCCTTGATATGCAGTGTAAAGAGCTGAGCAAACTCTTTTGAGGACCTGTATGAGGAGCATCAGTAAGGTGTGGATGGAGGGCTTGCCTGATCACTGCCTTAACTGATAATTTAACCATGCAGCTCCCATACCCATCTCTTCCTCCTCGGAATCCAATTCATGTCGGTCCTTCTGGGCTTTCTTGCTTCTATCTTCTTGGCTCTCATAGGGATGGATGTCTATAAGGATGGGCATTTAGGCGTAAGAGGACATCCTTGTACCACAAAGTCTTTTCTGGCTTGTATTCCCTAAAATAGAATGGCCTAAATAGAATTCCCTAAAATAGAAAGAGCTGTTTGGGAGTTCTGTTTGTAACCCAACTTGATATGGCCAGTTTTCCCACTAAGCTATGGTGTATTTGTTTCGCCTGGATCATGTCAGGCTGAACTGTGATGATGTGATTTAAAAACTAGTAATGATAAAACCCAGTATCTTGCAGATTGTTTTATCTGTTTTACCTTCTTAATCTTGCTCAGAATAATCCTGGCCAGGCCCCTCCCACTCTGAAGAAGATGATTCAGATGGCAGGAGAGATTGCTGATGGGATGGCATACCTCAACGCCAACAAATTCGTACACAGAGACCTTGCTGCGAGAAACTGCATGGTGGCAGAAGACTTCACAGTGAAGATAGGAGGTGTGCTTGCTTGACTTCTACACTAACAAACCCCATCATCCTTCGAAGAAAATCAGCATTTTAGAGGAATTTTCTTGTTTTGAAAGCTGCTCAAAAGACCTTTTAGAACTTAGCTCCAGTTTAAATTTCTGAAGCATGCTCCTTCTGAAGGCTTGTTGCAATTTAAGACCTGTGAGCAGTCAACATTGAGTTGAAACTCTTGGAATACCTCTATTTGCTGTTGTTCCAGTGAGGAAATAGTATAGTATATGGGTTTAAAAGAGCTAGTGAAGCAGTGATTGGAGGTGCAGATGCTGCAGACATCTGGGTAGATGGTGTCATTGCCACTGGTGTGTCATTCACTTGTCCGTTAATGTGCAGAAATAATTCCACCTCCTGTTTATTGATTCAAGGATAGGAATTTTAGTATCATTTTAAAGTCTATCTGATTTAGAAGTGGAATGTAAGGCTTGACTTAAGCTGGGTGCTTTCCAGTCTGAACTGGAGTTCTGCTTTCCAGACAACAGAATGGCTTTTCTTCTGCTCTGCTGTTTTTCCCTTCACCATCCCTCCAAAATAGTGTCAGATGAGTTTTTTCAGACTTCTCTCCAGAGGATGATTTTAAGCTTTTGGCTGTTTTTGCGTTGTGCATATTAAAATAACATGTATAGCAACAGCCTTCTGCTGTAGGAAACTAATTCTTTTTCTCTAAGCTTAACTCAGCTATTTTGATAATTTGTGTAAGTAATCCTGTCATTTGGGAGAAAGAGAAAATGATTTCATTTTGAGTCAGTTAATTAGGAAATAAGATCTTTGGGGGATTTTGTGCATTTTCTGCAGGTTTGGGGGAAGTCAGCCTCACTCCTTCCCGCCCCAGTTTTCTCCCTCCTCTTCCCCCTCTCCAGCGTGTTTTACAGTTCTTTGAACTGGAGATGGTGCATTTCTCCCCTTCAGGATGGTACATGGTTACCCCAAAAGCGTTTCACGTAATACACTGCACTGCTCTCATTTATGTACCAGTGCTGAAGATCCCTTCATGGAGAAATGGTTTGGGAGCATCTTGACTGGAGCACGCCAGCTCAGGTGTTTAGATCTCAGAGGAAGAGCTTTATGCTACACTACCCTCTGCTCATTGCCTGTTTCTTATTTGCATTACATCTTTAAAGATTTTTCCATTCAGCCAGGATAAAGTCACCCTGGTGTGTGGGAGTGATGGAATAGCTGCACAGATGGGCTTTTTAGTCATAATCACAGAGGGTACCAGTGTCCCTAGTACACAAGGAATGAGAACGATCAGTGGCTGGTCACTCATCCAAGCCTGGTAATAATGACTTCCATGGACTGGTAATAAAGACTGTGAGTGAGAACTGGAGGAATTCTGTCCTCTTTTCACTCCGCTTTTCCCAGCAAACAAGGGGAAACTCCAGGTCTCTGTTGATAAAACGGATTTTGCCCTGAGTCTGCTGTGTGAGCAGCCAGCATTTAATATGAGTAAGAGATTTGATGCCACCTGATCTATTAACTTTTGCGTTACTGAAAACACAGTAACTGCTTTAAATAGGCTGGTCCAAAGCCCAGCAGTTCTGTGTGTGTCAAACTGATTGTACAGGGAAAAAATGCAGGACTAAGTCTGAGTTACAGTCAGGAGGTGAGCAGTGTTAGATCCAAGTCTTGCAAATGCTTGCGTGTTTACAGTTAAGGACATACATGCAACACCAAGTATTGGCCTGTGTTAGTCAGAAATGAATCCTCTGTTGTATTTGAGATGGAATATTGTAGAGGAATTGCAAATTACCTTTGGAGAGAATTAAAAAGCGAAGCATTTCCCTCAACATGTGAGAGTCTTCAGTTAAAACACAATAGTATTAACTGCTAAAGGAGCTCTTTACACTTTAAAAGGAAAAGAAAATCATTGAATTCAATGAGCAGATCAGTGAATTATGTGACCTTCAGAAGACTGGGCTTCCTGCAAAGCTCGAGCATAAATCCTGGAACTTCTTATGTGTAAATCATTCCGATTGCTCACCTCCTGAAGTCAGTTGGTTTTGTGGGGAGGGGAGCTAACCAGCCCTACGGCAGCAGGTAAAGGGCAGGGTCATGGTAAGAGACTGCAGAGTCTTTGCACCAAACTGTGATTCTGTGCTGGTTACAGTGGCTTGTAATAAAGGAAACGTTTGCAAACTCAAAACACTTGCACCTTCTGAAAGCATTTATTCCTCCTAGATTTTGGCATGACAAGAGATATCTACGAGACAGATTATTACCGTAAAGGAGGAAAAGGTTTGCTGCCTGTCCGCTGGATGTCCCCAGAATCACTGAAAGATGGAGTCTTCACCACGCACTCCGATGTCTGGTAACAAAAAAGGGGCTTGGCAAGACTGGTTTAGCCCCTCTTCTTTCTAGCCTCTTGTTTTAGTAGACTTAAACGTGCATCTTCTCCTGTCTTTTCAGAAGTAGCTCTCTTTTTCCCACTGCGAAGCATTCTGCTTTGTATTTCATATTTCCATTGCAAAGTCAGGAACTCAAGGTTAAATTCTGCTCTCAGAGAGCAGAAATAAATGGATATCCCACACTGGAGGTGGTGGCATGTTTCCTGCTGTGGGTTGTAAAATCAGTTGTGCAATGAGAAACATTCCCTTCACCTGGAGGAGGAAGCTGTTGTTTTCCAAATTGTCCTCCTTCAAGAGGAGCATTAAAAGTTGCCAAGAATATAGAAAGGCTCCTAGTACTGACCTGCTTTTCTATCAAAACCTTCTGTGTAAATAACAACTCTCCTTTCCCTCAAATGGGTTGTGTACACCAGCAGGTTTTTCCTTGGGAGATCTCCCCTGTGTATATCCTTCTCCATTTGGAGCTTTGTTGGCTTGTTTTATATACCGCAAGATGCAGAAATAGTTTATCCTCTAAAAGCACATTGCCCAGTTGTTGTCTTTGTGAAGTTATTAATAGAAGCATTCAGGGTATTTCAAAATACACTTCTTAGAAGAAATAATACCCTGGAACAATTCCCCTCGCACACTTCCCCCCCCAGGGTTTTGCAGATAGGTAGGGAGGACTTGGCAGCAGATGAACGTGTACTGGCAAAACCTCTACACTCTGTCTTTTATGGCTTCTCTGCCTTCCTAACAAGATGTTTTTACTGCTGATCTCTTCCAGAATTGGCAGCTGATTGCCTCCAAATGTCTAGAAGTCGGTAGGAATGGTATTCGAGTAGTAAACTGCACTTTCTTTAAACAGCTTGGGGATTTTGGAGCTGGTGGACTGTAGTCCGCAGCACCAGCTCTGAGTGTGAAGGGTTCATAGGGGAATCGTGCAGCAAGTAAAAAAGCAAAGCACCAGAATGCTGCTTAAATTTTCCTTTGCACATGGCTAGTAACTTGTTTGTGAATCCAGTAACCCTCAGACTTGGAAGTAGATGAAAACAACCATCTTTAGTTGATGGGGAAGCTCTGTATCAGCCATTTATCTAACAGAACAGCCCAGGCATGCTTTTGGCAGTCCCCTGCAGTAAAAGAACTTTGGGACTTGTAATGGCTTCACAAAGCAGACAGATATTTGGAATATATCACTAGAAATCCCTGGGTGTAGAATGAGCCTGGAGTGAGGAGCTGGCAAAACCTGCCTGCTCTTTTACCATACAGCAGGAACTGACGAGCCCAGCCATTGTATCAGAAGTGGACTGCAGCAGGTGAGGTGTTCAGCTTGGGTGACGCACTGCACTTGTTCCATACAGGCTTTCCTTTAGCCCAGAACTGTGAAGTGACGTTACTGATCAAACATAACTCAAAATCCAAACAAAAAACCCCGTACATGTGACGCCAAATCAGGCGTCAGAAGTAAATCAGTGCTCCAGTTGTTGCAGGAAGCACGTGAGTTCTCCCTTCAGTGTCAGCAGGATTTTTGACGTCCATCGGTCACTCAGTCCAGAGCAGGGTTGAGCAAACAATATTGCAGCTTATCAGTGGGACAGTTTGCGATATCCTAGCTAGAAGTCACATCAAGCAAAGTGGCAAAGATCGTAAGATTGGAAACCTTAAAAGGAGGAGTAAAATCTGACAGATTTTTACTTGAAAGCATAAAGAGGAAAAAAGTGCTTTATGGAGAGGAGGTCCACAGCTCTTATCAGTATATCACTGTTCCTCTTGGTCACCTTACTTGTAACAAGTGACTTACTCAGCAGTTTGGTTCACATGGGTGTGCTATCTTGAGGTGCAAAAGCCCTGCTTCAACATGAGGAATATGCTGTTTCTTTAGAACATGTCTGTGTTTGTGTTTGCCACATATATCCACAGCTACAGATTCAGGAATTCCAGTCTGAATTCCAGTGCAGTAGAGCTTGACTTAGCACTGTCGTGAAACACTCTCTATTGACTTGATCTGCTTGTGGCTAAAAGGATCATTCTGGCATCCTTACCAATAACTTTCAGACCAAACACCGTGCATTGAAGGTTTCTTCACCAGGAAAAACTCCCTGACTCCTTGTATTGGTTCAGATTTTGAAGTTGCTTCATGTAAACCATGTAACTTGGCTGTTTTGGAGGCCATTTATTTTTGTCAAACAGTAAAAACCGTTGACACTGCTTTTCCTGCCTGTTTAATGGGATATTGTGACATCTGATTCCACGTTCTTCGAGATCAGTTGTAGAAGCCAGAATGTCAAGAAGAGACAACTGTGCGAGTGGTCAGAGTGCAGGATTTATAAGCTGTAAGGTGAAATGGCAAACTGCAGAAAGAGCATCTGGAGGTTTTGAAGGGTGAAGCTTTGCTTTAGCAGTTCATTCTGTTATTGCTTTTCAGACGGGAGAATGAGGTAATTAGACAAGACTGTTTTTGTTGTCGTTAGGGAAGGAGAACGTTTTCATGCAATCCTGTTCAGGGTGAGGGTGTTTGTCTATAAATAAGTCCTCAGCATCTTGCATTCTTTCTGAGCTGGCAGTTGCCTTGAAGGAGCAACATAAGTTTATTTGTTATGATAATAGGAGTAGTAGGTGTGCAAGGCTTGTTCTCATTATTCCTGCAGCGATCAAAGCAGCTTCAAAGGCACCAAAGCATTGAGCTGACCCTCTGTCCCTCCCTCCCCTGAAAGGCAGACAATTGCAAGTCTGTTTGTGGCTTCTGGCTCCAGATGCAAACTATTTCAGATACAGTGGAGAAAGAAAGATAAAACCACTCTACCATAACCAGCTAATAATACTGGACTCCTGTTTTCATAACAATACCCTATTGAAACAGTGCTGTTTTTCCTCTAAGCTTGACTCAGCAGTTTAGCCACACAAGACAACATCTAGATGTTCCTTCTTGTGCACAGCAGCTCTAAAAGTAGACGACTCTTCAGCGCAGACAGTTTGAGCCATGTCTGCTCAATAAGCTAATTTTAAATGGGGATATTTTTAGCAAGTGTCAATACTTACGTCCAAACTCCCCAATTACATAACTGTGCTTTCTTCACCAGTAATCAATTCCTATTATTAGACTTCTTGTTTCACTTCTGCTGTCCTTTGTAGTTAGTTGGAAGGAGCTAGAAGCTCTGTTTCAAGACCAGAGTTACATACATGTTGCAAAAGGGGATAACTGTGGTTCTCCTGGGGGCTGAAATGTTTTGCTCCTGAAGCAGTAAATTAGGGTCTTGGTTACAAGAAGCTAGAGAACATTCACATTTCTCCCGTGTCTCTTTCCACAATTGGCTTTGTTGCTTGCTGCTGTGTGTCAAACGCTTTGATCCTCACTTTGCACCTTTGACTTAGAGCGTGGCAGGAACCAAAGCGGAGGGATAAATGGAAGGTATTACCCAAGAAGTGTTTATGTGCCTGGGGAGCAGAGGTTGGTGTGTTTGCCTGCTCTGTGGTAAGGCAGATGAGAGGTGCAGGGGCCTGGCATGTGTTCGCTGGAGCAGTAACAGGGAAATGCAGCTTTTAAATCGGATTGGAGCGGCTCAGGTATTGCTGATAAGTAGCAGCTTGATTCCCTGCACCCAGCCACACGGACTCTAGTGATGGGGTGTGCGTCCAGCCTGGAAGCACAGAGATAGGAACAGGGGGTTTTAAATTACCTTTTCTTCCCTTACCTGCATCTTTCCTTTCCCTTGTTCTTCCCACTTCTCCCCTGCTCTTCCCACCTCACGGTGTGCCGAAAGTCTCAACTCAAAGCCATGGGGAAGGGAGATGAGATGCGAGCCAGCCCTCCAGCCAAGCTCACAGCTTAGATCTCCTCTGAGTTAGAAGGCAGCTGGTCAATGCAGTGAGTTTGCGGTGGCTCTTTTATTGATTGACCTGTACAGAACCATGTAACCGAAGTTGCATCATGTAAGAAAAGCACCCATGCGAAGGTTGCTTGGCTTCCTAAAGTGCTGGTTTGTTTTCCAGGTCTTTCGGTGTCGTGCTGTGGGAGATCGCGACGTTAGCGGAGCAGCCCTACCAAGGCATGACCAATGAACAAGTGCTCCGCTTTGTGATGGAAGGAGGCCTGCTGGAAAAACCAGACAACTGTCCTGATATGCTGTAAGTGTCCACAGATACCGCTGCTCTCAGTGCACAGTTCATTCTTCCTGGCTCCTTCAGTGTCCTCTTCTGCCCTATCTACTGCAGGAAGGGGTAGTGATGAGTGATAGTAATGTGAGGTGCTGCTTGAGCAGTCTCTGTTGGTCTAGTGTTTTATCATACTTAGACCAGAAAACAACTTTGCTTGTGGCCAGGATCTTACTTTGGGCTATATCCTCTAATAAGGAAACAAAAGCCAGTCTGTGTGTTCCTGAATAGAATTGTCATAGAACCTTAGAATGGTTTGGGTTGGAAGGGACCTTAAAACTCATCCAGTTACAACCCCCTGCCACAGGCAAGGACACCTCCCACTAGACTTAATAAAAGCTCCTAAGTGACATTTGCTACAGCAGAAGGCTTTGTGCCTAAACCTTGTCTCTTCTGCTTAAAGTAACTCTGTTGAGCATAAAGAGAGAAAAGAGCATAGGCCGAGCTGAGATGTGTTGTGCATGAACTCTGTGGGATCCAACTTCAGTTCAGCATCCACATAAAGGGATGTGTCATTCCTTTGTCTGAAGCAGTGTTGGATTTGCTCTTTCGGTCACAGTGCTCATCACATGGAGATAAACAAATCTCCCCTGCTAACAGTTTCCTCTCTTGTAAGCACAGAAAGAAGTACACAGAGAAACCTTTGCCTGCCCCTAGAATCAATACCAAGCCTTGAGCAGAGGAGGGTGTGCGGTGCAGCAGGCTTCAGTTTTTAGCTTTACATTGTTGAAATACTTCTGCTGGCTTTTGTGTACAGCGGTTTCAGTTGTTCAGACTTTATTACTTTGATACCCTTCCCAAAGTGGCTTTTGGGAAGGAAATACTGCGTCTTGCAGTTATTGAAATTCGTTGGAGGCCCACGGAAGGGATACAATCACTTAAGGGCCTCAGCTGCTTGGGATTCTTAGGAAAAGAGCTTTTTTGGCTGGAGCGCTGGCTTTGGTTTCAGATGACAGGCAGAGTTGTTTTGTTGTTGGAGGGGGGCGGGTGGGATATGCAGGGGGAGGTGTAGCTGCCATGTGATTCCTCCGTTGCACATTCCTTCCCTTCCACGATGCTGTGGAGAATTCCTGGCAGTCCGATGGACTGGGCATTGTTTAGAACGGTCAGAGCTGTATGATGGAGGGGGGGAGCGGGCAGAAATGGGGCAAGAACAGGGGGATGCGAAGGGGTCAGATCTGTCAGAACAAGGGCTCAGCTCACAACCAAGGCACATCCAGTCTAATGGTGTCTTCTTTTTGGTGATAGTTTTGTATAAAACATCCTGAGTCTGTCCAAAATGAAGACATAATTAAAGGAAAGGATGTATTGACCTTAGCAGCTTACTGTGACTTGCTCTAGCTCCCTTTCAGCTTGTTTTGTCTTTGCCTTAGGATAGACACTCAAGTCTGCTGTAATTCAAATAGGCTGTTGTAGGAATAACAGTAGGGAGCTCCAGGAATAATCTTCACCTTTGTTCCATGCATTTGGCATTCAGAGAACCTGTTCTGCGTTACTATGGTGCTTTTTTCTCTGCGTGTTGTCACTGCTTTCCCTTTCTCCCATCCTGGTTGCCCAAGATGCTGTAAAGATGCTGTGTAACGCTCTGTAACCTGACAGCTGCTGCCAGTCCTGAACTTCACATGTGTGGCTGCTGGCAGGGACAGGGACCTGGGCCTTGGCAGGATTCCTCTGCCCTCTCCAGCTGTCTGATAGTCTGCTCCTCAGCACCAGACTTAGCAAGAAAATCACTGAATGGACATGTAGGTGCTTGTAGCAGAGTTGCAGAGAGCCCTAAGGTTGTGTATGGATCTTGCCATGCATCCCCTCATATTTCAAGCACTTTATGAAACCCTTTGTAAAATAAGGGGTCCTCTTTTTTGTGGAGATTTGTAAAGGATCCTGTTCAAAGGCAGGTTTTGTGGCATGTTTGTGCTGGAGGAAGGTACTTTTCAGACAGCCCAGGTTCTTACTGGTGGAGACCAACAGGTCTCTGATATTTTAATATTTACTCAGTGTTAACTCAAGATGTCTAGAAAGCAAAGTCCATCTAATGCAGAGAAGTTGATGCACTTCTTGTGCTTGGTACTGCAAGAAAGTGAGAAAGGGAGCCAGGAACTGCAGTTCTGCGTCTCATGTGCTGAGGCTAGAGATGCAGAAATGCTGTTTCCTTTAAATTAGTTTGATTTGGAAACACCTAAAAGTAGGGGCAGACCAGAACTTTACCTTTCTGCAAAGAGAGGGGCATGTGCTGACATATAGAAACCTCCAGAACAGGTGGAGCTGGTAGACTTCTATGGGGAAGTGTTGATGAGAACAGAGAGAAGAATCTTGCTGCAACTGTCACCAAATCTACTATATTTAACCTTGCAGATGATGTGAGTGTTGGCACAGCCCTGCACGCTCCAGCCACAGCGCAGCAGTTCTCATCAGGGCCTCTCCTTGTCGTCCCCCCTCCATGAATGCTGCATGGTGTGAGCAATCCTGGACGTTCCATCTCTCCCAAGACTGCAATGCCAGTCGTGCTTGTTAGTGGCTGTGCTGTGCCAGCCCCTGGTAGCAGCCAGTCAGTAGCTTTGAGCTGGATCAGAGACTGAGGGTACAAAGAACTGGAGACGTTCTTGCTTGTCCCGGGTGCTTGTGCAGAGGTGCATTTTATGGCATGGTTGTCTCGTGGTTCCAAGAGGTGGTAAATCCCTGTGTGAAAGGGCTGAGCACAAAAGGGACAGTATTTCTAGAGGCTTTTTTTCTCTTACACAGGGTGAAACAAGACTCAGTTCTGTTTTTGCTACACCCTCTTGGCATAGTTTGCATGGTTTTACAGACAGAACCATGCAACAAGACAGATGGTTCAATGAGACAGTGCCAGGAGAAGCTTTGCTGTTTTTCTCCTCTTCCTGTGTAATAAGTCCTGTTTTTATGTAGCCCCATTGTTACGGCAGTGCTCATCAGGTGATGGCTGCGTGGCAAGAAGGTTTGTTACAGCCGAAGCTCTCAGACAGCGTGTTCCCATGGGGCTTTTAACAGTTGTGGAGGCTGGAATTCCACTCTGGTTTTGAAGCAGAGTCGCTTCCCCCACACGTATTGTAGCTGACGAGACTATTTACGCATTGCTGATGTTCCCTTTGTTCCTGGCGAGCGCTCGGTTGCAAACCAGGGTCTGCTCTGCAGAGGTAATGTCAGCGTGTAGCAGCAGAGGGGAGGCCCTTTG
Source organism: Pezoporus wallicus (assembly GCF_028554395.1). Taxonomy (NCBI): domain Eukaryota; kingdom Metazoa; phylum Chordata; class Aves; order Psittaciformes; family Psittacidae; genus Pezoporus; species Pezoporus wallicus. Next base: position 355,555 of record NW_026635034.1, read on the forward strand.
CTTTTCCCCACCAAACCAAGTCTGGTGCAGAGCACAAACACACGCTCAGATGGAACGCAGCTTCTGTAGAAACTTTCCATTTTCTACTGTGTCGGTGCAAAAAGTAACTCAGTTTCTGCTCAGTTCTCTGAGTAAAAGCTGCACGAGACACACTGGTTCTTCCTTTCATCATGACAATGCCTCCAGCTTCCTTGAGCTTACTTGCCACCGGTCAGCAACATGCTGTACTGTATAAAACTGCTCAGGTGGTGTTAACAGTGTGTGAATTCTTCCAGTGCCTGCTGGAAAGGGTTTGGGTTTTTGGGTTGAAGATCATGTAAACAAGGCCTGGAACCCACACAGTTAAAAAAAGGGGGAAGAAATCCTTTTATGGGAACTCTGTTGGGTTTTTAAACCTGGAATGGCTTAAAAGAAACATCACATGTCCTTGTTTGTGCTGATGTCACATGCATTACTCCACTGCTTGTGGTATCTCCTTAGCATTGCCCTTAGGCCTCAGGGCGAAGCGCCAGCGAATATCCAGTGTTCTTGGCTCCGGTTCCCACTTCTATTCAGGGACGCAGCAGTCAGCTGGAAAGGAAACAGCAATGAAGTAACAGCAATGGATTTTATGTATTTATGTCTCAAGCTTTCCTCCCCGTCCGCGGGTGAGGGTATAGTGCAGTTTTATAGCTTGGCTTCACTTTCGCTGTGAAAGATCTTTTAAAGACTCAAACCCAAGCAATAGTTTAACAGTGTTTATATGTCTACATGCCTGTCACAGTACAGCGCTGAGTGCCGGGGCAGTTCTCCCAGCACAGACTGGTTTTGCCAGCTTCTTTCGGGTGTCACAAGGCCGTGCTCAGGTGGCTGCCTTCATGGTTCATGCAGAGCGGTGCCAGCTGAGTCTGGCAGGACTGTTTGTGACTTTAAATGCACTTCGGGTTAAGATTGATTTTGTTGGGGTTGAAGTGCTCTCAGCAGTGTTTGCATCCCAAGCACTGCAGCGTTCAGTCTCTTTGCGGGTTCACGTCTAGTGCACCCGATGGGAAATGCAGCGGTGTTCCTCAAGGACTATATTCCTTGGGGAGGGCATTTCTTTGCTTTGGTTTGTTTCAGGCTGGGGTTCCCAGAGTCACCAGACCCTGCTGTGGGCAGCAACAGGCTGCAGAGTGCAGGGTTTTCCAGTGAGGGTCCTGTTGGAAGGTTTGCTCTGGAGCAGGGGCTCTGGAGTCACTCAGACATCGCTCTGTGATGGAGCCAGGTGCTGTTTGAAAAAGCAGTGAATTCGTGTTCTATTGGTTTTGTCTTTTTAAGTGAAAAATGAAACATTCCACACTGATTCAGAGCTCCAGTAATTGGCTGCTGGGGCACGAGGCGGTGAGAGCTGGTTTAAGCATCACACAGAATGGCTTGCTTGCTCTTGGGAAACCTGTGGAGGTGAGGGAAATGGCATTGTTGATTCATAGAACCAAAGCTGGATGTTTTGGTGTGCTGGCAGGGGTGGGATGTGGCCAGGCAGGTTGAGGGGATCCTGCTGGTGCTGGGGCCCTAGGGAAGTCAGAGCCGTGATTGAATCTCCACTGTGTTACCTTAACCAAGAGATTTTTCCTTGGTGTTTTCTTAGGTCCATTCTCACTCCAGCACAGAAAGCAGTAGTTCTGGCCAGTGGTGACTCCTTGCACGCAGCACGTTCCTGACTGCTGTGTACACGCATGGGATTGGCTCAAAGAATTAATGTCAGTCTCCCTTTTCTTATTTAAATATGTCCTATTACTTGGGCTGTAACAGAAGACAGCCCTGTTCCACCTTTACAGGCAGTGAAACCCTTTCTTGTGTTTAAAGCTCAGGGCGATCTCTCAGGAATATCCAATTTTGCTGCGTCATGAAAACACTGTTTTCATTATGGAGGTGTTACTGTTTCATTCTGTGGTTTTGTTTTGTCAGCATGGGACATTGTACAGATCTAATCGTGGATGTGCTCAAACAGATGATCTCACACGCCGTGAAATATTAATGCAGCCCTGGCCCTAAATGAAAACAGTGTAATTCTAAAACAAAAGATGGGAGAGTGTCTTTGAGGGATTAGTATTAATTTAATGTCATTTTCTCCTTTGGGGGGGGGAAGAAGCAGTGCTTTACTTCACATGCATTTCCTACCTTAATGTTTTCCAAGACGGTATTGATAGGGATTGGTTGGGAAAGAGACTCTGAGAGGCACTGCCATGTATCTGCATGGGTTGAGTGAGCCCAGGGCGTCTTGGAGGAAGAAGAGAGAAATACCAGGTCAGAATAAAAGGAAAAATGCTTCTGGATGTCAGGTATCCATGAGATGATTCTGTGGGCAAGTGAGAGTGGAGAAGGTGGAGACAGGAGATACTCGAATCAGTGATTAGGAAGACGGTTGGAATGGGACAGGGGGATCTTGGTCTATAAAAGTTCTGTCACTTTGTCTTCCTCCGGAATTGAACGATTCCATCACGGCTGGTTGGGCTCCAGCCAGAGCTTGTAGAACACCTCAGTAAATGGTTTTGCTGTGTGTTTCCTGTGCAGGTTTGAACTGATGCGCATGTGCTGGCAGTACAACCCCAAAATGAGGCCCTCCTTCCTGGAAATCATTGGTAGCATTAAAGACGAGCTGGACCCAGCGTTCAAAGAGGTCTCCTTCTTCTACAGTGAAGAGAACAAGCCTCCGGACACAGAGGAGCTTGACCTGGAGACTGAAAACATGGAGAGCATTCCTTTAGATCCCTCCTCCACCCTCCAACCCACTGACAAGCACTCAGGACACAAAGCCGAGAACGGCCCAGGCGTGGTGGTGCTTCGGGCCAGCTTCGAGGAGCGACAGCCGTACGCGCACATGAACGGGGGACGCAAGAACGAGAGGGCCTTACCGCTGCCCCAGTCGTCGGCCTGCTGATCCTTCCCAGCCAGAATCTCACAACATGGAGCAACACCTGCATTGGGGGAAGAAAGAAAGAAAGGAAATCACAATGTGTTCAAACAGCCTACTGTACCTCAGTGGATCTTCAGAACTGCCGTAGCTGCACTTGGGAGAACCCTTTTTTCCAGTCAAACAAGTTGTCGTGTTTTTCTGTGCCCGATACGCAAGCAGATGTTTGTTTCAGTCCAGGACTCCAGTCATGGGGCGCACAGTTGGCCTTTTAAAACTGATGTTAACACTTCATAGCGACAGAAAACTTGAGATCTGATGTCTTTCTCTCTATCTATCCTTTCTCTCTCTTTTCTTTCTGTCTCTCTCTGCTTCATAATGGGAAACATATCTGCGTGCAAGTCCAGCCGTACAGCACTTTGATCAGATTAAAGATAGCGCAGGCCGGGGGGGCTCCGGGACCCTCCAAGCACCTGCCTGACACCGTAGGTCTTTATAGAATAAAACCCGACAGAAACCCCACACAAAAAGAAAACTCAGCTGACAGAAAGACTGGATTTTTAACGTTGCTCTTTAACCTTTTTAGGAACACGTCAAAGAATCAAAAGGGCCCTCATTTGTCCAAGGTTGTTCCCATTTCCAACGCTGCCAAATTTTGCCAAAAAATAACCCAAACTCTCTTGGTTTTTTGGTTTCTGGGGTTTTGTTTTGTTTCGTTTCTGTTTCGTAGGCATGAAGGAGCACAGTAACCAACTGCTCTGTCTGAACGAGATCCTGACCAATACGTTCTGTTCAACCATACACTGGTATTTAAAACAAAAAAATAGATAACAAAAAATAATGAAATTGTCGAGCTCTTTGTTTCAAAACTGGACAAAATGTGATTATTTTATTTTCTTGTGATGGAGAAGATAAAAGGGATGGGGTAGAGAAACAGCCCCCCCACCCCCCACCCCGCCGTGCCCCCATCCCACCCAATTCTGGACAAAACTGGCAGTGGTGAGCTAAACCGACGCGTGCGTTTCGTACACAACAAGAGGCAACCGCACGCCGAAACCGAACCAGGAGAAGCCTGAAAGGAAGCGGCCGAGGTCTCCGGCGGGGCAGCCTGCCCTCCGCACAGGCTCGCAGGAAACAGCGATTGGAGAAGACACAAAACAGCAGTGACCGGATTCAAGTACATGATGCTTTGTTGACCTTTTCTCTTTATTATTAAGACTTCTCGAAGGGTCTTGCAGTTCTATGTTAGACCATGGATCATTTGCATACACATTGTCTTTTGTGTCACTTTTATAACTTTTTTACGGTTCAGATACTCATCTATATGTCTGTACAGAAAAAAGCTGCTATTTTTTTTGTTCTTTATCTTTGTGGATTTAATCTATGAGAACCTTCAGGTCTGCCCTCCTTCCCTCCCCTCCCACTTCAACAGATTTTCTTATGCTTTGTACTATAGTGTGTAACTCTTTACTTCCTCCTTCCCAGTAACTGATACCTTTCATATGATTTGCCATGAACTGTTCAATGCCTTTTTATAAATACATTTCCTCCTCTTTTTTTTTTCTTTTTTTTTTTTTAATTATTTTGCTTTTGATTTTTCTCTCCTCTCCATTGGTTGTTTTACAACATCTTGGCTGTGTGGGCTTTTGAGGGGGGGGACATGGAGAAAGAAGGAGGGGACACCCTGCACGGAAACAACTCGAGCAGTGCTGTGGTGTGTTGAAATCCTGGTTTTTTTCCTTCCTTCTCACTCTCCTCTGCCCAGGCAGCGTGCGAGGCTCTTACAGTGCAAGGCATGATACAAACTCAGGTCAGAAAAAACAAAAAGGTTAATAGTTAGTACATTCTTGTTCAGTGTTTATAGTCATTGTTGTACAAGGGTCCTTCCCCTCCTTCCCTCCCCGCTTGTTTTGGTTGCAGCACGCATCCACCTGCCATCCCCACACCCACTCCCCCCACACAGACACACATATGTATGTACTTTGTTTTGTATTTGTTGGGTGCAGCAGCAGACACCAGGCTTTTGGGTCACTGGTTTTTACAAAGACGATTTTGCACCCTTCCGCCCCGTGAGTAAGAGCCGGACCAGTTGCAGCTGGTGGTGCCAGGCAGCCTTAGGGTGGCCACTGAAGCTCCAGCAAGCCCCAGCTCTTCACTTTCCCCATGAAGAAGCCCTCATGGAGGGCACCAGGGCTGCACTTTGCACCCTAGGGAAGAGAAATAACACCGAAACCAACTGGAACCCAGCAGGCCGTTTCCGTGGGGCTGGGTGGGCAGAGTGCAGCTGGGGCCAGTGGCTTGGCTAGCAAACAGTTCAGTGTTGGCTGCTATGGAAACCTGTGCAAGTACAAGCTTGTTGCTTAAATCATAGACCAAACCTCAGAACAAAGGAAAACGAGTAAGCTTGTTTGTTCAGTTGCAGAAGCCGTGGTGACAGGGGAAGGAGGGGGCCACCAGAAAGTCTGCAACCACCGAGTCATACCCGTTGCTCCTCTTAACGTCAGTTTCAGCATCTAAGCCTTTGTTTAGCACTGATCCAACCAAACGATGGCAGTGAAGAGGTGGTTCTGGGATGGAAACGCTTCAATCTTTTGAGTAAGAACAAAGAATTCAAGTAGACTGATTGCTAGTTTTGACTGGAGATTTGAAAAAGTTTGTAGTGCTTTTTGCTTGTGTAGTTTAGGTCCCATTATCTTCTCTTGCCTCTGTCCCATAGTTATTTTTTTCCCCTTTAAAAATGAAAAAGACAAAAAAGTTAATTAAGAAGGTATTCTATGTAGGATTTTTTATTTATTTTTGTGATATCAGTTTAAATCACTGTAGAGATGCCCCATAATAAATCTAAATACTGAGATAAGGGTTTTTGAGTATGACAGGGGGACAGGTTTTGATTTTTTTCAAACATTTATCTACCTCACTCTTATTTTTTTATATGTGTGTATATAAAAAAGAATACATCTCACATGTCTCAGCAGCCAATAAATGCCGTTGATACTGGTAACCTCTCACTCCATATACCACATGCTCTAGGTTCTGGAGGGGAACAGTCACTGCCTGTCACAAAGGGTCACTTCTGAACATTTGCCTCCATTCCAAGGAGTGTTTCCAGTTTTTTGGCTCACATTCATTACTGTGAGGAGGAATCCCAGGGCTGTCTGCCTTAGGGGACCATTCCTGAAGGAAACATGAGGGCTTTTTAGCGTGGTAACCTGTCAGTCCTCAAATCAGGAACAAAACGCTGCATGGTTTGATGAGCAGAGACACAGCTGACCTGCTATGAGGACTTCAAATTATGAGTATTTGATGAAATCTGTTACAGAAATGGGTTGATGACAATGTCTGAAGGCCCAGAATAATTGTGCAGTGAAGGGAATGGTCTTGCTGTTTGTCCTGCAGAATGGGCTCAGTCCTGCTGGATTTCCCTCAGATGCCACAAGCACCAAAAAGATACTTGGCTGAATCAGCACCTAAAAATGAATTGGCTCTTACAGCAACAGCATTGCTGGCTTGACCAAAAAACCTGCCCCAGGCTGCCTGGTGATAACTGCTACATCGAGTTTACAGCTTCGGATCTTTGCTGCTTCTGTTTGATACGAGAGCACTGATGATTTTTTTTTTCCTGAAACTAACATTGAATTGATGTCTTTTAACGTGCCAGTAAAAACTCACTTCCCTTTTCTTCCCCTGTTTATATGCTTCAGATAACTGTGGATTCTGATGGACCAGCCATCAAACTTTAACCGCCCTCTGACAGCGTGTCACTGGTTTACAAACACACAGGACTAACACGAGCTTGCCATCAACTTGATGTATAAGGTTTCTTTTTCCAGCTCAGGCAGCTGGTGGTGCAGGTGTTGGCTGTGGTATCTAAATAATGTGGTGCTTGACTCCTAGAGTTGTACCCAGCCTTGTGTGAATGCACAGCGCTGTGGTTAAAGTACTGTAGAGTTGGCCTTTGGAGGGAGCATTTCTAGCCCTAAGGAACCAGCCAGATTTAGTGGGTTTACCAGTTTGGGGTTGGTTTTCTGTTTTTCAGGAGGCTCCTGTGACCTTTTGGTGCAGTGGCTGTTCCCCTCTCTTGCACATATTTGATTACCACAACTGGAGATCCTCAGATCTTTCAGCTGGCTAGGAGGGTTTTGTTAAAACTGTCCGAGTTCCTGGGTTTTGTAATTGTATGTAGGTGGTTTTAAGATGCATTAGGAAGCAACACTAATGACGTAGCACCCATCACGATGAGCATTTCCAAAAGCACTGCGGTAGAAGACAGTCGCGCGACATCACGTCCGCACGCGTGATGACAGTCAGCTCTCCTGGACCAAACCACCTTCATGATACCATTGCGTTCTGTGTTTGCAGTTCAAGCTTAATTCCTTTTTTGTTCTGTTTGTTTCCATAGCCTATTTTTGTTGTTGTTGTTGTGTTTTGTGCGTTTTGAATAGCTTTATTCACATGGGTTTTTCATGCAGACTTCCCTTGGACAGTAAATCAAGTTGTTTGTGCATGTGAACAACTGAGAATTAATGTTGGCTTGGTAGAGTCATAATACGATTTGTAATGTTGTTCTTCCCTGAGACCACTGGCTTGTCTGGTATGGAAAATTTATTTAGAACTTCAGCTATGTTTGAATAAAGTGAAAGTAATCCAGTTTGTTTATAAATTGCAAACAAAAGCCCACCCAGCCCTGAAAACCAGCATTTGACAGACGGCACCAAGATGTTTTCATGCAGCAGGGTAACGCAGTGGCGTTGCTGCGGGGAGCGGGGGCTCCGAGTGTGGTGCTCGGCTGTTGTGCTCCCCTGACTCGCATTTTAACAGCTGCTCGGTGGCACAGAAGGTGGTTTGGTTGCAAAGGCACGTGAACACAAAAGTGTCAGCTGCGTGGTACTCAATAAGATGCTCTCTCAGGGGAGTGATAAAGCAGCCGCGGAAGCCGAGCGTGATGGGAAGCGCGAGGCCAGCCGGTGTGCACCGTCTTTCCCAGCGCGATGCCTCTGCTCGTTGATGCTGGTTCAAAGCGATGTATGGCTCTAGGGGTGTGCACACTGATGATGCTCCTCTTGGTCTTGAAAGACAAAGGCATGAAAGCCCAGTTTGCCCAGGATGACTGGTCACCAGGTGGGACTGCTCTCGGGTCCTCTGGGAACTGCTGAGGGGTGTTGGGCACAATCAGAGTCTAAGTGAACAACACTCCTATTGTTGGTATAACTCCATACATATATATCTATATATACATATATATATCTGCATATGTATATCTATATTATAGATATATATCTTTTTAAACCCTTTTCATTCCATTAGTACAAGTAACACTTGTTTCCTGTTATTCTTATTTTGTTTGTCAACCATGTATTTAATCACTGGGCTGAACAACAGCGGAGGAAGGTGCAAGGGATCCGCTCCTTACTAACCAGTGATAAAAGCCAGATATTGCAACTTAACCCACGAGTAGTTGTGCAGACAAGGATTTGAAAATGATGTGTAGAAACAACACTAGTGGCCAGGGGTGCTGAAGATACAGAACTATGAACAGGCAGGAGGGCTTCAAAGGATGCCTTGGTTCAGAGACTGGTTGCTCAGAGATGAACAGCCTCTGCAATTGAGCACGGCCAGGTAGATCAGAACCGAGAGGCATGGAAGCAGGATGTGGCAATGGGTATTTACAAAGACACAGGGCTTGGCAGAAGTTTGAGGTGGCTTCCTGAGCTTCATCTGTGGGACAGCATCGGAGCTCAGGTATCACAATTCTGATCGTTGGTACTTGTAACTAAACCTCTGGGCTTCCCATCTGGAAGGGTAAATGGATTGCCAGGAGTTTAATAGTTGGTGGTGTCATCAGTCTGTATGAATCTGTAGAGTTGGTCTGTTCTGCAAGTACCTGAAGACTATCACGAGTTTGTGTGTGTGCCTATGTGTGCGTGCTCATCTTTCCTTTACTCTGTGTTCTGTTGATCAGTAATCCATTAGCATTTTCAATAGGGCTTCAAGTCCAGTAGATTACGGGTAGTCAGTTGACGAAGATCTGGTTTACAAGAACTAATTCAATGTTCCATTGCATTTTGTAAGTACATAGAATAATTTTATAAAATGTTTGTAGTTTATAAATGCCTAAACTATGATTTAAGGGCACTTTCCTGTGTCTGTGTATGGGTGCGTCTGTCTGTGATCAGTTGTTTTTCACGGTACCAGTTTACTAGCTAGCTTTACGATATGCCAAAAAGGATCCCGAACTTGTCCAATCCGTGGCTTGTCCCTCTTCCCGCCCGCCCAAGCTTTGTGTCCCAGTATACAGCAAATGAATAAAGGAGTTGGAGGAATGTTCTGTATCTTCAGTATCCTGGTCTTCCAGAGCCCTCTGGTTGGGGTGGGATCATCTTAGCTGGTCATTTCACGTTACTGTCTAGGGCAGTTGGCTTAATGGATTACAAGAACCTCACTGGTTGGGGAAACAGAACGGGTCTTGCTGCTACCCAGGCTGACATGCGCAGTGCAGGACCAGCCTTGCAGTGGCCACGTGGTCTGAAGGATGCGACTATGGAAGAGAGAGAGGGAAGGTGGTTTTTGTAATTGCTGTTGAAGAACTGTTTGCTGATTTCTTCCCACTCTGAAAGTTTGTGCGCAGCCTCTGAAGCTGCTGAGCACCATTTGGAGCTTTGTTGAAACGAGCAAGGCAGGGTCCCTATTTATTGTTATTTAAGAGTACTGATGATCCCTTCACCCTCGCTCCCCGGAGCTGCCTGACCGCATTGCCGAAGGGTTCCCATGATACAGATACTGTCCAAAACTCAGCTCTTCTGTTTGCTGGACCAGTGAGGTTTGAGATGAAAGGATTGGCCAGAGTTTGTCTACCTCTGGGACAAAAACAAAACTAGAAAGTGCTAAGGAATGGATGCAGTTGCAAATACATTTTCCAGTCTTTTCTTGTTTAAATTTTTTTAAGAGAAAATGAAACAATACCATGGCCAATTTATTACAGAAAAAGACTTGCTGTGTATAAATTATTCCTAAAGAAATTCCTGTGTTTATATTAAAATGAATCAGTAGAGAAAAAAAAAAATTCAAAATGTTTTTGTATATTCTGTTGTAAGAATTTATTCCTGTTATTGCGATATACTCGGGATTCTTTACATTATGAAAAGAAGAAACTTTGTCTATTTTGAATGGCTGAAGCTAAGGCTCCTTTAGTTTCTCTTACTCTGCTTTTTTCTAGTAGTTTCAGTACTACATGATTTAAGTTAAATAAAAGAATTCTGTATGCATTTGCCTGCTTCTGAATTTGTTGCTCCTTACGCAAAGCGAGTACAGGTTGGAAAACTCAGAGCAAACCACCTCTGGTCTCCCTCTGCCCTTGTAGGCTGCATTTAACTGTGCTCCTCTGAGTAAATCTTAGCAGAGGTCAGTGCTGCCATAATCTTGAAATCAAAGGTATTTTCCAGTGACACTGAGCTTGTGGACCCTTTTCTGATGGGACCTTGACTACTGGGTTGCAGTAGGTAGTTCCCTTGAATAAGGCAAGCCTTTCTATTTACTTACTTCTTTATTTGAGGAAAACCTGCTTGTTTACCCTTGCAGCAGTCCAGAGATGAGGCATCCAGCAGCATGTGCTTAACAGTTTCCTGCAACAGTCATTGGAAAAGGCAGTGGCAAAAACAAATGGCACTAACTTGGTGTTCCCAGTTCCTCTGGTTAAAATAAGGCACTGTGGTGGCGCAAAGCCTCATCAGCTGTCTGTGTTGTTACGTTTCTCTGTTGTCCTTCTTACATGATGCTTGAGGAACAGGCTTTTGTTTCCCTGGAGAAATCCTCTTTTTTTCTTCTGTGATCCATCTTACCCTGTCCCCTCCCCACACTGTTTCAGCATTTCTAAGATAATGCTCTGTAATGCTTTTCCTAGAAAGTCTGCTGTTACTGATGGGGATAATGGAGGCACATGGATGAAAGCTGCTCTTCCATTGCCGTAGTACAGAGAAGCGTAGTAGGTGTAATCACAGACGTACCTGCAGTGTTAAGGTAACAAAACCAGAAACCTGAATTACAGAACAGTAACCTGATTAAATTTAAATGTTCGTTAAGTAGCCAAACCAGATCTGGTTTATGAAATTATTAACAATGCATTTGCTTAGTGAGGAAAGGAAGTGCTGAAAGAAACCAAGTTTGAGAAACAAATGTTCCTTATCTGATGGTTTGGTTTCTCAGACACCCTCCCCGAAGGAGCTTTAAATAAAAAACAAGACATGCTTTCTTTTCGAGGCTCCTATAAACTGGGTGAGATGGGAAAGGTAACGCACAGCCTAGTGGAAGATACCACCATGGAACACATACAGCTTTTAGTGTAAGTTTAGTCTCGCTATGAGGACGGGGTTTGTCTTAGCTCCCTACTTGTTAACTTGCAGGTGCAAATCCTGACATTAAGGGCCAAGATCGGCTGATTTTTAGTTTTTCAAGATGAGATCGTTTATTGGTTTGTTCCTCTTTTAAATGAAAACTGAGATAATTGCTACAGTACTGCTGAAACACATGACGAGCTCACAGACCTGGGTCCGAAGGTACCTGTAATTGCTCTGTTCCTTGGTGTATGTGTTTACATTTTGTATCCTCCCAGTTGGGAAAACCAGACTGAAATCTGCTACTGGTCGGTATTGCTTTTAGACTCTTAATAGCTCAGGTTTACTGGGGTTATTAATCACAGGGTGTGCTGTGTTGAAACTTGTTCCTTTTGGAATTTAGAAATCTGTGGCAAAATACCTACTGGCTGTAGGTTTTCTGTTTTACATAGAATTTAAATTCATCCCAATTTCATATGTGTTGCCCCTCTGAAGACTTTGCTTTGAAGTGATTTTGGTTGGAGGAAAAGCCATTGCAAAGATTCCTCAAGGTTAAATGAGTCTATGGAGTTACTTCTGCTTTCCCTGTGAGCCCCTGACACGCAATGCTTTACCTTCCTGCATCTCTGGAAAAGATGATATCAACTCCTTCCACTGAAATGCTTTTCCAGAGCATCTTCATATTAATTGTAGATTCAATCTTTTCCGGGCCATCTAGCACACAACAGGCACCTTCTGGGAGAAAACCACAAGCATCCATCTCTTGGTAGCCTTTGTTCTTCCCACACTGCTCGAGGATGATGAGTCCTTTGGCGGCTGAAGCCAGCCCAACGTGAACTGTAAGCTGGTTTTTCCCACCAGAGTGAATAACAGGAAATTAAAAATGAGACCTGTTTTGGAACAGGGTGCGATGCAGTAGTGCCAAGCATGGTGTGAAACACCGCCTGCAAGGTGGGGAGTCTTGGTGTAGCTCGTGCCTGAAGAAAACTTCGATAAGAGATTCTAAGTGAGAATAAAATCATGCTTTACTCTGGTTTTGTCAGCTCAGAACTTCAGAGCTTGGTACCTTTTTTGCCGTTTATGGTGGGGTTTTGTTTCCCTTTGTTCAACACTGTTCAAATGGCATGGGGTTAAACTAGCACGCGATAATCAGTGTGCTCCAACTTTCAGTTTGAACCCTCTACCGCAGTTTTAATAGTCACTTCCCAGCGTTGTCTGATGCACGTCTTGCACAGCACTCTTCTGGGGATCTTTTTAAAGATCCTCTCAGAATAATGATACTCATAAATGAAGGGGAAGATCTGTGTAACTTCCCAGTTACTCACCAGTGGCTGAAGAGTTGTCCATATCTTGAAGACTTGCTCCTTTGCTTTTCGGTAAGTCACCGGCAGCTGCATGATACGGAGATCTATGTTATTGCCAAGGCCTCTCTTGGACAGCTCCTGTGTTTACAAAGAAAACATGGAATTGTGAGAGCATTGGATTTCTCAGACTGCGATAAAGAATCAGGCTGATGCAACTGTGGTGGAAACACCTGAAAAAGCAAGGTAATGCTGTCTAAGCACATGGTTCCTAACCACTCTCAGCAGTGAGATTCATTTATTTAATGGTAGCTCCCCCTTTTTTGACTGGAAGAGACTAAAATGTGTTTTCCAAAGGGATGCTCAGTCTGCAGTGGGTGGGAGTGGTTATTGCTAAGGGGCTGGACCACTGACATACAGGTCCACACTTGGAAGCTTCTAAATAAGCTTTGATGTAGGTAAGATCTGTTCCTCTGAAAGCTCTAGTAGATAAACCTGCACTATCAAGGGACGCAAATGAAGGACAATCCCCATTAGCTGTGCACTCCAGCAATCTGCTGGCTTGAACTGGTTCGGGTAAGCTGTGCTGGAGGCGTCTGTCAACATGAGAAAGGGCACATTTAGGCTGGGTTTCATTTCTTTGCTGGTCTAGAATGTTTTTCTAGTAAAAGGAAATGTCAGTTATTTGGGTGTTACTTCTCTGTCACTTAGGTACAGTCGAATTTCCACATGGGACCTTTTCCCAAAGGAAACAAAAGTTATGCCCAGAATTGAGGTGGAAGAAACAATGGCACCCTCAAAGCAGCAGGTTGGCCAGGTGGTAAAAGATGTTCTGGAGAATCAAGGTCATGTGGAAATGACTTGAAATTGTGTTGTCAGTAGAACAGGGCTAACAAACAAGACTCTTAATAGTAAGCCTCTAAGTAGAAGGTGGGAGGCTGCAGTGGCAGGATGCAGAAGGAAAGCTTTGTTCCTGAGAAGTAAAAGGACGGCTGAAAGTTCCTGTTGCATTTGAGTAGAGCACTACCCAAGGAGGGTACAGAGGAAGTTTCTAGGGGGGCACAGGCAAAAAGTCAGCAGCAGAGGTCTGTGATTAGCCCCAAACCCTGTAACTTCTCTATTACATGTTGTTTTCATTTCTCTAGGGATACTTGGGTGGACAAGACCCAGAGTTCTAAGCTGTAGCTAACTGGGAAATTTGCCCTTCAACACTGGCTTCCTATATAAACTGTTCCAATTTTCTTGTCAGCGGAAGCATTGATTAGCTGTGCTCAATAAACTATTTGACACAAGCAAGGAAACAATGCCTGCAGGGAAGTAAACACATTCAGAGAACAGTGCCAGCCTGTCTTGCTCTGGGCGCTGACAGTCTTTGAGAGCCCATTGCATCATCTTGTTTAAGAATTCTGTTCTGTCTTAGCTTCCAAAAAAGCAAACCCCAGCTGGTTCACAATTAGCATTTTCTTTTCTAAAGCATCTTTACCATTGAATGAGATTCTTCCTTTTTAGCTGTAAAGCTCAGAGGTCTCAGCTCCCCATAACTTTGGTATGGAATGTGGAGACCCACAGTAAGTTGTTAGGCCATTCTTCTCCCATGCTGGCTGGATTGGTGTTCTGTTGTCACCATTTGTCATGGGAGAGACACACAGAAATGCTTCAGTGCAGGACAAAACCGGTACCAGACCAAGAGTAAAGGGCTGGCAATGTGTGTCAAAGGAAGACAGTTCCCTGTGTCCTCAGCTGTTTCAGCATGTTGTCAATAATGTGTATTACTTTGTTGTCCAAGAATCCTAACCATGGGCTTATGCCCCATTAGAGCACATGTTGTGCAAACACAGAACAAAAAAATAGATCATTCTTTGTCTCAGCCTTAACCAAAACTAGTTTTGCGTTTGAGGTGAGAGACTGAAGATGGTTACAGGAGGATAACTGCATCTGGAAAATGGAGCTCACACTGGTGAGGTCATTCAGTAAACAAGTGCCTCTCTTTTGTAGTTGAAAGAGCAAAGAGAACTTCAAAGGAGGACACAAGTTTTGGAGGACTTTCTTGTGGGAAGAGCGGTTCCAAAGAAAGCAGGCAGATTCTTTGTTGGGAGGCTCTTCTGACAGAGGTATGAAATCCAGCGTTATCAGCTGATGACCTTGAGTCATTGGTGAGCTGTGGTTACAGTCCTGGTCCACTGGAACTCTGGCCCATGTGGTTACACAGCCCTCCCCAAAGAGAAGCGATTGGCACAGCACAGTTGTGCTCGGGTGCAGTGGTTGTGTTAGAAGCATCTTGAACTTTTAGAAACCTCCAGGAAAAAACTAGCTTTAGGGGTGTAAGAAAGTTCCAGAACAGAAATGAAGGCACTAAATAGCAATGTCTTCTTAGTTTCACAGATGAGGAAACTAAAGCAGAGAGGGAGGGAGACAGAGAGATTAAATGACACATTTCCAAAGACCACATGGTCAGTGGCAGGATGAAAAACTGCACCCAGAGATCTGATCCTCATCTCCCGATAGCAAACATAGTTCCCAGAAGCAGTTGGAAATGTGACCTGTTCTTTGGGCTAACAGTTTAATTACTGTGAATGTTGTCACTCAGTTTACATTTGTGCCCTATTAACTGGTGACTTTGACCTTGGTGGTAGACTGCCCTGATAGGTTATTTAACTGCCAAGTTGAAGACAGTTTCTGGAGGACACACGAGTCAGATCACAGGTTATTAGGTTTGACCATCAATGTGTAACATGGAAGAAATAATCTGGAGAATCTGGGATTCTGAGGGTCCCGTGTGGTGCTGACAAACTAACGCATCACAGTAACTCAACATGAACTGTCAGCAAACACAGGGTAAATACTCGGTGGTGTTTTCCTTCAGAGCGCACGTCCCGCAGAGTTCAGTGTTTCAGCTTTCGTGTGTGTTGTAGGAGGGTATTTCAGGTGAACGGAGTTATGAGAACCATGAAAAACTGAGTGAGACAGGCTTCTGAAAGAGAAGCTGTCTTACTAGTGCTAGACACCCATGTTGGGCCCTGTGCCAGTGACTATAAAAGCTCTGAAGCTTTTCTCGGTGACCCTGAATTGACAGGTTCACCTGTACTTTCTGATCCATTTGCCTCTTGTTTTCCCTGAACACTCAAGGGGTACTTGCTGAGGAATGAGAAATCCGGGGATGAGATGCTGTTGAATGATTTGTGTATGAGTCATCTTGCACTGTGATAAGAACTTGGGTTCATGCAAAACAACAGGGTTCTCCTCACACTCTTGGAAAATTGTATCTTCATATAAAACAGGCAACGTGGGAGAATGCACTGCTACTTATGGTAGTATCCGGAAGAAATCCAAGAATGCAGAACAAATGCTCTTTCTAAACCAGCAGAAATCAAGATTTGGAGAGTTTTACTAACATTTATCACCTGATGCCTGAGGATTTCGGAAAATGGAGATCAGCTTATTCCCCCAGAAGTGTAGTAAATGGTTAATTTGTAAGAGAAACAATATCCCACAACCATTTTTCTGAGTGCCCAGTGAGGGCACAGAAGGGATGTGACTACTGGAATAGGCTGTGTGCTCACTGGATCAGTCTCTGATGCTCCCTACAGCAAGAGAAGAGGTTCAGGAGAACAGCTGATCCCATCAGCAAGGCTCTGGTCTGGCTGCTCAGTACTTTCTTGAGGATGAGTTTGAGTGCACTCTTGCTCAGTTCTCAGACTCGGTGGGAGGGCTTTATGCCACTTTAGTGATCCATGCAGGAACCCCAAGCCAAGGCAGGATTACTTCCAGATGTTGATGCTAAATTTTGCTATCTTTAATACATGTGCACAGGCTTCCTGAAGACCGTAGGGCTACCCTTGTGAACAAGGCTAATGGAACAATACCGTAAGATTGCTATTTAGCATGGAGAAGCCTATTGAAATTCAAAGTACTTCCAGATTTGCAGCAAATTTCCCTGATTTGCCTGGATTAACCACCTTTGCCAGAGAACAGGAAACCAATGCAGCATCCCCAATATGAATACATATTAATTCCATGCAGAGGGGGTCACATCAGAGGGAAATGGATTTGTTCTCCTTCATACACAAGGACTGACATCTGTTTCACTATGGAATGCTGGAGCAGCCAGCACATAGCATTACAGAAAACTCATTGGTGTGTTTTGGTTTAGGCTGTTTTGCTTGCAGATAAAGAACATGGTTTATTTTCAGCCCAAAGAGGATGATCTTGCACCCAAAATTAGAACTAATATGAATCAGGAAATAATGAGCAAGAACATTGTCAACTGACAAATATCTGTGGTTTCAGGGACATGTCAAGTTGGACTCAAGGTAATTTATGGGTCTCCTGTGATGACTGGGGTGTGGAAAGGTATCACAGAAGTACTTTTGTCTCCTGTTAGGCTACAGGGATAACATCCCCCATGATTCTGAGTGGGTAATGAATTTATTCTACCAAATACAAAGTTTCACTCAGTATTCTTCACCCAACAACGCCAGAATAGAAAACACATATGGGTTGGTGGAGTTGCTATAGCTTTGGTCTTTGGTCATTTGAAAGTGGAAGCCAAAGATGAAACATGAAAACACACTTAGAATTGGTGTGCTTTAGGCTTTGTGTTCCTGAAGGAGGCGGAGCTCAACAGGTTACACCTAATGAGAAGGAAAACACCTTACACAGGCATGTAAAAATGAGTTGTGGTATGAGATCATGTGTTTACTGAGCAGAGATAACCTGTGGTATATGCAATAGGTGCAGAAAAGGCACCCTGGGTAAAAATATCTTTTTTCAAACTCAAGAATAATATTTTGAAAAGTGCTTAAATAGCACACAAAAAAAATCTTGCCAATAAAACAATGTTTTACTTCTTAATTCTCCTTTCTTCTATGTTGGGAGTCTGCTCCATGAGGCGTAATTCTGTTTAATGAGTCATGCGAAATAACTTTTTTGAAGGGAATGGAAAGCCTGAAAACAATTGTATCAGGATTGCCACAAAATAAAACACCTCCCTTTCTTTTTTCCATGCTTACCTTCACTGCTTCCCAGCTAGGATTAACCAAGTATTGTCTAAAGGGACCAAAACCTGAAAAGAAAGAAAGGTGCTTAACCTATGCTTGCTCTGCAATCATAGATCAGGTGCAGACACGCATGCACACACATATTTGTTCTTTATCTTCTTTTTTTTTGTTATGGAGGTTGAGTTTTTAGGTAGGATTTAGCCTTTATTGCACTTCAGGAATTAGTATTTTAATTTTTCATATGCACTGATATAAGAACAGATCTCACAATCTTCATTCATGTCAACGCTTTCTTATGAGATAACTTTAACTGAAGCTGGTAAATGTGCCAGAGCCAATAGGACAGATCAAAGAAATGATGATTTTGGGCAAGGTTCATCACCCATAGAAACCCCGCTACTAAAACATCTGGTGTTAAATACTCCCAGGCCACAGTCAATTCTTGTAAGTGCCATTCTTAGGGTTAAAGCTCTTGAAGATAGGCATATTTAATGAAAATGATTGAAAAAGTAACATTTTATTTCATTTGATGTTGGGTTTTGGTTTTTTTCTTTTTAATCCCAGTGAAAACTTTTCTCTCAGGGAAAATGTGCTTTTTGTGGTGCTGGGCAAAATCTCTTCCTTTGCTTTTTCCCCAGAGGAAAAGAGAAGAGGAAAGGCAAAAGGACCTCTCGAATCCAAAGTACTACATTTAATTTTATGCACCCTTTTATATGAAAGGCTTTTTTTAAATAAAAAGGAAAAAAGCCCTCATTTTAAGCTGGACAGGCAACTTATCATTAAAACATTTGATGGAAAACTCCATGATCTTCATTAATCTCAGTTACTCCTCTCAATCCAGAATGTTACCAAGTCCTAGATATTGGGTGGCTAGAAAACTAGTTTGTAAAATGGTTGCAATGCTGTAACTCTTAAATACTTAAAAATCCTTAAATGGACAAATAAATACTTGACAGTATATGACTGCTATTTTTCACAGTGAAAGGTACTTGCATGTGGGGACAATTAATCCTAAATGCAGGCTTATGACAGCTTAATGCTAGACTTCAAGCATTTCTTAATTTCTTAATACTTATTTCATAACTGCTTCATCTTTTCTCTTTAATATTATGAAAAGGCTGATGGTGCTAATAGTTTTGACAATGTTTTCCCCAGGTTTAAGTTTGTACTATGGAGAGGGAACAAGGGAAATAGTACTCATTTTACATTAACAGGGAAGATAAAACCTCATTAGTCCCACTCTATTCTCAGAGCAAAATTAGGGTGACACCTACTCCATTTTGAAGCTGTAGCTGTTGTGCATGTTTCTGTACCTGTGTGTGCAGAACTGAAGTTATGTATATTATATAGAATTATGTATAAGGTTATTAAATATCTCACAATTAAATACAGGCATCTCAGTGGTGGCCATAAGAAACTACTGCTTAGGATAAAATCACTCCATGAAAAATGACTTAAGGTAAGAGTTTTACAGTACAGAACTACCTGCAACAACTTGGAGAGCTAACTGGCTGAGTATTATTAGGCACTATATAACAAACTGGGCTCAGTGCCAGCAGGTTTATGTTATGAGCAGGTGAAAATGTGACAGAGACAAGCTATGATAATCTCTGTAATAGCTTAAAGATGCACCTGTGTCCGTAATGGGACACACTAGTCTAAAACCATTTGAACAAGTAGGTTTCTGCACCTCAATGGCTATCTAAGGGGAGGAAAAACCTAACAGGATGTTAAGAAGTGTGCCCATCAAGGGTATGTGCCATAAATATCGTAGGACAGAACCAGACTGTCAGCCTGTTAAGAGGTTAGCAAAAACATCTTGTTCTCTCCTACACTCCCACTTGGTTCAACTGCAGTGATGTCTAGAGCAAGCCAAACTAGTTCTGCTCATCTTGCAGCTATTGAAACCTAAAAAAAAAAGGTGTTTAATTGAAAACAGCAAGATGCAAATCTCTTTGATGTAGCTTCAACCTCATTCCTATGTCCTCAGATGACCTGCAGTGGAAAATTATCCAGCAACTCACATGTCAAGATATGTGTAATCATTGCCTTTAAACGAGCCAGTGGCAACTAGAGGAGTAGCGAGTAGCAGCATTCCTTAAGAGCTTTAACCTTTTAAAGCTCAGAATTCTCTAGCTGGTGCTTCTGCCACTATGATTCAGCAGTAGTGATAGCCAGCAAGAGAAATTCCCAATTTGGTCCCTCGTGCTGCATGTTCAGGCATGCTCCTTTGGTATATTTAAATTTAATGGTTTAGTTTAGCAGTGATGAGGCAGCATCTCCTGTTTAAAACTCCCTTACTTTGCCATGAAACTGAGACCTCGAAACTTGCCATGTGCTGCTCTAATTCTGGACACCGACTATGTG
The DNA here is from genome assembly GCF_028554395.1 of Pezoporus wallicus. Taxonomy (NCBI): domain Eukaryota; kingdom Metazoa; phylum Chordata; class Aves; order Psittaciformes; family Psittacidae; genus Pezoporus; species Pezoporus wallicus. The sequence continues at coordinate 375,419 of NW_026635034.1, forward strand.
ACATTGTGATGCAACCTGGTTTTCTTGCTTCAGACCTCCTTTTGGGTAAGCTTTATCTCATACTAGCCTGCACTGCCTTCAGCTATGTGGTTTGGATCAGAGAGAATGTCAACAAAGATTAAGACATGGAGAGAATGAACAACAAACCAAACTGGGTGGCAGTAAAGAGGGCAGACTGCAGTCTTGTTTGCTGACATGCATCTGATTTTTCTTAGGAAGGCACCGCAGCAAGTTATTTTCCATTTGGAATTGTTAGTATGACCATTTGCTACTGTTTTTCCTTCCAGGGAACTGTTTACGACAAAGACCAAGCATGTGTGCATACCATCTCTGGCTACAAGGAGAAGAAAATAAAAATCTTACCAGTTACAACCACAGTGCTGGAATTGGAATCCATGAAATCTGTGCTCCAGAAGGTGGAATCTTGTTGTCTTTCAGTTCCAACAGTATTATAATTCATATATCTGTGGCAGACTTCTTTATTTGGGGCACCCTTTTTTCTTCCAACTGTGATGTCTGCATTCACATGACAGGGATGGCTTGTGATTTATGTCACTTTCGAAGCAAACATTGTTATGTCTCTGTATTAAAGATAGAAGTGTGACTGACAGGCTGGTTGACCGGGACTGTCCCAAACTTCTTTAGGCATGCAATAGTACTTAGGAAGGGACAGGAAAGGCTTAAAGAAACTTCTTGCAAAAATCCAGCCACATTTTTCCTCAGAAACCTGTTTATGTACAAGTAAACCAAAAATTAATTGAATCAATTTTATTTTATCTCTGTGGATATTCTATTTTTAGCACAGCTGTAATTCACTTCAATCGTGAGGAATGACTTCACTACAAAAAACATATCTGTCCATTTCTACTGTTCATAGACTTTCTTACTGACTTAATTCAGGGGTAACTTTGCCATCCCTCTTCATAGCAGTTAGCCAGTTTACTCACCCTGATCTTTATCTTAAGCTTTTTATAAAATAGTTCAAGCTCCTTCAAAACACCGTAAGTAAAATGTGTGTATTTGCTAAGCCAAAACATTTACTCAGTAATATCCCTGAATAGGCAATATGTTACAAAATCTCATTCCAACTTGCAAGGTCAAATGAAGTCTGGAAGCTGGGTTATGGCCTGCTGAAACTGGTGAGTTTAATAACTGGTCTGTCTTCATTAAACTGAAGCATGAGAACCAATAGGGGAGGGCCCAAAATCAAAACATATGCACATTGTCACTGCCCAAAACAAAAGCATATGCAAGTTCTCTTGGGAATTATAACTATGTGGGCAGAGGGTTTTGCTGGGTCTTGTTTTGAGTAGGAAGTGTATGTGTGTGCATGTGAGAGAGAGAGGGAGGGGAGAAATATGCTAAGAATAGAAAGCCACTATATAATCTCAAGGGAGCTGGTAATTGTGAGACCTTAAGGACAAAAAAAATCTCTGAAGAAATCTGTTGGACTGGTTCGTGCCTGAGTGAGGTTTGGAGCTATGGGCTGTGTCTGTCATCTAAATCCTCCTGTGCTGAGACACAAAGAAATTTGTGGATTCTTCTAAATCAAAAGACCTTGATTCCAGCAGCCATTTCTTCCCCTGACTAATATAACTTGCCAAATTAACTTTTATTCAGTGCTGTGGCTGAAGGAGCTGCGCATAGAGCAAACAGTCCTCTGCAGCTTTAAATAAGTCAAAATCTGCCACTGACATCAGTGAATTACATCTAAAATTCTCCAGTTTCGGGTTTTGTTAAATCTGAATACAGGATGGTCAAATGAACAAAGCATATGAGAGGAATAAAGCAATATTCAAGGTCTACAGTTGCTTAATTAATTTCCTGCATGAGAAATTATGTATTTTGTTTAGTACAATTTAGCTGCTTTATAGATATATAAGAAAGGTATTGCTTGAACGCTGTAAAATATTAGGAATTTTATTAGATATTCTTGCATAGAGTAGATAGAAGTCTATGACATCTGTGCACTCTCAAGCGATTGATATTGCCTTTTTGGACTATAGGACTAGTTTTCAAAGTTTTCACAGCTCACAAAAGAAAGTGGAAATAAAGATGGAACAAGGAAGATTATGTCACTAATCCTTTATGAAGAAACTGATAGAAATCTGGGGGAAATCCCTCCAAGCCACTTTCTAATAACTCATCAGTTGAGCATTGCCTTCAACAGCTTAGTCCCTTTCCGTAAGTAGAGGTTTGCTGATCTGGTAGTAAAGATTCCAAGATATTTCTAGTGTTGCTGTATGCTTGTGCAAGTCTGGGAAGAATGCTAGTGGTATGAATAAATTAGGAATTTGACAAAGTGCACCAAAATTAGGGTTTGCACTGATTTAATTTATTGTTTCTGTTCCCAAGCTTTATGTGCACAGTAGTATAAATGGAGGAATAATGCATGTATAGCATCTGCATTACATTGTGACAGTATGACTGTAGCTTTACTATTAGCACTCACTCGCATGTATGTGCCCATAACAACAGATACACAAGTCACTGGATATCTGAGGCCTGTGCAAATAAATCTCCCCATCCATAATTAAGAAACCAAGCCCTGGCTATTTGAAGACAAGTCACAGCCAGAGCTGACTCAGCTGAATGCTGGCTGTTTTTCTCTCTATACGCAAATGTGATTGGCATGGCACTCATCCTGAGGTAAAGAAGAAATGGAAGCAACTCGACTATGAAAGCTCTGGTTATCACCTTAAATATTTTTCTGTAGAGTTGTCTGATTCATTTTAAAATTTTCTGAACTGCTGAGTTAGAGAAAAATGTATTTTCTGCAAGTGCATTCTGACCACATTGCAGAACTGCTAGAACACTGCTCAAACAGCTTCTTAGTACTGATGGTAACAAGAATTGAATATGGCTCTTCATTTAGAAACAGCTCTTTAATTTTTATCTCTTTTATTATTACTTGCATATAGATTTTTTATTTCATGTTATTGGCAGGCATTGACCAATGCTTTAAACTCTTAGGTGTTTAATATATTCCATTTTTTTATCTCAGCTGTTTAACATTTAATGAGAGGAAGAAGAAATCAAGCTGCTATGCTATTTAACATTAAACTGTAATGGGACTTTAAATAGAAATTTCAGGCTCTAACATTCTATATTTCTTTTCCATTCTAATAAAAATAAATGATCCTCAGGAAAGACCTAACATAGTCTTTAGGTAGATGGAATGCAGTGTCACAAAAAGAGAGGTGACAAACATTTCAGTGTAACGCTCACTGTTCCCCGTGGAGCAATGCCTCTTCTAAAGCAAACTCCACAGAAATGGTAAATGGAAAAACGTAATAGCAAATTCACTTACCTTTCTTTTGGATAGAAAGTATTATATATTTTATGTTGTTGCCTTATTTATATTACCTCTTTTGCAATTGATGATACTAGTGTATACTCAATGCTTAGCAATAATGGAAAAAACTGAAATTGTATGTAATATAAATGCGGCCAAGCTGTTAGGGGGTTGTTGCCATTTCAGTTCCTGTCTTCTTGCAGTATTAGCAAAAGCCAACTGCTGTGTATGGATGGATTGTTAGATTTTATTTTTAATTGTTTATAATAGTTTAATGCAGGGAGAAAGTACTTTAGCAGGAGAGCATGCAACTCACAATCAGTGGGTTGCTGTTGTTCAGGTGTCATTTACCGTACACAAACCCTGAAAGCAGGATATATACACTTTAAGTAAGTCTTTATCAGCTAATATGCCAAATAGCTAGCTAGGACTAACAGGTTATGAGGGTAAACAGTAATATGCTTACAACTCCTTGTAAGAAAACTGAGGAGTCTTAGCTGAGGAAGTTTCCAGTATGCTGGGGAAAGTCAGTCTGTGTCTTATGTTGGTGCGGGCTGATCCTCAGCATTACTTGAGTTATCTTCACATTTTCTGCTTTTCTTTCCTCCTATATCTTTTCCCTTGAATCTCTCACCAGCCAACAGCAGTGCTTCTGCGACTTGAGTTTCTTGTCTTTCGTGCCTTTAGCTCGTGTACTTTCTCATGGCTTAACAGTGTTCTCAGTAAACCTCAGGCAAGGTCACCCAGCAATGCTGCATCAAACAGGGCCGAGCATGACACAGGGTGTGGTGGAAGGTAGAAAGCTCCTAAGGATCATGAGATTGTGCTGAGATCCAGTGATGTGCCGTGGAGCGTGGTTGCGTGACATCTGCTTTTTTGGGAGCATCCGTGTATGGGCTGAGAGAACGTTTTCCTGTTGAGGACAGAAAACACAAATCCACTTCACTGTGTGTCTTAAACCGCTCAAAGGAGGAGCAGCCTCATGGCGCTTTTGGTCACTGTGCTGACAGGCAACGGAGTACTCATTAATGGAAGCACTCAAGATGCTGTCCCGAAACAGTCTCCAGGTCACAGCCATAAGTACAAAGGTAAGCTGGTTTCTTTGCAAACGTACTGCTAGTTCCATGCACTGTTCACCTCTTTGACTTTGCTAAGTTAGATCCGCTGCTTTAAGGGATCTATCTGACACCCAGGAAGCTCCCAACAGTCAACACCTGGATCCTACTTTATAATGTTAACATCTGTGTGTTCATTTTAGTCTCTATACCTCAATTTTACCATTTGTAATAACAAACAGCAGGCTGCTTGCCCATGTCTTCCGAAAGCCTCTTTCATATTGACAACAAATCACTACGGCACATCGCTGAAGCATACTACGAAAAATGTCATTTTTACTTATTTTCCCTCGTAAAACTCGTGCTGCTGCCACCCGAGCTTAAAGAAGCTGGTGTCAGCTCTACGGTTTGCCACTGTGTGCCTTTGGGATGAAGGGTTTGGAACTTGTTCTCGCAGTTTGGGAAGCTAAGGCACAGCCCTGTGCCGGCACCGCCCGAGGCCGGTCTGTGGTGGCAGAGGACGAGGGCTGCCCTCAGCCTGCAGCTCGCAGCCGGCTTCCCCTCGCCCCTCCGGCCTCCGCTCCCCCACACACCGCTCCCCACCGCCGCCCCACTCCCTTTGGCTCCGCAGCCGCCCTCCGACCGCCGCTTTTCCTGTCAGCTGCCCCCCGCCCCTCAGGGGCTGCCCGCGCCGCTATCCCGCGCGGGGCAGGGGCGGGCCGCGGCGGTGGGCGCCCGCCTCAGAGGAAGTGATGGAGGCCGCGGGAGGAGGAAGAGCCGCCGCTGGTAAGAAGGGAGGGCGAGCGCTCGGGAGCTCCCCCGCGGCCCGGCCTCCTCACGGCGGTGGCCGCCCCTCTCCCTTCGACTCCCTCATGCTGGCCCGGTTGCCCACCCGCAGGGGATGGACACGGCGGGGCCGGCGCCTCCTGTGAGGAGCCCGAAATGGCGGGCTCCCCGCGGGCAGGTTTTCCACAAGCGGCCGAGGCGCCGCGAAACACTCGGGCCTTTCCAGGAAAACTTTGCCCAGCCGCCTGCGGTTGTGACCGGGCGAGCCCCGGAGCTTCACCTCCTTGTCCCCAGAGCACCGCCTGAGGGGGACGGGGCAGCCCGAGCGGGCTGCTGCAGGGGGGGGGGTGCCCTTTTCCCGAGTGTTCCGGTAACTCTTACACGTTCAGGCTAATCCAGAGCTGTGCTGAACATGGCTACGGGATTCCTGACGGCTTTGTGCCAGCTGTTCAGGGGTCTCACAACACAGGTACACAGATTTGGGACTTGAGAACTACTGAGGAGCTGAGGGAATGCTGTGTAAAAATACCACTACATTTTTAAGGTCGTATCTCAGGCAGCATCAGCCAGTGTTTACCCAAACTGAGCGAAAACATGGCTTGACAAAAGAAGCATGGTTTAACAGGGACAAAAGGAGCAGTAAACACGGTTCTTCTTGACTACTATAATTAGTTGGGTTATTTTGGTGTAGAGATACAAAGGCTTTTTATATTGCAGAGTCCTTTGCTTTCAGTAAAAACTTCGCTGATCATGGGCTGGCTAGAACAAGAAATACATGGTCTCTAATGATGAATTTTTGGGGAAAAAGGCCACTCACCCCTCACCTTCTTTCAGCAGAAGTTAAGGTTCTGGTGTTTCTGACAGTGGGCAAAGAGCTGCTCAGCCCAGCAGAGGCCAATAGAGAGAACTCCGTCATTCCCTACCTGGCGGACTTACTGCTTTGAAACAGCAGGCGTTGTCAGTTCCCAAATGGCAGTGCTCCTCGGGCTTGGTGAGGGAGCAGGTTTTAGGACAGGTGGATCTTCTGCCCATGCTCTGCTGTGGATTTCCAAGGGAGTTAGCGTTCCTGGTTTATATTTGACTAGGAGCACTTCCAAGAATCTCTGTTCACACACTTGTTTGGATAAGGGCCCGTTGCATCACCTCAGTTAGCTTTTGCTCTGCTTTCCCTCCTGGTCTGTTTTTATATTCTTCTTTCTTAATTTGTCACGCTAGCAGGTAAATGGCGAGAAAGTGAATTTATCTTCTGAAACACATTTTAAGGTGCTACCATTTATCTAAAGCACCTACTTCATCCCCTTCAGTAAAATAATGATGTTGTTCATTAGTTCCTCTAGCTGCTCATGGCTAAATGCACCGTAGTCAGATTGCTCTGTTTTTTTTTTTGTCCCTATCAGCCACTTACGAAAGTCAAACATTTGTAATAATGCTGTTGGTTTTTTTTTTGGGGGGGGGGGGGGGTTGGAAGATTGAGTTCTGGTGATGTTTTAAACTATCTAGATGAGTGAGACTTGGTTTTTCATGTCTACGCAGGCATTGTACTGTTGGGCACTTCCATTGATGTCTGCATTTTTCCTCTGTTTCATTACTCTCGAATGTTTAGAGTAGTTCTTCCACCCCGTTCATTTTCTGGGACAGCTGCTCTTGTTTTTAGGTATTGTCTGAGTTTTGGCTTAGTTACTTAATTGGATACACCTATGTTTGATTATGGAACAATTGGCAATAGGTTGAGTGTACAATACAGCACACTTTAAAAGCATATTGGAGTCAGCCATTAGATCTTCTTGTGCAAATGGTGCTCTTCAGTTTATGTCCTGCTGTAATTGAGATGCTACAACTAGATCTTGAGGTCTATTCCTGTAACTGTTTTTCACAGGGCAAGATTGCTTACGCTTCCAGGTTTCTAATCTCCTTTATAGATCCTAGGCAAACCTCACCATTGAAAAACAGGACAGCTGTTGACCTAGAACTTGAGGCTCTTGTTTTAAATTCAGCCTTGTCGCAAGTTCTGTTTGATTTTAGAACACTTTGCATGTGTACGAATAAACCATCAGTAAAGCTAGGAGGGACATTCAGTGAGTAACAATGTATACACGACTTGCTGGAGCCTGAGAAATAGTGACCAGATGAAAAACCTGTATGTGTAGTGTAACAATTGCATTAATGAAGCCTTGAATTTCCATCTGTCACTCTAGGAAGATGGAAACCTCCCTGCCCTCCATGAAATCCATGTTAATCAGTTTACAGGCCGGAGGTCAGCAGCCTGGAAGGTGGAACCACAAAATTCAGGTAGCACATAGGTGCTGTATCATGAATGTGGTGCTCACATCTAGAAAAGCTACTCAAAGCTCTAAGATGAGACTGATCAACAATAATACTCCTCCAGTGTAACTGAAATCTTATGCTTGGAACAGGCAGAATTTTACTCAGGCTGAGGAGTGTGTGTATCTAAGAGGAAAGGGCTGTCACAACCTCCTTGCTTTCCATGCCGCAGGAAAGGCAAGTTACTAAAACCTTGCTTTCTTTAACATGAATATGTAGTTGTGGTATAGAAGGAAAGAAAACAGGAAACAAAACCCTAACTACTTTCCTCAAAAGAAAAAATACAGTCCAAAACCCAGCAAACAAACCCAAGTCCCTGTCTATAATAGCACTGCAGAGAATATGCTCCTTCCCTTGGGGGAAAGTATGAGAAAACAAACAGCACAAGAGAAAGTCTAGCCAGTTTAAATTTGCAAGTGGGAGGTGTGCAGACATTATGGTTGTGAGTGTATTATAAGAACCTACGTAGAACAAGCTGGTATGTGCTTTCCACGTTGTATAATGGTTGCATGCTGAGAGACTCCCAAACACCTCTCATGGCAATTCACAGTTCTGCTGTGTTGTCTTTGCAGAACGATTTGCAGACCCTCAGGTTGCACATATCTGAAGTAAACTGTGTCCTGCTCAGTTACCAGGAGGTCTGTGGATGCTTAAAAACGTTGTGTTTGTAACCTTTGAAACTGCTGTCTGGTGGCTGGTCTTTATAGTATTACTGACAACAGATGGCAAATGGCTCCGCTGATGTAATTCTTGCTAGTGTTTCATTCCTGTGAAGTTGCACAGTTTCAGAATCTCAGAAAGTGCCTCCATAGTTTTCCTGCCTAATGGTTTCAAGCCAAACTAAATAAAAACATTTTATATTATTCAAATTCCCGTGGTGTCATGTGACATTTTGTAATGATTGCCTTGCAACAGTTTCAGATAAGTGCACGTTTGGTAGCAATTTAAGGCCTGTGTCCTTTAAGTAATGCTTATTAGTACATAACAGATGCCGTTTAGAAACATTATGCCTTTTAATAGGCTCTGCTTTTAGACTACATGTTGGCATTCCAGGCAGGCTGTGGATCAAGCAAGCTTGGAGGTATGCTATCGTTTATGCAAAGCCTAAGTCAATTTTCTGCTCTGAAGTCAAGCCATGTGTTTTTCCTTGTTTCTTCCATTTTGGTCATAGCTGCCTTGCTGTGTTGTTCCCCCTAGTCATATCTTTGGCTGATTGTCAAGCCATTACAATCAAAACCTTTTGCATTTTTAACCACCAGCAGTGGTTTCTTTTGTCCTGACAGAAGAGCCTGTGCAAAATGAATTTGAACACTCTCAGCTTTACTGTCAAAAGCACAGCAAGCACAGAGGTAGCCCTCTGTTGCCAGCCTGTCCTTCTCTGTTTCTTCCTCTTCCTAAAAGGAGAAAAAGGGAAAAGCAGAACCATGCTGATTTTGGAGCACCTTCAAAGACATGTAGAATAGCTGACACAATGGCACAGAAAAACAAAAGAGATGTTTACATATTTCTTCCACTACTTGCAGCTGTTTATTAAAGCAAGTTCTGAGACTGGCTCAGAGGCTTGTGATAGCTAGTGCAGGTGATGTGTTAATTTGCAGCCACATAATAAATTTAGCAAAGTGGAAATCACTGGGGGAAGGGATTTTTTTTTGTTTCCTTTTTTTTTTCACTCAAATGAATTGCTTTATTTTGAGATTATTCTGGCTGTACAAATTGCTCCTTGTAAGTAATTTAGAGACCGGCTGCTGGGCTTTCTTAGGCAGACTTACGCACTCTACTGGTGGGAGTAGTAGGTTTCTCAGAGGTAAAAGCATTTGCAACTCAAATTATGTGCAATCTGAAACTGGTATCCCTGAAAATGTAGACAGTTGTCTCATATTTTCATTGCCTCTTGGTTTGTTTGGGGAATGTTGTTCTTTCTGATAGCAAACCAGCGCTTTCAGGTACTCTTGGTATGGCACACATACTGCTACAGTGTGTATGATGTGAGGATACGGACTGGTTGCAGTACAGCAGTAGAGCCTTAGGTTTCCTACGCCTACCTACTTTGAATGATGGTAGTAATAGGCAAATGCATTTAATGTGGTACTTAAATACTAGCTCTGGTGCCAGATTGTGACAAGTGGGTTTTTCAGTAATAGTTTTAAATGCTCCTTGGTCTTAAAATATGGCTTTTTTTTCTGAAACTGTCCTGTGAGTCTGTCTGGCTTCTCCCCATGGGATGAAATCATCTTTATGCTAGACTGTTTGCCAAACTCAGTTGTCATTTCCTGCTCTTTCACTATTCTTTGTTTATCACTGGGAGACATTATCTTCCTCTTTTCCCTTAAGTTATAGGATGACTTTTGACCAATGCATCCTCTTTCTTTCTACCTTCCACCTTTGTAAAAGATTGAATTAACTACTATCTACATTTGAATTTGTGGTTCAGAAAAGCTCTACTGCTGTGCAGGCTATCTTTTCTGTTGTTTTCCTCTCAAATCAGCCTGTTTGAATAATGAAAATACTTCAGTGATATATTTCAGTGTCATTCAGAGCCTCCCATTTCTTCTTTGCTTAGGTTTTAAGAGTCAGACTCTAATTTGAGGTCAGGCCTGGATGATGAAATTCTGCTGGCGCAACTATTTTGGCTTATGGGTATGTAGAAGGGAGATGTAGCACTGACAAAAGTGCTGGAAAAAGCCCCCAGTATGGACACGGTTTCTGGAAACCTTGTCTATTTTTCTTCTATATTTTGCTTTGTTTAGGGGTAGACAAAATAAGTTGACAAATTTAGATATTTTTCTTCTTACAAGAAAATCCATACCAGTGCCTTCAGTAGTTTAAGATAGACGTTACCAGGATCATTTCTGCCTCTTTCTTGGTTGTATGAAAATCAGTACGTATTAAGAACTCGATGCTGATGTTCACAGGTTCAGAGGTATTAGCACCAATCCCACTGAATCAATGTAATTTCCTTGAGGAAAACCTGATGTGAACATGAACCTTAAAACCTTAATTAATAACAATCTTGAATGTTCCTTTTCTTCAGGAGTGCAGCTTCTCTGGGTTATTTTGCAAGCTCCTTCCTTCTTTTTTACATCTAAGCTCTGTGAAAAAGATGTGTAGAAGTATGAATTCCTGATGTGTCACAGTTACAGCTGGTAGCGCTTCCATGGTTTAACAGTATGCTACAGTTTTTATTAATAAAGTCTGTTTCTGGGCCATAGCACCTCAGCTTTTTTCAGTTACATTAGGGTAGAACGTTGTGCAAAACATGCCTATCCAGATGTGCATTCTGTGTATAATAGGACAGGGGGAGCCTGTTTACACAGATGTATTTTAATTTATCTGTGCTATGAGTTTGGTGTGGCTTTATTTTTGTACGTGTAACACTGCTAAAGGTCCATCTGAGGAAAAGTAGAGCTTGGAACCTGTTTGCCTGACCTTTCTATACGGGAGTACTGCAGGTTAGAGTGGAGGAAATACGCCTTCAGCAGGCACTTGCCATTATGTGAGCCCTTCAATATGCACTTGCTTTTCTAGCCTTGAAAACATTTGAAATATTGTGGTTTCATCTAAGTATTTTTCCAAAAAGAGCTAAGTAATGAAATCAATTATTTAATTCCCTTGTCCAAAAATTTGGTTTTCTTTTTTCCCATTTCATAAATCGTGGATTACTTTAAATTTTGGTAAATAAATAACACGTGTTTTATACACCCCAGTTATATGAGGTTCTGAGGACCTTCAGAGTTCATTGAAGTGAGTAGATATTGAAGGTGTTTGGCATTTTTCAGAGTTAGGCTTGTCTAGTCTCTGCCTTTGCTCATCTGCATTCTGCTAAATATATGTGTACTCTTAAAGCTTTTCTCTTCCCTTTTCTGAAATCAGCAGTAAAAATGTGTTAGCAGGAATGAGATGACAAATATGATTGAATCCTGCATTTGGGATGCCTGACATTTGGTCTGCCTACCATTTCAGTGCCAGAATTTGCAGTAATGACATGTAGCTACGGCTGAACTCATCTGTTTGGTTCCTTAATGGGGAATGGGATTAGGATTATTTATTTCCTTTCTGCCTTCATATCTGGATTCCACAGCAGAAAGTGATTTACAGACAGAAATTTATATTTGGTTTGCCTTCTGTGACCCTTCTTGCCATTTTTCATTGTGATGGAATAGCAATACAAAAATGGCATTTTTGAATGGAAACATGGAAACCTGTTCGTGCCAATGCACTTTTTCATCTTTTATGTTCCAAGAGTGATTGCTCTGTTAGTAACAGTGGGAAGCAATGCAGTGGGGAAGCACATTGTTTTCATTAATGATATACAGTATATGGTTAAGAGCTGCCGTGCCATGTTGGACAGATACCACACCATGGTGTTTGCCCACTATAGCTCCATTGCCACCGCACGCTGTTATGATACTGAAGTTTCACTTACACTAGAACTTGGGGGTTTGATATGTACTTGCTCAATTAAATTCAGGATATGAGATTCAGGTTCTGCATGTACTCCCAGGAACGTGCCAAAGACCTCTTCCTTCCTTTGAAAGGTTAAACAAATATGGCTGTCTAATGATAACCACATGCGTGGATTGTTCAAGCTCACTGGAAGGAAAGAAGAGTTGATGCTAAGCACTGCTGTTTAACACAGAGCTCCCACTCCTGTGAGAGGGTAATGGGAAGCACTTTTGTTACACGTGCATGATTTAGAAGGGCCAAAAAAAAGCTTTTTAGGTCCTAGACACTGTCATGGTTTTGCTGCCATAGTGTGGAAATTACGGTCCACAGGATAATAAAGAACAGTTTCTGTTATGACTTCTCTGTCTTCGTATGTTGTGACTTCAGAGCAACTGATAAGGAAAACGTCACACCCTTTTGAAGTGGTAGATAAGACATACAGATACCTGATAAGAAACCAGACAGAAGGTGAAGTGATTTGTTACAGGCCACAAAAACACACCTGTGTTAGGAATAAATCTCAGGAGTTCTGCTCTCAGTTGCTTGGTTTAATTACAAGAACATTCTCCCCCAAATACTGGCATAATATGCTGTCATTTTATGTTGATGCACATGTTTGTCTTATGTTGCAAAGTGTTTTTTGATTAAAAAAGAATTGGAAAATACTTTTGGACAAAACCCCTCACAGTGCTGTCAGAAACACTTAGAACCTGCTGCTTTGTTCTGTTCTTTTTCTTTTTTTAATTGTGAAATATTGGCATGAAAATAAAGCCAATAAATAAAACCAGTGCTGCTATTGCAAACTTTTGAAATGGCAAAACTAAATACAAAATGATGAAATTTGAAAGTTAGAAATGGGAAATTCTTTTTATCTGTCTTGTTTCTGCACCACTAGAATTCAGACTTAAGTATTGTTCACATTTTTATATGTAAAATTATGCATAAATGTCCAAAGATGCACAGTCCAAATACAAATCCTGTGGTGGCTGATGGCTCTTGGGTAAACATACAGTTCTTAATGGATGCATGTAGTATCATTCTCTGTGTTTGTAGAACATGAAAAAGTAGTTGTAGGATAAATGATTAATTGACTTCAGACACAACACTTTTCATGCTTCATCTATGGTGAGGTTGATGTATTTTGCTTTACAGTCTGGCTGCATCCTAAATGCCCTCGCAAATCTCTGAAATGGGCTTTCCAACAAGTAGGTGTTTCCTGGGAGTACCAGCAATCCCTCAGTGCGTCTTAACCAACCCAGTGGTGTGCCTAGTCTGAAAAACCTGCATCACCAACTATGCTGGTTTAAGGAAACAGTATTAATAAGCTACACATGACTGCAGGAACAGAAAATTCTTAACAATGAAAGCAAATATCTCTTGTTTAGTAAATGGTGTATTGGCTTCATGGTCAAAAGGACTTAAGAATATTGCTGGTACCTGCTAATTTGGAACTTAAATGAGTATTTAAGTCATTTTTATAAAGAGAGTTGGTTGTCCCAAGTTGTAACTCATTTGTTAGCTAATAGCAATATAGTAAAATTAATACATAAGTAGTAAAAGGATTAGTCTAGTAAAAGAGAGCTTGAGGAGTATAATAGTGATTTGACTTGCTGTAGCATTGTATTCATGAGGTAAGACTGATTATCTGTATCCTAGTTAAATTATCTCTATTATGGCACAGGGTTTAGTTGCAGAGGATATAGAAGGATCATCAAAAAGAATCTTCGGAATATCTGACTAGATTGGACTGTGTCACTGACCTTCAGGCATTACAGCAGTCTGTAGTTTCACTTGTGGAATTTCACGTACGAGTGTGTGCACCATGTGTTTTCTGTTGTATTGAGAAGAAATTCTTTTGCCCATAGAAAAATATTTCCTGCTTACTTTAACTGATAGAATGAGATTTTTGCTGAATCTGTAATGATGCAGGTCTGTCTCTAATCTACAAAAATTAAGTTACGGTTTAAGGCAGAGCATTGTCTTTGGTTCTGACTGCATTTGTTCTTTATCTACCTGATGCAGAACATAATAAGCATGTTAATCAGATCTATCTGGATTCCCACATATTGATTTTTTTAGGATCATCATAAATGAAATTTGCTTGACTTCCACCTCTCAAGAAGGGTATTTGTCTGCTTTGTGAAACCACCATAAAATTCAGCTCTTTCTTGTGGAGATTAGAGGTGGAATAGCAGTGGGTTTAGAAAAAGCTGAGTTCAGGAATCAGGGCTGAAACAGGGGCCTTGGTTTCTGCCTTATTGGCAGAGTTGTGTGACATTTTAGCCTGAGGTAGCTATAGGTGCAGGAGGGTAGTGTCTCATAAAGGTGATTGAGCTCTATGGGCAGTACCTGCTTGTTTGTGTAGCTGGGTTTAGCTGTAGCTTTTCACTTTAGAAATCAGGTTCTTAGTGCAATTGATGACAGATCACTAGAGCAGAGATGCACTTACACATCCTTGCTTGAGAATGCGGCCCAGACTGCTCCATGGAAACAAAAGAGAGGAGAAGCAGAAGCATGTTAAATTTTGCTTTAAAATCTATTCTGTATGCTTGAAATGGAAATACAGGCATCCAGATTTCTCTTTATTTATTTCTAAATAATTTGTTTTTTTTTTTCCTTTGCCCTGAATGCTGGTGCCATGTAAAAGACAAAGTCTGATACCTGTCTGTAAACCCTTTATTGTCATAGAATGCTGCCATAGAATCCACGTTGATGATGTCTTGACCTTGTTTACCAGCTTTGTCTATTCAAGATGTCAGCCACTTCAGCACGAATGTCAGGAATCCCTCTAATGCAGTAGGCCTCCCGTTCTAAATTTACTCTCCTTACAGTTTATGGTCCCTCCTCTGGCTGCAGCAAGAGGCCCCCTTTTTATGACTTGTTGCTCCTGCCCCCCTTGCTCCCCCCTTCCTCACTCCCTTCTTTCCGCAGCTGGTAACCCTTTGTGCACATGGCCTGTTGGGAAGAAGTGCTCGCTGGGTGTCCAGTAGATTGGCTGCCACAATGTGCTCTTTTGTTGCCCCTAGGTAAGATCAAACTCAAATGAAATCGTGTAATTCACACTGGGTTAACAGGCTGTCCTTGGAACTTAGCAGTTCTGGTATCCCAAGATGCTGACAGGAAACTCAGACTGAAGCACACACAGAAGCGCTGCTTTTCTTTTAAAGCAGAGTTGTTCAGAAGTTTTCTTTAATGCCTCGTTATTTAAATCTGTGACATTATTTCATCCTTCAAATGGTCGCTGTTACCTTAGAATGCAAGCATATGATGTACCAGAAAGTTAGTATAACTTTGAAGGTACCAGTTGTTCTGCTCAGTGAGGAAGAAACATGATTGTGCTCATTAAGTTGCTCTGGCTGAACAGTGGCAGGATGTAGCTTTGTAACCAGCATCTCATGAACAGTATTTATTAGCATGGCCAATATTTGTCTTTGTGCTAAACCAAAGTCTTACATGCTGCTTTTTAATAAAGAATTAATTTACTAGTAAATTTACTTCATTAAATTACTAAATGTTTTAATAAGACTCTTTCATTTCTTTCCTTTCTATGGCTTCTTGGCTTGCTGATGTTACACAGTACACTGGGGAAGGCTGCTGCAGAGGAAAGCTGCCGCTGCTAAGTACTGGCTAGGATTTTATAACTTAACTCACCAGTGTTGCAATGCTGTTTTCTCTCCCATTTTGTCACATACAAACATACTATGAATACCATTTACAGAGTAGCTTCTTTTCAGCATTCTGACTACATAGCTTTGCTGTCAAGTCTCAGGATGTAAGCTGTTTGTCTGCAAAGGGCAGGGAAATAGTGTTTAAAGCATTTTAAGCAGTGCTGGGTAGTGGTGAATTACCAGCTGTAGTTTCTTACCCTTTTGCTGAGGCATCAGATACTGATCGCTGCCAGAGGGATGGTGGTGGGACCATGGCTGAATTGTGTGACCTGGTGTGCAAATCCCTTTCTCCTACTCGTATGTGGAAAGGTGTCATTTTCAATACAGTACTTTTATGATTCATAGTTTCTGTATCTGTACATAGACAGTTCTTGCAGTGGCCGTCGTAAAACTGTTCATTGTCTCAGCCATTTACTTTGCACTTACTTCCCATATAGTTATTTGACATTAAACTTTGGTCACAGGAGCTGCCATGTAAGAGCAAACCATGATTGAAAGTAGAGGTTCCAGAACTAAGGTTCCAACTATAGCAGAGTGGTAGAAGATTTTGCCTTCAGTTTGGTGCTTACAAGAGTTGCAGGTATATCTTGTTGATTGAAAACCACTCGAACTGAAACCATTTCCTCCATATGGTAGAAGACTGGCAGCATATTATTGGGGCTTCTAACCCATTTCTTGTGATGTCCTTTATCTTGAGCTGGTGATGAGCCACCAGTTAGCTTGGTTTGTTGTATCAGAAGCAGGCTGCTTGGTTCCTCAGGAGCACTGAGTTGGACTTTGCATTTAGGTAACAGACATCAGATGTATGTAGTTTGTGTTTGTATGCAGTTCACAAATACCTTACATGAATACCCTTCAGCATTGAGTCACAAGGATTAGAAACTGTTGCATGAAAGATGATAGTAACTATTTTGGGAGCATATGCAGGTAAATAGTGTAATATTTTTTTACATTATTTAATTGTGAAGGTGCCCAATTGAAGTTACTCAGAAAAAGAGAAAGAGAAAACTAGGGCTACACAACAGGCCATGGGCTGCCCATAAAGGGGCAGGCTTCCAAGAAAGAGTGGAAGCTGTGGAATTCTTTTCCTGTTATATTTTTGGATGGTACTAAAACTGAGTCTGTGTTTTGAAGACTTCTTCTTTGTTCTTCCAGCTTTAAAGCAATTTACTTACACCTAGAGGAATTTGAGACTCTGCTTGTTGAATTCAGTGGATACAAATGTGATTTGATGCTGTCATGGTTCTACTTTGTAAAATTGCATGTCAAGAGGTAAATAACATATGGAGAGGTTTTTACCAGCCTTACTATTTTAGACTATGATTATGCCAAAGGCTCTAATGGGAACAGTAAGGGCCCTGATACACCAAGCAACTGCTGGGGAAACTGAGGTTTTAATACTGATGTGTCTTAGTTAATTTAACAAGTAAAAATATCTTGTGTTTTGTTTTACTTACAGGTTGCCTTTACTTGGTAGATGCATTAGCAGGAGATCCAAAGGTTCTGCAAGCAGATGCTGAAACATACTATGGGGAACTAATGAAGAAATCGTCATCCATTCCTGATGTTTTTTCAATCCCTGGACGAGAAGAGGTACTAGGCTGATGTTTTTCATACTGCAAGTTAGATAGATAGTTGCAAACTAGTTTGTTGGTTGTGCTCATAGTCTGTGAATAGGGGTAAACTGGTGTGGCCGGATTACAAATCTCTTAAAATCAGCAAATTCTGCATGATTTTCAAATGGTTTGCATGCTGCAAATGAGAGATAAGCTTAAACTACAAATCTAAACCCCTCTGAGTGTGGATAAGGGTTTGAAGTACTCAGCTGAACTTTGCAGCTTGACCTGCTGCCTTATAAGACCGAATCAAAACTGAATTTGATAGATGTTTATACCATGGTGCAGCTCTGTTTCCTGACTTTATTGTGCACTTTACACAGGTTTTGCGATATAGTCTGTCTTATGTTTCCATTCTTTCCAAGACTTATATTGATGATTTTGAACATGGGTTCTCCTAAAGGAATTCTGATCAGATGTTATTGATAGATGGTATGAACACCATAGGGGCCAATGCTTTAGGGTCCATTCCTGAGCCACATGGGGGGAATGCATTGGAGATGACTGAGCAGGCCTATTAAAAATTCTGATTTCAGTCAACCTATGAAGGCTTTCATTCTGGGCATTTTCTCAGTCATAAAAGGTGTGCTGCGCTGTTATTGTACTATCAAAGCAGTAAGTGGATTAGTTGAAATAAATGCTTGGAATAAGGTGGGGTTTCTACAATTTAGGAAAATAATATGCAGTAGTTTCCAGAAAAACAGTTTCAGGTGGGTAGCTTTGAGCTGTGAATGTAACTAGCTTTAAATACTCTTTTAATGCCCTCTAGTGGACTATGTAGGGTTAAATACAAACAAAACTGGAAATGCAAAGATCCCCCAATTCAGGGCTCTGTGTCCTTAGCCTTTCATGTCTGGTTGTACTTTGAGAGGCTCATTTGCTGTTCTATTAGAAGGGAGGGTAAATTAAAATCCCAGGCAGGGCTGTGTGTATTCCTGCAATAGCGAGACACAGTGAGATCTGTTAAAGGTGGACTTCTGCCTTTTGATTCAGAACTCTCTTGATTTTGTGGCTTGTCATCACAGCTTAAATATATCACATGACTGGTTTGAGTCTCATAGCAACACATTTCTCTGTGCATTCATTTAATTCAGGTCTAACCTAATCTGCAGTCAGACAGCTAGTCAAGGGCATAAGTAATGGTAATGTTCTTGCTATATTGTTTTTTTCCTTGCGATTTATATATACAGTTTTATGCATATATACCTACATTATGTATACCTACAGCTTGAAGGATGAGGATTTTGGTGTTTGAATAATGGCTGCAGTTTCCAGGCTTCTTTTTCTCTGTGCTTTTGAATTAAAGCAGGTTTCAAGTGGCAGGACCAGCAACCACGAGTAATTATTTAGCAAGTGTTAAGTGGCTGTCAGCCCACTTGCTCGGGTCACAGAACTTCTTTTTGGTATGGCATGGTCTTTGGTCAAGCATTCAGTACACAAATAGCAAGGATTAGTGCAAGGCAGAATGGAAGCTCATTGGCAGCAGTTCATACGCAGAAAGCTATGCTTGGCTCCTGCTGATGTTGTTAGCACCTGTGGAAGTGCACATTACCTTATAAAACAAAATACCAATCATAGCAGTATTGGAAATAGGACTGGCCTTTTCATTATAGTAGTACTCCCAGGTGCCATAAAGACACAGATGCTGTTATAGTTGAAGCATGCAAAGAACGACTGAATCCCCAGAACATACTGAGTTTTTGGGAAGCTCATGAATACAGATTTCAGGCAGTTTCCTATTTTTTTCTTGGAGCCCAGTGTTTACATAGATGATCCCAGGATTTTGGCACTCACAAACCAGCGCACACCAGTTTCAACTTAAAGTCGTTATCTTGAATAATCCATATTCATACTACTCCTTCCATGCACCAAGAAATATTAAATGTATCACATGACTGATTTGGGTTTCAGAGCAAACTGACAAATGGGTGCAATTAGAGAGAGAGGCACACCCACACATACACAATGGACCAGATTTTTGAAAGTACAGTACATACTGTGCTAAATCACACACGCTCTTTGCCTTGTACCTAAACTTACATGACAGCATTTGCAATATTCATATGGAAATTGTCATCTCTATGCATATAGAGCTGTTTGAGCACAGCAATTTGGTGTTTATGTGTCACATCATTTAGAAGTTTAGTCTAAGACTGAGAGCTTGAGAGCTGCATTTTGATTTTAGCCTTGCCTTCAACATAACCACCTTGTGCCAATTATCCGCCCTCCCTATGCCTCAAAGATAAACTGCCCAGACACTGCCTTAATGCTTTGATACTCCCTGTACCCTCAGGCTTAATTCATTGTTTGCAAAACACCACAAGTACTCAGCTGGACCATGCTGTAAGAAGTGCAAGTTGTATTTGTTTTTATTTGATGTGTCTGGTCTTTCATAACACTATTTGTCTGCATGTAACAGTCTTCAAAGCCAGGTTATGTACTAATCATATTATGTTGGTTTTAAAGTCTTTACTAACTTCGGTAGCTTGATTTCTTTTAAATTAACATTGCTTACCGAAAATCTTAGAATATGATGTATGTTTCAATGCCATGAAGTTCAGGATGGAGAAGGTGTGCTAAGCTTAACCCATGCATGTTAGTAAAACATATCCTAAGTGCATCTAATACATGAAATACTTCTTGCGAGCATTGCAGTACAAACTGCTACAGGGCTTGTTTGTTTTTTAGGTTAAACTCGAAGAATCCTGTGTGTATTTCGTCCCTCTCTACCGAAATAATCCTACTTGCAAAATTTTGCTGTTAACTGATCCAAAGGATAAAGAGACAGGTTAGAATTGGTCAAAATATTTTGAAATTTGAGTAGTTGTGCTTGCTTTTCTTTTAAGATGGTCTCTTGCTTGTATATTTAAATATATGGGGGGTAATTTTGAATATGATGTGGATTCATTTTCCCTGACAGCAATTTATGTCAGTGGGCTACTGATCAGAAGAGAGGATTGACAATCAGGGATTTTATGCATCGATAGCTCTTCTGGTAGCTGAAAAATCACTTTGAGTAATTCTGTTTCTGAGTCTGTTCAGAAGGTAATATTTTTCTAATTCAGGATGATGTGAAATTTAATGCATTGTAGTTTGGATAGAATTCAGAAATCCTCAAAAAAAAAAAAGAGTAAATATGTATGTGAAACTGTATTAGGTCTTACTGATTCTTATTAATATTTTTACTTTACAGTATCTTCTTCAGTCCTAGGTGTAATTGCCTCCTATTTCCAGTGCTGGTGTGTGAGGGGTAAATTTGCAGTGAGACCATGTTCAGGAATTGAATTAAATCTATTTTATTTGGCAGTTCTCCCAAGATACTCTTTAAACTTTACCAGCTTTGCCTTGCTTGCTGCTGTAATGCCGGTGTTTTCCTGTTACAGCCATGTGTCAGCCTGACAGGGGCACACTACAGTTGTGTTACAGGCAGTGGAAGTCAACATGTGCTTACTGGTGTTTCTGTTTCATGAGTCACTGCTTAGAGTATCAACAGGTTGTTAAGATTTGATCAGGAGTTGTATCTAAGTTTTTTCATCTTGCTGCTATCAGGATCTTCAGACACAGCCTAGTTTCTTCCTACTTACTCCCTTAGGCATGTGCCTTTGATTATGGAATGTCAAAAAAATGTAAGTGTAAAGTAAGTAACACGTCTTGATATCACTAACAGGAAGCTTGGCTCCAACTTGCCTAGTACCAAAAGCCCAGGTTGTGACCCACCTAGGTTAAATGAGGAGTGTTGGAGCTCTTGTGAAGCAGTAATTTGGGCTATAGAATTTTGGGGACATCTACAACAAAGACATGAACCTATGCATTGACCCATTGTGTCAGGGAATATAGAACACGTGAAACTTCTTGAGCTTTCAGCTTCCAAATGTGGCAGCAAACTAACAACAGCTGTCATTAAAAACATACTTTATTTTTTATAAAAGATAAGCCTGAAAGGCTTTAATAGCCAGTATTCTTAATAATACAGCAAAGGCAAGGCAAAGAAGTTTAGCACTCTATTTTCAGTTCTAAAGTGTGTCGGATAAAGATCTTACACTCCTAGAACAGGTACTGTTAGTATAACCAAGTGTTCATTATTCAGTCCAAACCCTGTAACCAGGAAATTTCTTCATAAGAACAAAAACCAGATTAAAATCATCTGTGGTTAGAGGTGAACTCTGCAAGAGTTTTCCAGCTCCTTTTACGTATGATTTCAATTCGATGTTTGCTAATGGGTTGTGATTCGCATAGTCGAAAGTAGGAGACCTTTCCAAGTTACAAGTGTAGTCAAAAGACTTTCTGGTCCCTCTAAAACTAGTGATACAGAATTACTTTCCTGACATTAATTTATATATTCCATTCATGGTTTTCTGAAGAGAGAGAGGCACTGGTGTGGTAAAGGAGCGTCTACACTGGAGGCCAAACTTGCTCTGTGGGTGCAGTTGTGCAGAGCTACTGACTCATGTTCAATGGAATGTGGTTAAAAACAGCATTAGGTTAGTTTAGGCTGCACAAGAGGAATAGGGATCTGTAACAACTACGATGCAAAAACAAAGAGTTATTAAATAAATGCAGGTGAAAGCAGTGCATTTAGCACAAACCTTCAGTGAAATGATCTAATAGTATTAGGAACAACAAGTATTAATGAGATACATGTACACGAGGCAAAAATGATTTCCCACAGGAACAAGTCAAACAAGTCAACATTGGAGCCTAAATGAAATGATAGCTATCTCTATTAAAAGCTTGAACCTCGCAGAATAAACACCTTATTTTATTATAAACTACAGGCTGACTGACTGCTGTGACCCCCTTGCAGAAGTTTAGCTTGAGTCACCAGCCTGTACTCACAGAGATCACTAAGTCTGGTTATTTAAGTAAAGCCTGCATCATCTGGCTTTTAATATTGCCTTTTCAAAGTATGATTTAAAGGATTTTACTGCAAGTTCTTTGTTTCTGGATTTTCTATGCTATAAACATGTGGCCAGTCTTTTGACATGTATTAGATTTGACTGGTGTGAGTTTTTTTTTTCCTTTAGATGAATTTTAATCAATTTTCATTAGTTCTCTAAAGCCTGCTGGGGTGTGTGTATATATATGTGTGTACTTACCTAATACATATGGGTATATCCATTTGAACTGTTTTGTCCAAGGATTTTTCTCACAGTTCAGCAGGTTTGGAATTGACTCCTATGACAGCAGACTGTATTAATGTGGCAAGTCCATCTGGATTTGCTTACCTATGTGACCTTTTGTTCTGACCACTGAACAGATCCAATTGTTTCAAAACCAGTTCCTTCAGAGAAAAGCAGTACTTACTGACTCGGTCATTGTTCTTTAAGGACTTGGGCAGAAAGTTAAAACACTAAATAGGTTGTGTGAGTTTCTTCCTCCCTTGAGCTTTACACTTTGCTTGTGAACTCAAGTCCCATCCAGATGGGAGATGCAAACAGTGTTGCTGGGGTTGAGCTCTTCACTTTCTCATGTGCTGTCTGGTGGATCTGCATTTTAATTCTACTTCACACCAGGAGTGTTCTTAGAAGCAAATTTCCTGGTTGTCCCCACATACTGTGCTTCAGTTCACATCAGGGAGCACTCTCAGAGTGTGTGAACTGGATTGCTTTTGGCTGAAATGAAATTAGAAGATGTACTCCAGAAGCACACTGAGGTACCCCAACCACTAATGGACTTTAAGGTTTCAGGACCAGGCTTGAATTTGTGAACATCAAGTTCTCTACATCAAATGTTTTGCTCTGTGAATTCAGTTTTGATAGTATTAGTCTTGCTAATGCAAATGTAGTCCTTGATTCCAGCACTGAGATTTATACCTGATCACCTTGATGAGGTGGGTTGTGCAGAAGTGATGCGTAGCTTGTGGTCTGAAATGACCTGCGTATTTCAAAGAGAAAATGGGTATGGCAGCTTTTGCAGAGGACTTGGTCTTGGTTGGAAGCATTTGTAATTTACTTTTGATGGGCTGACTGTTCTGTTCTGTTAGTATATCTGTGCAGATATTTTTATGGGAATGTAAATTGTGTTGTAAGGGCTTCCAGAGCATAGCATGGGTGATTAACATCTTGATAACACTAAATAAACATACCCTATTGTGGCATTTTCTGTCTGCTGTATATAATAATTTACAATAACTGTTAGATGCCATGGAACATTTATCACAAGACATTTGCAACAAATCACTGAGTAAAACTGGAATTGTAGAAGAAAATGTAATTGGTTGCAGGAAAGGGATCTATCTTGGATACTTGAATGGCTTCCGTTGCTGCAGCATCTGCATGCCTCTCAAGCTATAATTTCAATATACTGCATTTTTATATATATTGCATATATATATTTCATATATATATTATATGAAATATATATATTCAATTATATATTGCATATATATTTCAATAAAACTCTTAGGAAAGAGAAGGATATGCTCTTATTCCAGTTTAAAGACAGGGAACTGGGAGCATAGCTATTCAGAGTATGTTGGTGCTGCAGAATGCAGTTGCATGTGTATTCTCTGAGCTTCCTCCAGTGTTGGCACTGACTTGGGCTCAGTTGCATGGAACTATTTGGGGTAATTTACCATGCTGCTTCCAAGATGGAAATCTGGCAAAAGCAGCCTCTGTAAGTGTGTCATCAGTCTGAAATACTGCCAAAATGAAGGTAAAGGTGACTATGTAAAGTGAAGACCTGTTGCATTCTGTATTTATTAAACTCCAAGTACATCTTTCATATATAGCATTGCCTTTAATTTAGTTTGTGACTGAGGGATGCATATCAGCAATGCAGATGAAGGCTGGAGAAAAAGAAATACCAGGGTGGATGTTGCTTTGATTTTAATGCTTTACACTGTGTAGAGTCCTGATGTGCACATTTCATTCAAATAGTTGCACACCAGAGAGAAAACGTTTGGCCAGCATAGCCCAGAAAGTGAAAATATAATCCAGGCCTGGGTTGGGAAGACATCCATGTCTGCCTAGCAAGAAGAGGCATTTCATAATCCCAATTGCGTTATGCTTAGTGTCTAATTCAAGTCCGTGTTGTTCAGTACTGTATTCCAAATACTCGTATGGAATCGTGTGCTTCACAGGCTCACAGCTTTTTGTAATACTCTGGATATATTTGTTTGACTGCAAGGGATCAAAGTACTGAGGTTTAGCAAGCTGGTGCTTATAGGGCAAGCCACCCAACTGAGCATGTATATACTCCATTAGTTGTGAACTGAAATGTAGTGGACTTAATCCATTTCACCTAGTCTTGCAATTGCAAGATCAAGCTTACGTCATTGTAATTATATACACAGGGTTTGGGTGATGTATATAACCTACTGTCAGCACTAACTTGATCTCTTATGATCAGGTGAACGTAACCAAATCCCTTAGAACAAGACTGGGAGAGTGAAGGAACATGTGGTCTCCCGAGACATGTTTGCATTTGAAATAGTGTTCGTGAAAGTTGATTCTAAAATGAAAATGAGAATATGGGGATGTATGGATGGATTTAACTGCAGACCAGATGTTGACTTGAAAAATGATAACAAAAAGCAAAGTACATATGTTTGTGTGAAATCTGGAGAAATGTTTTTCCTTCAGGGAAGGCATCCATATAGATCAGGTTGCTCAAGTAATGTGATGTGACAGTTGCTATGTCAACTAGTGTTCCCTTCCACACATTTAAATTATTGAATAGCACAGTAAATGTTCTATAAAAGTAGCTCCTTACAACATGGTTATGCATCTATTTTCCTCAAAGCTTTTTTCAGACTTTCCTGACCATTGCTCTGTGTCTTATATGTCTGAACTATGTGCCAGCCCTCCATGCAGCTCCCATTAAAGTCCACGTTTAGCCCATTACGTCCCCTTTGACTCAGCTCCCATTGTAGCTGCATGTTTCATGGATGTGTAACGGAGCAGTGGCTGCTTGCATTTGAAAGCAGAGTAAAGGGATTGAGGGAACAGATTGAATCCATCACAGAAAAAAGTATGAAACTCCCATGCAAGTAAGTGCATAATATTTAATGAATTGAATCTGGTTCTGTATAAACAGGCGTCTGCCCTTGCGTGCAATACTTTCTTCATTGTTAAGCCAATACACAAAGTGTAACACTTTTTGGCACATGCTTTAATAATTTATCTGAGCTATAAGTTAGTTAAGCAGAATATCCAGCCTTAGAACCAGTGGGAGTTGGTAGAGGCTGAAGCAAAAAAGGAAACTAACCTGTGCTCCTCAATGACATTTGTATAACCTGAGGCTAAACCAGGTAAATGATGAATCCTGTTAAAGCCGTTTCACTTCCTTGTGGGTGCAGTTGTCTCTAACTCATAGATGGTTTTTAACTTTCTTAGGTTTGTCCCTAGTTGGGTAGTTTAGAAAGCCGCAGACAGTGCACTCTTTTAGGACTCAAGAGGTGTGAATTCCATGCTGTTCTTTGCTTGCAATTCAAACAACATACTGCCTGTATTACATTTTATCTTTTTGCCTAAAAATGAGGATAATAGCTGCCCTTTTTGAAGATAGCAAAGATGTTGGTGTTCTTGAGCAATCCTTGAATTGTGGCCATATGTTTTCTTTAGGTGGACATCATCATAATGAAAGTTCTTTTTGCTGGAGTACTTGCTGCTTGATGTGTCATAAATGATCACATTTCTGGTTTTATTCTAAAACTTAGATTAAGTCTTTAAAATCTATTCTGTATCTCTTGAAATGACCCTGGCTTAAAACTTTTCTTACAGAACAGAGCTTGGGAACAATTTTTGTGACACTGTTGCAGATTCAGTCTTTCTCTTACACCTCTAATGGCAGACAGTGAATTCTGTAGGTGAACATGTGGGAGCAGGGCTTAAATACATGTTTCTGCGTATGTGAAAAATTGAGGAAGGATGAGAAGTGGGGTGCAAGTGTCACATAGCACCTACATAAGGACTTGACTTATGTGTAGGCTGGTAATTCATTTCTGCTTCAGGGCTGTGTATCTTACTTGTATGTCCGTATATCTGTCCTTTGTTGATAGAAACTTCTCCATATGTGTTTGAACTTGTGTGAATATCTGTACGTGCAGAGATTTAGGAGTCTGTCCTCTAAAGGTTCAGATATGTAGGAATTCAATCACAAAGGCAGCTGAAAAGATATTTTGATAAAGTGGATGTGAAAACTTGTATTTGACTGTTTGTAGGTGCAAATAGGGGCATCTCTGCATGTGGACAGGGGACAGCCTGAAAGAAACTTCACAAATGTAACCTTTAGCTAGGTAGCTGTCTCTGTCCCAAATGTCGCTCAAACTTACTTTGCTGCTGAAAAGATATTATGCAGGATGTGCTTTATTCACATGGCACACAGGTTGTCACACCAAAGTCACATCATTTCCTGAGAAAAATTCCCTTCACCTGATGCCTCTTGCAGTACTGAAAATCGGATGTCAGGGGACGCAGAGGTGAAATTGAAATACAACTGTTGTTCTGCTGTCTCACAGCAGATCAAACTGGAGGGAGAAGTGGATCAGAGGCTGCTTGTGGAGAGGTTCAGAACCAACTTTATATTTATTTGCAGCTAATGTGTTCCCTTGTCTCTTTCTTTTTGTAGTTTTGGCAGTTTATTTGAACCAGTGTTGGTGGCCTGTTGAAGATGTAGTAAAGACAGCTGATCCTTCTAGAGATGGGCTCATTTCGGTAAGGATGCTATTTTAAACACTTGCCTTTACCCTGAAACTTCCCAGCTAGAACAATCACATGTCTCTGTGTCTGTGGTCAGAGCAATCACATGTGTCTGTGGTCTCTTATAACTCATGCTTTATACCTGTGGGATCTGGGCTGTTTGGCTCACCAGGTAGTTCACATATCTCCTATTGCACAGTAACATGCATGTTAATCCTCTCTAAATGATTTTCTGCATGCAGTTTATGATTCAGCTGTGGGATTTATGTCAGTTTGGGTTTAGTTTACCCTCACTGCCTACTAAAGGAATAATCAGCTAAACCTAATTACTACCTTAGCAGTAACTCTCCATGTTGGTATTGCTTGACTGCCTGCCTGATGGAAGGTGTTACTGCCCTTTGGAACAATGTCTTATTTAGCTAGTTATAAACATTTTTAGCTTGGATAATGCTTATACTGTGTTCATTTAATGAAATGGTTGTTATTTAATAGTTTCTGTCTTTAATTCTTTTTCTAAATAAATTATTTTAGTAAGGATCTACTACTTTTTCATAATTTGGGAGACTTGGGTGGCCTGTACTCTGCTTTCTATGAATAAGATGTGTGTTGCCATGAGGCTACTAAGTCAGTTCTGTTTCATATCCAACCCTCTCTGTCCAACTTTGGTCCTTAATGATTCTCTTCCTTTATCATTCCCTGATATCTGCCATGCATAGAGTTGAATTATTCACTGAATTAAGTAGGCTTTTTGTGGGTAACTGAACCAGAGGGATTTTGAGATACCAATCCTTGCAAGATAGAACTTGGAACAGAAACACAGGCCTTCAGGCTTTTGAGCATCTGCTGTATCAACAGAGAATAGAAAAATATCTGAAAATAGAAAACTTGCCCCTTGTAGGTCATTGCCAAGGGGTAAATTGTCAATACTTCTGGAAATTCACATTTTCTTTGTCAGCATTCATATAAGCTTGTTGGCACCACTCTTCACCATGATGAATTCCTTTATATTCTTCCACCTCCCTGTCCTGTTGGTGGTCTATTAAGAAGCATGGCATGAAAACTAATTGTTCATGTTACACCTGGATTATAATCTGTTTGGGACAGATTATATGTATTCTCTGTTTTGTAGAGTGTCCATCTCTGTAAAGTCCTGGGCCACTGAAGTTCTTTGATACTGTGACAGGATAGCTAATAGGGTAAGGTAACCAGGGTAGCACAGTGACTCTTGTCTTTATTTCTCTTTTGGGTAGATGAGATTGCCTTGATCCTGTTTCCAAATCTGTGATGGGTTTGCTGTGACTATAGTCAAGATACATCTTGCTGCTTTAGAATTCCTCTCTGTGACAACAGGAGATATGCCAAGCTTTATAAATCATTATGAGATTCTTCTACATCCTCTACATAGAGGGTGGACACTGGGGAAAACCTTTTTTATCATTCTGTTTGAAGCAATTCATGAGGTATTTTCCCCAAATTAAGTGTTCATGTTTCCTGACCTCCTTCTTCCCAGTCCCTTTCAATCTTGAAGCCTTTTCTGAAACACAAAATACTGTGCTCTGCTTCATTTTCCTTTGGTCTGCTTTTGTTTGTTCTCAAAGGTCCAGACATTTGGAGAAAGGATTGTCCTCTTTGTTCTGAACTACATTATCTTTGGAATGCTGGAAGGGAGTTCAGCTAATGATGCATTCTTTCTACCTCACTCTGCCACTGAGTGTGCCAAGATACTCTGGAGAAATGGCGAGGCTGTTGCCTTCTACTCGGTCAAGATGAAAGGTAAGGTCATTTTAGAGATGCATTTCCATTGGTTCCTAATAGATAGAAATGTCATGCTTTTGTTTATCTTTCAGTATAAGTAAGCCTGGCTCTTCTACATATTTTTATATCAAATCTCTCTCAGAATGAATCTGGGGAACAAACCTTCCCAGAATTTGGAAGTCATCCATACTACTTTCATTTAAACATGAGAGTTCCAAACTATATTCTCAGTTACACCGAGTGATCTGAGGTACTGGCTTATTCCAATAAAATACGCTTTAATGCAGCCAAGTAGAAGGTCATACATCTAGGAATGAAGAATGCAGGACCTACCCACAGAGTGAAGGACTGCATCCTGGAAAGAATGATATCTGAAAAAAGAAGTACGGTTCACACTGGAAAACCAGTGTATTGGGAGTGGCTGGTGGTGGGGAGTGGCAGTATCCTTGGATGCATAAGAAGCAGTGTCTGGGTTGTGTAGAGGAAGGTGTATGCACTACATCATTCCTGGAATGCTTTGTCCATTTGTGGTACTCCCATAACCTTTAAACTCCCAGTTTAAAGGATGATGAGAAATTGATTTAATCATTAATTGATTAATTGGCATAGAAAAGAAACAAAATGTATTTCATTCTTTAGGGATGCTTGCACCAGTATAAGCTTTAGTGAAGGTCTTTTATTAAATAGAGAGTTTGTATCAATGTCTAGAATTGTAAAGGCTTCATTAGAATAATTCTAATTATGGTATGCAGTTGAGTACGTGCCCCTGTGTAGGAGCTGGTTACCAGTTGGTGTTTAAGATGCATGGGTGTCATCTTCATACCAGCAGTTTAAGCGCAGAGAAGTTTCTATCTTTGGAGGTAAATGTATTGTTCAGGTCAGCATCAGTAGCCACCTACCCGAAAAGGGAGAATAAGAAATATCTTGAGAGCTGTGCAGGTATGGATTGCTTTGGATTGCACAGGACAGGGCGAAGGTGCCTTCCCTGAGAGTCTGAAAGGCCAGCAACAATAAGAGATATTCTGCTTTTCTGCTGCCTTGGGAGCAGCAGAATCCTTATTCGCACTGAGGTATAGTTTGTACACCCCTGCGCTTGTGCAGTGCTACTCTACTATCAATGGTGCATCAAGTCTCAGCCTATAATAAAGTAATCTTCTCTATGTGTGTGAATATGCTGATGAACTGGTTTGTAATTGGCAAACACTTCAATCGCCATAGTACATTTTCCTTTAAGCCCATAAATATTTCTGAGCAAAGCTTTTGGAAAGAAGCACTTGTATGGGCTGTAATGATTCATGCTTCAGTAAAATAAATTTGCACAGTAGTCTGTTATGGGTGGAGTATTAGCCAAGTTGAAACTGTTTCTGAGTAAGTTGAGAGTCACAGTTTGGTTTTAAACCAGGTCCACATAAAACACAAATTCTTCAGGTCCAGCTTTGTCAGCATCTGTCTTTTGTTGCCAGTGTTTTTTTTCTTCTGGGCAGCTGTATTTGTTAGTTTTTGGCCTGTGTCACAAATTACTGCAGTCTCTTGCCAAAGCCTTTTCGGGAAGCTTGAAACTGATTGGTTTTGCCCCTTTTTGCTGTTTGCTGTATGCATTTAGAAAGTAATTCCTCTTTCTGAAGTTCTGTGATTTCAGTTTCATACCAGCCATGCTCTGGCTGATCCTATTCTTTCTACTTTCTAGAGGAGCCATGGATTTATTAGAAACAAACAAACAAAACTAAACAACACAACAGGCTAAGATGATAAATATCTCCTTTTAGAAGCTGTGTTTCACATGGTTGTTTCAGATACTGTTTTTTTTTTCCTTAATTTTCTTTTTTCTTAATCATAATTTAAGTTCTTTTGCCTTTTACTGTCCTGGTCAGAATGTTTAGTACGGGCAGCTTTAAGTACAGAACTTTATATGTTCCTTGACCTCTGTTACAGCTCCTGGTCCTAGGAAGAAATCATTTTGCCTTGTGCCCACCATGTGATTCTGATTCCCTTTAGTCCCATGCTCTGCAATTACCTGGCTATTCTTTATAGTTTTTTTTTTTTTCACTATGTAATTTAGACTCTCATGCTGATGCTGTACTCAACTGTATTTCTCATCTGTGAATTTTCCATTATCTACAGTATGACAAAACCCATGCTTCAGTGGAGCCAAATAAGCCAGAACAGATCTGTGGAGCATGGCTGTTTCAAACATCAGTCATCTGGGTGAATCACGGAAACGGTGACCAAAGAGGAGAGAGTCTGTTCTATCTTTGCTATGGATTTAGTGTGCTGTTATGCAAACTACATTTTCCATGGACTTCAGTGATTCCAATTAACTATCTTGGCAATATTGTAAAGCCATTTCCATTTGCCAGTTCCTAGGGGGCCTGTACAAAGTGAACTTGGTAATTTTGGTCCAGTTCCACACATCCATCCGTCTTATGAAAATCCTTCACTGGGTCTCTTTTGATAGTCTGGCTAAAGAGGGACAGATGGTCTCAAGCACCCTCCTTGCTCCAAGTCGGAGTAAGTGCAAGTCGAGGTTTTGAGACAATTTGGCACCTACTGACACTGGCCATCCTGCACCTGTTGGGTAGATAAACAGAAGTCTCATTCTTCAAGGCTATCACTTGCTGTGAGCATTAGACACCTTTATTAAAACAAAATTTATTCATGACTACACAGATCATCAACCTGGCCTCTCTGCTATGTGCCTATTCCTCTCCAATGTCAGGCATGCAGCATTTACCACTGGGTATACTAAAGATTGATGAGACGTACTAAGCCACTAATGAGGCTGATAAGACACTTTGTCACGTGCCAAGATAAATGCCTCCAATTTTATCTATGTCAGCGGCTTCCACATTAGACAGCTGAGGAGTGAGACCTCACTGAATGCAGCTAAAGGTACAACAGGAAATGACAGTTCCCTGTCCCTTTCTTTGCAGAGTGCAACCTGAAAATGAAATATTTTTTCAGAAAGCCTTCATATAGACACTTTGGGCTTGAGATCTGGTTCATATTCTTTTAAGTGTTTCTTTCAGATTCTTCTCTTGATATGCTCCAAACCTGTGTGAGAACCTGAAAGAGAATGTGTTTTGTGTGGTGATGTAGGGTTAATGACCATGGTTACTGACACTATTTTTTGTGCAATGAGACAATGTATTTCCCTGAAAGTTTGTCTTTTTTATTTACTGAGGACTAGTAATTACTCGAAATGGACTTTTGCTACCTTCAGATAAATGTCAGGAGAATGTGTAAGATTCATATGCCAAATAAATCACTAAGGAAGTTAGAGGATGCTGTGAGCCAGGAGTGGTTTAGTCCTGTTAAG
Source organism: Pezoporus wallicus (assembly GCF_028554395.1). Taxonomy (NCBI): domain Eukaryota; kingdom Metazoa; phylum Chordata; class Aves; order Psittaciformes; family Psittacidae; genus Pezoporus; species Pezoporus wallicus. Next base: position 407,316 of record NW_026635034.1, read on the forward strand.
AATAAACCAGAACTCCCCTCCCCCCCTTTTTTATATACAGCCTTTTTTTCCCTACTGTTATCTATTACTGTTTCTGTAACACTTAGGAGCTGCCCAGTTGCAGACCAAGCTGTCAGTGGAACAAAGAGGAGTCAGACTGTCAAAGCTTGTCCCTTCCCAGTCTCACTGTGTCTCTTTTGTCAAACCTTAGTAGTAAAAGTATAGAGAAAGATGTTCTCTGTTACGTGAGTCAAACCAGCTTTAACAAAACTAGGTCTGCTGAGAAGGCTGTAAAACATGCACTTGAATCTGGACTAAATGTGCTGTTGGCTTCTCATTCATTCTTTAGGGATGCTTCACAAATCACAGTTTGGGAACACTTGACTGCAAAACTCTAAGCTGATACCAAGTAAGTAGCAAAGCCGCCCTGGCCCAGGCTCTGTTTTTACTTATCCCAGAGCCTTAGAGATGGTCTTTGGAAGTGGCTACCCAAGCTAAAATCCATTTCACACTTTTCTTCGTGCAAGTCTTCACAAATATCCTTTAATACTTTGGTGGCCCAGGTTGTATTCTCTAGAAATAGAGCCCCCAAAAGATAATGGGATTTTATTTTTCACTGGTTACATATGTTTCTTTTAGAATTAAAAAATAACTCAGAGTTGAAGTTAACCTGACAGACAATTAGCTGAAATCTTGTTGCATAATTGCTTTTGTCTCCCTCTGTTTTCTAGCAATAATATTTTTAATGTGCATTTCTGAAGCAGACTGAAGGTTCTGGCTGTAATAAAAATTAAATGACTACATACCAGTCAAGACATGAATTAATTTAATTTTATTGAAGCCAGAACCTTTGTTCCCCTTCTCACATACAAACTCACACAATGGGTTGACCTTGGGTTCTATTCAGCAGAAATATTCCCCACCCTTTACACAAGCATTAAGCCTGCTTTAGGCCTGTCCAAACATGTGTGTGCCAAGCCAGCTTGTTCAGCAGGGAAATAGTCAGTATGCACAACCTTGTTTTGTTTGGTTTCTGTTGGATGTGGGGACTGGATTGTTGTTTTTTTTTCTGGTTTGTGGCTTTTTGGGAATGCTAATGGCTGTCTGCTTTCCTGCCCTTGTAATATCTGTTTACCATTTTGCTGGCTCATAAGTTGGTCATTTGGCACTCGTGACCTAACCAAACAGATCAAAGGCTTTCAAAGGGCAGACTCTATGAATACTTCCATCTCCATCCCAATGCCCTTATTTTCCCTGCCTCCTCCCTTTTACCTCAAATCTTAGTCTGTTGGAGTGTTTCAACAGTGAAACAAACATCTGAACCAAATGGGTGAGATGCTGGTGGTCACCTCTGGGCAACCATTAGCTTACGGTAACCCCTGTGCAGTTGGATGGGAACTGGAGACAAAGTGGTCTTTGTTGCAGAGGTTGGTTTGTTTGTTTATTTTATTTCAACTGGCTGTGGGCTATGACTCTTACAATGTGCTTCCCAAGGACAAGGTGAAGAATGGCTTCATGGTTTCTTTATTCACAGCCCTTTCAGACATTACAAGTTTTTGTTGTCTTCTCAACACAGATTTAGGAGCGGGGACATAAATCACTCAGCTCCTGGGACTGGTGCACAGCAGTCTCACCACGATTTATAGGAGAGGGACTGTATGAGATAATAAGAAACCTATAAGGACACTTGGCAACATGCAGAAATTCTTAAAGCTCTTGATTTCATGAGGAAAAGTTTGTCCCTTTCTTAGAATGTATGGTGCAACACGGCTGAAATCCAGCATCTCTGTTGGGCTGGCAGCTAACAATAGGACTGGGGATATACTCAATTTTTTGGCTGATGAAAAGAGGGTAACTACCCATCATGTGTTACAAATATTGAAAAGTTATAAACACCACCACCATAAACCCCATCCTTTTTCAACAATGTGCTTGAACATGTGTTTGAAGTTAAGCACGCACTTTGATTAAGCAGAGGTGGACCAAGCTTGGATGTGAATGGATTGGTTATAGGGAGACATGCTCTTGTGTGGCTGAGTATGCGTGGTGTGGATTCTTCACAGCCTTGAGAAATCAGTGTCTAGAGTTAAATATAGTCATGTATTGCTTTGCTTAATTAGCATCCTAGAAAAGAGTAAATCAAAGTCAGGCCTGGTGACTGTCAGAAAAAATTACCAAACACCAGCTCAAGGAACGGAAGTGGACCTCAGTTTAAGATAGCTAAGGCGATACAATAAAGAAATAAGGAATCTATTAAAAGTCTTATACTGGAATTTAGGAACAGGCATTCAGTAGGGTATCTGTAAAACTGTGAAACAGGTCTTAGTGAAGTGATGAAAGTTTCGTGTCTCATGAGACTGAAAACTAGACTGAGTAGTGTGCTAGTAGGTGGTAAGAAAGAAAACAGAGAAAGTCTTGATGAGATTTAAGCAACAAAGTAAGAAAATGTTATCTTTTTCTGTTATAAAGGTAGGGATATCCATTTCCATTTCAACTGCCATGTACCCAGATACAAGCAGCATAAAGGTCTTATAAATATTTTCTGAAAATGAAATCACTGAGACATTTCAATGGTGACCTTATCCTATGTGTAGGTAGTTGGTGAACTAATGCTGGTTATTGATTTCAGGGTTGAATGCTTATGCTGTCAAGTAGTTTGAGGTTGTGTTTTTATGGTATTCTGCACTGTGGATTGCTAATGTACCTCCTGCAATAGGACCCAAAGTTGTTTAGCATGAACATTAAAAGTTTGGACTCTGGATGTCTGTTCTTAATCAACTTTCACTTGACTCCAGTTTGAGTTTACCATAAGTGATTGCAAAATAAATCCCTTGGCTCTCATTCTTTATTTTTTTTTTGACAGTTTTCACTGAGAACTGAATTTTTAATAGCTTGGAGGCTTATACTTGAGTCTGTATTTTGTCCACAAGTAGAGCATTATGTCGTGTCCCTGTGATTTCAAGTGACTGACTTGATGTGTTTATTAGCAAGAACCATCCTGGAGTGAAAACGCTGGTTTAACACTGATAGCAGAAATTCAAGCGATGGACTAGAAGCACGTATATGTGTGATAAATTACCATTCAGTAGAAATCGAGTGGCTTACAAAAGAGCACTTGCAGCAATTCCTAAAAATGCATCACTCGGTTGTCTATGGCTTTATACCCAAATGCCTTAATTAATGTCTATACTCACCTACCTACAGAGGTGTGATTTTTGTGTGCTGCAGTGGAAGGTTGAACCTATGAGGGTGCTGAGGCACTGGCACAGGGTGCCCAGAGAAGCTGTGGCTGCCCCATCCCTGGCAGTGTTCAAGGCCAGGTTGGAGGGGACTTGGAGCAACCTGGTTGAGTGGAAGGTGTCCCTACCTGTGGCAGGGGGTTAGAACTGGAGGAGCTTTAAGGTCCCTTCCAACCCAAACCAGCATGGGATTCTGAGGTGCTGCTGTGAGTTCAGCCATCACTTGGATTCTACATGTTGTTTTCTCAGTCATGGTTCTTCCTTTTTGGGAAGTCATTTGTCTCCCTGTTACATGCTGGGTTGTTGCGACTGCCTGGCTTCTGAAGGAGGCATGCAATGGACTTCCCTTCCTGTGGCCTGGAGTCACTGTGAGCAGTTAGGGATCTGTTTCAGGTGGAGCAATCCCAACGCTTTTTGTGCAGTTCTTTTACCAACAAAGGTTTGAAGGTGATTGCTGGGTATATGTTGACCCATAACTAAAAGAGAGAAATTCTTTTGTACAGTTGCCTACAGAATTCAGTGAACTAGGAGATTAAAGACTGAATATGCAGTAAAGAGGTTGTATAACTTTCTGACCAGTAAAAGTCAGAAAGGAGGTGTAAATGATGGGGCCAGTCAAGTTTCATACTTAAGAGTGTTACCATACCATTTGGGAAGGCACAACAGCAGTGTATGCAGAGGCCAGCAGCGCCTCTCTTCTCTCCCTGCAGTCATTATGAAATTGGTAACTTAAACAGTATTGGGAGTTTTCTCTGGAAGCCTGTTCCACTGCCCAGCTGCATCAAGCAGTGTGGACCTTCTGAGCATCCAAGTCATACTGCATTGTGTGGTTCAGTGTATCTCATAAAAGAGTTTGTGGGGTGATTTACTGGAATCGCCAAAAGCTAGAGGAAGATACTGAGATTACATTCAGAATGTTTAAGCCTCTCTGGCTGTAGCCCAGTTCGTTTCAGCGAACTTTCCCATGTATGTTGCTTGTGTACCTAGGTGGCCTGATTATGAAGAGTTGGAGTCTGGAAAATACTGTCGTAAGACCTGTCAACTGCATGTTAAGCAGCTTGATGGCACAGACCTTCCTCCTGGAAAGTGTTCTACTGTCTATGCAAGTGCACTTTAGTTGGGGGTCACCCTCATAGCCTGTGGAAAGGTATCAGGGCAGCATTTGTGGATAGAATCACACAGCAGTTACTGCAGAAATAACAATTCTGTTTTCAAATTCATTCTCTGCTTTCAGGGAGCCTGTGTGATGGTGCAACCAGTCAGTGTTACTTGCTGCCGGTTTTGGATACTATATTTGTCCGTAGGAAGTACAGAAGAAGTGGCCTAGGGATGAAAATGCTGGATGATTTCTGTCAGTCTTTCATGGCTGAGGATGCCTTGGGGATCAGCTGCCCTATTTCTGCTGCCATGTATCAAGGTAAATCATTTGATGTGGAAACGTTAGGTAAGGGTCATGTATAATGTATACATTTCAATATGGTCTCGGTAGGATGTTCTGAACTGTGTAAGAGTTCAGTGGGCTTGTCTGAACTGCACTGTTGTTAGCATGCAACTGGTCACTTTTCTTGAGGCACCTGGAATTTCCTGCAGAAAGGTAGGCAAAAACTTATGTAAGATAATGAGGAGCATAAAGCTCATTCTACCTTTTTCACGTTGTGCGTTCTTATCTCACTCTTAGAAAGGGAAAGACGTCATTGCCCTGGACAGTGACTTACCCATTTTATTTTACACCAGAGGGAAAAAAAATCCTAAGATGTTGCCAACTCTGCATTACACCCATAATGCTCTTGTAGATACTGCATTTGTAAGAAATCAGATTTAATAAGACATATATCTAGGCTCTGCTCATTCATCCAGTCGCTTCAGTGCTTGTTTCTTATCGACTGCCTTTGAACGTCTGGCACTTCTATAAGATCACTAAGTAGTTATATATGTTCTCTGTGGTCAGGTTGAAGTTCTGGTTTTGCTAGTAAAATGTACAGAAAATACCTGTGCTCACATTATTTATAAATCTGTTTTCTTTAGGAAAGCATTTCTCCCTGAAGTTGCTCTTTGTATGGTATACAGCCTTTACAATCATTCTGGGGGAGATATTTCTGTTGGCTTAGCAATTTATTGCCATTTTCTAAGAAGTGTCAACACAATTTTGACTGTATTGATTCTTTTTCTTGGTCAGTATGTTCCATTAAATATATACAAATATACCCCAATATATGCAGATGTACTCCAAGAGCTCCTAAGGTACTGCTATAAAATTCAGAAAGAAATAGTGTTTACAACATGGTTTCTCTTCTCCCAACAATATCTATGCTATTGGTGCTATGTCAAGCACCAATGGTTGACGCTATGGATGTGAAAGCTGTGTTGTTTATGTGTTAACACTAGCGATATATATTGCAAGACTATGCTTTCATCTCAAGTTTAGAGCTAACAGTGAATAAATTTGACTTGCATCATGTTCTAATTAGGTTTTCTGGGTCCTACTTTTATAAAAATACTAATACTGTAAGTTAAATTTTGAGTCTATTGAAGCCACCGCCTGTTTTTAATTTCATTGGAACCACAATCTCATACTTCTACAAAAGAATGCAATGTTTTACTCTAAATCTCTGTACAAAATGTGCACTGTTTTCACAAGCATGTTATTTAATGTGCTGTAGAGGCCTAAAAGGAAGTGAAAAGCCACTTAGCAGATATCTCTATTTTGGCATATATGTTACTTTCAGTAGCTTTTATTGAAATGATTTCGTTTGGATATCCTGGGATACAATTAATGCCAGGGATCTCCTCATTACTGTAAGGCAAATGTTTACATACCAGAATTAGCCTTTTTGTTTTGACATCCCATTGTTAAACTCAAGTGAATGTTGAAGATGAATTACTGATCTGTAGGATGATGAACTACAATGGACAGAGGAGAGCATGAAAATACTTTAGTTGTTTACAGACTGCTGGCTTAGTGCTGTTGATGGAACTCATAGAATGGTGGTTAAAGAAAGTTAAAAAATACCCTTTAAATTCTTTGAACTCTGTGCCCTATGACATAAGCTTCCTCTTGGCTCTGCAGGCATCCTAAGGAAACCTCTAAATAAGACAGATTTCAGTTGGATAACATGAGCAAAACAAAATTTGATTGTTTATCCAAATTACGCTGATGTTCAGTGTGTACTGTCAGTGATGGGGATCTGTGGGAATATGGTTTCTAAGGGCAATTGTGCATCTGACACAGGTATCACCATTATTCTTCTGTTAGTTCTTATTTCTTGTTTTCCGCAACCAAAGAAGTAAGTGACCCCCAGCAACAGAGTGTAAGGTAGCAGTAGTAAAATGGAGGGTAGTATTGGCCCAAGAACAAACTGCTACAAAGTTGTGTTTATAAATAGAAATTAGAGTAGCATTCTTAATGGTTAGAGCTGGAAGATACTGAAACACCTTTCACTTCAGAGTAGTGAGGGTGAAAAAACCCACACTGCTGTTAGTCTCAAACCTGCCAAGTGTCTGGAGATAGCTCTGTGATACAGTGCCAGAAGAAGGTGGATCAGTAAGTCATTTCAAGTCCTGTATTCCTGTGCTCACAAGGAGGTAATCTAGACAGAAGCAGATGGACAGGATTCACTCGTGCCTGTTTAGATGGTTCCACATAGACTCTGCCTAAAAGCCCCAGCTAAAAGAAAAGAAAGGAAGATGAGAAGAGAAGAAGAAAAGATTTCCAAAGGAGCTAATGAAAGTAGGTCTGAGAGGTTTCTGGGGTAGAACACACTCCTTTCTCCACTGTACTTTTCACTCATTCATGCTTTTACCCCTTGCTTTCTCCCGTTCAGTTTGCCAGAAATTCTTGCAGACTTATCCTGAGGAGCAGAAGCGACTGTGGGAGGTGGAAGCACCAGGAGACTGGAGCCAGCGAGTGAATATCTGGTTAAAAATTCAGATGGAGTCATCCTCCTCAGGAAGTGAGTTAAAATAAACAGTGTGAACTTGGCCATGTTAGTTATATAAAGATAAGAAATATATCAAGGGGTGGATAGTGATAATAAATAGGTGGTTTCTCTGTTGTTTGCACATGGAGAAACTAATGAGTGTGCAGTCCTGTTCACTGATCTTTTCCCAGTAAACAGGACAGTTCTTAGAACTTATGAGGTCATGAAATTGAACTACAGAACATCTGAGAGATACTGAACAAAGCACAGTCTTGGCATAAAGTGGCTGTAACTCCCATTTCAGTGCACTTACAGCAAGAGTAGAAGTTAGCCCAAAAAATTCCTGTTGCACAACACAATGTCTGGGTTATAGACAGGGGTTTGTTTCTCTGAAATTATTACAGAAAAGAAATTTGTATGGCCAATGGGCAGTGTGTTTAATTACCTTCAGTTTGCTGCCAGTGCCATTCTTGGATGGAAACACAAACATTTTCATTATGGCTTTTGGAAGACTCAAAGTGCTGTCCTACAGGCTAAATCCGTCTTGCTGGGAGCATTTTCTGTCTACTTCACAAAAGATAGTGATAGAGTAGGAGAACCTTCCGGCAGTTCATATGGGGATCCTATTGATGTAATCTGTTCAGCTGGCTTGGGGATCCAGACAGGCCCCTCTGCTGTATGCACATAAGCTGTGATAAGCATTAGGTTGCAAAAGAAGGGCACATATTGTCTCTTTCTGGAAGTGCAGTGAGGAGTGCTACAGAGCAAATTGCTCCCATGCCTTCCCACATCTATCCTGCTTTGTGTTGGCTTGGGGACCTTCAGTTGAGACATTGCTTTTCATCTTGTCTGCAGCATCCCACAGGAGAGTTAAGTCAGAATTTAGCCCTAGGCTGGGTTCCTCTGAAGCCATTATATTTATGTTCCTCATGCTTTAAACCAACAAAAACTGGTGCCGCTTTTTCCTTTAATTCATCTTGCTAAGTTCAGTTTATTGATGGCAGTTGAAGAGAACTGTGATCAGATCAGCAAACAAAGTGGATGGTGGAGGAGGCTGTGCTTCTTTTTCCTTTTTTTTTTTGCCATCTCCTACAAAAAGAAACAAAGAGAAATGACCCAAAACATGGGGAAATATAATTGCACCAGAGTGGCTGTCAGTAAAAAATACACAAGAGGCCTGGGAACTGCCTGGGACAGTTCTGCACGTAAATGAGATGCCTCTTATCTCATGTATCCACAGAAGAAGGAAGGAAAGTATAAGCTAGAAATGAGGGGTGTTGTATGTGTATTTATATGGGTTATGAATCACAATGTGGCCTTTATAGTGAAAGGGAGTCAAAACAAGTGAATTTGGCACTAAAATATATAATAAAAATCTGTTATTTAAATGATATTCTCCACTCTGGTGCACAGCTGACTAGGCAGCACTCTCCTTTACACTAAGTGTGCTGAACAATCTTTATTTCATCCATCTTCAGTGGAAAATCAACCCGCTAGACAAAAAATACTTAAAACAGTGCTTAATATATATTATATCTGTTTCACATATGAAATTTACTGTTGTGCTTCTTGTGCTTGTGTTTTCCCAGTACTGTGCATATTGTACCCCCAGGGAAGTACCGAGGGAGGGTACAGGACAGATAAAGCCTCCTAAAAGTAAGGGAGGTTTTCCCTGGTTTTGCTTTGTCCTGAAAGCAGCATTACTCCTGCATAGCTCTGTCTGATAGCTGGTGAGGAAATTACAAGAGAATTTTCCACAGCTTCATTCTATCTGTTAATAGTAGATAAAGCAGAAGCATTTTCTGGGTGTAGGAATCCTTTATTATCTGACTTAGTGTGCTGCTTACCATACACATAAAGAGAAGCTTGTGGAGTCAGGTTGGATGGGGCTCTGAGCAACTTGATCTAGCTGAAAACGTCCCTGCTCATTGCAGGGGGGTTGGACGAGATGACTTTAAAAGGCCTTTTCAACCTAAACTATTCAGTGATTCTATGATTCTATCTTTAGGGGGTCACTTGGGAATAGAGTGCTTCACAGTGACTTGCTCTGTTATGTAGAAAACAAAACACAGTGTAATTCAATATTGTCAACTCCAGTCTGGATCTATGGCAACAACCATGAAAATAGACAAGTCTTGTTCTGCTCTGATTTCTTACATCCCCTTTGCCATGTGCCATGCTATGGTTTGAAACAAAATTATTAGAAGAAAAACTGGAAATTCTCATTTCCCCCTCTCCTCAGTGCTCAGGATTGAACACCATGAATGTTGTTGTGAGAATTCTGCAATCCGAGAGATTCCAAAACAGGTTTCTATAACCCTGAGGTTAGGGTGTTAAATTTTGCAAGGTTATGTGGCTTCATCTAGCGGCAATACAGCTGAACTGCAGCACGCTGCTTGCGTGCAGCTGATACCTCAGTTTGGATGTGCAGAGATACGCAGACAGATAAATAAACACATATTTCTGTCTGCATGCATACATATACCTATAAAAATAAAGCTGTTTAGTATGTTGTCACACACAGCTGCAATTGTTCCTTCTGAATTAATTCTTATTGTTCAAAAAATGGGGAGATTTATTTACAGCAAATAGTAACAGGCACACAGTGACAGTTGTCTCCTGGGGCTGATTGGAGGAACAGAAAACATTTAACATGATTTGATTCTAGCTGCTAAATCTAACAGGCAGTGAAAAGTAGTTTAGTAATATACATAAAGCATATAAATGTGAAGTAATGCATAAAATGAGCAGACTGAGCAGGAATGAAAATCAATTTCAAATGATTGCTCATAATCCTGTGTCTGAATTGGTCAGACTGTCTGCACTTTCTGAAAGGGAGGAAGGGATATGGGGGATATGGGTTCTGGATGTAAGAGATGATTGGATTATCTGTTTCGCAGAACTTTCATGCTAAGAAAGACCGAAAGACATTTGCTTCTAGCACAGTTATTCCCCTTAGTCTTTTGTGGTAGTGTCACTGGGTACCCTGCTTTGGTTAATTAACCAAAGCAAGGCAAGAGGGATTGCAGGTAGCATTCAGGTGGCCTGTTCTGGTGTGTTCTTTTAAGTGAGAATTGGAAGGGAAGTCTGCGTTTTTTTTCCTTCTTAACCTCTTTGTGGGGCAAAACTGTTCACCTCATTTCTCCAGAGGCTGAAGTGGGCTCTTGTATGGAGAATGCTCAAACTAGTAAATCCAGACAAGCAGATGTGGACCAGATGAATAATATACAGTGATTAATTTGTTATTCTGTGATCTATTTTTTCATTGATGGCCTTTTAATTTTTAATGAAATAGTGCCATTTAAATATGAGAGACCATCACAGACAGCTATAGGTGTTTTTCCTACTGACTCATAGCTTTATGTAGGTAATTGTAGCTATATGAGACATGCATGTGTAATTGATTCATGTAACCAATTTAGATAACTATAGTAGTTTGAGAGGCTAAAGACTTACAGGGTAGTTTTCACTAAGTGTTTTAGTTTGATCCTTACTGAGATAAGGGAACTGTAACCAAGCTGGCACACAGCAAATTCCAAGGTTGGTGTGTGCAATGGCTTTTGGAATTGAATTGTGATTTTTCCTGTGCTTATACAGGGGCTTTAGTGTGCCACCTTTGGAATGAATAAGCCAAATTCTTTAAGGTCCTAATTATTTTATTCCACTACTGAACTGCAGATCTGACTCTGCTTAGCTTTATGCAGGGTGGAAGCCTAAAACAGGCTGAGAGGTTTGAATGGAGCCTTAAACCTAGGTAGGGGTACATGTACCTGAGAAAACAAATCACAGTAACGAAGCTTTTTCAAGTAATAAAGAAAAAGGAGAGATGAGTGGAAGCAAAACAAAGAGCTGTAGGGGTTGTTTCCCCAGCACATTTTGGTTGCCACACAATTAAATCAGTTTGTTTTCTTCAGACATGGGTTTCCTGGGGGAGCTATGACAGCACTGGCCCCTGTGGTGCACGCTCTTGGATTATGTGCTGTGGTCATGGCTTCAGAGCCCACCCAGCCAGATCAAGGCTTCTGTGTACTCCCAGTTTTCTTTATGCTGACACTTCTGGGAAGTCAGGCAGAGCTGCGGGAATGAAGCTGTTCTATACAAACAATGCAATTGCCTTGCATTTACATGTTGGTCTTGATTGACAGAAGCATTTCATATTAGGATTAAGTCACTGTTTATGTTTTTGGTGTATAATTTACTTTTCCCTGTGTCTTGGTTCTAATTTCAGGGCGTTGAATATATTCCTGGTGTTGGGAAAGTGGCAGGAGATGCCACAGAGAAAAAGATGATGTTGCAGCAGCAGCAGGGATTCTGAACTCACAGCATCCTGAACAAGAGGACTTAAAACAAGGTGCAGGCAATACCCAGCAATGAAAAGGATTCTGAAAACAGAGCAGGCCTTGGGGGCTTAGTTGGAGATAAGGCCACCAAATAATTCACAGTTATACCGTAGTTACCCTTTTGAAAATCAGCCAAATCTCAGTATGGTCTTAAACATTGTGATTGACTGTTCACGATGTGTAACACTGGAGAGATTTCTTCAGGTAAGACATATTTTTTTTTTTTTGCAAGACACATGTTTTCCATCTTGTGTTTTGTTTTAAATAAAGCTTTTGTTTGCTAATTGTCCTTTTCTTTTTCTTCTCACCAAGTCATTAAGTAGTAGTTGAGCCTTGCTGTTTTCCTGCTCTGAAAAGATCCTATTGGATTGCACGAGATGTCGAAAAGGGAATAATTGGAGGGCTTGTAGATACTGATGTAAGAAGATATTTCTATGGAAACCACATCCTGCATTATGGAAGAGAGATACCACAACACTCATTGGTATCAGAATGACAGCTGTAACCTTCCTTTCAAAGCAAACAAGTGATCTTGAATTGCTTTCATTTGAGCTTTTCTAGCAGAAAAATCTGCCTCAAGCCCTGTGGTCACAGGGTAGTACAGGAGAAGTTTTGTACAGAGAAGAGTGAGCAAGCTACAGGCTTTAAACTGCCTTTAAATTCAGGCACTGTGATCATGTTATGTGTAAGTTCAGGGTGTAGAACTTCGTGTAGATTACATATTGCATGTTTTATTTCCTGTAGTCTCTGTCCTAATGTTTAGTTAATTTAATTAACTTGGAAGCATAACATTTTACTAGATCCTTCATGGGGAATCTCTAAAGCTTGACCATTGTATTAACGATTACAGGCAAAAGATCAGGTCGTGGCAGAGAAGGTTTTGCAGAGGTAGGTTCAGTGGTGAACAGCAGCAGGCTCTTGATGAACCTGAATAGATCCAGCAGCCCTAATTCTTAAGTGGGTGCCTTAAAACAAGAGGTAGCTATTTCTTCCCAGAAACTTAAGCAGCATTTCCAGGGAGACAGTTCTTGTAGGCAGGCATTGTGGGTACACTGTAGGGATGTATGTTTCCCCCTCGTACAGCATAATTGCTCACACATAGCCCTGTCGCCCCGTTTTTGTTTGATGTCATGATTTAATATAGCAATTCTTCATGTATCCAAGTAACTCCTCCCCTGTTGAGCTGCTCAGTAAACCATATGCCTGAGACAAATCGAAATCAGACCTTTCTAGGCATCTCTTTAAAAAAAAAAGCTATAATTGGAAGTTACAAGTTTTTGCCAAGAGAATTAAAACACTGAATTGTGTGCCAGCCTTAATCATGTTGCTATGGTTCTCTTGTCTCAAAGAGAATGCATTTAGCACTAACTTTATAATCAGTTGATCTTCAGGTTGTTGATTTATCAAGTAACAAAGGGTGTGCTATAAAGACTGATGGAAACTCTTTGTCCTCCTGTGTAGCAGCCTATATTGTTACTTAATGTATGGCTTTAAAAATACACAGTTTTTGTGAAGAATGGCAATACCAGTTACTCCTAAATATGATAGAAAATGGTTGTATCTCTCCTCATGAAAGCTGATTTGGAGTTGCAGTAGCCTGGCAAATTTACCTCATGTCTAGTTTGCACAGGTTTGCTCCACATTGTTTCAGAAATGCCAACTTACAGAGCAATTATCTGAATATTAATTTTTGTTTCTTTCTTATTTATTTTCTTGGGTAATATTAGTGCTTAAAGGTGTCTGATTAATTTAGAAGTTTGGACCTGCAACTTGTTCTTGGCAGTATGAAATGCTTCTTGGTGAGATCACAAGAATCCTAAGAGGGTCTGAAACAGAAATAGATCTAATGTCTTCACTGTCTCAATAGAACATACTAGAAAAAAACCTAAAACAACAGCACAAACATCTTTTCCTCACAGTGGAAATTCTTTTAAATAAAACTGCATTTACTCAAGGTTGATGGTTTGAGACTGCTGGAAAAGTTGGCAAAGGCTTGAAAAAGCATTCCAGTTAAAAAACCTTGGATTTAATCTCCTTCTGAATCTACACTCTGGTGGTGGTGGCTTGACATGATGGGATTTGCTGCTTAGGAGACCTAGAGGTAAGTGTGTGTGAGAGAGAGAGGTGGCAGATGTACTGAAAAGAAATGTGTACCTATTGTTCTTACAAGCATAGACACTTAAGTCTGGTCTACAAGTTATATGTTAGACATCAACATCAGTGTTAGCAGGGGCCTGGGTGTGTGCGTGCCAACTAAATAAACTGTTTGAATCACTCTCAAGACAAGTAAACATATGGATTTTAAGGCTAGGCAATTTCATTACGTTAATCTGTCATGATGTTTCGCATAATGTAAGCCAGACAATTTCATGCATGGTTGCTGGATCAAAAAATCATTGGTTTTGGTTGAAACAACCCATTTTTTTAGGAAGCTTGTTTTGATTTGACAAGTTCTGATTTCTCCAATGCTGGGCAGTGGGAATTCTGCCACACTCACTGGCAAGTTGTTCTAAAGTTTTGTGTTTACAGGTGCACCCAATTTTTTTAGTCCCAATTCATTTTGGTTTAGTCTCCTATGATGGATTTTGCTTTTCTGTTTAATGCTGAGCTATGGCTCTAGTATTACTACAATTCTTTCAGTGTGTGGATGGATACCTTGTGCTCCGTCACAACATCAGTGAACAGAGCTGGTTTTTGGATCTGTTTCTGTGAGTCAGACTTTCCTGACATTGATTCATCCTTCTTATCCTTTCAGAGACATTTTCCATTTTTCCTATTCCTCTTAGAAGCCTGAACATCATCAGAGATCCAGTTGCAGTTACAATCCCACTTACTGTCACGGGTCAGCATTTCCAGGCTGTTGTGACCTGTGATTGTATCAGCACGGATTCTCACATGCTTGTGGGTGTCTTTATGGTGAACATGCTCTTTAAAAGGTATTTAATTTACGTTTAAATTACGTTTAATTTACGTATAAATTACGTTTATACGTTTATAAATTAATGGTTTAATGTGCTGTCTTTAGTGGTCACAATGGCTGCAGCATACTACTGAAAAGGTAGTCGATCCAGCGTTATCTTTATTATTACCACGAGATGGCACCATTACATAGCGTAACATTGTCGTCATCTCGGGTGCTTGAGACGTTGACGGAGATTTAAATACATCACTCGTGGGCTTCGATTCCTGAGAGGAAGGAGGATGAGGGTGTGGTGAAGTTTGTCTTGTGTTTGCCATTCAGTTTCATTGTGTCAGTGGAGTTTGTCTCGAGTGGTCCCTGGGTTGACTTTTTCAAGCATTTATGAAACCAAAGTGAAGTTGCAAGAGTAGCGCAGTATGCAAACTGCTCCCGGATTGTGCCCCTTTGTATGCTTGTTTCATCAGGAAGCCTGGGTAGGACTTTTCCATATTATATTTTGTGGTTTTCCAGCATGAGATGAATGTCTCTCAGTCGTTCAACAGATAACTTGACCATCTAATTTTCCATTTCTGTCCTTTCTCTGTCTGTTACGTACATTGCATCAAAGTACTACTGAGCGCTTTCTTTGACATTTGTCATGTAATATGTTGTTAATGTTCTCAGCCTTAGGAAAGGAGGGTGGTTGGTATTTGTCCTAAAGGCAAATTAACTTGGGTCAATATCCTTCCCTCCCATCTCTGTGATGACATTAATTTATTAGGGGATCTGGCTGGACACTCCTGGACTGCTCTTGAAGGGTCTGCTAGAAGTCACCTTATAGAAACTTCTGATGTCTTCCTTCTGCTATGGTTTTTGTGTGGAATGTTTAGAAATACAAATTAAATGCTCTAAATAGCCACCTGTATTAATTGATTATGAGAAATAAACCATCCAGAAAGCTACCTTATAAGTAGGTGCCAAAGTAGAAAAAACCCTGCTAAGTTGTCTGAACTCATTAGTGTGAAAAACAGACTCACTTGGCACCTTTGCATTGACTGTGTCCAAACAAAGGCTGGGTGACATCCTTAGAGCTGAGTGCCTGGCTGACGTAATTGGGATTGATTCTGTCTGAATGAGCCATGTTCCTAAAGGAAGCCTTGGCAGGTCTATAAAACACAGCAGTTGATTTGGAGTCACTTAGGGGTGTTCGAGTCCACATTTTAGTGTCCTTTTCTGTGGACGAAGAAGGGAGGGAACACTCTGTACTTCGGCACCTAACTGGATCCTTCTTAACATTTGCCTATCAAGGATGTTGCAGAAAAAAACAAATTAACACATCCAAATGGAATTTCTGCTTTGTCAAATTTAGTGCTCAATTGCATAAACAAAGAATTCATCCAGCTATAGTTAGTTATTTGGTATTGACTTAGGCCTTCCTTTATGTATGTCTTCTTACAGATGAGCATGCAATAAAATTTAAGTACACAGGAGACAAAATTAGGAGCTTGTAATTAGCCGCTATTCAATTTGCAATCCAACGTGATGGTAAAGTCTCAGTTTAATCTTCTCCATTTGCCTTAGACTTTATCCTTGCTTTATTGAATTTTTCTATCTTGAAGGTTGTTGGGGTTGTTTTTTTGGAGGTGGTTTTTTTTTAAGGAATCTTTTTGGTTTAATTTAAACTCAAGGCTCCATTTTTGGAAGATCAATAAACTCCATCTGGAGGAATGCTTTTCTCCCAGCCACCTGACACAGATGAAGCTGAACTTTTTATCTTGTTCTCGTTCTCAGGGAGGAGAGATCAGAGGCTGCATTCACCATGATGAGTACATTTGGGGATGTCGGTATTCATTCACCATCATCTGATTTGTAAATTAATAGCTCAGCCTGTCTGGACTGTGGGGTGCTAAAGGTCAGTGACCCTAAGAGGACAAACACCTCAGAGCTGTGTGTGCCCTCTGGTCAATAGGAGTGGCTTTGGTTTAATGGCATTAATTTCATGCTGCTTTTCAAAGATACAGATGTGCAGCATACCTTCAATCCTCCTACCTGGAACCAGTAATCCCATCCCAGCTTTCTGCAGCGAGCAGGGAGGGAGAAGAGAAAAGCCCTTCCTAAAAGGATTAGTTCAACTGCTTAATTTTCCAAGTTTCTCCTTGCTTGGCATGTCCCCTCTCTTCCAAGCCTTTGATAAGTATCTTAACTAAGATGCATTTTAGGTAAATGCTGCCTTCAAGAAGCATCATATAAAAGAGCTTTCTGATTCCCCCGCCCTCCCCAGATTTTGGGGCTGGTTCAATCTTTTCTAAAGCTATTTCTCTTGTGCTGCATGCAGAGCCCATCTGCTGTAATGCAGACTGAAATGCTGCTTTTATCCTTGTTTGTGTAGAAGGTTGGTGGGTAAATCAATTGCAGTGAAAGACGTATTGTCCCTCTTTGCTCTATGTCACAAGCACAAATATCTTCCTTTTAAAGTGTCTCTTGGTAGAAGCCAAAGCCTTTGGCACAAGCCACCTCTGCTAGTTTGACCTCTTTTGTGCATCTGGAATGGAGGAGCACCTCTGAGAAGCACAGAACAAAACCAGCAAAATAGCAAGAGAAAAGGTCAAGAAGGGGTCTTGCTCCCTGTAGACATCAGAAGTTTCTGCAAGATGATATTTAGCATGTCCTGCCTGAACAGTTAAGGCATCAAAGACACTAGCACTTCGATAGGTAATGTCCTTGTGAGTTGTCAAATAGATCGCAAAGCACGTTGCTCTGCCATGCTGGGGATGGGAGGGAGGGACCTTAGGTCTTTCTACTCATTGAGGTAGCTGAGAATGAGAGCTTCAGAGAGCCTTTGCTTCCAACAGATGGATATACCATGCTGTGCTCTGTCCTTGCCTGGCTTTTGACTTACAGGACTAAGCTTACAGAGTGGTGCTGCAGTCCTGCAGAGGAGTGGAAATGCAGGTTTCTACCAAAGACAGAGCTGACATCAGTTATGAGCAATAGAAGTGCTTGATTTTTGCCTCTGTAGTTTTGCCTGATCACAGCCTTGCGGTGACTTACCCTTGGACCAGCCAGTCTCTGATGCAGTATAATTACAATGCCAGAGATGATTCCCTCCCATTCCAGCAATGGGATCTGAAGTGGGAGGTAAGACATACTCTGGTAATTCACCGCTCAACATAGCAGGGTCAGGACAAACGATATCACCTCCCGTAGCCCAGGGAAAAAGCTGTTGGTATTTATTAGAAATCCAGGAGGCAGGCAGCATTCTGCTGCTCAGGACCTAGAAATGCAGGGAAATACAATGCAGGCAGCTTTGATGCTAGATTATTCTCTGTAGCAGTGAATTGGTGAAACTGATCACAAAGAATCATCTCAGCCAAATCCCATGGTTGAGCCCCTGCCCGGGACAATAAGCTCATATGGTGATGACATGGGCCGAGTTGTGTTCTTCATTGTTGTTATGGATTTTTCACAGTCCCCTGGTTTCATCTGCAATTTTCCATGCACAGGCGCAGTTCTGCTTCTCTCCTCTTGTATCCTGCTCAGTAGTAGCATGGCGCCTCAGCTGAGGCTGCTTTCCCTCACAAACCCTGCCAGTATCTGCAATCAATTCGGTGTGACTTATCCTGGATTCACTTGTCCTTACTTAAAGATAAACATGGGCTGCCAGGTTTAGATGTAATGCCTGAAAAAAGAAAAGAAAGGAAACAGCCAAGCACAGAACAGAACTTGGTTGATACAGAGGCGCATGATACAATGCCGGTTTGGTTAAAATCTTTTCCTGAATGCTGGAACTCATCCAGGATGTTGCTGCTTTCTGATGCTGACCTTGCTCACTTAACAGCCGTATCAGTGCACATCAGTCCTGTCATCCTGGCCACAGCCTCCAGGCAGCTTGAGCCCCACTGTGCCCTGACAGTGGATATTCCCGGGAGCCACCACTCTGAGCCGCGCACGGCTGCCAGGGAGTGAACCCAGGGGATGCTCAGGCTAAAGTTAGTAGCCAACTCATAGCACCACTTGTTGAGAAATGTCATTTGAATCTGTGGTTTCTGGTGCTGAGGAGTGAACTCACTGTGAGCAGAAATGAGCCAGGGCATATTTTGGGCTTTATTAATTCCTTTAAAGCTTTCCGGGTCATTTGCAAAGGCGCAGATGAGAGCTTTAGCGAGCTGGTAGGTTGAGGAAGAGATTGAGACTCTTGGCTTGGAGAAAGGGGGGTGATGAAATAAAGCGCCTCTGTGGGAATAAGTCTCCTTCTGCATCAAACTGTACTTTCAACCTTCCTAATTAATGTTGTTGTTTTTCTTCTTACTGTAGTGCAAGCTGTGACCTGTTGGTTCACAAGATAAAAGGGGTTAGCTAACCCGAATGGAGATCCCTCTACTTATCCAAATCTTTACTACAAGTGGGATAGCCATGAACACAGCTAGAACAACACATCTAACAACTATGTATCCGGGAGTTTAAAGGGAGGAGGGGTAAAGAAAGGAAAATAGTCCATGTTGCTTTGAGGTTATTTTGAAAACTGAAACTGAATAGGTCAATCCCCCTTAAGCTTTTTGGTCTTTAATTCTCTTAATGGTATGGCAGAAATCGTTAATTGTATTATTACAAAAGCTTTGAAGACTGTATTAATGTAATGTGGCCTCGGATCAGTCAAGATCACATTTTCATTATGAGTAAAAGATTCCTTGTCCTGAAACATTGATCTCATCTTGAGCTGGATGTCAGATGGAGAGGAGCCTTTCCCAGTCTGGGCAGTAGATGGCAATGGTGCATTTCATTCTGCAGCGTGCTCTGCTCTCTATGCTCACCTCAGAAAGGGGCCATGAACTTTTTCCCTCAGCTTCCAAGAGCGGGTTTGCACTTACATAGCCTCTTAAATATTCCAGAGGCAAAAGAATTCGAAATTCCAGTTTGAATCCACATTTCTTTAGCGACTGCTGTGAGGTTTCTGAGTTACAAACTATAGCACCCAAACAGTCCCAATCCTGCATGTCAGCTCTGAGAATGGGCATTGTTAGGGACCATCAGCATTGTCTGTCTTGTAGCAGGGATTCAGTGAAGCAATATATGACCTCTGAAGTAACATCTTCCACTTGTTTATTGTGGTTTTTATAGCTTTTTGGTGGATTTTCTACCTTTGCATCAAGAGAGTGAAAGCTGAATCGAGTATTTAGTTTATATCATGACTGGGGAGGTTCAGAAAGGTACCTAACATGTTGTACTGTAATATTTGGAAAGACCTTATAGCAGGTCCTGGAGAAGATGAGAAGAGACACTTTGCAAAGAGCTGGGAATCAGGAAGGTGTGTGTTACAGGGTCGTACACATCGACTGTGCTGTGCCCTTGTGCTGGGCTGCTGAGTAGGCGGGCAAGGATTTCAGAATGAAAGTGTCATCTAGGGTCATCGATTTATGAAACTGAAATGTGCTGTGGCAGCTCGAAGATACCATGTGTGTAAAGTGCTACTCCTTCCTTGTCCTGTGGGCATATGCCATGTGTCTCTACAGGCTTGTGAGGTACCAAGGTGATTGCCTTAAAACTCCTTGCTACTCAGGGTGTTGCACGATGCTAGAGCACACACTATGTGATGGGAAGCAGAGGGGTGTGCTGGCTGGTGTTAAGCTTCAGTGCTGCTGACTTTTCTATAAATAACTGCTGTCTGCTGTAATTGGTCACATCTCAGGCCCTGGTGATCTTTTATATTATTGCTGGCTGCTGGAAAACCCCTGGAGGCATAAAACAGATACTAGGAATAACCTGCACCCAGCAGAGTGTATCCCCATGCAGCACAACTGGGTAAGACAGAAACAGTGTTTACCAGGAGCTGGTGAAGAATTTTCTGCAGCAGGAAGGATGGAAAAAAGAAAGAGATTGCACCTCTAAAATGATAGCAGCAGGCCACCTCTCCTGCAGGATATTGCTGGGTCTGGTGGGAAGGGGAAATCATCATAGGGTATCTAGTGGTGAACTGAATGGGTGTTATTATTTGCCTCTGACTTACTTATGGGTATTTTTCATCTCTCCATAAAATAACAGTGTGTTGCAAGAAATTGAAAACTAGAGGGGAAAAAAGCAGGTAGGTGGCTTGTGTAAGATGGGGGTGTGTGTGTGTGTGTGGTAAAATGTGTGGTGTTCTCTAGGATTTAGAACACTTCAAAAGCCAAGAGTGCTGTATGCTATGTGCCACCCTCTCTTAAGGGCAGCCAGCTTGGCATAGAGCACAACACTAAGGTGAAGCTGCCCAGCATCAGGAATCAATGTTTTTATTAAGGGAGAGCAGAGAAGCACTGGAGTTAGATGTTCAGGAAAGGGTTTGAGTGGAAAGGATTGAATTGCCAAGCTTGGCTTAGTAGTAAGCATTTGAAATAGAACTGAGAGCTGTAGTGAACTGCTATAGAACTGTAGTGGCTTGAAGACCACCAGGTTAGTGTGGATTGTGTGTCCCCCTCACATGCTTCATTTCTACCTCTGTCCTAAGCTGCATTTGCCTCTGTACAACACACAGTGCAGTACACTAAATGCATTACAGAATACATGCTTCAGTGGCCTAATAAAAGCTTTGCTTGTGTCGACAAGGAATTTATTAGAACTGAAATCTTACCAGCATTACACAGAAGCTGGCACAGAGAACAAGGCTGTGGAGGGACTTGTCAACAGCCTTTCAATTGACTTTTGCTGACTGATATTTCAAGATTAGGTGCTATTGTAGGGCATTTAGTGTAAGAAAGGATTGCTGTGAGATCTTAGCTTCTGTCCTGGTTATTTGCTATTGATGGGAACTCTTTGGTTCCAGCAGTTTGGTTCTTTGTGATTCGGAAGAAGTATTGAAAGTCCACATAGCTTTGGGTCAGAAATGTGTTTTCCTTCAAAATATGCCAGGGAAGTGTCAATGTGACAAGAACGGGATAAAAAGCCTACAGGGAAGAGAACAGCAGGATGCTTTCTGTGGCCTAACACAGCCCCACCAAGCGATTCCTGGAGTCTGGCTTGAAAGCAAGCTATATTGCTTGCTGTAAAAAGGGAGATACTGTACAAAAGCCATTGCTCACTTAGGAAGAAGTCTAAGCTATTCTGGCATAGATTTTCTCACCCAGGAAAGAACTTGCTGTGATTGGGCAGGGTGCCTGGTTGTGGTATGACATTCTCTCCTGTGTATATTGAAGTCTCTAAAGCAATGAAGAATGTGGCACTTACACAGCAGAGCACTCCAGTAACATGAGACTAGGCTATGACTTAGGGCTGCTAATCTTCATTCAGCCTTGGTGTCAGCCCTGCTGTGTGACAGGGTCAGTTTATGTGGGTGAAGGTGCATACCCAGAGCCATACTCAGACCACCTGATCACGGTTAACTTTCCTTGGTTTCCTGTTTTCTTGCAGCCAGGATCCACTAACTCTATATACAGTGCTCTCAGTTGTTCATTTGCTCCTGAAGTTACCTGCCTGCCCATATCTTAGTGGGCACCGTAAGCAGCCTGCATGCGGCCTGTGTGTATGGGCTGGTCTTAGAAAACAATAATGTAATGACTGATTTGTAGCAATTGCACTTCAGGCAGTAAAAAAAACAAACTAGAAAAATGGCAACTGATAGAATAGACTGGAGAAGTGGGAGGAGAAACTTCAGTAATATCTGAAAATCCAGATGGACAATTTCAGATGCATGACTTCCTTTGAATACTGCCTACGTAGGAGTTCAGCACTGAGACTCCTCAAGCTAAAAGTGAGCACTGTTGAGAGAAGACAGTACCCATTCAGAACCAGTAAAGATAGTGACCTGCAAGCAGGAAAGCTCTGGGAGTGTAAAACCCCAGCTGAAAGCAATGCTGCAGTCAAGGAAATGAGCACATGTGGTGTAGCTCCTTGCAACCGAGCTGTAATCCTGTGTGACCAGTTTGTATTGGAGAAGACAAAAATGAAACAAAGAATGATGTTTGGAGAATTCGGTGGTCTGCAAACTGCAGTACAAAAGCTTTTCTCACCATCTGCCTTTGAGGACTGTGTCCCTCCAATCTGCTGAAGTCAAACTGGTGCTTTCCACGCTAGCCTGTGCTGCTCTGGCACCTTGCAGAAAGATAATTAAACTGGTGAGACACTTTCTGCCTCTTTCTCTTATTCAAGCAATTCTTTCTCCATCAGATGACTAGTTCTCATTGTGAGTAAGTAGATTTGGGAGGGAAGAGGAGTTTCAGCTCTTAGGTTGCTAATGTAGAGTTAGATTTTTGTTTCACTAACAGGTATTATTTTTTTCTCTAGTCTTCAGGTACTGGGAGAAGAAGTGAGCAAACCCCTTTCACCATGACAGTAATTTGAGCAGAAACAGCTTTGCCTGCAAATAAATAAATAAATATTATATGAAAGGCTTTGGCTGGAGCTGCCATGTTCATTCTTGTTTCTAAAGCCCCCACAGGCCATGTCACATATGTGGGTCATGAGGTCTATCGATTATGTGTCAGACCCTTAGGTGTCAGTAATCAATAACACTAACCTGCAGAAAATGCAGCAGAGATTTGCTAAACCAACTCTTCACATTGTTCTTTTTATTTAAGTTTTCTGTGCCTTGCTAAAAATAACAGGCTGCATAGCAGCAAAGGCAGGGGAGACAAAAAAGTCATCTGGCTGCCAACTCATTTACTGTCCGTTTTCATCTGATTCTGTATGGTTCTTGGTGAGAAGGCAGGATGAGGAGGGGCAAGACAGGAAAGGGTATTTCCAATTGAATGGCTTCTGAGAAGTAGAAATGAAAGTGATTGAGTTGGGAGGACCTAAACATGTTGACCCCGACAGCTTATTAATATTTAACAAGGTGCCAGATTTTTCTTTGACACTGGAAATTGTTGCGACTGTCTGTCTCCAGCAGACTGAGTCTGCTTTCTCAGTCCACCATATCTAATGTACCTGCTTCCAGTCATGAATAGTCCTTATTCACGAATGCTCTCCTTTATTTGCTGTTTCTGAGAATAAAGAAAGGTAGTTTGGCAGATTAAGGTGTGAAGTTTTTCATTCAAACTTCATATCTCTGTATGTTCTCAATGGGTCACTGAGCAGACTGTGGTTTTCTTGTGTTGATTGTGGTTTTCAGAATCATTCCTCAAAGAACTTTTAACAAAACATTTATTTGCCTTTTTACTTTGCAGACTGCTTGCGAGCTGTTCGCTGTGACAGTTACATCTTTTAAATGTAAGCAGCTCTGATGAGATAAATACAACAATTTGGAACTCGTATTCTGATTTGTATTAATGCACTCCCTCGGCTGGTATATGAAGTGGGGATCCTATTGGGGGTGGGAAGAAAGTCTGTGCCATAAAGATAATGCAGCATCGAACAAACAATACTCAATAGAGGAGATGAAGAGTAGGATAAAATAATATCTTTATGTATTATTTAGGTGGTCTGCATCCCCACCCTTTTGGTGCCTGCCTCTGTCTCTGCATTAGAGAGGTGGATTAACTTCCTAATGTAGATGTGAAGAGCTAAATGACTTTTCCAAGGTCATAGAGAAAGTTTGTGGCAAAGCTGCATATTGAATTAGTTTTACCAAATCTCAGTCCAGTGTCCTGAATATGTTTTTTTAAAAGGGAGTTTCAACCATCCATAGAATCATAAACCATATTTATTTATCTTTATGTACTCCCAATTAAACCACGGAAAATGAAGGAATCCATTTGCTAAAGAGTTAGTTTTCTGTTAAATTGACAGATAAGATCTGTAGAGAGCTGTTGGGTTTGGCTTTAGGCATTTCCAGTCAAGACTAGGAATTCTCAATGCTGTTTTTGTGGATGCTCCACAACATGGGTGTAAACTTTGAGATCTCAAAGTTTCAGTGATAAGGGTTTCCTCTTGCACCCTAAGACTGATGCCAAGGACCTTCTGTCTTTTTTGGCTTCTTTGGAAACTAGTCCAGAATATATTTTACCATTTTATATAGTTTTTTACTGCTCCAGCTGCTCTGAAATGTCTGATTCTCATAATTCGTGTGTTCCCCTTAATAGAACTAGGCAACCATTTGGTTATTGGAGTTTACAGTGTGTATTTATGCCTTGCCATTGGGGAAGCAGCTTCCGTTTTTGCATTTAGAAAGTTTTAAAATGAAACCTGAAAATATTTCCCCTCTCTACAGTGTTTGAATTGCAAAGCACCCTGTTGCTGCCTTGAGCCCACTGCATTGTGTAAAATCACTCATTTCAATGATAATCCACTTGCAACTGTGCTCAATTACCCACTTGTGCTGTGAGTTGCCAACTATTTGCCTAGTTGCAGAGGATAAAACCTATCTGGAAAAATTGGGCAAAAAGTGGATACCGGGAGGGGGAAACCTGAAGGGAAAGACTACCAGGGGAAGCAGGATGCTTGGAGTTGAGAACAGAGGCATGGAAGAGAGATGGACAGGAAGAAGAAACATGGTAAGTGCTTAAAAAGGCAGAGACTAAATAAAGAAATTAAGAAGAGAAAATAAGAAAGCAGTGGCTTGGTGGATGAGGTCTGGTCTAGCAGATGGAAGGAAGGATTTATGCCCAGCTTTGCACATGAACTTTGCACATGGGTGACCGTGGACCATTTCTATCACCTCCTTGTCTTCAGTTTCACCTTCTGTAAAATAGGTCCTGTGGTACTGACCCTCCTCTGAGGTGCATGGATGGGAAGAGCTAGACAAGAGCTACAGTAACACTGGTTATCCTGATTTATTGGTTTTCCTTTGCTAAGGCAGCATTTAGCCAATGGCACTCTGCCCTTTCACTTGTAGGAGAGCTAAAAACCTCAAGAAAGAAAAACACATGGCTCCTCGGCCCTCTTTCGGGAAAGGAGGGAGGCTTTTAATTATTTAAGCATCTCCTTTTCAGGTTGCTTCTGGTTTTAGAATCGTTATCGCTATAGTTGTTAAGGCTATAGGCTCTACATAAATCATTTAAATAAATAATAAATAAGCCATATCATTAAGTAATACACTGGTATTTATTATGGCTGTAGGGAAGAACTCTGTGGAGAAGGCTGTGTTTAAACTGAGAAGAAGCCTTTATTAAGCACATCATTTTAAACACTGCCTTCTGGAGTTAAAATATTAGCTTTTGGGAACTGGCCTGGGACATGGATTTGCTCTGTAAGAATTGGCCACCAAAGTAAGTGTCTGTGATTCTGCTGTCCATTGGGCACATTGCATGTCTCATGGTGTGGCCCCTGCTGAACATGGTCCTGTCTCACAGACTTCTGGTTCCTCTTGTTCTTGATTTTTCTCCCAAGAAGGGCCAAAGGTTTTGCATCAGGCAGCACTCAGTATTGTGGTGTCCTGAGCACACACTGCGGTGTTGTCAGGCTTTGCACGGGCTCAGGTCCTGCAGCAACACAGGTACAGCACTGCCTCAGGTTACTCCTTTGCTTACGAGAATGAGGCCTGATATTTACAGGGCTTCTCTGAAAGTCTTGTCTCAGCTTCACCACTGAAACCTCCTTCCTCAGTAAAAGCAGAACCACTCATTTCAAGCTGTAATACACACATTTACAATACTGTAAACACAGTTAGGAGGTGTCACTTCAAAATCTTATTTCTGAAGTGAAAAATCAATGTACTTTTTAGCGTGTTGTGGTTAGAGAAGGTTCTACTTAATTTTTGGGTTTGCTCTGGATTTTTGTTTGCCCAATTATTTTTCCATGGATGAATCTTCCACACAATTTGAGTGTGCGAAAGAAAAAAGCTGTCTCAGCTAGCCTTGCTGGTGGCTCAGCATTGCCAAGTGCTGGGGACACATCAGTTCTGTAATTTGGTATAAATAAGCAAGACAGTTATAGAAGAATTATCAGTAGGTGATGAGGAGAAGTGTAATTTTATCAATACTTACATTTCTGTGCAGGGTGGTAAGAATCTTTACTGAGCTGGTACCTATAAACACTGAATTTTTCAGGAGGAGTCGCATAGTCCTTGGGGTCTGCCCTGAACATGGTCATGCTGCTGCATGTGATGGTGCCATTCCACCCACAGTCTGCAGTGAAACCTTTGCAGCAGGACAAGATGGAGCCAGTCAGCATCCTCATGAGGCTGCTCAGTTGCACAGGTAAGACTTTGGGTGCCTTTAAGTCTTGAGAGACAACACCAAGGGAAGGAGAGGGGCCAGGTGCTGGTTGCTCTCGAGGGTTTTGAGATAGAACAGAACTAGAAAGGACAGAAGAAAGAGGCTTTTGTTGCTGTGGGGCAAGGTGGGCAAGAGGACAGCTTTAGTTCTTGGGAAGCACTTTCTGGCTTCTCTAAGATGTTACAGCCTTATATTTTGACCTCCTCAACCCCAACAGTCACAATTACAGTTGGTTCCTGTGCTGCTTCCTACTTTTTCTGCATCTTAGGCAGCTTTGGTGAAAACTGTATCAGTTCTCTGGAAGCAATGGGTTTTCTGTTCCTAGGAATACACTTACTTCTAGAGACTAGATATTCACAGAGACTCAGAGGCACAGACAGCAAAAATGTATGAGCCTGACTTGCATGTTGCCTCCACCACACATGGTGTCTAAACCCACAGCAAACTCCTCCCATTACATGCTGTGTTTTAATATCACATGAGGATACTCAGCTCATCAAGACTGCTGTGAGGAGTGTCCTGGATTAGCAGGAGGTGCCAAGCAGGTAGTTGGCTCTTTGGTCTGTCAGACTTTTATACCTAAGTAAGTCCTTTATCCCTAAGGAGATATTTAGTTTTACTTTCTGAGATGCTATGTTCCACAGGTGGTTATTTGTCTGTGTCCTGAATGCCTTGCAGAGTGGGGATAGAATGGATGGTGGATTAGTGTAATAACTTCACAGAACCCATTGATGCTGATCTGTTGACACCCCATTTATGCTGTACATGCCATTTGCACAGGAATCTTTTAAAGAAAGATAAAATTGCATTTCAGATTCAACTTCCAAGCACCTGCTTGAAGTTCTAGAGTAGCTACATTGTAGGTCTTACCTTCTCCTTTGTAACTGAGGAGTATAGTTTTTCACTGGCAAGTCCTGTCTTGAGGACACGCAAACACAGTTTCCTGGTCTTTGCATTTGAATCAGGGAGGAGGACCTGACTCCAGTGAGGTGGGAAAACTCTGAAGTTTCTTTTCCCCTGGGGCAGGATCCATCCAGCTCATTGCCAGTGAGAAATACCACCAAGACAGCAGGACTAATGTTTGGGAACTTATTGCTGTCTTTACCCGTAGTGCAAGTCCGCAGCTGAGACTTCAGCTCACTGCACTTAAAGGCAGAGGTTCAGTGCACTAAAGCAGTTAGTGCATTTAGCCAGCATCCTTTCTGATCCCCTCACCTAGTCTCACCGACCACTGGTGTAGTTTCCTCCTTCTTATTAGAAATTGGCTTTAATTTTCCTTTAAATAATTCTTAAGTGTGACTTTTTCAGTACAAGACTGGGAACTATGACTAATTATAAAATCATTACATGATTAAACTCAATTAACTTCCAATAACCCTTGAAATTTGCTTAATGTCAGCCCTTGGCCCTGCTTGAACCAATAAATATTGCTCACCTTTTGTAATGGGGATGAAAAGAGGTGGTTGCAGAGCAGGATTGTTCAGAGTCAGCTGAGCCAGGGAATGGCCTTACAGAATAGAGTTAAAATGGTCCCAGAGAGCTGAATACTGCCCCATGAAGAAGGGGAACAGAGTCTTCTGCTCCTAACTGGGATATTTCACCCCCCCAACATTTTTCTCTCAAGTAATAAAGCTTTGAAAATTCTTTTCATCCTTCCATTCAATGCTTCCAATCTGCTTTGCAAATGTTAATAAGGATTAAACCTCATAAAACCATGAAGGCATGGGAAAGTATTGTCATCCCCATTGAGATAAGGGATACCAAGGCATAGACGAGTGAACTGCAGAAGGATCAGTGGCAGGAGCAAAATCCTAGGAGTTCTGATGTCCTATTTTATATTTGAGCTAAAGCTGTTTCTCACATAATGCTGCAAGTTTCATAAAGCTGCATGAGAGCAAGGGACTCTTCTCAGTTACTGGGCACATCTGGTCGTTAGGGAGTCTTCTTTTTATCTTCACTTTATGAAGCCATCTCTGGATCCAGTCTTCCAGCTAGATCCTGGCAGGAGAGCTGGCAAAAGTGTGCAGAAGAATCCCAGCAGCTCTATTTCTGTGTTCAGCTCCTGTGAGGACAGAAGGGGATGTCATTATTGCTACTGTTCATGGCAATCTGCTCTGACTTGGAAACTGAAGCGGAGAGTAGCATTGTTCTTACTGAAGGCAGGTGATGGATAGAATATTTCCAATAGGTAATTAGATGGGCATGGTAACTAGACAGTCAGAAAGATGCCTGATCATCTACTCACTAGCATCTCTCATATGGTGTGCTGGCCATGAAATGGTCTCTGAATTGTATTGACTTCCAGCCCTTCTCTGTGAAAATCTCAGCATTCTTTGCTGGGTCCAGCCTGAAAATGGACTTAGAGGTTTCCTGGGGAAAAAGAGGGTTTGACTCTTAATTTTTTTTGGTCTGTTTGTGCAGAATGTGAGTGGATCATTGGTGTAGACTGTTAACAATCTCCTTTTTCTTTTGATTGCTGGAACTCCTGCAGCAATTTATAGACTCTTGAAGGACATCACATGAGGTTTCAACCTATTTTAAACAACAGAAGTAGTGAGAGAAAGAGAGACGAGATGTAAACATTCATCCCTAAACATGAGTGTTTATATCCCCAGCTTGCTGTTTGAGACTGATTCCTGGCTGGGAGAGCCCTCGAGTCATCATTGAACAGCTTGTTCGACTGTGACTTCTGAATGATGAATGTCTCCATTTAAAATTACAGATTACTGCCCCATAACAAAAATTACCACTATTATTGGACTCCTCAGGGGCACCAAAGGGTGACTGGGCAGTGGTGGAGGGCTTCACCTGCTATAACACTGCTCTCTCCCTTATGGTAAATGGCAATTTGTCAGCAGTCTGCTCTGTAGGGTGCCTGGTGGGGAAGTCTGGCTCAGCACTTGCTGCTCTGGCTTTTTACTATCGACAGAGTTCTCCTGTCTGTGGTACTGCCCACCAGATTAGTTAGGGTCAAAAGCTGAATAGTTGGATTTTTGACCTTTGCATGAACCTCACAAAAAATAAAGACAAGGAATTCAGTTCTGCAGTGCTCTGTCCAGTACTTGAGGAGAGATTTGAACATCAAAGGATAGGTAGTTCAGAAAGACAGAATCACAGTTTTGTGCTTGAAATCAGAAGAAAGTATAAATTTCCCTTATGTCTTTGGGGAAATACCTCCCTGTGTATCTAGCACATACTTACTGTTTGCACTGTCATGGCAAAAGGAGCAACACAAGTCCTGATAGGAACAATTTAAAAGAAGCAAGTTGAGGTCCAGGATGGCTGGGAAGTGAAGTGGAGGGTCCGTTGTGTTTAATTACTTGTGTTAAAATGGTTTGTAGACTGGGATTTGTTTGGGAATGTATGTCCCCCTGTTCAGAGAAACGAAAAGCTGGATATCATAGCAGGCTGCCTGTTCATCATCTACCTGCTAGGGGAAAACAAAGTCATGTTTTTCCCGCAGAAATGAGCAAGTGTAGCAGAAGCAGCAGTGGTTGGTGTGCAGTAGAAGTTTGGGCCATGCTGGAGCGTGCTTGCAGCCAGCACAGGCTGGAGGCAAATGTTTGACAGCAATTTCCTACCACCAACCTGCGGACCTCCCCTTGTGCTGATCAGTCAAGAGCCAGTTGCAGTGGTAATACCTCCCTGCTGCCCCCTGACAGATTGATTTTGACCCTTAACTTCCCCTTCCACCTGCTAATGGTTTGATCACATTCTCCCTCAGTGCCCTTTCCCGGTTTTGTCATTCACCATTCTGCTGCTGCCCTCTCCACCTTTTGGCTGTTTGTTCTTAAAGGCCTCTCCTCCTCACTGCCTTCCTCCCCTTCTTGGCCATCCCAAAGTCCATCATTAATATCCTGAAATATTTTGGACACCAGAGGACCTTGCTGACTCGCAGCAATCTGGTCTGTAAGGCCTGCTGGCTGGTGGGAGCAGGGGAGGGAAGTGAAAATCAGGGGTTTACCTTTTAATTTGTGCTTTGTTGCTGCTGGTTTGACCTTTAATCAGGTGTCTGACTGTTGTTTGCTTGCTGATGGCTCTTACAGAATGGTCCCTTGTAAATATATACAGAAAGGGCAGGAGAGTAACTGGAGATCGTAGACCACTCTTTTATATCCTGGGAGCCCATTAAAGGCTGTTTCCACTTTATCCATCCGTCTCTTTGTCAAGTTGCCTCCTGTGTCCGTCCACTTGTGCATTTATTTAGTGGCAATATTAGCTACTGTATCATCCTCTAGGACTGTAACAGTGAGTTTCAGAATAAAGCCAGAGATGCAAAGTGCGCTGAACCCATTATGAAAAAATAAAAGGGCTTTCCTTGATGGCATTTAGCTCAATAAACACAGTTTGTCAGAGATGTCTTTATCTCCTTACATTTAAGCAATTAAATGTTGGTAAAAATAGCTTCAGAAATAAAACATGAAGAGAGCTTCTGGCAAAGCCCTGTCCAGTTTAATTCATACATTAAATATTTGCTGGTAGGGTCAAAAGCTGAATGCTTGGATATTTTGCCCTTTGAATGAACCTAGCTAAAATACAGACAAGGAAATCAGTTCTGCAGAAGCTGTCTCCAGAATACAAGGATCAATTTAAACATCAAAGGATGGAGAGATCATACAGCCAGCCAGCCATATTATTCTGCACAATTAATACTCAGAGAGGTGTTTCCTGAATTCTGAATCTTGTGCAGGGAAGATAATATTAAAATTTCAGAGTTTTAATTATGTAAAAGACAGTCCTTGATCCTTAGCTCCTGAAAAGCAGAGCAGTTTATTCTGCATTAATGAATGTAGAAAACATCCCCTGGTCTGAATCTCTGCATTGATGCAATCTTTGTACAGTCAAATTAGCATTTCTATTTCTAAAGGTAATTTTCAGACAACACAATAAATAAATGATACGCTGGTAACCTCCAGATGGATAAAGTGGTGCTCATACGGCATTTACAATGCAAATTGGCATGAGATTACTTTGGCTGTGTCGATCTTGGGCACGGCAAATCTGCACAGAGGGCAGGATCTCTTGTGACTTCAGGTGTGATAGGAGCTGTGCCTCAGGCTGCAGTGTATGCATGCCCTGTCAGTATGGGGTGTAGAGTTAAACTCTGGAAAGGTTTCTCCAGATTGGAGCTTGCTTATTTTGGGGTTGAGCTCTGTGATTCTGAGGTGCTGATAAGAAGGAAGCGAGCAACAACCAATTGCTCTGAGCAATGGAGCTGAAATTTGCCTAGAGTCTGCTGTAAGTCTGTACATTTCCATATAGGCTGTGAGTCCCACTTGTGCTTTTGTTTTCAATAGCTTTACTATGGTTGAGTAATTCCTGCACGTGCCTTATTTTAATAAGATATTGACCAGGGGTTCAGGATTGGGGTGAATGATTTCTGTAGTTCAGAAGTATCATTGTGGTGGTGGGATTTTTCAATGGCTCCTAAAACTTTACTTCTAACTTGAACTTTCTTTAGGCACCTGAATAAGTGTCCTCGTTTTTGTTATGTGGTTTCAAGAGCTCCCGTCCTTTTAAAGACCATACTGTGACTTATTAAGTTACCTAACTTTTGAAAATCTTAGCCATTATTATTTTCTCATAGTATATCTCCAAAATCTGTTTATTTTTTAAGTAGAGGACTGTATTGCACCATGTGGATTATATAGTCCTCTTTAGTTTTGGCTTTTAAGTGCTATTAAGAGTGGATTAAAGTAAATGAAGTAAGGCCCAAAGTTCTGATCTTTGTCCACTGAAATAAAGGAGAATTTTGTCGTTTACTTCCATTGGATCCATCAGAGGATTTCTGTGAGGTGATGAAGTACAGGGTATTTGCTTAACTTGGCTCATGTGGTAGTCAATGGAGTGACTTGTCTTGGGAAGCTGAGCATTGCCTCGCTGTATGTAATTAACATGACAGTGCTGTAGGTTCTGCATGTGGAAAGCCAGGCTATTGTAAATTGTGGTTTCCTTGCCAACCATATCTCAGCGCTCGCTCTTCTGTAGTTGTCTCTATGATGCTTTGTGCAGTATTATTACCCCTCACCTAATACTGGAGCTGGAGGGATCTGCAAAATCCACTTCTTATTCTTTCCATTTGAAATACATTAATGTGAAAGTGAAAATAAAATCTAAGATGTTTCACTTCCCGAGAAACATTAAAAACAGACTTGACATTGGGAATGTTTCAAAAAGATATTTTTTTGGCAAATGAAATAGCCGTAGCTAACTCATAGTTAATGAATTTACATTCAGAAATGTAAGCATTTACATCAGCATCATGATTAAAGCATTAAAACTGACTCTTCTGCCAAACTGTAGGTCATATAGCTTGAATTACATGTTGTGAAAATCTCATACTTGGAGCGAACTGCTTGCCAGCGAGTTACAGACCAAGACTTATTCCCAAGAATTACTTTCTGGTGAAGTTTAGGTAACGAATATACATTTGTGTCTGTGGAAGCTAATTTTACTGGTAGTGTTTTTTCACTGACATTGTTTGGGCAAGTGGCCATAGAGAAAGCTTACTTGAATTTGTTCTTGCTTCTCTTTGATTTCTGCTCTGAAGACAGTGACCTGGCTGGATCTGCAGATGTGGGCAGGGTTCATCTGTTCTCAACAGCTTTTTGTGTGCTCTATGCAGCACTTTCTGAATTGGAGATATCTATTCACAATGCAAGCAGTGTCAGAGTGAATGTGCTTATGCTCCATGAGTAAGGCATAAGCAAGACTTTAGTCCTGCTCTTTCCTTGTTGAGACAATTGCTTGCATTGCTTGTTTCTTTGTCATTTTGATCTAATATATAGATTGGGAGATAAATCTTGTTTCTTCTTGATTAAGGTTACTTTGCACATGGAAGACCTCTCTAATCCAATTTATGCCAATCCTGCGTGATCCCCTAGGATGCAAATGCGTGCCTAGGAAGGAGTGGAATACAGCAGTCTTCCTTCCTTTTGGTAACATGGTGCCGCATCAGGTGCGTAGTCCAATTGCACCTTAAAGCTTGTGGAAAGAACACAGGATCTAGCACCACCCATCCCATGTTTTATTTATATGTCTTTGTACTGCTATAAGCAAAAGATAATGAGGCCAGAACCCCAACAGCTGTAATTTGGTGGCTTTGCTTGTCTTCAGTGGAGCAGTGCTGTGGATCCTGCTCAGTGACCTCCACCTGGCCGTGTGTCCTCTCCATACCTGCACTTGTGATCTCCGTACTTAACATTTACAGCCTGGCTGACCGCAGTGTCTTAAGTGGGGATTTGATGCATTGTCCTTAGGCGCAAGACTGGGATGTTATTCTGCTTTCATTGTCCGATCAGAGATTCTCTCTGTTCTTCTGGTTCCTTCACAAACCAAACTTGAGAGGGTGAAGGTTTCGGCAAGCTTCTGAAGCCACAATAGTTTCTGGATTGCGGTGCAGCACTTAGATGAGTGGGTGCAAAGCAGAGCATAGTGTGTTGTCCTGGGAGGACAGAAGCAAGGAGGGAGAGGTTGGAATACCTTAGGCTGGTCCTACTGCCACAAGCAATGTATTGTCAAACTATGGCCTAATTTTCTTACCTAGGGTGTGTTTAAAGAGGGATTGGCATCAGGAGTAGGCCATTAAGCAACTGAAACTGTAATAGAAAAACATAACCTTATCACAGATATTTTTTTAAAAACCCTTGGAATATAGCTCAAATATAAGGTTAATTGGAGCCAGAAATGTCAAACTAATGTAGCAATTTACCCTGGGAGACTGCCCTGGCCTTTGAGTATAGCAATAGTACAGACTCCTGAGTAGGATAGTGAAGAAATATAATAGGATTTTATGTAGTCCCCTGTCATATTAAACGTTCTTTGCAATTAATTTCTTGTTGCAATGTTATTTTCACTGACCTATTTTTTTTTGACCTCCTACAATCCTTAAGCTACCAAAGGAGGGCATGTGGGAATTCATAGTTCTTAAAAAAAATAGATTAAGAAACCCCTTAACTTAAACCACTGTCAATACACACACTGCAGTGGAGACTGGTACTAACTCGGAGCACTATGAAAATGCCATTGGCTCATTCTACAATAGGCTTTAGTCTATGAGCTCTACTGATCCATTCAGGAAAATGCTGCTTTTGAATGGTTCGTTCAGAAATGAGTGGGAGTTTTCTTGGACTTGGAGTCTGAGGATGTCTGCCCTATGAATGAAACACAATAGGTTGTCCTTTTGTCCTCCTGCTGGTTGCTGGCTCTGTTTCTCCTACTGTTAACTGGATCAGACTAAGATAACTGGGTATTGTGGTGGAGTCTGATTGATCCGGAACTGCTGGACTCAAAGTTAACTATGATGAAATCCCAAAGTTGTGGAATAGCAAGGGCATCCTGGTACGTTGCAGCTGTTCTGACTCCAACAGAGCCCCTTTCCACCTGGCCTGGATACACAATCCATTTTCATTTTTTAATCAAACATTACTGAAGTGATTTTCTTTCTATTTTTATACAACTTCCACAGTTTACTACAGAAGTGGCTGTATCTCTCCGGAGGCCTCATGTTTCCTGAAAGCATCTCTTTGTCTGAAGGTGTGAGTGGGTAGGATAGTCAAATCCCAAAATAAATCGCTCTGGAGGAGTATTAATCTTCCATCACAGAGACAGACAGATGTCTGCTAGAAACAGTCAGGTGTCTGGGGAGGGAAGGAGAGCTCCTGATCTCTGGAAGTCCCTTTTACTCCTGTTTTTCTGTCATTCTAAAGGATGGAAAGTGCTACCCCAGGAGAGTGCACCTGTATCCAGGTTTGCAGTCAAGGTGACCAGCTCAAAGGAGAGAGAACAATACAGGCAACAAAACTTTCTGATCTTGAATAAGAACTCTTAACATAAGCCCAAGTGTTTTCCAAGCAAGTGTCCTTAATGTTTTTCACTATGGTAATAAGGATTTGGGTTTTTTTTAAAGTGGAGCTGGAACCAAATATCATTGAATTAAAGAAGCCAGCACTAATCAAAGCACATCAAAGAGGTTCCTCATCAGTTGCCTGCAGCAACAGAATCTACAGCCTATCATCTTTCTTATGCTAAGCTGGAGGAATACAGAGAAGAGAATTTTGTCTGTTTGCTCTCATATGAACACAGAAATAACATTTTCAAGGTTTCTTTAATAGTTCAGTGCATCGGCCCATTCAGCTATCGTAATTTCTCAGTCCCAGACTTAGATTTCCTGGGAATCTTTTTCATATGAAAAGCAATCAAAGGAACCTTTAAAGAGGCGGTGGGTTGCCTCTTTCAACAGAGTTACAGATGTGCTTCTCACTCTTACATTGTCTCGTTCTGTTCCCTCCCCTCTCTAGGTCATGAAAATGGTACCCCTATGATTCCTGATCCTGAAATCCATGGGATCATAGAATCATGGAATAGTTACGGTTGGATCTACAAATGCATTTCATTCTAGCTAATAGTACTTAGAAGGGGCAAGTGACTCAGCTGGAACATGGTTCCCTGTTCAAGTAAGAAATCCTGCCCTTAGATCGGTATTTTCTGGTGTTCCCTGATACAGAAAATAGGGATGCTTGTATTTACTATCTAGTTCTAGAAGATCCAGTTGTTACCTAAAAACTTGTGAACACTCAGTACAATCAAATGATTACTCAGGAGTAGAACGGCCTGAATTGATTTTTACACTTGAGCAGTGAATAAAACACCCACCAGCAAAACCTCCTTGTCCACCCTGGGGACTTTCAGGCCAGGTGGTAGATACCCAGACCTTTCACGTGGATTGCATTTGCCAGCAATAAACCCCAGCAAGATGCAAGCGTTGTGATCAACCTGCAGTATCACTGAGGTTGGAGCTCTGGTTTTATGGTGTTCCAGGTTGGTTGTTGTGCACCTCCTTACTAACAAGTCCCAGAGCATTTTGCAGAATGTCTGCCTGTGGGCTGAGTCCCATATCCCAGCTCCAGACTGGAATGTGTTGGCATTTCAGGGCGAGCAACACTTCGCTATGGTTGTTAAAAGTGGAAGTGAAGAACAGAAGTTCCCCAACTGAAACTGCAGGGGGAAATTTAGTGTGGTAGAATGTAATTATCCAAACTGGAATATGGCCAGGATCCTGGAGTTAATAATACCCTCTGCTCTTGCAAAAAGTGCTATAGGATCTTTAATGACTGCTAGTGGTCAGCAGGCTTCACCTCACATCTCAAAAGATAGATGTTAAACAGACCAGAACTGTAGGTATTTCAGTCTTTTATAGAACACAAATATTTCTGGCTGGCCTTTGCCTGCAGCCTTCAGGTTCAGGAGGGAATTGAGTTAAACAGCCAGGGAGGAGACATTAGTCTTAATGAAAATGATCCCATTAAAGGCAAATGACATGCAATTGGTGAAGGACTGCTGAGATGTACAGTGAAGTGCCCATAAGGTAATATTTGGGTACCCCAAATCACCCGTCATGTTTGGTGACCATCAGCATCATGCAGTATGGAGGAATGGAATAAAAAAGGTGAAGAGCATCCTTTGTATAACAGGGTCAGCTCCTATGGAAATCTGCATTATGAATTTCCCCTGATTTCCTGTAGTAGTGGAAGCTTTGTGCAAATGAGTTGGGAAATGGGTGTCAGTGGCAAGATTGCATTGTGTTAATTAGCCTGGCATTGACGAACTGCACAGAGCCTGGGAACCTCCACAGCAGGATAGAGAGCACATCACAGAGAATCCCTTTCGTCACAACTGACTCGTGCCATGGGACTTCAATTAAAATCCAGACTAGGCTACTTTTAATCGCATTAATGAGAAATTAGTGTGGTTTTTTAGATCTTTTTTTAAACTACCTGTCCACTCTTCTACCCTGCAGCCCATCATGATGGTAGATGAGGTGCTGATAGTCTGTCTTGGCTGCTTTTCCTTAGCAAAAGGTTTGTTATTCTATACTGCACCTAGTACCATAGGCTCTGATGTTTGGGATCGGTGGGCATTGCTATACTACCAGCTGTAATAAAGAGTAGAAGGCCAATGATCCCGTGTGTTGTTAAAATGAAGAAAGACTTGCACAGTTCTCTCCCTTGGTACATCCCTGTACATTGGTACTTACACCATAACAGTATTATCTCAGGGAATATAAGTCTGCTACAGGATATTGCCACTTTAACCATCTGAACTGCCTTTTAGTTCCAGTTTCAACTCAGTGTCAAAAATATTACCCCTGTTTAAGATTAATTTGTGACAAAATGTCATATTAATACAGCTATATTTCCCAGGGGATAAATATGGCCTTTTGAAGAGCAGCCATGGCAGAGTGCTATATAGGACTATAGAGAATTATCAACAGGCTTTTGCTTTAGCAAATGTCATGCTACCAGAAGAATGGTGCAGTTTGCAGGTAAGTATAGCATACGGGCTGCTTTATTGTAAGAGTGAGGTTATGATATTTTCTTCCTATTAATCCATAGCTCATACCTAATTATATTAGCACCTCTCAGTGACACCTGATTAAGAATCTGAAGAGGAAACTGTCAGTTAACTATAAATCCATCAGCACTGTATCATGTTTATTTTTGGCATCTCAGCTGTTTTGGGAGGCTGATGTTTACCTTGAGGCTTGTGCATCATTGGTAGAATTACTTCTGATTTATACCAGTGGGTTTGCAATCACAGTTGAGCCCTGCGTGGTGCTGAAGGGTTTACCTGTGAGAGGCTAAATCCAGCACCAGTTGTAAGCAACTGTAATTCCAGTGAAACCAATAACAGCTGCACCTGCATGTGCTAAGGCTGACTTTGGAACAGTTTATCAGGTATTCTCTTTGTACTGAAGTAGAATAAACTTTGTATTTCATTGCACCTTCGGTACCTGTAGTACACCTTGGATGTGCCTGAGCTGTGGAAACCAAACTTCTTAACAGCCCTCAGATGTAAAGAAAGGGAAGATGAAAAGAAATCCTAAGACTAATCACTTGCCTCACAGCATTCCAGCAAGATGACTCAGAAAGTGACAAGGGAACCAAACTGCAAATTAGGCTCTAGTGTTTGTTGAGGACATTTGCCACTGGTAAAAATGAGTTATTGAAACAGTAAAGCTCAGGACTTCAGAGAAACTTTGATTGACAACAATAATTACAGCTATTCTTGTTCCTATAAGAAATACAGTGCAGGCTAGGCATAATAAATGTATGAAAATGATATTCTGAATCTGAGCAGAAGTAGATGCGAGTCCAGTTTAAGTGTCTTCTGTACAAATTTCTGTGCATTTTTATGTGTTAAAAGTAGCGCTAGTTACCAGGCAGGTGTGTAAATTTACTTCACATGACTAGTCTGCTAAGCACCAAATGTTTTATCAATAAGCTTCTGTGAATAAGGCTGCCTTGCATCAGTAGTGCTCAGTGCTGTGGAACACTTTAGGTTTGGCACCCAAGCCAGGCTATCTAATGCTATGGCAGACTATCGTATGAGAGCATAATACAACAAACATTTTGTAGCCATTAACTTGTTTTGTCTTCCTAACTTGATGTCTGCCTTCTATTTCCTTCTGCTGTTGCAATTATGCTCATTACCAAATGATCCTGTTTCCCTTCCAACCCTCTCACATAGTGAAGGCAGGCTTGTAGCTGTGCTGTGCTAGCAAGTGGTTCCAATTGCTTCCCTAGATGTTTCTGCAGTGAGAAGGTCACTTTCCCTCTTCCCTGTCCTGGTCTGAGATCTGGATTCGTTTTAGGACACCAGGCAAAGTGTTGAAGAAGGCAGTGTTCTAACTAACCCTTCTTGTAAGGCCATTGCAGTGCCCAGAAAGTGACTGTAGACCAGTGGTTGCTTTTATTGAACCTGATAGATCACGTTGCTGTGAGTCGTTCAGCAGGGTTAACACTCGCAGGGAAAGGGACAGTAAGAAATTAATCAATCCACAAGTGCCAAGAAAGAGTTAAATTAATGGGGGAAAAGGGAAAAAAAACCTCCTTAATGCTGGAGACGGATCATGCTGGCTTACTTATCAGTTCATGCTGAGCCCAGTCGTAATTGGAATGTACCCTTTGTAAAGTTTATTGGGTCCTGGGGCAGGTTGTTACTGAACCGGTCAATTAATCTATTTTTTTTTTTGTAATGAGTTAGGGGATTTCCTTTTGTGGAAAATCACCAGGAAACCTGACCAAATGCCCAGAGCTTGGGGAAAGCGTGGCCTTAACATGGAGAAAACCCTTCCTCCGCAATTAGGAGAGGAAATAGACACCTCCCCTAATGGGCAGCATATTTGACCAATCCAGCGACAAAATAGATGGGATTTCACCATTGACTTGCAGGTTGTCGAGAGAGGATCACCATGGAACAAGATTACTTGAATGCAGCTTGGCGTTGAAGGAAATAAAACTGTTGAGTCTCCCTGCTGAGAGACAAATGATTTCCATTTAAAAACCTGTTTGTTCCATGCTGTAACTCCCAATGTAGCAATAATTAATGATATCAGAAGGTTACGAAAGACATTCTGTTGTGCTTGCTCTGTTCTAGGCATGAAATTGGATTAACATGAAGATAAACTTAGACTTTAATCTGTTGAGGAAATCAGTAATTATGTCAAAATTCACAAATATTAATCTGTTTAAATGTGTCAGGATACTGCTCATCTGCCAGCAAAACACCTGCCTTGCCAGAGTTCTGTCAAAGGGTTAATATCTTAAAATACTTGGTTTTCCAATAACAGAATACTGCAAAGATGCAGCTTATTGAGTAAACACAAACAGTCTCACCTCTGGGAACATGGTTATTTCTGTTTCAGAGGTGTCCAGCCAGTACCCTCTCATGAGGAAGAATCAATTTGCAAGGTACTGAACAAACCCTTGGGTTCTGCTGCAGAGAGGTGACCACCCATGAAAACAAATGACATGAAAAACCACAAGGTGTGACAGTGCATAAAAGTGTACCTTTGCTGCAAACGAGCACATGGAAACACTCTTGGCTTAAGGGGCAAGCAACAGGGACAGTTATAAAGGCTCTGAAACTAAGTTAGGTAGAAATTCACTGGGTGATTGGAAGGGGAAGGGACTCCATATCTTATCTTCCCAAATATTTCATGAATCCAGTGCTGGACCTGATTCTGCTGTAGCTAGTTTCAACCTACTGCTGTAAAAAACATAGAGGTGACACAGTTGTGTGTATATGTATCTGGTGATACAGTCTGCAGTGAAGCCTGCTCAGATGTAGCTTTGTTACTACTGATACTCATGAAGTTGAAGCTCAGCTTGATATGGCTGCATAAGTTGCAGGCTTACCTTCCCTTTGCAGTTTTGATTCACCCTGAGGGAACATGTTAGCTTTGAGTGCCCATTTAATTAAGTAGTCTGGTAATGCAATTGTATTAGAAAAAATAACCCTCAGTGCTAGATTCCCTTCCCAGTGGAAATGAAGGTAGTGGGCACCTGTATAGATCTATTAGGAATGGTCCTTGATACCACCTACCACAAAACATGCATCTAAAACCACTTGAGACTTAGAAACTGTCTAGTGCAAAAAAAATTGCAGTAGTTCCATTCTTCCTTCATTCACTTAAAAATGCATGCTGAGCGTTCCTTAGGGAAATAAGGAGGTTTCAAATCAGGAAGATGGGTAGGAGGCTGAAAAAGCCGTTTCTATAGTCTGTGTTGTTGGGGTATCACAGAGATGGTATCACTCAAAAGGCTGACCAGTCTCTTAGTAAAATGTCAGTTTGCTCTTGTGCACAATGCTGGCCAAAAGAGGGTGTTTGTAGCATCAAGTGTGCAGCATCTGAGAAAGGAGAGTTTTGCAGCTGCTGAGTGTTGGGAAAACCTAACCTGAAGGCTAACAGTATTTTGCTGAGCAGCTCTTAAAGCAGATCGGATACTGCTATTCCAGAAAACTGGAATTTTGTGCCCCTAGGTAAAAAAAAAATTGTAATAAGGAAATATTTTTATAAGTAATAGCCAATTTGTAATGTGTTCTCTTAAATTAATCAAAAACTTTTTATATGTATGCCAGCTGTGTCTAAGCTTCTTCATAAAAATCTGTGGTGACAAAGAGTATACGACTTCCATAGGGATATCTTGTAGCTATGAAGTGGTTTTTCAACACTTCAAAATCTCTTTTTCTGCTTAACAGCACCAAAAGCTAACTCCTTATTCGCACAGTGCTCGATGTAGACATGTTGTGTCTTGGCTGAGATCATACAAGTGCTGTGTGACTGGAAGGACAGGGAATCCAAGGCTTAACCTCTGGTGACAATTACAAGACATTCCTTCCTGCTGTTGGCTTTAGTGAGAGCTACAAAGTGTTTGTGTGGGGGAATTTTTCAGTCTCTAATGTTTATAAAATATCCAACTGCTTTATATGAAATTCTGTGATGAGCGAGTCAAACCTAAAGAGATTCTCGTTATTTTTCATTCTATTCTGTACTATAGTTCTCTTTACCAATCTAATTTCCATTTTTTCCTATGCCCCAAACTCTTTATCATAGGCTGCTTGCATGGGCTGAGCCATAAAATCATCTCTCTCTGAAAGAAACATCCTTCTATTTATTGTGTCTATTTTTTATGGGGACTTTGAATTTATTTAACAATACTCCACTTCTTCCCTTTCACTACATTGGAACTGCTCCTTCCTGTGTCATTTGGAACTGGCCAAAGTTGGCAGATCTCAAATTTCTTTTTCCTCTTTGAAACATGCAGATTCTTTCTCCTTCAGTGATAATGGGCATTGTGTTTCCTTAGAAATATTTTTGGGAGCCTATTATTTCTCAGCCACTTCAGTTGGCAAACTGAAGGCTTGGAAACAAATTAGCTTGGATGGCAGCCCAAGCTGTCAGAATGAGCCTTCCATTCATT
The DNA here is from genome assembly GCF_028554395.1 of Pezoporus wallicus. Classification (NCBI taxonomy): domain Eukaryota; kingdom Metazoa; phylum Chordata; class Aves; order Psittaciformes; family Psittacidae; genus Pezoporus; species Pezoporus wallicus. The sequence goes on from NW_026635034.1 coordinate 449,516, forward strand.
ACTGAATCATCCACCTCCTGCATTTAGATCTTCAGCCCCACTTTTCCAGTAAGCTTCTCAGTTGAATTCTTGGATTTATTTTTTTCCCTGTCACTTTTGAACTCACTACTCCAGTCTACTTCACTTACAAGCAGACAGCAAAGCTACTTCCCCATTATCTGAACGTAATGAACTAATAACGCCAGTACAGAGGGCACAGCTGGTCATCATTTTTGGTAGAAGACATTAAAATTGTATTTTTCTTGCATATTATTTCTCTGTGAGTTACCTGAAGGTGAAGCCTTGATCACGTTGTCAGGCAAGAAATTCCAGGTAAGAGCAAGACAAGGAGAACTGCTGGTATAGAGCTTGCTACTTCTTACCCATCAGGCTGAGATGGTGACTTTGAGTTACAATTCAGGTTATCTTTAATGTCTTTCTGAGAAGAAATTCTGCAGGAAAGACAAGAAGCTTCCAAATTTCTACTGAGAGTTTCTTATAAACCCTATGAAATTACCCTTGATTTTACAGTGCAATTCTGACTGAAATCCAGCAGAAGGAAGGGAGAAGAAGCAAATCTCTTGACCAGAACCTGTGTTCTCAACATGTACAGTGTTAATATTAGAGACTGTGGAGAAATTTCCACTGGCAATGTAGCTATTGGAGTAAGGTGTACAGGAAGGAACAAGTGTCAAACCTTGTAAAGTCATAGAACGTAAAGTTAGAAAAAATGCAGCTACACAACAAAAAGTGAATTTTAGCCCTTCATTATTGGGTTTGAAGTTGATCCAGAAAAGATCTTGGATTTCTTCATGGGAAACATCGCAGTTTTCCTTCTCATTTATTTCTTGAATCATCCGTGCTCCTCCTGTCTGAATATAAACAGCATGAATTAGGACTTGGACAACAAAAGCCTTGGCCAAAGATCACACGGATTTCACATACCTGCAGAACTGTGGAGAAAGCTGGGGAGGATTACTAGGCTGAGTAACAGTCTAAAGAAGGTACCTATTCCCTTGGCCACTACTATCTTGTTTTGCTTTCAGGCAGTGTTTTGCTGCTTTGGATCTGTTCTCTTTATTCAGGCACTTGCTGATCTCCCTAAGCCCAGGTTGAGCTAATAACCCTAACAATTCTACTTCTGCTATGGTTGTCAACAGGGAAGTCAAGCATAAGCTAGAAAATTGCTTTTAAGTTTTAGATACACAGTTCAGTTGTAAATAACTGCTGCTGTACACAAAAAAAAAGCACATAATAATGGCATGGAATGAGCTGAATAACACACAAAGTGTAATAGGCTTTGATTTTCCAAATAACAGAACTCTTGAGAAACAGTAAAAAGCAGACCATGAAGAAAAAGCTTTTTCAGTTCTATCTAGCATGCGCATCTTCACCAACAGCACAGGAAGTATTCTGTCATGTGTAGGGGTGGCACCCTTGAACACAGAGCTGAGACAATAAGGCTGCTCAAGAACATCCACAGGCCTCTGACTGTCAGTAGTGGTACAGTTATTCACAGATGTGGCCTGAAACAGGCACAGCATCAAGGCAGCAAGGACTTGAGGTTTTACCATTCTGCCACCAGCTGAAAACAAGTGTGCCAGCTATCGAATTGATAGGGAAAAGCAAAGCACATCAGGGCACACATGGATTTTCTGTGGTGTGCTGTGTGAGCTGGGGTGATTTTCTAAGGCATTTTTTACTATGCCCACATGGATACTCACACAACCATGAGTTAGCAAGGAAAATCTGATTGCTGTTGCACTCACTGTGATGAAACTTTATCTCTTTTTCCCCTAACCAACTTTTCTGAATTCTGACACAATTATAATTCTGTTACAAAAATCAAAATTTAACTGGAAAATGGGATTGTTCTAAGCAAGGGAAATCCGTTTCCTGGTTTGGTATCCAGAAATGTTGCCTCCCAAATTAAATATGCATTTAGCATAAATACCCTTTGGTGGTTATTGCAATTGAGGGGCTAATGATTTCCTTTTTTTGCTGTGCAGTTGGTTGTGTTTCCACACTTCTGGTGGTGAATTAACTCCCTGTGGATAATACAGCTTCACTTGTGGCAGATGTCAAGACCCTTAATCAGAATTTAAGTAGCCTCAATTACATTTTCCTTAATTCACTTTGCAAGTGAAGTAAGTTAAATTGAATTAGGCCTACTTTAATTCTGAATAAATATGTCCACACAGATATTCAATGCATTTTACCTAATCTGTTCTAAAAATTAATTCAGATTCTCTTTGCAGGTGCTCTGCAAGGTGCAGGTACAGTCTGTGGATGATGGAGATGAGGAGTAGGGGAGAGTAGAGGGTGCTGGTTATAAAAGCAGTGGTTGAGAGCATTTGGGTGTAAAGGGTTGAGTTTTGGCCAACGAAGATTCTTGAGTGGAATGTTAAGCACTGCTTGGCTAGTCAGGAAGTGGAAGAGAATGTATCTATTCCTTTATCTGTTAGCAACAGCAGAGCTTCTGAGGAGGATGAAAATATGGCACTTGTTCCCTGGTGCATCCCCCTTGGCATACGTTAGCAGGGGCTCAGGATTTCCTGAGCCAGAAATGGAGTTTTAAAGCAATTATTAATTGCTCATAATGGATTTTTCCTATGCATTGCTGAGCACCTCACTAAAAGAGAAGTGTTTACTATTGAGTCATTTGTATGTAGAAAGCAGTTTTGGGATTAACCCTGAAGGTAAGTGGCCAGTGTGACCATTTCCTGTCAGGCACCACCAGCAAGCAGCTGGGTTAGCTAACTTCAGTTTCTCTGCAGACAAACCCATTACCAGTGTCCACCTTCAGAAAGTCTGGTTTGTAGCTTCCTGTTGTGCTGGAGGACCTGTACACACTCATGGTCAGAAATGAGCTTTACCCTGAAGAGCTTAGAGCATGAACAGACCAGAGAGAAGCAAGCTGCCAGCAGCCTGAGAGGGAAAATGCAATGTTAGGCATGTTAAAGTGAGATGTAGACAACAAAATAGAAAATAGCCTTATGCATCTTGCAAATTTATGGTCCATCCATGTCTTAAACAAGCATAAAGTCCTGCTCATCCTCTCCTATAAAGGATATGATTGAAAAAGAGAAGATACAGAGAAGGGCAGGAAGAGATTTCCTAGAAGAGATTACATATAATAGTGCAGTTCATCTTGGAAGAGAGACAAGTAACACAGGTGACAAGCCATAAATGGTGTGGGAAAAGTGAATTGGAAATTACTATCCCCTGTTATAACGTAAGACTTAAGGGGCAATGAAGGAATTTTCAAGCAGCTACTTTACAGCAGAACAAACAGAAGTGCTTTTTCACATAGTGCATAATTCAGTTGTGGAATTTCTTGCTGACAGATATAGATTCAAGAAGCAATTAGACAAATTCATGGAAAATAGGTCCAGCAGGGGCTATTAAACACACTGATGCAGATGCAACCTCTGGCTCAGGAAATCCCTAAATGGCAGACTGCCAGAAGCTGGAAGGTAGAAGCAGCATCACGTTGGGCCTGACGAGCTCTTCTGTTCTTTCTCCAAGTAACCACTCTAGGTTGCTACATTGCGTGGGTTTCAGACCTCAATGGAAGATTGTGCCTCTTAGGCTTTTATTTATCCTTTCTTGAGCATTGCTCATATTCCATGTATTATGTCATTTAATTCCCTTTCTTTACAGAGTTCTGTTATACTTGGGATTTTGATGTTTGACAATAGTTGAATTATACAGTCTGAAGCATGAAGTATCAGCCTGCTTTCATGACAGCAGAGCAATGCGTAAGCCACCATAATTAGCCCTGTGGCAAAACACAGGTTCCACATCCTCATCCGTGCCCAAGTGAATGAATGAGAAAGATGGGCATTTCAGCACTCAGAGTAAGTTATGCAATTGAGGATCTGGCAGAAAAAGCAGGGGAGTGAATTCCAAAGTACCTACCAGCAGACCACCCTTTTGAAAGTGCTTTCAGATTAACAGTCTGGTGAGGCTCTGTCCAGCCATTGTGAAGAAAGGTGCTGCATTTCTAGACTGGACTTAGCCTCTCATCATTTCCAGTTGTAGAAACCTGTGGATGCCATTAACTCATCTGTAGAGGCTGAATTAAGCCAGAGAAATTGGTTTGCTGGAGTAATGACCCTGAGCAATGAAAGGCACCAGAGAAGTGTCCCCTGCCCCAGCTGTGTGATAGGAATAAGCAGCACCAGGGACAGTCGTGGAGGAACAGTGGCAACTGCTGCCTCAATACTAACTTCTTGCACAACACTGAGCAAATCCTCTGTCCTTCCAAAAAGCTTTTTCCCAAGGGTGAGTATACCTCTCTGTTCTCAGCTGCAGAGAGGCCACTGCTTCATCCCTTTGTCTGCCTTTTTATGTCTCTTGGGTTAGGGCTTCACAGAGCTCCACAAACCCACCAACTATAGACCAACGTACCTGATACTCTTATTAATGCTGCATTCAGGTTCTGATTCTGTGTTGAGTGATACCCTGCTGGTTCTGGGGGGAAATCTCTGTCTTTTTCCTTCTGTGACTAAGAAATGGCTCATGTTGCATTGAGCTCATAGATTCTCTTTGACTGTAAGTGTAACCTTTCAGCATGAGGCTGCTGGTGCAAGTGAAATCAAAAGGCCTTTGTGAAAGTGTCTTAACAAGCCAGTGGCGCGATCATGTAAGCTCTCACCTAGCAATCAGTCAGCCCGAGCTTGACCAGGCTCTTATATATTCCAGAAGACTGCTAAAGGTGATTTCAGGCATGCTGTGCTTTCTGATTATTTGGCATAAAATAATTAAAACATTGCTTTTTCCCTCCTGGAATGTTTGTCCTTAACACTGCCTAAATGAATCACATTCTGTTCTTCTGGTTTTAACTCAAATGGGATTGATTTGGAGTCACACTGTGGTAATTCCTGAGCATAATAAACAGAAGTTTTAGAGATGTGCCACCGTTGCAGCAAGTACATTATAACTAAGAGGCTGTAGGTAAACAGACTTCAGTGCATGTAGAAGATCACAATAAACACCTCCCGTTTCACCATTCATAGTGCCACACAACACACGCCTCTTTCTGTTCAAGGCAGCATGTGTGTTGCTCACCGGTGTGGTCTAGCACTGTCTGTATGCAAGTTATTTTTGAAGGACTCAGGTCCACACAAGGTGCTTGTTTTCATGTAGTTTCTGTAGTGGAACTAAGCACATAAATTCCTCTAAAGAATTGAGCCTCTGTTAATTTAACAGGAAGAGATGCTATTACCTGTATGAGGCTGCTGCTAGAACCCCATTAATAACTAATTTTTCAGCTAATCTTCCTGGTTTTCAGGGTGTAAAATAGTGATAGTGAAGGTCAGTGATTTTCCAGAGATCCCATGGTGGGTTACTAGTAGGACTGTAGAAGGAACCCCGACCCATCAGTTCTGAGCTCTGAGTACTACATGCTGTTCCCTTTCAGGCTAGCTGTTGATTTGAAATACACTATTTACCAATAACTAGGTAATCTTAATGTGGCATTTGACAGGATGCTGAGCTATGTAAAACCACTCTGTAATGAGTTCTGCCCAGTTCAAATGAATTCCCTCGATGTATTATTTACAGAAGTATTTTCTATCTTTACATAAACCCTGTCAGATTGCAAAGGGAGATACTGAGAAAAGAGGAGAAGGATCGAGCTATTGGATACAGGCTGTTTTGCAGCATAGGGGGAAAACATAGCAGATATGTGTGGTTTATGTACAGGAATGAAGCTGCCTGTTAGATTAATTGAGGCCAAAAATACATTGTCTTTCCAGTCCTTGAAGAAAGTGCCTGGGGAAGGAGACATAGGAAGCCTGGTTCTCATGGGCACTGTGGCACAGTGAAGAATAGAGGTGAGGATCCCATGGCAAGACAGGGGTGACCCAGGAAAGGCTAAAACCAGTAGGAGAGTTTCCATTTCTGATGCTTTGTTTTCAGCAGTGCAGCTGGTTTGCACACTGCAATAATAATTATTGTTTATTAGGAGCCTATCCATCAACTGATGCCTCAGGTGCCTCTTGCGATTAGAATATAAACCAAACTGGGCTGCTGTACTCAATAAAGGGATCTTTAATCTGTTTCTTTCAGAACAACTATGTGACACGAAAGTCATTCTAAGGTTAAGTGGGAAGGAGTTCCTGGGAGCTGAGGTTGTAGGAGAAGTATATGTATAAACAGTGTCTTTCTCCAAGTACAACCACTTTGAGAGTTATGCCTGTGCTTCTTAAGGCAGAATAGCATGAAAAGAGTTTGAAGGTTGGAAGCATCTCTTAGTGTCTGTCCATTAAATGCCTGAGACGTGAGAACCAACTTTTTAAACTCTACTTTTATGATCGTCAAGTCTGTGACAGGTCAGCGTTTAGTCTATTATCTTATCAGCTAGTGGCTACATATTCATTGGAGAGAGATGAGCTGTCCATTATATGTATTTTGTACTTTTATGATGAAAGATAATTTGTGTAAAAGCATCCAGAGCGAAGGCATTTTGGGATGCTTTTAACATATCAAAAGAATCTGATCTGTATCTGTCTTTTTCCTCTAGCCAAATTATTCACCAGGAGTACTGATTCTTTTATTTCCTTTCCATTCCCTTTTCACACTGTCTGTGTTAAACACTCTATTATCTTTTCTATAAGGGGAGCAGAACAGGGAGTGGTGGGGAGGGAACAAAACAGAGAAACAGAAATAAAGGCCTCTTGGATTATAATTTTAAGATTTTATTCTAATTATTTCTTGCACCAAAAGAAGACATTTTTTCTTCCCTCTATACATTTCCCCCCGATGTTCCTTCATCTTTGCCAGATTGGGAGCGTTTAAAGGAGCAAAGCAAACAATATGGAAGAGACTTTGACTTCTTTATAAACCTCTACTTTGTTATTAGGCTTATTTTGAATGAATTAATCTTAGTACATGTCTCCAGTTATCCAGCAGAGACGATGATTCTCTAGCTGCCAGATGGGAAGCTTGGAAGCAGTGTGAGGTAGTGAAGTGGGCTACGTGTTGGGGTCACAGATCTCATTTTTCAGGAGCTGTTTTTGGGGAAGCCAGAGCAGTTCAGAACGATATTCAGTCTTCTGAATCATGTGGGATATTGGAGATAAGCCACAATAAATTCTCTGACCACAAAAAGATTTTATTTGACTGGGAAGCCATCTTCCACCCTTCCTTCTTTTCCATGTGTGCAGTGGTCATACAGGTTTGCTATGGAGCTGGTCTACTCACTTTTGCAAGCCTCCTAAACTTTAACCCCTTTTCAGTTTGCCAGTCTCTCCCCAACACCTTTTTCTTCTTGGACAGGACCTCTTGATTTTATGCCTTTTGACAGCTCCCTTGCTTTCCTTTTTGTTAAGTTAAATTTCATAGACCTATTTCCAAGGGAGCCATGGACATCCAGGGTGCTGAAGACCAGAAATTAAAGCCACCATATAAAAGATTTAGGAAGTTACAAAGCATATTAGTCTGGTAAAGATTATTTTAATGGTTATTGCATTTATCCTCAGATATTTTACAGCACATATGTTGTCTTGAAACAAACAAGTGAGTTGCTCCCATGAATGAAAGGAATGGCTGAGATACGACTTCATGTAGCAAGGGAATTCATAGCAGTGCTTCAAGTGTCTGGTTTTGTTCAGGGTCCTGTCTTTTGTCTTTTAAGAAAGATCTTCGTGCTCTTATCACACTTCTCACTTCCAAGGGCTTGCTCCTGATCTATCAAGATGAGGAGTAGCTACTTGATTTAAGTCAGAGATTTATAGCAATATAAATCTATGGTGAGATCAGTCGCCAGCTCAAATAACTGAGTTTCCCCAACAACCTTTAACTGCAGTCTGCAGAGCTGGTCAGGCAAAAGCAGTAGTTTCAGTGGAAAAATGAGAATAAGGAACCTCCTCTGCTCTAGGTCCTTCCCCTCTCCTTTCCCTCTGATTTGGGTTGACAGTCGCACTGTTCTCCCTCAGTCTCATCTTCCCACTGTGTCACTTCTCTTGATTTCTGATTTTCCTGCTCCTATTTCAGCATTTCCTAGCATTTCCCTTTGAAACTCAAGTTTCCCGGTCCCTGCTCGTCCTTTATCACCTCTCAAAGACAGAAGTGTGCTGCTCAGACTGCTACTTAGACACTTCTTGCCCTTGCTCATGTGCATGCAGCTTAGGGTCCATTCCTAGTTCTTCCTAAGCTCCTTTTAACTCCCAATAGCAATTTTCTTGTTGAATTCAGTCTCTTAGTCACTGGCCTTATGAGTTTATGCCAAGTTTTGGACTGGCTTCTCCAATTATTACCTTCTTTCAGAAAGCCATCCATCCATCAGCACAATTAAAGCAGCTCTCCTTCCCATTCCAATCAGGAGGAAAGGTGTTCCTATCATTCAGTACGTGCTTGCTCTACATGCAAAAGTGCATGTCTGCATTTTGCCTTCAATAAATAGTCCTGCATTTTTAATGAGCTTGTCCCTAAGTAACAGATTGTGCCACCAAATGCTTTAAATTTCTGTCTTTTCAGATTCTAAAATAAGTTTTTGCTGACTTTTTGTTAGTAATGGCTGAAGGGGATGGTTTTCAAAATATGCATGGCTCGCACCAGCTGAAGATTGCTTTTTATTTTGCTCATGCTGAGTGTGCTGGCTCTTTTCTCTCATTTATCCCAGGGAAGCTTGTTTAAATGTCCCTTGCATACTGTAATTGAAACCACTGTAGGAACTGGAGCTCGTAGCTGGGCCTCTGGAACTTCCTGGGGGTGAAAATCTGTGTTTAATGATGAACTCTGCGGTCTGAAGCCTTGTGTAGAGACTACCCAATGAGTAAGAGAGGAAATACATTGGTGTGCTCCCTTTTAATTTGGGAGGTAAATGAGGGCACTGTGGGTCATGGCTATAGGTGTCAGCTTCAGGCTGAAAGACTCAGCAGTTTGCGCAACAGCGTATGTGGAGCCTCCGCCTCTTGCTTGTTCTGTACTGAGAGCTTGGTATGGAGAGAAACATGTTCTTACTCCTTAGTTGCTGAAATAGATTTGGCAATGTAAAATCCCAGGGGTGCAACAGTGCTCTTTGAATTCAATTCAGAATCAGTGACTTGAGTCTATTCAAATATTCAGTTGTGGGGCCAACCTTCCAGCTGATGCTACTCGACGCACTTTAATAAAGCCAGTTATATTTCATGGATGGCAACAAAGCCATACTGACTTACGCTTTTTAAGAATCCAGCCCCACACCACTTATGAATATTTCATTGTAAGTGCTGTAATATGGAAGGATATTTTAAGATTTGGTTTCAAAATAGGGAAATATAATGGTTTTGGGTGAAATAAGAGAGGGAGGAGTGTTCAGAGAGACCGCACACAGCCACTATTATGTGGTATCTCATATAACCCTAATGTTACACCCAAAGGATGTGAGGCCTGAGAAGAGTAGGTCGTCATCTGAAGCCAGTGTGAGCACATCAGGCTGGGATGTAACTGAAGGAAGCAGAAAAGTGAGGCGTTAATTTTGTTTTTCATGGTGGTTATTTTAATGTTTCAAAGCAGGGAAGAACTAAACTTACAGGCTTATGATACATGGGTCTGACCTGGTAGAGTATTGTAGCCTGATCAAGGTTTCTGGCATAAACAAGAAACTCTGGTATGAGACTGGAAGAAAGCCATGAACAAATTGCCTCCTGGGAGAGCTGAGAACGGCCGGGATGAAAGTGGAAAGAGGGGGAAGTGGGAAGGGAAAAAGAATTGTGCAAGGCGCTGAATTATTTGAAAACAATAAGCTTTGATGTGATGAGCATTGGCTGGGAAGCAGAAGGATCTGAGGATGGCAGAGAAGGTAGGTGACTCTGGATAAATGGACTGGAGGGGATGAGGGCAGAAGCCTGGAGGGGAGAAAGCTGCAGCGAGATGAGGCGTGAGATGACTAAGCCTTGGCTGAAAGGCTTTAGCATTATAAATTGGGCAGATTTAATGGCAGCTTTGACATCTGGGAGAAGAGGGAGGAAGAGCTAAAAATGCCCTCAAGAATATGAGTGTGTGCGAAGGACATCACCACTGGCTATGTGGAGAGGAAGGGAAAAACACATTAACCTCCCCCAGAGGCGAACAGTTCAGAGGCTGCTTGTGCACAAGCAGGTGGGGGAGCAAGCACCAACTGCCCCCTTAAACCCCTCTGGATCTCCTGCAGCTCGTGGGTGGTGCACAGCTTTCCCCTGGGTGGAAGGAAGGGGTCACACTCCTGTCAGTTCAGCGTGCCAGCACAGAGCTTGCTAGAGAGGTGGGAAGTAGGTATTTTAAGGCTAAAATGAATTTCTTCTCCCAGAGCAAAAGGGGATGTCAAGGAAATGATGCAGCTCTCCGTGATACCGATTTACTGTGTGCTACCTGAAGGACTGTATCTCATCCATTGTCTTTATCTCATCCAAGGCTCTGCCCTGGAGCTCTTTCTAGCCTGGCTAACTAATGCCTGGTCCATGTAGAAGCAGGCTGCTGCCCTTCAGGGCTGGATGTGACTGCAGTGCCCACGGGCAAGCTGTGCCAAGGCATTTTATTGTATATAAATATTGCAGTCCCTTGAGTCCCTGCAGATCCCTAAAGCTCCTTCTCCAGATCTGGTGTGTTTGCTCTGGTTCACACAGGCATGAGGCTGCTCCTTGCCTTCTTCCAAAGCACACCACAGCATTTGCATGCGGTCCTGCCCAACCTGACACACCTCTGCAGAGCACTGATTTTCAGTGCAGACATTGCCAGCCTGGGTGTCTTAAACCCACGAGGCTGATGCCCACAGTTCACCAGCACTCCAGAAAATCTTGGGCAGATGGCTTTATAAATTCAAGGACAGGAAGTGATAAGTGCCAGTATGGCTGTGGTGAAAATGTGGCTGCTCAGGGTATTAAAAGGATGGCATTTCACAGGGAGCCTCTCAAACTCCTGCTTTCTTTTCTAAGAATGCCCATTTTTTTCCACAAGCCACTTTCAAATATGCAGACATTGAAAGATCCTGGGTTAAATTTATCCCTTCCATAACTCCATGGACTTCAATAGAATTGCACCAGCACTTTTCCCATCTTTTGTAGCTGATTAATTTATGTTCATTTTACTTCTCCGGTGCCAGTGAAAGCATTTAATAGACCCTTATTGTTCCCTGCAGATACCCCCTTCTCTGTGCAGGGAGGCATCAAGCTCTTCTGTGGGTTGGCATTGTTGTTCTTTCTCTTTTTGATTTCCTTCATGTAACAGAAAGAGATTACACTGGGGGAGCTAACTGTGTACTTGGCTCTCCAGGGAATTCAATACACGCCTGCAATTAACCTGCATTGAACTGGCCATTGGATGTTGCTATTCCTCCACAATAAACACAGATGGTAGGCAGTTCTGATGGAGTATTTGTATACTGCAGGTTGGCACAGCTCACGTCAAAATAAATACAATTTCCAGACAGCACAGATCCTTGCTTCTCCTTTCTGCTTCTTTGACAGAGGAGGGGAACATCTGAAGAGGATCCAAAAAAGCTCCTTGTTTGGCCCCCAAAATAAATATTTCCCCTAAAAGCTGGAGTTGATTTCAAATCTCAGCCCCTTGAGTCTGTCAGGGAGACAGGAAAAGGAGAGAAAAATTTAATCAGGATTTAGCCAGGAAAGTAATTTAGTGGGAGGGAAAGTGCATTTTAAATTGCACTTAATATCACAAGCTCTCATCTTGCTAGTGCTTGGAACATTGCACAGCTTTATTCCTCTGATGGGCAGCTTGAGTTCTGTGGATTAAAATAAGATTTGGAGCTTTGTGGGCGAAAATATATCTTTATGTATTTCTCAGCCTAGAAAGCGAAGAGACTATGTTCCAACTGGAATAGGTTTTCCTTTACTTGTTTGGGGAGGGAAAGCTGTGGGTTGGAACGAGCTTCTCATTAGCTATTAATTATTTTCGTCATTCACAAAAACAAGAGGTTTTTCCTCCATTGCCAAAAATGAGGTGTCTGCAGGAAAGCCTGAGCTCTGGGAAGGTTTATATATATATATATATATATATATATATATATATATATATATAACATTATCTATCTATCTATCTATCTATAAGTGCACTGTTGTTAAGTTTAAAGAAATTGAGCTAAGCATATAAAAAATCTGCCACCAGGGTCAAACTTGATGCCATGTGTATTTTTTTTTTCATTAAAGGAGTGCAGATTTGGAGCCCGAGCTATTATTTCAGGTGACTTGAGGCCCTCCGGGGGCAGCAGTGAAATGGAAAAGAGCACGGCAGCCTGCTCTTGGATCTGATGCTCACTGAATCTGAAAGGTCATGTCATGTTTTCTGGCAATTGACTCAATGGGTTTGGATTCTACAACATAAGGTCGGGCCGTTTTCACTCAGCACATGTTTACTGGGGTATGTGCCTTCCAGTTGTTTTCACATTGACCTTATTACCCTGCCACACTGATGAGCCTGGCACAAAAACTGCTTTTTGTATTGCTGTGTGCACCACTCTCCCTCTCCCACTCCTCCCTATGTTGTTACTTTAGGCTGCAGATGGAGGATTTGGTGCTCCTAACCCCCTGCTTTCTGTGCCTCTGTTACAACACAGATGCACATTTTGGAAGGACAAGAGGGTGCAATGGGACTGATGGATGTTTGGTTCCCAGGTTTTGCAACAGGAAAGCTGTGGAGGAGAGGAGGCACAGGCTCTGGGTTGTAAACTGAAGCAGGTGGGTTTTCAGCCCCTTCTCAGTACTCCTGCAGTAGATGCAGCCACAAGACACTAGGAGAGCAGGGCTCACAGCCTGGGGCTGGGATATGCTCCACACTGAGCAATGTTAAAAAGGATGGAGGCAGCAGTTCCCTCTTCCTCATGGTAAACCTGCTCCTTCAGTGCAAAATATACTGGCCAAGCTTTACAGGGATAAACAAAATGCTGCTGCTATTTCTGCAAGCGCATTGGCAGCTCTCTCCTTGCAGCCACAGAAGTTCTTGTGCTGACAACACAATATGCATCTCTGCCACCTTTTCAGGCTTAAAAAGAAGTGTTTTGGGCTTCTGTCAATTTTTAGGAGTTATAAATTAAAGACGAGGAGTTTATAATTACTTGGAATGCTCCCACGGTTTCAGCAGTCTGAGACAAAAAAGGACTAAGATACTTGCAAAAAGTCATTGGTAGAGGCAAGGAAATAAACCCATCAGTGCTTTCTTCTATGAATGCATTGCTTAACCTTGTCCTGCCACCCGTTTATCAACCCTGGCTGCCCTAACAGGACAGAAATGTTGCTCTGCTTCGTCATTGTTTGAATATTGCTCTTTCAATAAGGTCAGAGCAGACTTGCAGCCAATCCAGGAGTCGGAGGGCGAGGCACAGTGTGGTGCTACATGGGAGTGTCAGGACCTTGGGAGATGAGAGTTTTGGTTCTGGCTTGGACACTGCAGTCCAGGCATGGCACTGGCAGGTTATTTTTGGAGACAGCTTCATCAGTCTGCTGAACAGAAGCACTGTGTAAGACTTAGGGATCAGTTATTACCTTGGGCATGTTGCTGTCAATAAAATGAGAGCCTGCCTCCGAGGCTTCAAGGAGTGCCTGTTACATTCCCATGATGAGGGCAGTGTCACTGGTCTTTGCCACTGACCAGTTTGATTTAAACATAAAAAATAAGTAAAGCAGGATGGTTTTGTCTGTGAGTTGCACTTTAACGGGAAAATTCCTGCAGAACTAAGAAGGAGGCTTTCTTGATGCTATGGGGAATGAGCCAAGACTGGATTCCTAAGGCAGCTATCTCCTATATCCTGGTGGTCTGAATATCTTCTCAGGATGCAAAGGACCATGCAGAAATACCCAGTGTAGCTCTGGAACAGGATCATACAGCCATATCAGCCATATCAGCCTGTTGCTGTATTTGAAACCCATACACAGGCTAAAGGGCTGATAATTGCTGAGGAGGAGGAGGGTTAACACATTAACATAGCTCAGGAAGTGCTTATCATTCTATAAAGACACACCAGCCTTTTGGGCATGGGCTTCATGTGCTATGTAAGCAGTGGGCAGTGTAGGAAAGCCTGTCATGGCAGATTATTCTCGAAGTCTCTCCCGGAATGTAGCTGCTCATGCGATGTTTAGAACCTTAATATCTGCAAGACATGCAAGCTCATCTGATTCTGCGAGTCCATCTTGGGTAAACCACTGCCTGAAGCTTTCTTGAACCATATCCTGGCTTTTGTATTCACAACATGGACACTCTGTACTGAAAAGCATGGACAAGCTGCAAGCACAGCAGCTCTAGAAAATACTTGTAAAACTTTTTGTTAAAGTCTGGAAATGAGTATTCATCTCACCTAGAGGACCAAGGTTTGAGGAACACATGTCCATTTTAACCTGAAATAGTCAGTGTGGTTCCGGGTGACATTCCCTTGTTCTACAGTCATATCAATTAGATTATTTGCTTTGATTTTACACTTTGACTCTCTTTTCTGAACAATTTTGTAGTGCTACGTATGTATACACTTTGACTGGAAGCCATTTTAAAGGATCAGATTGCCGATTTCACAAGAGCCTCCTTGGAAGAGTATTCGAAACTCAAGTAGTTTGTGTTGGAAGGAAAAATCCAGTTTAAACTGTGTGATACCCTTTCTTAACTAAGATTGCAAACACCCTATGGCTGCCTATTCTGTTCTCACTTTAGGTGATGGCTATGGATTAAGAGCCTGAGGCTTTGGCTAACATCTCTAGGCAAGGCAACGCATCCCCAGGGTCTAATTCAAGGGAAGTTGTGCAGGTGTCATAATTAGCAGTTTCCTGTTAAAGCTCCACAAATAAACTGTAATCCTCAAGGCACCAGTCTCAAAAACCCCTTGCAGGTTTGTTTTCAGACCAAATAATATTCATCTGTAACCTTTTTTGTTAATTGCCAAGCAGCACATTTAACTACCCTGGACCCACTGGCTTAGATTGTGCCGAAAATCAGATGTGAACAGGGATTAATGGTTCCAGTTCCTTGCACTAGCTAGCCACCATGCCGAGTGCAGCTTGCCCTTAAATGAGGCTGAGGTGCACAAGAGTTGAGTCAGAGCTGAGTGGAGGACTTTGGTTTCCTATGTTATCCCTCCTCAGCCTTCAAGGCCAATAAACATGTCATAAAGGGAGGAAAAACTGTGAAAAGTTAGGAAGCAAAACAGAGCCCTTAATGGTCTTTACATGTGCTGCAGCCACCTTCCAGTGAAAGTTGAGGGCCCAGCTTTTTTAGCACTTGGACAAAGAATGTCTCCCCCTTCCAAACACAACGGCACATGGACTCCCAGCACAGGGTTCTTGGACTACAGAACGCTGGCTGTGTGTGTGCGCACGTGTGTACACATCTGCAGCGAGGGGGAAAGGACAGAGCGGGAGGAGCGTGTTAATTGCAGTGTGAGTACATGTGAGGCTGATGTGGGGAAGTTCCTCAGATCCCATGATCAGCAGGGCATCTGAGGACTTTCATGTTTTTCACAGTAGAATAAAACTACCAGTGCCAGCTGGAGCCTTTAGCCAAGCTGTATGCCTTAGAGCTTATGTGTTTCACATCACTGAAGGCTACATAATACTTTCAGCTGGCATTGCATTCCATTTGATATGTCTGGGGATGGAGATAGTTAGTTAAATAATCACATCCGCTGATGTGTTAGCTCAAACAATGGCTCCTTCCCCCTCTCTCCAAACACATTTGGGGAGTATTAGTTTGGGAAGAGGGGCACCAAAGCTTTTCATCTCTGTTTTCTTGATCTGTTTCTTTCTTTGTTTAGCCTCTAAGTGTTGACAGGTTGTGATGATGTTACTTCTCTCAGTGTGATTTTTTGTGAGACGAAAAGAGAGAGCTGGTCAGGTTTTTCAAACAGATCAGAGATAAGTCAGAGAGAAATGAAAGCTTCAAGGCTTGTTTATTCTGAAGGGTAGAATTTAGCCTCGGTACTGGATAGTGTGGGTTGGGGGGTTTGAATAGGAAACCATTTAAAATAAACTCAGTATGTGCTATCTCATCAAGTTGCAAGTAGAACCCCCAGAAGTTATATACATGCAAAGCACAGGGGAACAGCATCATAATTTTGCTATTTAAATGTAAATAAAATAAACTGTGGCCAGCCAGGAAAAATCCTTGGTTTGCAAAAATCCCTTTAAACCATGAAAACAGCATCTGTGGTACTGAGGTGCTTATGGAAATACCTACCTGGTGTTGTGACTGTGCCAGGTCTGCAATGGTCATGTCATTGTCTAGTGCATTTCCTGTACTAGAGCCACTGTTGAAGTTTAAGATGTGTTTTTCAGTGATTCAGATATGCAAAATGGGAATTTTGGAGCCAGTTAGATATACGAAGTCTGTGGCTTTCAGTGCATGGGTCTAGAGGTTATGGATAGCGTGGGAAAGGGAAAAATAACACATAAAATTGTGGTCAGTTCATTTTGGAAGGGAAATCTGTGTTATCAACTAGATTCTAGTGATGTATCAGGGTTAGGGTTTGTTTGGAAGGGTGATCTTCACCAGAACCTTAAAAGCAAGAACCAATTGGAGCTTCTTGAGTGAGTTCTAGGAAGAGAAAAGGGAGATGCTATTGGGGAGGAATGCATCCCACTGTGGAGTTTCCAGATGCAAACCTGTTTTGCTTCCCAGTTCTTGTACAGCTTACTGTACTTGTCTGCAAGGCCTGATGCTGTCACTTCAGGTGACCTCAACCAGCATCCTCTACCATAAAAAAAGAAGTAGACAATCCTTAATCTTTCAACCTTAAGTGTCACATACGGTAAGAAACGCTGGGCAGATGGACAGGAACAGATTCCAGCTCAGCTGGACACCTGCAGGGCAAATGTAACATCTTGTGTTCATTTCCTCTTTACACACTTTGGGAAGGAGCAGTATGAAAGCTTTGGTGGTGAGAAAGTTTTTCATATGGATGTAAATGAATAAGGATGAAGGATAAGGTAGAATTTAAGTACATAGTTTCTTTCTTGTAATGTGTATTACACATGAGTAGGCAAGAGATCAGGTTCCCTTTTGTTGCTGGAATGCTAAAACTGTGGAGTTTCATCTGCTTTAATTCCAGGATCAAAAAGCACAGGGAGGGTGGACTATTAGGATAAGACAAGTGAAATGGAATGGTCCCTCTGCTCTGCCACTTACCTGGAGATGGAAAGGGATTTCACATAAGGGTTTTCATCCTCCTTCATGGAGCCTTTGAAATGCTGAACCTTCTGCATCAGTAGGATTGTGTAGTTGTGTCTTGTCTAAAGTTTTCATACAAGGGTTTTCTAGGAACCCTGACAACTTCAGCAGCTTGTCACATTAGCCTACAGTATGTCAAGTTATGTCACTCTGGAACCCTGTTGGATGCCCTTTATATTTTTGCACTGACTAATTAAAAGGGGGTCAATCAATGCAATCAATGGCAATGAATATGGGGCAGCAAAAAGAAATGCTTTCTCATGCAGCACAGGAACTTGCTGTCACAGGAGGTTACAGAAGCAAATGATGTGGGTGAATATCAAGATCTGAACCTTTTAATGAGATTGCTGATCTTTGGAAAACGTTATGCATGTAGGAATCTGTATCTCCCTCTCTTCTCTCCTGCCATTGCTTCTTGGTCCCTTCTTAACACATTTTTTGTATTGTGTAGCACGACACATTAGGAGTAATTCATTTTGTTCTGAAACCTGAGGCCTGGGTTGTGCTGAGAGGCAGGTCAACAGAGCACAGAGCGGGGGGACTGTGATGTGCTGGTCCCAAACCTACTGGTGCTTTAGTGAAAGGACTCTTTTTTTTCCCCCCTCTATGATCTAACCTAAATATCCCATCTCTCCCTGCATTACTGAGAAGGTCTGTGCATCAAAAGGTACCGTTTGATAATCAGCACACGATGTTCCTGTTGCAGCTACTAGAAGTAAATGAACAATAATGCCCCATAATGAAAATGGCCTTGTGAATTCTGAAATACTTAAAAATGTATGCTGTGTTGAGGAACTGTTGATAACTTTGAGTTATTCAGAACCCCTCTGCATCTAGTAGCTTTTCCCAAAGTTCACAAAGCTATTGTGATAGACTGGAAGCTATCCTGCCATGACCTAGATGCTGCTTTGCTCCAGGCTCAGTATGCTCCTTGTTATTAATCTTACCATAGAAAGCCTTGAATAACCTAACTCGAGTCTCTCAGTGATGAACAGTGCTGGGTTATGCACCATTTTGATCATGAACTCTTGTACATTGAAATACCCTGGGAGTCTGCTTTGAGTGTGTATATGTGCAGAATTCCAAGTCCCATAGTTTCTGCCTTCTGGATCTACAAGGGATAAATCTGAAGTTTAGCAGAGAGTTTTACCTATTTGTTATATTAACTGAATTATCTCCTAGCCAGTAAACAGGAGCTTTTATTAGAAACAGGCCATAATTTATGAGAGCTCAGAATTCCTTCTCCCTAATATTCATGTGTTTCTACATAAATATGCTACCTCTATGCCCTTTCTTGTGGCATTTCTGTAAGACTTGTTTCTAACCTTCAATGAGCTCTTAGAAGAATTAACTCATCTCCCAGGTCATTTTTGGTTTGCTTAGGCCTCCTTTTCATGCTTGAATACTGGTCATCTACTCCAAGCTGCTGAGATTCATTTTGAAGTCCTGAATTACTGTATCACTGTGTGACCTCTTCATACATTACAAGCATTGAGACTGCTATAAGATTCAAAAGTG
Organism: Pezoporus wallicus; assembly: GCF_028554395.1. Taxonomy (NCBI): domain Eukaryota; kingdom Metazoa; phylum Chordata; class Aves; order Psittaciformes; family Psittacidae; genus Pezoporus; species Pezoporus wallicus. The sequence goes on from NW_026635034.1 coordinate 468,140, forward strand.
AGAAGAAGAGGCATCTTCATCTCATCCCTCTTCTGATAACTGCAGGTTCTGGCATTTTGAGCAGTTAGGAGACAGAGGTACCATTTGAAAGTGAGAACAAGGAAAGCTGTTTGGAATTGGATTATATGCTACATACTACGGAAAATGCACCAGCATGCAGTAGATTTAAAGAGTCATGGAAAGAGGTGGCGAAATTCAGAATCTCTGGACTTAAGATCCCTCTTCCCAATCCTGGCCCTGCCTCCTTTTGAAGTCATGTAAATTCTTTGTGTTCATAATGCCTCTGGCAGAGTTCCACATGTCTGTTTTCTGTTACATGAAGAACAACCTCCTTTTGCTTGTTGGAACGCAGCTTTCATGGGCTTCATCTAATGGCTTCTTGTTCTCATACTGGAAGAGATGGTGAACAGCCCATTTCTGTCCAACCCCTCCAGACCATTCACAAGTTTGTAGGCCCCTAAAATAATTTCTGAGTCATCTCTGTTCAAAGTTGAAATCCTAAAGAGTCTGTGTGAGTCTTCCTCATATAAAAGTCTTCTATACTGCCTCCCTCTTCTGATTCCGATAGACCCCTTTCTGACATGAATTGCTCGGGTTGAGGAAAACTGGGATGAGAATCAGGATCGTCTTGTTGTGGGTTTTATTTCTAAGGTTATATGACAGCCCCCTTTAATATCTGCATTTGAACATTTGTGTTCTTAAGAGTGGACTGTGTGGGTGATGTGAGGGTGAGCTGCCCCTTCCCCTCATTAGGTTGTTCTACATCAGTGTTTTAAGAAACAGAGGAAACCCAAAGGAAGATGAAGGAAAAATCCAATTACATCATGATCACAAATGTTGGAAACTGAGCTGGGGCTGATGATGGTTTTTCCAAGTGGGATACACAGGTTTCATCTCCAAACCAGTTTTACAGGCAGTCCTTTCAGAATTGTTTCAGCAGGACCTGCTAACCAGGCAAACATCTGCACTGTAGATATGCAATGTGCTGGGTAAACTCAGTTTGGTTTCTGGAGTCTAGTTTCAACCATCTGCAACCATTTATCTTGGTTCCATCACTTTGCATGCAAAACATGGTAAAAATGCAAAAGACTACAACAGGAACAGTGGTGTTTCTTTGCTGCCAGTACATCCCCAGAATATGGACTCAATGCCCTCGGCTTTTTTTTCCCTATAGACTTCATTCCATAGCAACCAAAACTCAGTTGGATCCCAGACAACATCCTAAATATTAACAGACTCTGGCTTGTCTGCTGCTAATGGAATCTGCAGCTCCTATGCTACTTGTTAAAACCCCTAAGTTAATGAGGCAGTCATCCAAACTCTGACCTTGGGCTGACAAATACATAAAATCATCCAAACCTGATCAAACTCAGATTAAAAACTGAATATGGGAACAATGAAAAAAGATAAATAGCTGAAACTTAAAAATAAAGGCATAGCCTAAGGTAATGTTCACTATTTCAGACTCATTTGAAACCCTCAAAGTTTCCATGGCAAAGACAGTTCTTTGGCTTTACTAGTAACACCAGAGGTTAGGCTCACTATTACTTGGCTGAATAAGAAAACTTGCATACTGGCATCTCCTGACTAATTTTAAGAAGCAACTGGCATTAAGGACCCATAAAACCTGGGGTTGTTTCCATTAATAACCTTCACTGATTAAATGAGATAAGGAATAAAGGGATTCCGAAATGGAGGTCATTGTAAAAAATGAGCCATTCAGAGTGTCTATCTTTTCTGTACTGCTCAATCTTCGCTGGGAGTATGAAATGTTATTACAGTTTTCAGATTTACAGACAAAACATGAACAAACAATGGTCAGAACCGCTGCCTGCGGTTCTAATCAGCCTCATGCCACTGGGCTCACAAAAGGAATCTCTGACTCTTTTCTCACAACCGACTTTTTTTCCCAGACTCAGTTGTGTTTGGGAACAATCCACAAATTGGTGATTCCAGCGGCTCTGTGAGCCACCGAATCTTGACTCTTCTGAATTCTTTTCAGTGCTAGCTGGATAATACTTGCATTGAGTTATAGCAGCCACTTGTAACCCCTTTTCCACTTCACCGCCCATGAAGGTGTTTCAGTTTCCGCAAACATTCTTCAATCTCAGCCTAAGAGTGCAGAATGCATCAGCTGTCTCATTTCTGCTAAATGCTCTAAACATTGTGGTAAAATGATTGCCTGTCATTAGAAGCTCTGTGAGGAGTAAGTCCCCAAAACACTGTATTCAACTGTCCTTTTCAGTCTGTGCCTGCTCCTTCAGAGCCCACCACTCTCAATTATCTCATCAGACTAGCTCTAGCTTAGTTGTTCCCTCTGTGTTGGCTTGTATTTGCTGGTATCTTTTGAAGTACCCTCACCTTGCATCATAGCCTTTGTGTTCTCACTGCATCCCTTCACTGACTTGCCCAACAAATTGTTTGGTCCTTTCTGACCTAAAAAGCCTGGGGAAGATCAGGCTGCTCCATGACAGTACTGGTGCAAACCTATTCCTGTAGAAATAATAACAGTAATAAAGTAATGGGTACTCTGCAGAGGCTTTGCCAAACATAATGTGACTGGCTATTTATCACAGAGATAGACTATTTAGTTGTGATATTACCCACACCATCTTTTTTACCAGAAGAAGGACGCTTCTATGAAAGCTTTCCTTTCTTAAAACTCAAATCTCTGCAGAGCTCTTCCAATTCCAGACAACATGGAAAATTTTGAGTCAGTCCTAGTTTTTCTTTCTCTCTCTCTGTAGACTTTATTTACCTGTTGATATTTGTTGTTATGTGTGACGTTTAGCCCTGCTTAGTTCAAATCATCATTAAGGCACTTGGGAGACTTGGACTCAACTCCCACCTTTGCTAGCTTGAGTACTCTTGGTTCCTGACCTTGAAAGTGGGGGACAGAAACACTCCCCGTGTCATCTCGTGAGATCACAGCATGACTCCTCAAGGCTTTACAACTCCCATATCTCATTATATGTGTGTGTGGTGCCAAATTTAACAGGATCTCTGCTGTTGGCACTTCTGTGTGCTGCTGTAACCTGAGCAATACGTAAATAAGGACATAGTGGGGCTTCAGTAGAAGGTAAAAGTGAAGATGGCTCTAACCTTTCCTTGAGACTGTTCCACTGATTAATGTTGATGAGCTTTTCATAGTTAGGATTCTCATCTTCTGTCAGAGGTGGAGTAAATGAGATGCAGGAGAGGGCCATGCATTGCACAGCCCCCTGGTAGGACACTGGCAAGAAGTTTGGCATCCCAGTTTAGTCTGTAGTATTTATTTCTCTGCAAAGTAGTTTCATGGCAAGTAGTTTCTTACTGTCAAAGGCACTTTCCATTCGCTTCATAAATTACTGTGAGCTTTGACAAGTCCTTCAAATTTGGTTTCCCCTTTCCTCGCCCCAATGTGTTACAAAAACAGCTTGATGGATATTTTGAAAGCTGACAGGCCAGTAGATCTTCCTGAACTAAAACACATTCTGGGTTTAGTGGCATCACAGGAGCCAAGAGGCAGAAAAGGGGGTAATGTGAAATTGTGTTCAAGGATAGTTTTTTCTGCTGCAACGAACTGTGAACTTTTGCATATTATCTTTGAAAAAGGGGAAATCTGGGTTTAAAAACGCAGTTCTGAGAAAATCAGTGAAGCTCTGTTGAAAATGTAGCTTGTTTTGGCCTTTTGGTGTATTTTTTGTTTCATGACACTTTCATTTTATACATACTTTATATACTTGAAGCAGAGAGATCCTAATTCATTGTTTCTGACTTATTTCCCTGTTGCCTTGGAACCTTTCCCAGCAGTGTGTGTTCACTAACCCTAACTATTCAGAAATTGTGAGATTAGCCTGTGGGTTTAATTTGCTAATCTCTGCCTCCTCCTGCTTGTTCTTTGAGGTTGTCTTTTTCAACTGTATAATTTCTTTGGTTATAAATCAGGAAATGCCTGAGCTCTTGATTTTTCTTTCTTTTTTTTTAGTTGAACAAATCCTGTGCTTTGCTGTCATTAAAATTGCATTTTCCCCTTAGAAAAAGATTTTCTTTACGTTACCATTTCTTTTCTCATGACTTTAGCACGTTAGACATCACTTCTATTAATGTAGCTAGATGCAACGTATAATAAAATGCGGTGAGGTCAATGCCTAGCAAAGCATTTTACAAGAGAAGGCATCTGAAATGTGATTTTTCAAAGTGTCTATTTATTTCCTTATCAGTGTTTCTAATAACAGTCTGGCCCAACTGACAAGCTTGAGAGGACTCCTCAAGTTAAATCTTAACCCTAATAACTTGTGGTCTTCTTTCAGCTTCATCTACCTTCTGCTGAAGTTAGAGTTTGAACATGTTCTGACTGTGATAGCCTCTAGAAATGAGGCTTTTATGAAGATAATGATCAGGCAAAGGGAAATCCTCATCATTTACTGGGTATTTCACCTGAACAGAATCTGAGTAAGAACATTAGGATGTGTCCCATGGTCCAGATCAGTAATGTTAATAACACTCTAGAGGAAACCAGCATCTATTTAAGGCTATTCATGGTCTAGGACATAAAACCCTGCCATTGAGAGGATTGCTGAAGACACCAGCATCGTTCCCCATGCTTTGTGAAGAGTGTCATGTGGTCTTTAGTATCCATCTGGATAATTAGGAGAAGATCACACTGGACAAGTGTTTGAATTTCTCATCTGAAAGATGTCAGTTCTAGTATCAGCCTCACTTATAACGCTGCACCAGATGCGGGTATCTACATACATCTGACTGTGAGATGTGACATATGTTACTTCTTGATCCACAGGCAAGGCAGGAAATAGAAGCAAGGTGACCAATGCTAAATTTCTCCACATACAGTCTTCTGGAGCTCAGTTTAAAGGGAAGTCAGGAGTTAACAGTCAGCAACATTAAAACTTTGCTTCCAGATTTTCTTTCTTAGGTACATTAAAAAAAACTAACATGTGGAAATGTGAATGTGAAACTTGGGTAGAAGTTTCCTAAAGTCAGTGTACTGGAGTATCAGCAGATGGAGAACAGAAGTCAGTCGCTGGTATATGCCTGCTGAGAACCCAACCTATTTTGTCCTTTTTCCCTGTTTCACTTTATAAATCTAAATTGAGGCTTTTCTTGGTTTTGCTTTCTTGATTTCACTTGTTACCTTGGCACTGCAGATTCCACGATAGTACATCTTTCATAAAGCACCTTGAGATGTCTCAGCCTGATAAAAGTGCTAATTAAATGGAGGTGGTTGTTAAAGTAGGAGAGGGAGTAAGAGTTCAGGGCTCCCTAGTTTATACACTGGTTTAGTTGATGACTTTAGTGAAACTAAACAGGAAAGCTTCAACCACTTACAAAATCACGAAACTTCTGCTACCTCACATTAGATAGCTCTCAGAACTTTATTGATTCAGTTTGGATGTGTACTCAAATGCCAGGGAGGGATCTTAGGTAAGATCTCTTGAGTCTCTTGTAGCAGTTCCAAGGTCTCAGGGATATAGCTTGTTCTTCCTGCCTTCAGCACACCTAAATTGTCCTCACCTTAACTCTTCTCTTTTGTAGCTGCACTGTATGTTTTATGCTGCTGTTAGGACTCTTCATAATAAAAAGGGTTTTGTGATTGGCTGTTATTGGGTCCAGCTGAAAGCTCCAAGGCAGGTATTTATTCCACAAGTTTATTCATATCTCTAATCTCCTAACAGTCCCTGGAATCATATTTCACAGTTGGCCTGTACATTTTCCTTTACATAACGATTTAAGGTCGCTCAGAATGCGTCACTAAATGTCATGCTCCTCACATTGTAATTGCAATCGAAAAGGTGTTATTTGTTCTGAAAGCTGGAAGGAGGAGACACAGCCACTTCTGTTTACCTGGTGCTTTGGAAACAAAGCCTTGCCCTTGGGATAGTCAATGTAATGCCTTTAGATCAAGATGAAGATCACAACTGAGTAGGTAGTAAGAGGATCAGGTAAACACCCTAAACTCTGAAGGCTCTCTGTTGAAGGCCTTATGTGATTTAAAACTGAATGGGTTTGTTAAAATGGGGTGTACAGCTTAATGCAAAAGTAGGCAGAGTAAGAAGACTGACTTTGTAAATTGCTTGAGGGACATGAATGTATCTTTCACTGAGGTGAAAAAAGAAAGAAAGTGGTAAACAGATAACTTCAGATCTTTGTTTTGAATCTGCTTGGAACTCTGGAGGGATTTTGTTATTCTTGAATTAGGTTTTGGCATGTTACATATAAAAAAAGAAATATTTGGTTCTGTATCTCAGTAATATCGGGAGCCCCACATTTGGCTGAACTATCTCTCCTACATAAAGAAGACCAGAAAAGGTGAGGCAGCCCATTTCTGTGCTTAGATCTGAAGCTAGAACTAGGAGACATGGAAGGAGAAGTCAGAAGTCAGAGAGACAAACCAGACCAGACATGAAGGGTCAGGACAGGGCCCTGGTGGATCACAGATCTCTCAACCTCTCCTGGAATGAAAGGTCCTTCAGAAATACTGCTTCCTCTAGTCTATCTTGCTTCTTTCCTTTGGTTATGCATCACAGAGGTGGTAGTAGCTGTGGCCTCAATGCCTGGGCAAAGGTGACTTCACTTGCTGCAGCCTCTTAGCTGGAGAGAATGGTTTGACCATTTGTAAATACATCTTCAGTGATGTTGGCTGAGAAGGGCCTTTTCCTTTTATATGTGTCATCTAAGAACTAAGGCGTTTTATTCTGGCACGTTAGAGAGAACCATGTAAGTAGTAGGTTGAAATGACACAGTCACAGCGTGTCATGTCAAAATCCAACAACAAAAATCAAATGGAAAATTGGGAATTCACTTTGGTTTTGCCACTGTTACTGGAATTCGGGTCTTGCTTTAGTATTTTCCCTGCTCCCTGCAGGATCTGCACGTTTCCATCATCTTGCCTTCGTAGTGATGGATATTGTGTTTGCAGACAGAAAAAACCCAGCACATTACGGTGAGAGGTACAGTCTTTTTCCTCAGCACTGTTTCCAGGACCTGAAATCTCAGAGATACAGGGGCCCAGAGCTGTTACATGAGGACAGGATCGATTCAGTCAATCAGAGGGAAAACCTACTGTCAGACTCTCAGACCTTTAACCTGCTCCTCAGAATTATTAGAACTCCCAAATCTCTTTGCAGGCCTTTCTATTAGACAGATATTCCCATGTTTTGATTTTTTTTCTCCAGAAGTAATTTTTTTTATAATTACCTTCATTGAACTGCACTTACCATCTGTGAAGTGAGAGGCACTTCAATGATTTATTAGTCCGAGTTCCTAAAATGTGCTGAACAGCATGGGATTGATCTGGCTAGTGACAAATACAGGATACATGACAATGGATAGGTGGCCAGTGTTTGATGGAGCATCGTGCTGCTCTGGTGGGGGCTTGCTCTGCAGGTGGATGTTGGCTTTCTTCCAGTTGTACAGGAGATCAATGGAAGGCAGGTGCACCTTGGCTCAGAAATACAAAGAAATACCCCAAAGTACAGTTCTCCCCTTGAAAAATGTCCTCCTGTTTCTGAAATAACTCTAAACTCCCCCTAGAAGGCTCTAAGAAGCTTTCTGGCAGCAATGAAAACCTTTCTAGAGTCCAGAAGTTGATTCAGATTCTCTCTGGGTGTGCACTGATTGAAATCCTGAAGGCTGGTTTTGGTCCTCACTTTGTTTCTTCTCTTGCAAGTAGTATCCATGATATGCAAGATGCTTTTCACAGTCTTTCCTCAGCCCTGTACAACGGGATTCAGCAGAGGTACACAGGATGGAGCAGAAAGCTGAGCTGTGTGGCTCTAGATATGAACATAACTGGAAGGCAGAGAAGGGCTGTAGGTATAAGCACTACCTAAAGAGGGGAACCCAATTCCTAGCTAAGCAGGAGATGGGAAGGAGTATATGTCTTTCATGCAAGTAAAATCCTGTCTCTGGGAATAGCCAGGGGCTTCTGACTTGTACCTCCAGTTGCATTCTCATCTGAGCAGAGGCTGTGAGACCCTACTACTCACAGAACATCGTTTTGCTTCCCCACATACCAGACACTCACAACTTCTGCTGACCTCAGAACTCAGTTGGATCTGAGATGAAGCAGCTCCAGCCCTTCACAGCTATGAGATGCCACCAAACAGCTGATCTTTTCTGTGCCCCCAGCACTCCCCTGCAGCCTTGGCTGTACAGACCACATGGCTCGTGCCCTGCCTGGCAGGGGAGGCACTGGCATAGGGTGGGCATGGAGCAAAATCAGGCAGCAAATGAGCCAAGCAGGGACTGAGAGGGAAAGGAGGCGTGAGATGTTGGAGGGCTGCATTGAGAGGATGGGGTTGGTAGGGAGTTCTCCCTGTGTCTTGGGCTCAGCTTTACGTTTGCAAGATGGTTATGGCCTGGAGGAAAGCCTTGCTATTGGGAAGTCGTGCAGTATGTAGAGTCTGATCTGAAACTGCTGGGATTCAGCTGTCATTCAGAGCTGCACAAGCTACCATAGCTGTTACTGTGTTTGTACTCTGCACTTAGAGATGACCTTGAGCTAAGTTTTAGAATCAGAACATTCATGTCTACCTAGATACAAGATGTTCCTCTGTCTTGTAGCTGTGTTTGCTCTTAGCAGCCCAGTTGTGCCACTTTTACTCGAATCAATACCCACTTCACCTGCCAGACCACAGATGTTGATGAATTTGTTCCTCCACTTTTTCCACAGATCTCTCTTCTAAAGTAAGGGTTCTTTTGTCTGCCACTACCTGCACTGTAGCTGTTTCTCCTCTATTATTTTTCTGTCTCATGCCCAGATTTCAAGGCATGCACAATGAGGCACCAGTGAAATCAAATCAGACCTACAATGTGAACTACCCTGAACTTGGAGTTGGTTCCAGCTCAGCACCATGTTTATACAAGGGCAGGAGAGATCAGACTTGGTTACCTTAAGGAAGCACACACAGAGTACAGGGAAAAGAAAACCTCAGGTTAATGTTCCTTTTTACTGGCATGTGCCCTAATGAGCGGCATGTGGCCAAATGGAGTGGTGAGAAGCAGAGACAGATGGCAACATACAATCTGGAAGGAACACAGGGTTTTACACCCAGAGATGCAAAACTAGAGCCCTGAATACTCATGATTCTTTTGGTGTGGTGGATGTTACCTGATTCGTTATCCAAATATCAAGATTTAGGCTGGCTTCTAGTCTAAGAATTAATTTTGGCTTCCTCTTTATTTTGGATCTGGCCTTCTTCCCTAAAATGCTGCTCTTTCTGACCTCCAAATTAATGAGTAGGACCATTCATAAAATCACAGAATCCCAGACTGGTTTGGGTTGAAGGGACTTTAAAGCTCATCCAGTTCCAACCCCTGCCATGGGCAGGGACACCTTCCACTAGAGCAAGTTGCTCCAAGCCCCTGTGTCCAACCTGGCCTTGAACACTGCCAGGGATGGGGCAGCCACAGCTTCTCTGGGCACCCTGTGCCAGCGCCTCAGCACCCTCACAGGGAAGAGCTTCTGCCTAAGAGCTCATCTCAGTCTCCCCTCTGGCAGGTTAAAGCCATTCCCCTTGGCCTGTCCCTGCAGGCCCTTGTTCAAAGCCACTACTCAGGTTTCTTGTAGCCCCTTTAGGCACTGGAGCTGCTCTAAGCCTTCTCCAGGCTGAACCAGCCCAGCTCTCTCAACCTGGCTCCCCAGAAATGATTCTCCAGCCCTCTCATTGTCTTTGTGGCCTCCTCTGGACTTGCTTCATGGTGGACAAGCAACCCGCAGAAGCCAAGTGGCGAAGAGGACAGATCTTTGCAGGTGGCAGCCCAGGCCATTGGACAGCATTGTTCTGCTGCACTGAAAACTTTAAAGGGTCCTTCAGGCAAAAGTCAGATCTCATCCCTTTCATTTCACAGATCCTCCCTGGCTCCTTCCGGGCCTACAGCCTGGGCTACAAAGCCAATGTACCAGTGTCTATGTGTTTGCTGGAGGAACTGTTACTGAGCAACGGTATCCTGAGTGACACAACACATCGCCATGCCTTGCAGAGTGTCGGGCGCACCGCTTGCTGCAGCCAGGCCCTTCCTCCCACTGAGCTGTGTTGGCATCAAACTCAGGTGAGAGGTGCAGAAAGCTTAAACCCTTCCCCTGTGAGCATCCGTGCTCAGCAGGGCTGACTTGGCAGGCTGGCAGGAGGGTGAACTGTGAGGCAGGAGAGCTGCCAGCGTTGTTCAGAGTTCAATCCTGGTGCTTCTGTCCTCAGAGTCAGAGGGCTGGGGAGTTCAGGGGAGGAAAAAAACAAAGTAAGAAACAGCTAAAGAAAGAGAGCAAAATATTGTTAAAGCTCTGCACCATCAACCCATGAATCTGCAGCGCAGGGGCCAGTTTAAACTGGCTTTGGGAAACTGAGGATAGCTCACTTATGCTTAATAATTAAAGGAATGATCTGTTTTCCTACTCACTGCACTAAAGATGAGTGAGGTTTTATCTCTGCACTGCTAACAGTGCCAGTGACATGTTCATAATCCTGTAACACATTTCTCTGCACATACAGCAGGGAAGAGGGCTTGTGGCAACGGGCCAGAATCACTTAGATCATTTTACCAGGGGCACACCAGAGACCAGAGGACCCCATCAAGGAGATGCTTTTTCCAGTCCGTAGCACGGCATGTTGTGACATCCCTCACACTGTTGTCCCCCCCCATGTTACTTCAGATGACACAAAAAGTGATTGCTGTCTTTAGATATAAAACTCAGTTTGACTCCAGCCAGGGTCAAACTGCTGTCGGTGTATTCAGATACATGTTTCAACTTAGTTTTGTCACCCTGTGAGTTGGAAAATTGCAGCTCTGGGTGAGGTGAAATCAGGATGATAAACTTTGTGAGCAACTGAGTATGAAACAAAACCTGATTTGCTCAGATCCAGGTAATGTTGTTCTTTTTCTCCTCCTTAAATCGCAATCCTGCTTCTCCAAGTTGATTTTAAATAATTCAGCTTTCTGAAGCAGGAGGGCTTGAGGAATTTCAGAAATAAAGCATGCAAAAGGCTGGCTTTTATACTCCTGGTGTCTGGGATCCTGCATCTTCTGGTGTGATGTGGGGGGATGTGTACATGGGCTTTTTTTGTACTCACATGCATACTCACACACCCGCTCTCTGTGTGAATTGATTATGTTACCCAAATACCTCCTAGGGATCTCTCTTTCTGTGGCTCTGGTACAGTTCGTTCTTGAAATTACTCTAGGAATTGTACAGCCCTGTGTCAAACACCCCCACACTGATAGAGGTACAGATTGAAAGTTGATGGGCATTAAAATGAAGTGGTGCTTAAGTAATTGTTAATGCAAAGTGGACCCAAATAATGGGACTGCTGGACAGAGGGGATGCAAAACCAACAAAACCAAGTGGAGAAGCTCCTCAAAAGAGAATAGTTTTTCTTGCCAACATGAGGAGAGGTGCAAAGACAAGCCTGTGCAGAGGTGTGAACTTGTAGATTCTCAGTTTCCTATGTCAGTCCCCATTTCAAGTATTGCTTCCTCATCTCCTGAGGCAGGACAGCTGGTGACTGATTGAACCTCACAATAATATATTGCCCCCTTGGTATGTTAACTTCTTACCTGGTGTGTTGTTTCTGGTTTATGGGATTGTTGTCTTTCCAAAACTGTCAGAGTCTCTTCTCCATCTGAAACACTATTGCATTTAGCCTTTGTTCTCCTGATAGCATAGGAGGCATGTTGTATTCAGCAGTGATAAACTATGCATGCTGAACATGGCCCAAATGGTAGTTAAAGGTGGCAGCTTCTCCCAAGGGAGGGACTGAGTGCACTGAGGCACAAACTCTGTTTTTGTGCCTTAACACTGCTGCTAGAACACTGCTGATGCGTCTAGCATGGAATAAATATTGGCCATTGGGCATTTCTCCCAGAATGTCTTCACAAACATAGTGGAAATCACCCCATGTTTATCTGGTTTGTGTGTAAATGGAATGGGTGGTATGTGGAGAGAAGCTCCCAGGTTGTCTTCTGTCCTGCAGATTTCTGAAATAGGCATTTAGCTGATGTCCTCAGCTGATGAAGACATTCCAGTTTTCTCAATTACTAGATTGCTGGCATTTGGTATCATTGTTTTGGTTCTTATAGTACTTTATACAACTGGCACCTACTCTGTTTTCTGTCCTGTCTGACTTATTCTGTTCCACGCTGTCCCCTCTACGTGAGGATAAGTGATTTCCATGGCTTTGTCCTTCAAAAAGCATCAGCCAAAGCTGTTTGTGCCTCTGCACTCGTTTGCTTTCCTCCGCTCTCCAGTTTAGAAGCTGCTCACGTTTTTAAGTGCCTTCCTGATTTTAAGTGCCAATAAGACTATTGTGCAATGAGTTAGAGACATCTGTCCCTCTGGCTTGGGCCACCTCCCTTCCAGAAGTGTCCCCAGTTCCTGACCAATCTGCTCTTTCTACCATCTTCTCAACCAGGTATTAAACCTTGGCTTTCCTGCCTCTCTTTCCCATCCTGCATGGGATTACTGGCAGTGTTTTCAGAGAACATTCATTGTCTGCAGTTTCCTTCTCCAGAGCCTCAGTTTTGCTTCCAGAATCTCTTTCCTGCCCTTCTGTACATAATTTGTGCCAGAATGGACTGGGCTTTTTCCCCAGTACCTCCTGAAAGCCAATTCAGGCTCCTGAGAGATCTGCTGCCTTAGTCTTAGCAGTCATGTCACCAAGTACTCCTCCTTGGGATTCCAGCCTCACCTGCCTATTTGTTGATGGTAGGAATCAGCTTCAAGCCTGAATTTAGGTTTTACAGTGGTGCCTTACTCTTGGCAGGAAGCTAATGTCTGAGTATGCAAAGAGACCAGGTTTCAGATGTGTGCTCTTGCTTGGTGTTCCCTGTTGTGTTGGCTCTTGTGTCTCCCCATCAAGTCCTTGCCAAGAGTGCACAGGTATGGGCCCTTGCTCAATATTCTGTATTTTAGTCTCAAGCCTGGATAGCCCAATGCCCACATCCCTTTCTTGAGTGCTGGCCTGACTGATTTGGAACCAGAATTAAGATTTAGAAAGACTTCCTTACTGCTTTCAGCAGAAGGCATTAGGCTTAATGGGCCATCCACTGTATATTCTTGACTACTAGATGTCTGACAGCACTCTTGGAGCAGTAGCTCTTACTAGGTTGCTCTACAGGGAGAAACCTCTAGCAGATGGGCACAGGATCTCATGGACAGACTCCACCCTGCATGCTCTTGAGAGGTGTCACAACATCACATCATCAGCTCTGTGTGGTTGATGCCTGACATCTCCCGTGTAGTATGATTTGCAGCTGAGCTGTGAACTGAGCATGTGAACGTATCCAAGGCAGCTTATGCATTCTGGTAGTGTTGGTTTGCTACATGATTCAGTTGCTCAAGCATGTATGCTGTAGGTTGGGTATAATACCTGGGCTCTATCTGGTTTAAAGTTTCTGACAATGTCGCACTGGGATGTATGGACTGTTAGCTTTTATAATGAGCTTATCTGTAGTCAGACATATCTAAATCAGAAGATCCTTTTACTCTGGTCTCCAGTACGAAATTTATGATCTTCTCTAGTTTGCAGTCACTTCAAGGTCTGCAAGATCCTCTGTTTTCAGTGACAAATAGATGCCACTGCGCAACTGTAGATTTTGACATCTTTTCTTCCTTCTTTAGCTGTGTTCCATTCCCTTCCTCCAAGCAGCAGGCTATGTACGAAGTACCTGTTACAGTCCTACCAGACTCATTTGAATTCAGCACACCCCATTGTCCTGCTGAGTGTTCTATCAATGTGCCAACTTCACCGTATTAACCCAGGAGCAAAGGAAACAGCAAGTCAGTCAATCCTTGGGCTACAACAGGTTTATTTTATTTAATGAAGTTTGAGTCATTTTACGGCAGAACTGGGCTGCAGTTCCAGCTGAGCCCTTTTGAGCCTGCACATTCCTCTCTGCTGCACACCTCTGGGGTATGCAGCCAAAAATGTAAATTAATGAAGACAAAGAGATGTTCCTGACATGGTTATTCTTCTCTTTTGTTAGGGCACAGAAGCATGGGCAGTATGGGGAGAAGCAGTGAAGTTATCACTTCATTCATCACAGTAACAGTAGTATTTTTCTTGGGCAGATCTATGGCAAGTGCCTGTTGACCACCTTAATATATTCTTAGAATTTCCCTCAATAAAACCACCCCTTCCTGCAGGACTCTGGCATGCAATACTGTAAATTATCATATTAGATTTTGTTTTTTTCTTCTAGACATACCCAAAATGTGACAGTTATTTTGATGGAAAAATAAGTCAAGAAACCATGGGGCAAAAGTGGAGAAGTGCACAACTGGCATATGACTGCGGCCTAAGCACACTTCTGTTTTAACTTTGCCATCTTTCTCTGTCTCATGTAATCATAAATAAGTGCTTTGCAATCTGTGGAATGTGTTTTTTACACATGACCACCATATGGGCTGCTATTTCTCTGGCCTTTTGTACCTCTCTTTGTTGTTTGGGTTACTGATAGTTCTCTGGTGGTGTTTGATTTTAGTTTTCTCCCTCAACAAGTTACACCTAGAAACTTTCCCTCATCTTATCTTTGAGGTTTACACTTCTCTTAGCTCTAGCAAATATGTCTGAATTCTACAGTTTACTTCTGTCAATACTCTGCATTTTGCTTTTAACAACTGTTTGTGTACAGAAGATACCAGTCAGAAGTAAGTCTGGATTATCACTCCATGGAAGCTTATGTTTAGGGCCCACTGCCCTTTGGAAAAGGATGCAGATTATTTGCACTGTTATTCCAGAATCTGTGTCTTGTCAGGGAGTCTTCAGGCATCCTTTAGTTTTACTCCCTCTTGTGTGAACTCAGTGTCTGGTTGAACAAGCCTTAATTGCAGCCTTCATCAAACCTGCTTTCAGCTGAGATTTCTTCCTGGTGCAGTGGTGCCTGAGGTGTGCTGGAGATAGGTTTGTCATACTGGTTGTGTGTTAAATGCTTGCTGAAATTGATGGAAACCACTCCAATGACGATTGGGCCCTGAGAACACTGCACCAAACAATAACCAGATGTATTCCAGGCTCCCACTTCCTTAACCCTTCTTCTATTGTATTCCTCATCCTTGTATGTTATCAGAATATACATTATTTCCTGAGCAGTTAGTTCCTATTCTGGCTTTTATAATTCTGAGATGACAACAGGTAATTTTGAACACGGAGTCACTCTCTCATGCCTAATCTACAACATTTCTTCCCTGCAGCTGAGGACAGTGAGTTCTGAACCTTCCTGCAGGCCTTGGTTTGGTGTGTGTCAGTGTGATGTGCTGCTCCACTTGGCTTGCTCTGCTCATGGGTAATTTAATAAGTGATAATCATGGCCTGCAAGGAATGCCAACCCTGTCGTTCACGCCATTCCAGTTCATGTCTTCATTTCGTCTGGAAAAGCCACTGTGTCAGCTACTAGTGGACTCTCTACCCTTCCCTTCTTAAAATAGGCACTTGCCTTTTCAACTCTTTTGTGTAGGTGAAAGACGTTATATGAGGTTTTTAATTTAAACCTTTAGGATTATTTTATTTATTAATTCTTAGGCAATGTTCTCTTCATTCCTTGGTCTGGGAGGAGATGTGCATCACAGGCTGTTGCTGGTCCCTGGAGGGTGGAAGCCTGCCCATGAATTAAAGTAGACTGTCAGAACTCACAGTGGTCTGAGATGTGCTTATAGATGATGCAAGAGAGAGACAGAAAACAAAGTGGCTAAAAGCACAGAGAAATCAGAAATGCCAAAGAAGCATCTGTAAACTTTGACTTCATTCCAACAGTGAAAATTTGCTTATCTCAGTCCCCCATCTATGTCAAAATCTTGCATTAATTTTTGATACAAGGAAAACTGAAGTTGTAAGATTACATGATCACAGTAATAGCCTCTTTGGCAACATCCTTTCCACTGCCCTCCAGCTCTTTCCTCTTCTGTTTTTTGAGCTTCCCACCCTTAGACTAATTCTTCTCATTCCATTTGCCTTTTGCCTTTTATCTACCATATGTGCCCCCATAGCCCACCTCATCTGTAGTAACTTTTTCTGTCCTTTGATTTTAATTCACACAAAGGAGAGGGACCCCCCACCACTGCAGTACGCCTGGCAGACCAGCAGCAGTTCATCTAACACAGCTCTGCCGTGGCACCTCACTTACTACTTGTTCAACTGTTGCTATTGACTAGCATTGCTTTTAGGGAGGGCATGTGAACATCATGAGACTGGAGAGGCGAAGTCTTACTGCACATCACTAAAAGGTACATGGAGATCTTGTGCTAGGCTTGCACCCCTGGAGCACAAGAGGCTTCTAGCTCTTCAGGAACCTGAGCCAACAGTGGTTTGAAGTGGACTTTAAAACTGATTTTGTGGTCAACTGAGTAAGACCTGATTGACCTGTGCTCATGTTACGTGCCCATGTGTGGGTTTGACCCTTCCCCATGGATGTCTAATACACGTGGTTGCTGGGGGCAGTGATGGAGAAGCAGGAAGACTCAAAACTATTTCTTTCTCTTCTAATCGGAACTGGAGCCCCCAGCCCAAAGGAAGCTGCAGGGGAAATTTCTTGCTGCAGGAATGATCGTCACAAGGTGCCTGACAAATGAAGTTCACTTCCAGCATTTGTTGCTGTGCAGTGATTCAGTGACCTTCATGTCTTGGGTAGGGTTGCTTCGATTTGAGTGTGCTCAGTGCTCACCCAGACTCAAATGAAAAGCCAGGATTAAGAGGAGCCATGTCCCCTCTTAGACACAGAGGTGCCTGTCCCGTTGTGGCAGTGTGACATTACTCCTGGGTTTCCTGACTGGAGTTGGAAAGATGTATAAGCAAGTAGCCTTTTGAGGATAGCGCTGATTTAGCATCCTGTTGAACAGCAGCCTATTTAGTTGCTTACAGACACAGAATAGGTTCAAACCTGTTTGCTCACTTCTTCCTCTTCGACCTTTCCACACTGGAATTCATCAGAGTTTTAAAACTTCATTAAAACTTCCATGTGCCCATTAGCGAGAGCAGCAGACTGCTTCCACAAGTGAGGAAGCAGCAGACAGGAAGGACCAATGTCAACAACATCAGGCTTTTGGGTACTTCTCTCTTGCTTCTCTCCTGCTACGGTACAAAGTGCAGCACAGCTGGAAAAGCCTCTGGGAGGAGAGTGTCATCATCTGGCTTAAATAAACCTGGCCGCAGTCGCATCAGTGGGCAGACACCAGCTTATCCCTGCAGGGAAGGTGGCCATAGCCCTTGGACTGTGTGCGGGATCTCAAGAGGATCTTTATTTTCAAACTCCTTTCTGGGAAATGCAAATATGCTCAGGGACATGGCACACTGGAGCAGGGGAGGGGGTGGCTCAGTGCTCCCAGAGGTTTGATAGCGCTCCCTTCTCAAATAAAGAAGTAAAAAGAGGGCGAAAATGCTCCCGCCCGGGCTGAGGGCTGTGGTCCAGGTGAGGCCAGGGGCCTCGCTCCTGGTGAGGGCCGGGACCGGCTCAGGGGCCGGAGCCCGCAGTGAGGGCGGGGGCACGGACTGAGGGCTGGGGTTCCGGTGAGGGCCTGTTCCAGCGGTGGGGCCGGGATCTGGGGTGGGTGTCGGGGCCGGAGTCTGGGGTGAGGACGTGGACCCGCGGTGAGCGCCGGGGTGAGCGCCGGGGTAAGGGCCAGGGGCAAGGGCCAGGGGCCTTGCTGAGGGCGGGAGTCTGTGGTAAGGGCCGGGGGCAGCGGTGAGAGGCCGGGCCTTTGCCTCGGCAGCGGGCGCTGGGCGGTTGGTAACACTAGAGGTCACTGTGTGACCAGGGATGGAGGCGGCGTTTGGGGCCTGGGGAAGGTCAGCGGCTGCTAATCCGTGTAAATTGCTGAACGACAAGCGAAATTTGTACCTCATTAGGGAGCGCTTTGATGCGGCATTGCTGCTGTCCTGACTGCAGAGCGCCCGCTTCCTGCGGGGGAGAAACCTCACCCTTGAGTGGAGTGTTCCTGACGGCACCCGGGGCATGGCTGGTGTTTTAGGGACAGGCTGGGGGCGCTGGACCGGGCAGTGTTCCCCGTGGTGTCAGTCCGGGTTGCATCTACCTGTCCCACTCCTCTCCTCCACACAGCTGTGAGCTATCTTATCAGCATGGGCAGGAATTCATTTAGCTGATGCTGCCTGGCAAGCCTAGGGGTAAAGATGGATTTAACACAGTCACTAGACATCTGTGTGCTAAACTCACTGGCTCTGGATCCTTTATCAAAAGGATTTAATATTATTCCCTAATAATCCCTTTTCTCACAAACAGGTCAGACTGGAGAAGCTGCTGCTGCTCTCAGCCTCACTGGTGGTGGTGTTATTGGTTTCAGGGCTGCAAGACATCTGTCTCATCTTGGTGAGAAGTTTTCCTTTTAATATTAATATTGATTGAACTTGTTTACTCTGGCAACTCAGAAAAGAAGGTATCTCTGCTGCTTGGTTCCCTGAAATACTGCTCTAGAAGTTGTTCTGAGCGAAAGACTGCAATGTTTTCTTCTCCTGCCCCTGAAAAGACAGATAATTTTGGGTCAGTTGAAGCTACTTAGATGTCGGTTGCATAGTTTGTCAATTATTCTGATCCAAAACAGTAAGAAAAATCATTTTAACATTTTCCGTTGCAACATATGCGTTGATTTGACCAACAAATAAAGCATCTTCTCACCCTTCCCGTAGCATCCCGAAGAATCAAAGGTAAAACACCTGATAGGAGACTGAACAAAACGTTTTAGTTGACCTAAAGCAGTTTATTGTTTTCACTTTGGCCATAAGGTGGTTATTAGCACAGGTTTCTTTGTAAGCCTTCCCTTAGCTCCTGTGAGGCCAGGTGTCTGCTGGCAAGGGAGGGAATGTGCCCCACATCCCTTTTTCTCTCTGGAATGTGCCATTAATGACCCAGTTTTGGTGGAGGTTTCTAATGCTCTCACAAGGGTTTCATGGCACTTCCCCCATTAGGGCAGGAACCTGGTTGTGGTTGGATTCCATGGTAGTGAAAACATCTCACAAATCTAGTCAGGAATAATTGGGGTAACAGGGACTCCTTAGTCTTCGTTCACTGGAGGGTCACAGGACTTCAGATTTGACTTTGCTATTGAAGTCAGCTAATGTACTGGAAATGCCTTCGTTTTCTCCCTCTGGAGGCACGGGTTCAAATCCACCATAAATTACAAGTGACACAGGTTCAGTAGTCTTAATTAAATCCCACGAGGTTATTTTTGTGTGTCAACACTCCCCTTCTCCTCCCTTCTGCACCGTTTGGAGCACCTGAAGGGCAAGGGGGACTCCAACACCACAGGTGGAAGTTCTCAGTGCAGTACTCAAGCACTCCAGTTAGCTCAGGACTGGGGATATGCCCAGACTCTTATCTGCCCAGGTATCAATCTTCCATTGAACTTGTAATGTGGTGTATATTCTTTCTACATTTAAAGCATTCAGTTCTGTGCAAGATCATTATTCCTTGTTGGGAGATAACTGTCTATAGAGGATTTTTGTTATCTACAGCATCTCTCCAGCCTGGAATTCATTGATTTCCAATCTGCTTTCTAAAGGTGTGGGATAGGGGTGATCAATGCTACAGTGCTGATGTGAATAAAGCGTGCCCCTAATCTGCATTATCAACGGTCCACTTCCTGATATCCTGAGCTGACCTGGTCATGACTGTCTCTTACACAGATAAATACACTGGCTGTTGCTAACATGTCTTGAAAGCCTTTAAAATAGGAACAAATCAGATTCAGTGTCGTTTTTCCAGGGAGTGGCTTTGTTCATTCAAACCTTCTTTAAGCTAATGCTTTTGTAAAGGCACTATATGTTTCTCTTAGCTTGGATTTAAATTAAAAGCTTTAAGTGGTCTCCTGATTTTCCCAGCAACATGTTTAAATAGAAAAAAAGCCAGAAAGCTAAGGAAAAAAAAAACAAACCCAGAGCTCCAAAATGTGCCACTTCCAGAGGAACTGTTTAGAGAGCAGGTTTTTATTTAATAAACAGTGATCAATTGAATTGATTAACCATGAACACATTACAGCAGAGTTTGTTGTTGCTGTTGCTGATAATTGCAGTTCATGTGCATGAGAATATTAAATGGCTGTTTGCAGGATCATTTTCATGCTCTTTTCATTTAACAGAATGGAGAAAACAACAACTGTTGACAGCGATTTTGGTTAGGACTCAAGCACCGCAGACTGTGCCCTCAGGATGCCTGTGCAATAACTCTGTCAATTGTGGCCATTTACTCTGCACTTGCAGACATTTCTGCAAACCTTGCAGCTGTTTTTTAACTAATTCGCTTGGTAATTAGATCTTATCATGCTGGCTCCATGGCTTTACATAAACTGTAAGCATTTGGAGCTGCCATGTAAGACGTTTGAGAGTTGTCTCTGTTTTGCTCCTCTGCGAAGACCGAGGTGCTCACAAAAAAGCAGTAGAAATAAGGAAGCGATTGTAACAAATGAGTTCCTGCTGATTTAAGAAGGTTTCCGTGGAGTAAAGGAGTTCCTTTACTTAAATTAACAACTGGAAGCCAGGCAGCATTGATGGGTTTCATCCTGCTGGATGCTGAGCACAAACTGGGACCTCTGCTTCTATCCTTTTTTCACCTTGTAATACACATCTTTGCTTTCAGTAGGAGTTGCGGGCTTTGCTAAAAGTATTTTACCATTTTATATATCTCCTTGATGTTAAGGAGGGTACTACCATGATCCTGTGAGCTCAGGGTCAAGAGCTGGTATCAGTCATGCACAAACAATATGAGTGGAAAGGCAGTGAGCCCTTTTGTATCAGCACGTCTCCTTGGAATGGCATTATGCAGTGATATGTGTAGTACGACTTGCAAACTGTGAATCTAGGTGCTGGTACTGGTGGAATGACCTTGCTGACACAGACCTATTGATCTCAAAGGAGAAAGTGCTCTGCCAGGGACTACTCAAAAGCTTTTTATTTTCAGAGCCCATCTTTGGATCTGCCAGTTCTGTGCTGTGCCAGGGAGAGGCAGAATATGGTTTAGTTTCAGGGTTATTGTCTGCTGTCTGCAGGTCACTTTGGGCACAATATGGTTTTCTGTTTTGTGCTCTGTATGCTTTGCACTTCCCCCAGGAGTACAAGCCAGGCTGTGTGTGCTGCAGTGTCTTTGATCTAAAGAATGGAGAGACGTACCCTGTAACATCCGAGAAGGTCCCATAAATGGCAGCATTGGAAGGTTTGCAGCTGTGGAGTTCCACCTAGTTAGGGATGAAAACTCAGTTAACAGGACCCCAAAGAGAGTTTGGATGTAGCAGATGTCAGAATGAAGTACAACTCTTAAGCTTTTTTGTGTTCAAACAAATCATTAAAAAATTTTGCACGAGGATCTCATGAAGGATGCAAAAATATTATGGGAAGAGGCAACTTTTCCAGATGGGCTTTGGTGCTTGTATCTGTCAGCTGATACTGGCAGATGTCATCGTAAAGATACTTTCACCACTTGTAAGGGTGGTAGTAGTAATAACGCAATAGCTGTGAAGGTCTGAAGAGGTATGTGAGGCTACATCTATAGGGAGAAGGGATACATTTTATTAGCGGATACAGTTGGGAAAAACAGATGAACTTTTGAGGCCAGGAGCCCTACTTTCTGGAGCTTTGCTGGAGCTCTGGAAAGTCACAGCTCACAGGATGTACAGATCTTTTGGAATTCACCTTTGACAGCACAGTGAGACTTTCAAAGAGTGCCATAGTTTTGGGTGTTTTTTTGAAGTGGAAATCCTATGCCCTGTCCTTAAATTGGTGCTTAAGTTGGTACTGCAGTGGAGCCATCTCTGAAGACTGACTGCTATCTGTTTGGGACATCACGGGAGAATACCTTCATGACCTCTAGAGCTGACTCCTTCAGAGGAAGTTTTGCCCTGATTCCCTGCTTGCCATGAAGGATACAAATAAAAATGCAGAGGTAATTCCAGTAGAAGCATTAGAAAAGTCTGCACAGGTGATCTTTTTATCCTCCAGTATTTCAGGCAAGTTGCTATAACATGTTTTATGCAGTGATATCATCTCTCTGAAACCATGGCTATGTCTTAGTCTGTACTTGTGACAAAATGATATTATGGGTCCTTGGGTGAATTCACTGAATTTACACTCTGAAGTCTAACAATTTCAGAAGCAGACAAATTTGGACCTAGTGAATATGCTCTGCATGTTTGTGTTACAGACCTTTGTGTTTGCCAGCAGCCAGTCCAATAATGCATGCCCAGTATATGTGCATTTTGTATCACATGGAGACCTTCAGGCCCAGTGCAGTAGAAATCTAAATGCTTTTGCCACCTTGGTAAATGCAGTAACTGGAAAAACAAGTGTATGTACAGATGAAGGTATATCAGGTATTTGAAATTTCTTTCAGTCATAAACCTTGGGGGAAGTTTAGCTTCGGTGTTGAGCTTTGATCCAAGTATATAGCAACTTTAGTTTGAAATCTTTAAATTAGTATCACCATACCTCACAGATAAATCCTGCAACCCACTACTGGCTAATGTGCTCATAGATTTCAGTGGGAGTGGTGAAACAGGTACTGCAGGTAGATGGATCTCAGGACAACTGAACAGTGACAGCCATTGTGATTTTAATAACAGCAGCAATAACAACAACAATAATCTATGCGTTTTATTGTATTTAATAAGTGGGTTCAAACACCTGGGGTACTGCAGAATACAGATAGCTGTCTTGGCTCTGGATAAATGAGGCTGAAAGCTGGGTGCAGTTTGATCAGACCTGCATGACAAATTAATTATCCCAGGAAGCAAATGCTTTAATTTGGAGGTAATGCTGTGCAGATACAGGACAAGGGCTGCTCTCTGTGCTGTGTAGGTATCTTGGGTCATTTGAAGTGGCCTGGGTCAGATGCATGTGGCAGGACATGTTCCACTGGATGTGGTTCTCGGGTCCAAGCCTGGCACAGATCTCCCCTCCCTGCACAGTCCAGGCTGCAGTGGGGACCATGCTCCTTTTCCCATTATATGAGAGCATGTAGAGCGAGCATTTAGTCCTCAGATTCTGAAAGCTCTGTGTGAACTTTGATATGACAGTGCCAGTTTTAACCAAAGAAAAGTACTGTAGATGTCACCTGCATTTTTATCCAGTTCTCTTTGACAGGAAGAGAATTTAGAGTTCTGCTAGAGATAGAAAGGGCAGAAAACCCCACTCCTAGACTCATTTTGCTTGCTGTTATCCTGCTACCATAATTACCTCTAAACATAATTATGGGCAAGACAAATGACATTTTTAGCTTTAGTCTTTAAAGACGAGTTAATTTCAGGCTTTGACCAGAACTATGTTAATTAGCCTCTACTCACTCTCTTTGTATGGAATTACATCACCCAGGACTTAGCATAGGTTGCCTTTCCTGTATCTTTGAGTAATGAAAGGACACAGCATGGCAACCAAATCAAGGGCTGCTGCATTAACAAGGCCACTTTTCTGCCCATTTATCATCTATTAAAGGTGCACTAGTTTGTAAAGTAACACCACCTTCAGCAGGGCTGCCAAGAACAGCTCCTCATTTATTTTCTGCATGGTTTAAGTTGGAGTTAGACCCACCTTGTAGCTCAGAGGTGACAGCCAGTAAGAAAAAGTACACTAATTGAGACATCTCAAGGGAGGAATAGAAGAAAACTGAAAAGGTAATTAGAATGAGAGGGTTTCAAGCTGGGTAGGTAAAATCGAATGGAGGTGCATATTAGGGGCTGTTACAGATGGGAAAGAAAGTACTTGGAGAATAAAAAAAGAAAAATGAATATTAGAGAACAGAGCACCCTTTTCACACATGAAGAATAGAGGAGAGAGATAAAAAATAATGTAACAGTGGAGATACAGGCTGGGGAAAAAAAAAAGCTCCAGAAATATGAAGGACGTATTTAAATGTAAAAGAGAAAGAATGGGGAAAAATAATAGAGCAGATCAATTACTGGAGCTGTAGTCAAGGAAGGAGAAACTGTCAAATGAATATTTCTGGAGCTGTGGAAAAGTCTCCTTTTTTTTTTTTTTTTTCAGGGCTATAGAGTGTGTTTGGTTTGTGTAGAAGGGGTTTCTTTTGGGGGGTAATTCAGTATTTGAGCTTGCTGCAGTGTCAGTAGCCTGAACGCAGCACTGGGGTGAATGCCCATATGGGCAGAACTAGATTAAGTAGATGCTATTTGGCAGAGCGTGTAGCTGGTACCAGACCTTTTTCAAGTGGGTGAAGTTTTACCCCCTCAGCAATATTATCTCTGTGTCTCTTTTGCTTTAGTGTCAATAGTTAGGGACATGTTAAGGTCCAGTTCCAATTTCTCCCATTTTAAACCTTCCCTTACCTACTGGAAAAGAATCACCTGGGTTACTCCCAGGTCATTTCCACCTCACACATAGTGAATCTGGAGTTGCTCCACATTCCTTCAGGCATATGTACCCTGAAACCAAGGCAGACAGGCACATGAAGGGAAACACTTTTCTGATTAAGAGTGGACAATGGCCATTGCTTTCTGTCCTCTTCACAGTTGATTAGGCAAGATTTTCCCTTTTGGCTCCTGTGGAGGTAGGAGGCTGGAAGTGAAGATAGTCTTCATTGGTGGGCAGACCAGCTGGAGCATGGCTGCAGGGCAGGAAGGTGGAACCCCAAGGCCATCACCAGTGAGTTATTAACCCTCAAACACCCATGGTCTCAATAGCTGGTGGGCTGGAAGGACCAAAGTCTGTGTCTGTATCACTGGGAAGTGCTGCATAGAGGAATCTGAGCTAACTCTGAGCAAGAAAATCGTGCTTGCACCCTCAAGTAAATGAATCAAGGGAAATCAATTGGAGATATGTTTCTGGCTGTTTTCATGGGACTGGACCAGCAGTATTTGTTCTCATTAGAACTTATTTGTGCACCCCTAAACTTTTAAAAAGTGATTTATATTCAGTAATCAGGGAGCTGCTAAATCAACTTCACTGTTCTTAGCGTAGACATCTGCCTGGCAGGGACTGCAACCCTGTCACCAGGCATTCACTTTGCATGGGAGCTGTGAGCCACATTCCTTGAAAGTACCTCGTTTTTCCAGCTGCTTCTTGTTATCTCTGTTTCTGGTAAGAAATTTCATCAATTATTTCCTAATAGTTGAGTTCTGTTTTCTCTTTGAGTTGTATTTCTTATGTATGACTGTATGTGGTATATGTATAAAATGTGGATGTATGTTAATGGATTTTTCTCCATGCCATGATATTATTGTCTCTGTCAGTGCCCAGATCTAGACAAACAAATGAGATGAACAAGTGGAAACCAGTGGCATAAAATAGCCCCAAAAACTTCACTCAAATGCTGTAAGCAGGTGGAGAAAAGCGATAACACCTGCCTCCTGACTTCACTGCTGGGCGGATACATGCCAGTGGAGTTTGATGGCCTTTGGCAGATAATCTTGTGATCTCTCATCACCTGCCTGTTTGGTGAAATTCTTCTTCCTCTTGAAAAGTTTAGGTCAAGCATCATCATTACTTGGGCTTTAGAGTTCAATACTAATTACTAATACTGGGCAATACTGCCCCTCAGTGTGTTTATTCCTAGACACTGGCTGCCTTAGCTTTTCTGTCTCTTTTTTGTTGTTAAGCGGCAGGGAAAACACCTGAATAATTCAGCAAGAACCTTTTACATTATGAAAAATATAATCAGCTGGCAATGGTGAGGTATCTTATTTCTACAGGACACTAACTCAGGTATTACAAGTGACTGCAAGATTAATGCCAAAGCACAGGAGGTGTGCATATGCATTCTCCTCACTGTTCAAGGCAGTCCCACCCTGTGTGGAGGGCGGAGGGAAGACTGTATTCCTCACCATGCCTACCTAATGCCACTTAATAATTTAAATCCATTAATCGGTTAAGATGAAGACCGAGCGTTGCTTCACTCACCACTGCCAAGTGAAGAGTTTTTCCTGGCTAAATAAAAGATCTTTAGGTTTTGTCTTCTTGCAAGGGACCTGAGAGTACCACAGCTTACTTCCCTAAGAGGCTTCAGTTTTTGTTGGGGGTGGTGGGGTGGTGATACCCAAAAGGGCTTAAGTAAACACTACCATCCGTACATCATAAGTAGATGTCTGGGAATATTAGCTGTTTATTTCACTGACATCCTCTGAAGAGTCTATGGGGGGCTCTTTCAAGAGTCAGGACCTCAATGTAATATACAAGCTTTGATTCTGATATTTCCCTTGATAACTGTGCTCTACCATATTGGGGTCGGGAGTCAGCAAAGGTTCATTGGCTGTTGTAATGCTCACTGTCACCAGTAATAAGTACAAAGGACTTGCTTTAAAAGCTGGCTTATAAAACTTTAAGGAAACTTGGATTGCTTAAGTGAACTTCCAAGGCTCTTCAGGGGCCAAGTGCACTTTGGTTGTCTACTTATATTAATTTCACAGAGTTTAAAGGGTCAAGCAATGCAGTTGGTGATGCTTATTAATTTATGAAACACAGAACCTTGCACTATCTCGCTTTGACCACTTTTCCTCTCCTTTTAGAAAATTTAATATACATTAAAGCTTGCTAGACAAGGGCGCCCTAAAGGATTAAGCCCAAAGTTCACAGCTGGACTAAAAGGTTCAAAGATGTTGAATCTGCAACACTGATTTGATTCCAAGTGACGTTCAAACAACGGAACCAAACTGTGGATGTTTGAATGTGTAAGGAAACAGCAATTAGAGGAATACCACAGAGCAGCAGAGGATTAGGATTTATTTTCCTTAAAATGGTAAAACTGATTCAGCCTGATTCTTTCGTTTGTGGGGGGATGTGTTTGATCACATCAGCTTTTGGGGTCAGTGGTTGGTGTTACAATACAGCTTGCCAAGCTCTAAATGCTCATGCAGTCCTAAGAACTTTACAGAATATATTTGATTGTTTTGGTGATGCTGAACTGAGTCCTGGAAAAGAAAATGTTAGCCAGAAAGGAAGAAAGAAAAGAGAAATGGGTAGCTGCTGAAGTAACAGGGTTAGGATTTAGAAACCTGACATAATCCTATTCAGGGGTATTTCTGTATTCTGTTTACTTGCTATTGAATTGCTCTGGTGTCTTGTCCAAGGGAGATAATTCCAGAAGTCATTCACACCCAGGCTGCAAATTCAATACTGCATTTAGGTGACAAATGGAGTGTGATTGCAAAGCTACCCAGAAAATTGGAAATCAAATTGGCTGTGATGGTTGGTCTATGTGGTCTCCTTTTGGAATCAACAAGAGGGAGAGGAAAATGAAGTGTGTCCTACTGTACAGAACATGAGTTTATTTAACCAGAGTTGGTAAAGGAGGAAGCGAATTTCACATTATGTCAGCTCTGATTCCCGAGGCCTTTGGGAACACTCACCTTGAGGAAGCGGTTGTATTTCACTGGATGTTTGCTGTTGCAAAGAGAGACTCTAAACCCTGTAAGGGAGTCCCAGTGGTGCAGAATCTTTACATTGCAGCTGGGCCCGAACAGCCTCAGATAAGGTTGTGGGGCCCTGTGGTACATCACATGCTGGGAGAAAGTCTGTGGTTGGAGAGAATTCATAGCTTTCATGAGTGAACAAGGGCAGAAATGTGGGAAGGCAAAGCAGCTGGGAAGAATTTTGTGTGATCCGTGGCACTTTGTATCCAGCCAGAGAACAGAACTCACATGTCCAGGACTGCAGCAGCCTTACCCTTGTATTTTAAACCCTTTAAACAGAGAGAACAATGCAGAAAATCCCACAGGACACATGAGAAAAGGGGTTGTGCTGAATCCCTGTTACCATTTCCTTGCATTTACTTGCTAACAAAAAATATTTTTCTTCTAGAATGAGGTTCTATCCTGTGGGGTATTTGGTTTAAAATGTACTGTAACCTTCTTTTTCTAATTGATCAGATCAGCCTTGAACGCTCAAAGAAAAACCTGCCTGCTCTGAATATTGCCTGAGGAATTAGAAAGGTCTTTCTTGGAAACAGAAGAATGAGATGAAACGATCATCTGTAGAGCATGGTAAGAGAGAAAAAGAATAAAGGGATGAGTTATGTTTGACTTGTCTTCTTCCAAGAGACTATTTCTTTTTTGTTTTTTTAGAGCAGACTTTAGATGTAGGAGATGTTGTGGGAGCTGCTCTGTACAGTTTCAAGATGTAGCTTTACCATGGCAGCTCTGCAGGCCCTATAGCTTCCTCAGACCCATCTATAGGCACCTGCATTTTGCGCCACATATGGGAGAGGGTCTGGAAGAATCTTATCTTTCTCTTCATTGTCCTCCACAGGTCTTTGTCCCAGAAAATACAGAGAGAAAGAAGATCCTGGAGTTGAACTGGAGCTGAGCTGACCATGGACTTCGTCCGAAGAGTAGGTATGTTTGGAGGTGTAATTGTGTTCCATGTGTAACACTAGTGCTGGTTGATCTGGTATATGAAGGTGCCCTAAAATACATTTGCCATTGACCTTGTTAGGACCTGACATGCTGGTTCTCAGAGACCAGAAATGAATGACTGCTAGAGGTTCTCATGCTGCTCAATGCATTTCCAGTGTCTTGCTAGAACAAGTTTCCAAACATGGGCAGTTTTTCTCCTCCTCTCCCAACTTGTAAACCAAAAATATCTTTGTTTTGGCAACTTGATTTGCAGTAAGACTACATTATGTACCACTTGAGCTGTAAGAGAAACTACTAGTTGTAGTACAGGGGTCAATCAAGTAGATGTTTGTTATCTTCCACCTAAGCAGAAGCAACACTAAAATTTTAACTCTGTCATTAATAAACAAGGAGCCAGTGGATGGGAGAGCAATGGAAGGCCTATGATCACTTACTCTGAAAGGGATGATTGTTAGTTGCACCTTGATGGCATCTGCTTGCAGATACAGTGAAGAAAAGATTATCACTGCAACAACTCTGGTTAGCGAATAATACAGACATTGTGGCAGGGATCTGACCCACCTCACATGTGCTAACAGTGTTAAGTGATATCTCAGTGGTATTTTGGATCCTCATTTATGTGACTGCAATAGGAAACCAGAAGAAAAGGACCCTTCTTTTTTGTGACATAATTAATTTCATGCCATTCTCTGCACTTCTAAACTGAAAAATCAGT
The DNA here is from genome assembly GCF_028554395.1 of Pezoporus wallicus. Classification (NCBI taxonomy): domain Eukaryota; kingdom Metazoa; phylum Chordata; class Aves; order Psittaciformes; family Psittacidae; genus Pezoporus; species Pezoporus wallicus. The sequence goes on from NW_026635034.1 coordinate 497,140, forward strand.
TATTCTTGATTGAAGTCAGCTTACTTGTGACTCAGAGAAGAAGAAGAGAAAGACCTTTAAGGCAAAGACCTTGGGTTGGTATTAATACGCCTACATAAAACATCAGCTGTACACGAGTTTCCTCCAGTACCTCTTTTAGATCCTGGTGAGGGGCAGGGGAGAGTGATGCTAGCCATGAGTGAGAGCCTTTAGCTGTGTCCTTTGGAAGAGTAGAAACAAACTATTCTTTCAGTATTCAGCTCTTCCTGGGGTGCTAGCTGCTGTTGGGAATTGTGCAGAGTACACAGAATCCTTCTGTGTCTGTCCTTAATCCCCTTAATTTGTAGCTTCAATTAAAGGTGTTTGAAAGGAGCTTAGATACATGGCTTCATCTTGATAGAAAGGGACAAATGTGAATAATAAAATGGACCAGCCCAGTTCTGCTGGAACGTTGCTGAAGTGAGAAGCAAGGAGACTTCAAGACCTGATTCCCCTTTACAGATTCAGTCAAGGATCCTAAAGGCTGCCTTCCTTAGCTGGCAGCTGCCCTGAAGTTGTCCTGAGTAGGGTGGCCTGGGGAGCAGATTGGAAATATAGAAGGTGGAAGTCCCTAACTTTTAAGTCCTTTTAACATCCCTAAATTTTTGTTGTGGTCACAGATGTTACAATGCAGAGCTCATAAACTTACTTGCTTATATCAGTCAGGTACAAAAGCTCTGGGTTTTGCCTTGGCTTTCTTGCCTTGCTTGGTGAACGTATTCCACCTAAGTCCAGAACAAAGAGCTAAATCCTGCTGAAACAATCAGTCCCCAGGGCCTCAAGTCTATTGGCTCTAATGGACATATAAAAGTCAGTCATAGCAGCTGCAGATGAAATCACAGATGAGATCTTACTAATTAATTGCATGAACTTTGTTTCTGCCTGCTTTGAGATTCTCTCAGCCTTGCATAAATATCTGGGCACCCATACTGCACACCTCAAAGGGGCTGTTGGTTTTCCAAGGAAGAACAATTTGGGGGCCTAAAATAGCCCTGCAATTACTTCTATTCACATGGTCTCACAGGAACAAAATGGTTTCTGAAAACTGGTTTTGTTCACACGTGATTGAAAAGTTGCCCTCCGTTGTTCTGCCAAGTTAGGCACTGATTCAGGTTTATGACTATATCATTAATATTTTAGTACTGCATCAGTAACTGGTTGCTATTAATATGTAGTGAAACAGTGATATAAAAAGGTAGATGTTCCCCATCATTTGGCAGAATTTGCATTACAGCTGGATGAAATTTATAACACATCTTCTGCAACCTACTGGTCTGAACTCCTGTTATTAATTTCTGCTGTGTTTATTTGTCGTTTATGTTCACTTTGGGCAACATTCTGTCAAGTTTCCTGGCAAGCACAACAGTGGATATAGCTGATTTCAGCTGACTGCAGGAGAAGGACTTTGTAGAAAGTGAATTTTGAATTAGCACTAGTATTTGCAGCAAAAATCTCCCCCTGAGAAGTCTATTCCCCTCCGCCTGGCGTCAGCAGCACTTAAGTGCATGTGAATAGCCCTATTGACTCCAGGTGGGCAGCTGTTTAATTACCTTCCTGAATCAAGGCCAGGACAAGGAAACAAGTTCCCAGCATACGACCTGGGTGCCCACTCAAATGGCTTATCTTCCGAATGCTGGGCTTCCGTAAGTGACCCCCAGATTGTTTGACTGGGTAATTTGGCAAATACTTTCCAGTCAAGAATAAATTTGAGGAAATCATCGTTGGATACACAAAGAGAGGTGAAATTTGTACAGTGTATTTTGCAGCTATTGCCCAGGTTTAGTCAGCTTGTTTGTCTCTTCCTGTTTCAATACTTCCAGCAATCACGTTTTTGTCCCCACGTTTTATTTAAGAACTCTGAAATGACAAGTCTCTTGCCTTTCAACCAGGAGAGTGGTGTGCTGTACACAGCATGCTGTACACAGGAGGAGGAGGATAAAGAATGACATGCTACTCTGTGAGCTACAACTATTCTTTTTTCCAGACCCGCATCTGCTCTTGTCCCTCTTCTGTTCTCAGATCACTCTTCAGCTTCCCTTAGGAATCCAGCTGTGTCATCACATTGTGTGGCATCCTAATATTTCATACTAAGCTGTAAGCCAATTAGGAATGACTACTTACCATGCTGAATCATAGGAAGAGGAAAGGATAATGTGTCCTTCATGTAACGAACCTCCTCTTTTTTGGCAAGACAGATCACCTCCACATTATATTTATGAGCCCTGTGACTTTTCACTCTGCCCAATTAAGATGCAGCTTCCTTTCCCTCTGCTGCAGTATTTTAAGGGGCTTGTTTACAGATGGATGCTTATTGAAAGTGCTGACCTGCTACCATTATACCTCATGCCACCTTTCCTCTTTACATGCTGAAACACTGGACAAAACCTGATGTTGTAATCACCTTTAACAGGATGAGAACACGAGTGCAGCAAAATACAAATACCTTGTCCTGAGTTCCTAAATGAACTGGTGACCCCAGAGGAGGATATAACATTATCACGTGCCACCCAGAGTTGAGGGAGACGTTGATTAAAGTCAAACTGTAAAATAAAGTCTATTGTATCAAAGATGAAGAAGAATGAACCATCATTGTGTATTTGGAAATGCGTGAAGTGTTTAGTAACGAGCATCAAGAAGATATTAAAATTTATTTGCCATGCTGAAGTAATTAATGAGCTATTATGCCAGGTGTCTGAGCTGCCCCGAGGTCTGGGATAAGTACTGTTCCAGCAGAGGATGCAGAACATGATTTAAGATGAAATGGAACAATGCTAGTTCTAGTGAGCACTTAGGGTGCCCCCCCTACCTCCAACTGGTGTTTCTTTTTCCTAAGCTGCTGAGTAGCTCTCGATAGTATTTCTTTTTCGGGAAGAGACATACTCCTTCAGATTTGTCTTTGAATCCTGGCAGTGTTGCAGACTGAAGGCTCTGGTGACCTTTACCTGCCATCTTTCAAACTTTCTCTAATCCTATTAGTCTTCACAGTGAAACAAGCAAGACAGCACCCCAAATGGCAGCACACTCACCCCATGGAAGCCAGTTAACTGCCATCCTCAAGTGATAGATTTTGTGTACCAAGTTACATTAGAAATTACATTCAGGTAAGAGCCCTGGCTGCAAATACATCCAGGTGAAAAGCATGGTCTCAGATTCAGCTTCCCAAGCTGCATTTCCTAAACCAAATCCAATCCACCCCCAATAGAGATTGGAGCTTAACGAAATATGGGAGCCTCTGTTTTAAGGCTGCTTCAAGGAAGGTCTAGCCATACCCTGGTAGGGTTCAATTTGCTGCTTCAGTGATCACATCCCATTTATTCCGTTCACAAATACCTCTGAGACAAACAAATTCTCCCACAACCTGCCAGGGAAGAGCAGTGTGGAGTCACAGTGCTAACATCTGTGGCTAAAAGCATAGATGTAGGCAGCTGTAGGGGATCAGGGAGATCCTGCTTTGCTTTTCAGGGTAACTGATCCCACCTGTGCTGAGCAAGTTTAAGGGCTCAGATCTACGTGGTGACCTCTAATGGAAGGTAGGGCTAAGGATGTTACAGCATAAGAGCTGTTGCAAGTAGAGGATAAAGGTTCATGGTGTTTTTCTTGCAAAGAGAGATCTTCAGTAAGTTGAAGTTGGCTCTGCTGTAAAGGTTCTGTGCTTTATCTGAAATAATGCTTGTTTTATTAATGTAGGGGTTTAAAAACCTCTTGGCCTCCAAGAAAAAGCTGGCTGTTTAGGAGCTGTACCTTTTTGTGGTGTTATTCAAAATGTCTCAGTTAATCATTGCTAAAGGCCTTGCAGTCTGTGTTGCAAATTCCTTTTTTATATAATATATAATTCATGTGGCTCCTTCCACACAGATAAGGACTTGTCTCAAATGTCAGGGTGGGGGAGGAAAGGATATCTGACCTGGAGGGCAAGAATATTGAATGCACTGGTGTTGGACTTGACATTCTCCTAGTATTCACTGCGATAACATCAATCTTGAGGAACCCTCCTGGTATAAATACAGATTTGCTGCATTTAATATATATTGCCAAAGGAATTTTATAGTAATTGAGTATTAAATGATGTCCACTTCTTGTAAAGTGTTACTATTTTTATTAAAAATTATAAATGAGTTTCAGCAGAACTGAATACACCAGATTCGTGCCACCTTCTCTATTAGTTTTTATGCTGTAATTGTCATTGACTGACTTTATTATTTCTAGATTGTTCATAATTTTCCCAGCTGAGCAAATGAAGATTTGTGAGCAAAGGAAAGCACTGACTGGATTATGCAGTGCCATTGATTTTTATTCTCCTTGTTTCATAGAATGTGCTTGGAAACCTTCCTATCTCTGTGATGGGCCTTATTAGCCCTTGGAGGAGCTGGCATGAGTTGGATGGCTGTAACGTGTCCTGTTATGCTGTACCAGAAATCTCAGCTCATGGAGAAGGACATCTCAAAGCTGAGCTGGGAATGAATCCGCTGGATGTCCAGGTATGGCCCAATGGGGCTTTGGGGGTCTTTGTCCAGTGTGTGTGTTGCAGGGCGCCGTTCCAAACCTGTATTGGCTAAAGAAACAGTGACCTGAGAACTGCCCAGAGGGAACCAGGCTGTGCATTGTGCAGGCGAGGCAGTGCCTGTGTGGGAAACTGTATCTCATTCACTAACATTTAATCCTGAGAAAGATGATGGCAAACGTTGGCATTTCCCTTCTGTAAAGATGATGGCTTTTGCTCATGTTATCAGAGCACCTGCCCACGTAGTCTCTTCTGTGTCTGTCATGACTTTTCAAGTTTGAACAACAAAAACCTAAGTGAACGATGAGGGTTTGCTTCAGTTTATGGCTATTTCACCTTGCTGTTTTGTGTCATTGAGGGATGCTTGCACATTAAAAATTCCTGAAAAACAGGCTAACTGTAACGGGGCTTCTAAGGTTAAAAAAAAAGGTTAGGTTTGGAAATTGAAAACTGATATTTATTTGCAAAATTTGACCCAGATCTATTTATTATTTTGATCCTCCTGAGACTGTAAAAGAGGCAGTTAGGTGTTCACAGCAGAAATGATCTTGTAGAGCATTGCTATTCTATTTTATTGCCATTGAACAGCAAATAATGAACTGCCAAGAATATGAGGGAACTGTGGATGGAGGGTATGGCAAGATTCATTATTTTTGTGTATATTGCTGAGACTTGAATGGAATGACATGTGTGGGCTGGAAATACAGGTCTTCTCATCCTTGGCTGATTCAATCAAGTCTTGTATGGTAGTGTTTTCAATATGGATTCCTGTATCCTTTATGGGATCTTGATGCATTATGTAGGTCAAATTAGTAATCTGGTTTTTAATTAGGGCTTCACTGTGGGCTGTTTATCTCTCTTGCTGATCTCTGCATCAGAAACACAGTCTCATGGGAAGATGACCAGGAATGTCTAAGACCTTGTGCAAAGCACTAAATGCTCATTCTGTAGTAGGACAAAGTGAACAAACCCTCTTATACCAATCTTTAAGTTTCTGGAAACTTTCTGAGTGCCAGAGGTGGAGGGGGAAATCCACTAAATTTCTCTATAAAAAGGGAAAATACCTGTTCCATGAAAATGAGTAAAGAACATAGTTGAAAATCAGTTTTTATAACTGCACCCTCACAAATAGCCCTCCTCTTTGCATTCAACCTTTGTTTGAATAAAGCTGCTGTTAAGGATTCCTGTGCAGGAGAATTCCCTAAAGTGTCTCAATTCAATATACAACTATTTCTGACCATGCGAGTGAGGAAAGGTACAAATGCAGCCCTACCTTTGCCCTTTCTGTTTATTAATGCAGCAAGCGCTCACACAACCTCTGCTCCTTCTGAAAGCCAGAACTGGCCTGTGTGTTCTGGTTTGTATAGGGAGTGACAGGAATTACACAGCCTTACTCCACAGACCAAACTTTTCACATAGCTCTGGTAGCAATGAGCCCCTGGGGACTCACAGGATGCTGCCTTTGCTCTGTGATAGCAAAGCCAGCTATCAGTTGTTAATCCCAGTGCGTCATACAAGACACTATCTCCTCCTGTAATGTCAATGCAGCTGGAATTCCATAAATCAAATCTCAGCAGTAAAAAGGTTAATAAGTTTACACTATATAATTGAAAGCCATATTGGTGATTAAAAGGATTTTATATATCAGTTTTCTGGGTCACCAACTAATTATTTTTGGTGGCCTGTAATAAAACATAGCACCATAGGCAGGGAGAGGCTGTAATCACATAATATATGGAAAACTGCATTTACATTTATTTGAGATGAGGTTGTGTGTACCAGCTTCTTGAATAGCCTTTGAGGTACAGGTTTCCTAGCTTGGAGACAATGGAAGAGCTGCACGCTCCGTGTACTTGGAACTTGGTTCATACAAAGTTATTGGATTGAGTTTTGAGGTCTGGTGCTCTCTCTCCAGAGCTAAGCCCAGGGGAGCCAAGCTGTCACCTGTGATGGAAAGGTTCTGCTGAGGCACTGGGGATCAGATTGCTATTATAATTCATTTTAATGCATTCTGCACGTACTAATCATTTATTGGAACAGGATCTGCTGTAATAGGGACATAACTAGGAAGAGGGAGAAGTGATTGATCATTCTCCCGTAAAAAGGGTAGTTAAAGAAACAAACAAAAAGGAAACCTGTACAGGAGGTAGGTGTGTGCATGTGCATGAAGGAGCAGGTACTCGGTGTAGAGGAGAATAAAAACTGAACTCAAAGCTTGAACTGAGATCTCTACAGTAGAAGGGAAACCTTCTGTACCAAGGGCAGGTATGTGCATGTGTGCAAAGGATCAGGTATCCAGTGTTGAGATAGGGGGAAAATTGAACTTGAAATTTCTACAGTTCTATCAGGCTGAAATACCCTTTGGAGCCAAACACCCAGACACAAGAGACATTGCAACCTCAGGCTTCCGGTTTGCAGTTACGTGTTTTAGTGGTTTTCTCTGATTGCATCAAGAAGCAGCTAAGGGCAAAGGAAGATGCTGGATGTGCATGTGGATTGGCAATGAGGCGCTGCTCAGGGGGCTGTATATGCACAGATAGCTTGCAGGTTACTTCTGTAGTCTCTGAGCCTCCTGTGGTCCTCTGTGAGGTAACACTACCACAGCCTGTGTTATGGTAAAGCAGCCTACTACTGATCTCTGTTGTTCTGCCTATTAAGCAAAGGGCAAACTGCACAATATGGCGAGTGCTGGGCACATCATTCTCACTGTCAGGGCAGGATCTGTGACCAGAAACACATGACCTGATGTTCAGATCTCTCCTGGACAGCACCTGCAGAACCACTTTGGAGAGCAGGACCTTCTGTGACACGCAGTATTTTTTAGATCTTTTGGCTATATCTTTTTAATTGGCAAACCATTAACCCTTAATTGCCCATAGCATGGAGCAATGCCATGACATATTACACTGTAATGAGTGTTCAAGTCCTTTGCTGCTAAAATTATTTGCTTGTCATGTACTATATCTAACTAGCAGGTTTTCCACACTGAAAATAACATCTTTTACTTGAATTATGTTCCTAAAGCGTTTCCTAGCAGAGTAGCTAAGGGGATACTTGGTTTTAAACACAGGCTGGGGAGGTTAAAAGCAGAATGGCAGTTGTGTGAGTAATGGCCTATGAGTCAGCTGCTGAACTTGACATGGCAACCTCCATGTCACCAGGTCAGAAGGCATTTGTGTGACAGTTTGAGGGTAAAGAAATCAAAAATAAACTGGTAGCTTCCCCTGGTAGAAGGGCATACATGGGCTTGCTGAGCAGAGACTGAGAAGGGGAAAAGTTAAACAGCAGTACTGGAAACGAGGAAAGAGTGTGGGTATCTATTTGAATTACCTGCGTGGATGTGATGCATCAGGTGTACCCTCTGAAGCTGAGAGGAAAAGCAATGTAGTTTAAGAGCCTGAGTGCTGGAGGGGCTGAGCTGAGTAAGCCTCTCTGCCAGGGGTCTTTGCAGCTGTAACTTGCTTACATTTGATTTGAACAGTTTGGGGCTAAGAAAGAGCCAAATAACACTTTTGCAACCTGCTGCTGTTACAGGCTGGAACAGCAGAATTGTTCACCTTCCTGTCACTTTGTTTGGTCTCTCTCTCTGGAGAGATTTTTGTCACTGGATTGGTCATAGCAGGAAGTTGTTATTTTTTCACACATAATCAGCAGCAGAAAGAGTGTGGTCCTCTTCCAGCATCTAGGTGCTTAGAGACAGCTTTGAAAATTGACAAGGTGGGTAAGAACCAAATCAAGATCATGAGGTGACTTGGACAAGGCCTAGTGGTGAGGTAGTGCATGGGAAGAGAGGGATCTCCCGGCTTTCCTGGGAAAGGACTTCTGCCTCTGACACAGCTAATACAATTCTGGATAGTAAAATTATAATAATAGCTAACCAGAGGGAATTAACATGTTCTGCACAAGCATTCCTGTTCTATAGAATCATAGAATAGTTTGGGTTGGAAGAGACTTGAATGCTCATCCAGTTCCAACCCCCTGCCACAGGCAGGGTCACCTTCCACTAGAGCAGGTTGCTCCAAGCCCCTGTGTCCCACCTGGCCTTGAACACTGCCAGGGATGGGGCAGCCGCAGCTTCTCTGAGCACCCTGTGCCAGCGCCCCAGCGCCCTCACAGGGAAGAATTTCTTTCCAATATCTAATCTGATACCCCATTTCTAATCTCTAATACAGCATTATTAAAGATAATGAAATTTGAGCATCTGCTGTGTATATAGTTCAGTTCCTGAGACGCGTATGTATGGACAGAGCTTCTCTGTGATACATTTTAGGTAGCATAGGCAAAGAAGCAGAGGATGCCCAAAACTGTTCTGTATCTGACCTAGAACAAGAGGTCAGAACCATAATATGGCCTTTAGTACTCCTTGTCACTGCAGTCCTTTCACTTCACGCCTTATTGCAGAAGTTCAATATACTTTTCAGCTAAAGCTCCCCTAGCACTTAGCTCTTTAAACTCCCTACTCAGCAGGTGGCTTATTTAAATGTGGCTGTCAGCTTGGCCAGTGGCCAAGATCGAATGGCTCAACGCGTGAACCGCAGTGTTTGGGTTTCATTCTGCTCTTGTTTCTGCCAGCAAAATTCTCCTGGCTCCTGGGGTTGTGTGGGGTACAAGTGAGTGCAGTATAGGGCTGTCTGCTCAACTGTTTGTCAAATAAATCTATGGCCAGTCATTTGCATGATGTCAGCTAAACATTTGCCTGGCGCTTTTCACGTGTGCCAGCCAAGGAGGGATTCGGGATTGTTTGAAATGAAAACCAGCATTGTCACCTCTCACTTAAGCATTTCTTCCGCAGTGTGTAAGTAACTTAGGTTGCAACCCACGGCCTCGAAGAGGAAATGTAAAGTTTCTCTAAATATTGAGTACAAGTGGGGATATCAGCTGCTTAATTGGTTCTTCACAATTCAGATCTTATGGCTGAACAAGTGAGATGGAGGGAGGAGGAAAGCACATGGTTTAAATTAAATATATGGAAAATAACTGCGGAATGATAAAAATACATTTTCAAAGTAAGCAGACCTGTTTTCCCTCTGCCTCTCCATTAAATGTGTCAGGAAAGGGCCTTTACAACTAGGTGGTAATTAGAGAGGAAAAAACAGTGCTGGCAGAGCAGTCAATCTATCACATCCTCTAAAGCCTAAATGTTACCAGCAATTAAAGAAGTTAGAGGGGAAATACTTGACAAGCAAGTTTTATCACAGAATCATCTCGGTAGCAAAGTATGTGGGGCACACTTATTAGATCCTCTCGTGCAACACCGAAGGTTTAAAATCCAAACCCAGGAATGCACATTCAAACCAACGTGACTATTTTCTTTCTTCCAAGGCACAGGGAAGATTAGAATGCTAAAAATAAACCAACCTTTCCCACCTCCCCCTTCCTCACCCCTCCAAAGTCAGATCTGTCCAGGTTGACTGCTCCATTAAATTCAAGAACAAAAAGTTATAAATTGAACATACGGAGAGCAGTGCCTTTCCTTAAAGTGATGTTTCCTCACCTTAATGGATTTAGCTATGGCAGGGAGTCAGGGAGAAGCTGTCTTAACTAAATCTTTGACTGATTATGCATTTTTTTTTTCTATTCATACAAGATAGATTCATCATTCCAATTTGTCAAGCTGGCGAAGTTCCAATTAATTACACCAGGAAAAGCTCAAGCTGCATTAGGCCTCTGTCAGGCCTAATCTAGTGCTTCATTTACTGGAGCCCCAAATGAAGAGATATCAGAGGTGTTGTTCCTCTTGGTACTTAATTTGATGAATGCCCTAGCAGCACGATTGGTGGCAGAGGTGTATTTGTGTGTGTCTCTTCATCAGCCACCACTGCAGAAGTCGTCATGCTTTCTCTACTAATTTGAGGGCTCATCTGTATACTGGATGTTTTTTTGGAAGGCCTATTTTTCACAGATATGCCAAAAGGTTTCTTCTGTGTGTGCATGTGTCTGGGTGTGTTTCCAGATCTGCTGGACCTAATTCTGATCTCAGGGATGTGATGAGACGGGATTCGAGGACTTTTATGTAAATGGAAAGCATTACAAGATAGATTGTATGCTATAAAGGGGATGTAAATTTGGACATCCCTGTTGCTGTGGTTGGAGAGGAAGAGAAACTTTGCATGTTGCTTCATGTAGTGCTCGTAAGAAAGTGTGGGTTATCATCCACATCCACTATAAGGAAGTGTTCAAAATGAATAACCTGAACAATTGCTATATGGATTTGAATCTTTGCTATAGATACCTGCTGTATCAATACAGTGAATAAGCATATGCAGGTACAGATAGACCTTCTGACAGCATCCCAGTGGGCTACTATTAAATGTATACATCCAAGGCTAATTCTTAAATATTTTACAGTAAAGACACTATTGACCAAGAACATATGTTTCTTTTCGGCAGCACTTTACGTACGAATTATTCAGCATAAGGTGCCAGAATGCCAATATGTTTAGCTTACTTTTGGCTTTTAACCACTGCTGTGATTAAAGATGTAACTGCAGCAACGCTGTCACTTTGCACGTAGGTTTAGGTGTCTCAGAAGGGATGCAGCATTAGCCAAGAGTAAAGTAGCTGTGTACTTTGGCTGAGTATGGTATTAAAAGTCTTCATTTGCCAGCCCTGCTGGGATTCAGAGTTTATTTTCCACTGCCTGTATTTGAGGGACTGGTGTGTGCAATGATGATTTTTAATGGCAGCTATCAGACATGCATATGGTGCTCAGTAGGAGACCACATTCAAAACAACCAAGGAGAGAATTGATGCACTGATAACTGTAGTACGACAACTCTTCTGTAGACAGTTTGGACCTCTTCTGGTGCTTGCTTTTGGAAGGGAGGCCTTTGTCCCAGGAGTTCCTGTCTGTTAATACATCAAATCTGCATTTGCCATTAGCCTGTCAAAATGAGGTGAGCCCAGTTGTGCTGGAGCAAGGATAACACCCTAAATCTTCTTCTAGATGAGGTTTTGTAAGGGTTCCTGTTTTGTTTCAGGGCAAAATCAAATAAGGAAATGCAAATCACCATGGGAAATGGTGAAGATAGACTGCAGTTGTAATGATCTCTTTTCACTCTGTACAAGAAGGTTTTTGCTGGACATACACATTTGAAGTTGGTTCTTACATGTTCTGCTTAAAAAGTCACTGTGGACCAAAAATGTATGTTTCCTTTCTGCAGTGCCTTATTATAATTCATACATACCTTATGTATGAATTATTCAGCATAAGGTGCCAGAATGCCAGTATGTTTAGCTTACTTCTGGTTTTTAGCCTAATGTTTTATGTTAAGCAGGTTGTTTAAACTCACTTGTTGAACTTGAAATAACTGAAAACTTTCACATAGTAAGGGCCAGGCAACAGTCAGTGGATTTTGTGAGCTTTTTTACTTTCCAGTTCCCTAGACTGGGCCTTTGGCTGTTGTATTTTTACCTATAGGCAGTAGGCTGACTTCGGTTTGTACCCAGCAGGCCCTTTATATTTGCTGTTGTTGGTCTTTGGTTTACAAACTGACCGGGGTATTGTGTGTGTGGTTTCAGCATACATTAATACCACTAGGTACCTGAGGCTGTATTAAGCTGTTAAGAGCAATGTACCCGCTCTGAGTAAAGACTGTGTTGGTTGATTCTTTCTCATACGCACCACCAACATGCTGTTGGAACAAGCTCTATCCTTTAGATAATTAGAAATGTTTATTTGTCTTCTGAGGAGACACAAGGTTGGAGGTTCAATGGATGTGTCCATGGGCTGTTTTCTTTAGTTGTACAGTGATTTACCTAGGGGCTTAGCAGAAATATGTCCCTGGAGCTATACTGGACTTGTACTGCTACAAATGAAAACTAACTGGCCAAAATATATGGGATCATATCCACCCTTGTTATGGGAACCAAAACAAGGTTTATTCACTGCTGAAATCCCACTTAACCTTTCAAACTATAGCCTACACAGTGCAGTGATCACTCCAGTGGCATGACTTCTGAGGCTTTTAGGCAAGACAGAAGCAGTCCTGAAAAGATCATGATCCAACAGAAGCTTCTTTCTGCAAGGATGTGACCCAGAAAGCTGGAACTGCTCTTCTTTGTGTTCTCAGGGAATTTTCATCTGCATCCAATGCTAAATTCAAACTCTGCAGTAGTTTGGGTCATCACACCAGCATCTATCTCTGAGGAATGATTACATATGATGAGTTATTACTATTAAATAAGGGGTAATTAATGCTTCCCACTCTGACTTTAATGTAAGTATTTCCTGATGGGGGGGGGGACAAGGAATATATTGTATCACTAATGCCCCTTTGGGAGTTATTGGCAGAAAGTCTGCGGTTAATAATTCGGAGTAACAAATAAATGTGGGCAACCTGTGATATATGTATGGAAAAAGGTGTCAAATTCTTCATTATAAATTATTGTGCCGGTTCTAATAATAATAACCCAGCTGTTGAGGAGGAAAAGCGAGCTAGATCTGTCAGTGCAGACAGACCCTTTTGCAGTAATTCTGTCCCTTTCAACTGGAAAAATATAAACTTCCTCTGAGAACAGAAAATTAGATAAGACAAGAAGAATGGGATCCCCGCTCCAAATCCATTTTTTTTAGCTTAATGTACGCTAATGGATAGTAAAAGATGGTTGATTAACAAACGGCCGGCACACCAACCAGCTGAGAAAACACATTTTGGCAGTCAGCACTTACAAAATCCATAGGTTAAAGACAAATTCGACCTCTGTCACTGCTCTCAATATGGTCAGGTGCCCTTAGGCATGTAGAAGTGTTTTTATGAAGACAGGGCAGAATCTGTTGTGTGTGTATAATCTGTGTATGTATGTGTGCCAACTACATCTTCAGGCAGGCTTTAGAAGACTGTGTTCACATGTAATACCTGAAGAAGGTTGATTGAATGGCAAACCAGTGTATGGTAACAGGGGAGCAAGGCTGGGACTTGAGGGAGGTTGGTCCCATTCCTGCATACCCCCAAGCTGCCATCTGACTGCAGATAGGCTCTTGCTCTCCCATTGGGCTTTTTATTTTCCTCTCCTCAAAGGTGGTGGTGAAGCATCATCTATTAGTAGCTACAAGCTGCTTTCCTATGTTGTTGATAATGACAAGTGTAGCTGGTGCTCTGAGAGGATGGTGTCATTGATACCTGTGTATTGACCTCAGTGTCACTTGTGAGGAACGCTCTCTTGAGCCACCAAGGCTGAAAGTGAACAGTCTCTTAACCCGTCTGGATTTGGTAACTTGGTGCCAAGCTTGGCTCAGCTTTGCTGACTTTGAAGACACAGCACAGCCTGAGCCAAAGCAGCGAATCTGAAACCATGTGAGCTGAAAGAAAATAAGTAGATAATTGCAGTTTGTTTGAATATATTGCCTTAAATATCGGGGGAGGAGGGAGGAATCTCCTTGCCATGTGATGCTTGGTTAGGTTTTACAGTCTCATGTCAAAGGGTCTGCAAACAGTAATACTCCTTTACTGATGAACCCTTCTCTTAAATATTAATAAACTCACCTGGCAGCCTGTACATCATCTCTGCTTTGCATCTTGCACCCTGTGTTCCTGTCTGATTAACACATGAGCTGTCCAGGGCAGGCCCCTGCGTTCAGTGCTGCTTTGCTGACTGGTACTATTAGAAATAATTAAGATAATTATCCAATGTGTTTATGACAACCGACTGCTTTGGGTCGGCTTCTCCGAGGACTCCTGTCATCAATGAAAGCCCTGCAAATAGAGGGGTTTGCCGACTCTGGCACCAAAGATGGATTACCTGGAAGCTTTCAGAGCTAGAAACAATGCACTTTCCATTTGCCTCTCCTACTGCATGGGCTTAATCAGAAACTGTAACTTCATAGTGCAGGTAAATGGGTGAGAGACATCAACAGCGTGAGTGAGACGGAGGCATTGTCTTTTTGCAGTGCCAAATCCCAGAATATTAATAGTTTGCCAAAGGCGTTTCAGAGATAGGTTTCCCATCTTCATCAATAATTTAAAACATTCCCAAGTCTCCTCTGAGCAGCTTGGAATAAGAGCTGAAGGCACGGATGTCAGAAGGCAGAGTGACTCCCAATTAGTCAGGTAGAGTGCTTTCTTGTTGACTCAGCCAGGGCAAGGGTAGCAATAAAACCCAGGCTTAAGTCCTTATAGATTCCTTAATAGTTTTTCTCCTCAAAATCCATGGTAATTTGTAGGAGATGGGTGGGCAGCCCAGTCCCTGATCCGCTGTGGTGCTCATTAGTGCCACTGCAGAAACACAAGGGCAATGGTGTAAGCTGGTGGATATAGCTGTTAACAAAAAATGAGATGAAGAATCAGCACCATATTGTATGTGAGTGAGACCCAGAAGGAGGATGTAGCTTTTACAGGCTCCTGGAAACTGTGGCATGACCTGGGGGCATCATCAGCCAAGGGGAGTTTGCAGTGATGCCTTCTAAATCGGTGTTTGTTTTTTGTAGGCATTCCATTAGGTTTGCTGTATATCCGTGGAGTCCTGAGGAGGTGATGGTGTTGGGTCCCTCGCACGCGTGGCTCTTGTTAGAACATTCTGGTGTCATGCAGGAAATTGCCTGTGGGCCCCTCAGACTGGGTCACAGGAATGAGTTCTCCTGAATCAGCCAATTTGCAGCCACTCTCTGGCTGTGTCTATCTGGATGTGTCATAAAACTCTGGAGCTCGCTACCTATTTCTGAGCATGCTACACGTGTTTATTTACCACACAGCTTATTGTGCACTGAACTCAGCCACATGGCAGGCAATTTTCTAGTGCTTAGGCCACTCTTTGACCCAGCTGCCATGGTGAAGCCTATATTAAGTCCAGCTGATCAGGGCTGTCTCCACACTGGAACAGGAAATTGGTCTCTATGGCTCTATGACTGTCAGCTTTTTTTACATGTTTCACACAAGTAATTTCCTATAATGTGCTGCTTTTCCTGCCATCCTTTTTATGTATTTTTCCCTTGGTGTGTGTGAGATTATTTTCATATTGCATCCCCCAATGTGGTATTCAAATCTTAAGCATGACACTGATTACACGTTATTATTATTTTTAACTTTCTCCTGACACTATTTAGTGCACCTGTTTATGCCTTAGTGCTTTTAACTGCATGTGATTCCATCCAGAACATGCTGGTTCCTTGCACTTGCTTTGGAATCGTGTGTTGCTGCACAGTTCTGTGTTTTAATCACAGCTTTAGCAGTGCTGCTCTGGCCCAGTGGCAGTGCTTGACTGGGATGCTTTCCTCCTTTCAAAAACCATGGATTTTTCAAAGCTGTCCCTTGTACTTTAGAGATGAGATGTAAGTAGGTGGCTACTAAGAAAAGGTGCCTTGAAGATGCTCTGGAAAACTGCAGGATAAGAGAGGAAAGGCCAGGTTGGATGGGACATGGAGCAACCTGGTCTAGTGGGACGTGTCCCTGCCCGTGGCAGGGGGTTGGAACTGGATGAGCTTTAAGGTCCTTTGCAGCCCAAACTGGTCTGTGATTCTGTGCAGTAAAGTGGGATTTACTTCCTCCCTGAAGGCTTGTATTCCAGCACTGACTTCAGTCAACGTGCAGAGCTGCAGATGTTGTTGCCTATGCCTTGAGTCCTGGCTCCTTGTTGTATCTATGTAACATCGGCAGTCTCACTCCAAAAGGAAATTGCACCTCAGATCTTCAAGGAGCTGGGCATTTTTATTAGTAATGGAAGTTGTGATACAGTGTCAAACATGTGGCTTGAGATGTCTGTGTAGGCATCTTCCATTTGTGCTCCTAGCTCATGGCAAATGAAAGGTAATGGATTTCAAATCAAAACTCCAGATCCTTGATCTTCCAGTTCTTGTCAGTGTTTTGTTCATATGGCAGAATGTAGATGCAAAATATGGTTTGACTTTCAATCCCTTTGTTCTGCATCCTTAAACTCCCATGAAATGATGTGGTGCATGATGGGTCCAAATTCTCATCTGAATTGCACAGTGTTGGGTTTAAGGCAGCTCCTCTAAACTGACAGGATTTTGTTCCTGCTCTTCCCTGCTGTAGAGTGCCAACTTGCCCATGTTTTATGCTTTGGGTTTCACTGATCAGGTGGCTAGAGAGCTGGTAATATGCCACTGGGCAGTGGCTTAATGCAAGAATTACTGGAAGCAGCAATCTTGGAGTGCTTTTTATGAGGATAACAAGGCTTTTGCAGACATAAAAAGCAGGAGAAATGCTTATTAGTTATGGGGAAGGTGAAAGGCTTAGAAAACTGATTAGTGTAGCAGTGTGGTCAGATTGAAATGAAAGCTCAGTGGCATAATCGTTAATTGGGTGCTTACTTACCTACTAATTTGAGCTTGGATGTCAGCAGTGCTGCACTTCATCTCAAACCAGAGGTCAGGCTTTAATGCTACATCATAAATTACGTAAAGGCACAACACTAACAATTAGATAATTATGGAGACCCATGCTGTTGCAATTTAACTGGGCAAGTTCAGGGCAATCATGACAGGAACGGTGCTTAACCCTGAATCTGCTGCCTTTCTTTCAACCTGACAGCCAAATGTATGTGGCCAAGGAGGTAGTCAGCTGTCTGGCAGCCCACAGGTTAAAAGCATCTTCTCCTATTAGTCAGATTCATCAGATGGCCTGGGCGAACTCTGAGGCAATATTGCAGCAATGTTAATTATGGTTCAGAAAAGCCTGTGTTTCAATCTGCAGGAGATTCTGGGCAGTCAGAATGGTTTGTGTGTGCGAGGCATCATTGTGGGTATTTATTTGTTTCTAAGCCAAGCCTGTGTGTGTGTTTGGTTTATTTGCTTTGCTAATATAAACCACCAAGCCAAAAATAAGGTTACCCACAGGGATCTCTTTGCATGAATCCATGCTGTACAGGACAGGCCCACAAACCCTCACATTTCAAGCACTGGAGTCATTCAGTTGCCCACAGCCTTGTGCCTGTGGCAGTGCTCCTCTCGGGGCAGAAGTAGCCTTCTGGAGCAGAGACAAGGCCGCTGCAGAAAGTGGCTTGTCCCCAGCTGTGTTCCTGCTATAACCATGCTAGAAGGCACTTTGCACAGCTGCAGCCGCTGGTGATTCTTGCCTGTCAGTCCCAAGAGCATTCAGTGTGGCTCCCCCATGACGGCTTTAATGGGGATAGAGTTCAATCAATGCTGGACACTTGAAAATTCAATCCACAGAAGAGATATTGAAGATCAGGGTGGAAAACATCAGTCGGGATGGATTAGAAAGTGATTGACAGTGGGATGAAATTAATAACGTGTGGATCTTGGGCTCTTCAGCTGCATGGTTTCAGACATAAGCAGTGTACCCTCATCTAGAACTATGTAATGAAAAGTGATTTCCGTGGGGTGTTAGAAGCCTGCAAGCTTTATTGGATTTAGGCCTAGGACTCTTTTTAACTCTCTGCTTTTACTTTTGTTCCTGCTCCTTTTGGCCATCAGGTAAATCACTCACAGCACAATATCTTACTACCTCTGTAAACATTGAGGTTTTGTTTGTGCTTTGGATGGGGCTGAGTAAGCTTTGTGCATAAAAACATACCTGCTCACCCCTGGCATTTTGGCAGTGTTATCCTTATTCAGGACATTTTATATAATTCAACAGAGTAATGGTCTTTTGAGGAAGTATCTTCTGTTACTAGTAATGGTGCCTTATAGTGTACTATGCAATGATGTATGCCAACACTTTCATTCCTGGGTTGAAGGACTGTGTTTGTTAGGTTTAGCAATCTTCTCCTCTAGCCTCGGTAGGTAGAATTCCTTCAGGTGCTAAGTTTGTTATAAAAGTCCTAGGAAATCTTTAGCTGTTGCACTCTGCTTTGAAAAATAATCTTATAGCCTTTATATATATGCTGCAATATAGCATGGTCAAGTACAGACACATCTGGTCACCTATTATTAAGGGTTGAGTTATGGTGTACTTTTTGTTTTAATTAGTCTGTGATGAACAAAAACTCAGGGGCTGTTCTGCTCTGGTAGTTCTCATTTTTCCTGCAGCCTTCCCTGCCCTTATGGGTTTATTAGTGTAGAAAAAGTGGCATGTCTCACTTGCAATGTCTAGACTGCTGTGGTAGATCAAGCAGGAGGCTGTAGACTTGGTCTGAACAAAATGTCCATAATACACTGCTGGCGTGCTCTCGGTAGGTCTCTGTTCTGGCTAATTTGGTAGCTAGATGGTTATGCCCAAATTCACTAACAGCCTTACAGTGCCTGAGCCAGGTTGTCTCCTTTTGGGGTGCTCTGCAAAGCGTGGGGACGGAAGATGGAGACCTCTTTGCTTGAGAACTGGATTCTTTCTGTATTTTCCTATTGGTGCTTTTTAAGGGGAAACCAAAGCTGAACTCTGCCATGGGCTGGGCTGTGTGGGTCTGGAGAGCCCCATTCCAAAGTTACTGGGCTCAGCCCAGCAGTGACCAGGAGGGATTTTCTGCTCTTTTTATAAAGAGATGGCTCAGAGCAGGGACACCAGCACTCCCTTCAAGCAGTAAAATCATCCCATTCTTTGGCTGCCAACCTCCCAACGCTGCCCAGGGCAGAGCTAGGGCAGTGGGTGCTGAGAATGGCCTTGTGCTACACAGGGTTATGTTGGGTCTGAATCAGGGTCTTAAAGAGCCTTTGATGGGTTGGAAATGATCTTCAGTGCAGGGGACGTGCAGGAGTAGCCTAGCAGGCATGTTGACAGTTTTGCCCTCCTAATAAATTTGACACTGCTCTCCTGCAGCGTTTGTGGGTATTCATTGCCATACATCATGGCATGAATCCTTTTCCAAAGGGGCTGGTGCCTTGGGTCTGTGACAATCTGATCAGTGCTCTAGACCATGACATAAAAAGACCAGCAGTTCCTCCTGGCAGGCATTACCAGCAAGCAGTACTTTATAAATAAACCCTCTTATGGGAGTTACAGAAGACAACTCTGTCCTTAAGGTGGGAGGGATCCAAACACCTTCAAGGGCAGGCCAAAAGGAACTGCTGTATTCACACATGCAGCCCCTGTGCAGATCCCTGTGAAGGCAGCTGTTAACAGCCAGCTTGAGGACATGGCCCGCAGATTGCAGCTTGCCTGGACAGCCTCGGGCCAGAGACAAACCACTGCCAACCCTGGATATTTCACTGCAATATTTGGTCTGTCTCTTAAAGCTGTAGTTGCTGGAAGCAAGAGAAGGAACTGGAGTTGCGGTTTTCATTTAAAAAAGCACAGTCTTCTAGAGCTGAGAAAGAAAGCTGAGCAACATAAAGCAAGTGTGCCCTCGAGGTTCAGGAAGCAGAAGGTGAATGAAAGGTACCTGCAGTGACTCCTTTCAGAAGGATCACTTGATGTTTGACCTATTCATGTGGCTGGTGTCAGGACTTTTACATCCCTGGGACTGGTTCCAGGATTCACAGAGCAGAGAGCAGAGGCTGGCGCTGTGGTTGGCTCAGCTGGGCATGATCCCAGGCAAATGTGACAGTGAAATACTGTGCCTGAAGCATATCATAGAATCATAGAATAGTGAGGGTTGGAAAGGACCTTAAGATCATGTAGTTCCAACCCCCCTGCCATGGGCAGGGACACCTCCCACTAAACCATGCCACCCAAGGCTCCATCCAGCCTGGCCTTGAACACCACCAGGGATGGAGCATTCACAACTTCCCTGGGCAACCCATTCCAGTGCCTCACTACCCTCACAGTAAAGAACTTCCTCCTTATATCCAAATTATATCAAATGTTTGCACTATGATTTGGAGACACAGCGTTGATGAAGCACTGAATGCTCACGGAGTTTGGTGCATCAGAGCACCAGTGCCCATTCATGGGGTAGATTCTGTAGCAGTCATTAGTAATCCTGACCATGCTTTAGTTATATTCCTTCCCTACCCCCAAAAGCAGAAAATATCCTTAGACAATTAGATGTTAACTTTCCTCACTCTTTCTGTCTTCAAAACCTTGGGCATCTCCCATGGAGTGTCTTGAATAATCCCTGATTACCACGGGATTTATTGTTAGTGGATTGAGGATTGGGTTGAACTGAAGAACACCTGAACGCAACATCTGGCCGAGTAAATGGTGTAACAAATGGCACACTGGGATCAAAGCTACAGATCCAATTTACTCAGTATCTGCAGAGACCTGAAAGCTGTGCCATGTTCCTTGCTCATTCCCTATGTCTCTGGGTTACACTTTGGCATCAGTAGCACAGGAGATCACAGCTGTCCAGGAGTACAGCAGCCCCTGTGCACAAAGAAGGGGGGGAAATATTGACATTTTTACTGTGAATGTTTTTGCTTGTATTGATGGTTTGTTATTCACGTGTACAGCAAGGGTCTGATACAAAGTAAAGACCATTTGGGATCCTCCACAGGTCTCTGGAGCCTGGGGTTGCAAAATAAGATCGCTGAGTGAGCAGTGGTATTGCCAGATGGGAGGGCTCCTTTGTCACTGAGGAGGATTTATCTGAGGTGGGAATGTCCTGGTGAGACCTGCAGATGACCTAGGTAAACCCAGGGGCATGAGGCCAATCTCTCCTTCTGCACAGACAAGATGATTCCAGGTAGCCAGTGTAAGCTATTTCACCCACCTCCCATGCCAGGGAATTTTGCCAGGGAATCATGCATGGACATTTATTATTTATTATTTTTTTTTTCCACTCAGCTTCCAGTAAGCAAATCCCATCACACTTCCACTTATCAGCCCCGAATACTTACAGGTGCAGTAGTGCATGTGCTGAAATCGAAGTTATCTTTAGGAAACTTGGCACTATGTGATCTTGTCCATACTTGCAGTCAGTAACAGCAGTGCTGTTGCTAACAGTGCTACTGCTCTGTCTGCAAGAGAGGGACTTTAGGTGGCAGCCAGTGGGGCCCAACTGCAGGAACTGAAAGAACAAATTCTGTGGAGTGGTGGCACAGCTGCCTTGGAATCAAAAGCTCTTCACTCATGTACCCAGGCTGAGACTGGAAGTCAAGCAGCAGCACCTGGGGCTTGATTTCACTTCTTAGTGGATAGAAAACCTTTAAGAATTCCTATTGCATTAACGTTTATTTTAGATACAAAAGGCAAAACAGTTCAGCAAACGGAATCTTTACAGCTGAGAGACTGAGTAACAAGGGAAAGAAAATGTCAATGCAAGTTAAAGCAAATTTAATAAAGCAAATAAAAACAATATACTGACACTGAAATATAATCTTAACGCTCTGACTGCAACTAACTGAAGCCAGGAAATTCTCAGCTAAGTGTTCCCTGAGCCCTCTTAAATCAGCCCATTTTGCTTAGGCATTGTTGCACATAAGCGCCTTTATGAGATGGCCCCAAAACACTGGATGATAATATGAGCACTAAGAAGATATTTATTTCATCAGCTGTGTGTTAGGGTATGTCTGTGATAGATATATCAACCCTGGTTCTGCAGGCCATTAGGAAATCGGCTGAAGTATACGCTCACACAGTTTGTTGAATCAAGGTCACTGTGCTCAGGGAAAAGTGCAATCCATAAGGTGGTCCTGGAGACACAACAGTATTACTGAGGTCCCTTTGTAGATACTCTAATGCTGCTTTTCACAGATACTAGAGAATTGATTTTCACAATTGATCTATGCATTAAGGAGCCTTCATTTCCCAGGTGAGAGACTGAGGTCCTGAGAGATGAAGCAGCCTCAGAAGTTGTGTGAGGGGCAGTGCCATCACTCGAACAAGGCTCTCAGTGGCTCTGTTCAGCATTTATCCCTAAGATGTCCCACTCGTGGACTGCAGAAATGGAAAAGGTTCAAAACTTGGGGAATCTGAACTGCCCTGCAGGAATGTTGTGATCTGGTGGGTTTTAAATAGAGCTGAGAGGGGGCTCACTGTCACAGAATGGGTGGGGTTGGAAGGGACCCTAAAGCTTGTCCAGTACCAGCCCCCTGCCATAGGCAGGGACACCTTCCACTAGAGCAGGTTGCTGCAAGCCCCGTCCTGGTTTTGGGAACTGATGCCTGCAGAGCTGGAATTGACCTGTAGTCCTGCTTGAATCAGAGACATAGGATGATGGCTGGGTCAGGATGGAGCTGCTGCATATACCTGCTTTGGAGCTAGGAGAGGACTTTGGGATGGGTGAGGAGCATTCTAAGGAATGTGGTTTAGTCAGTAGCAATCTTTTTCCCTAAAAAAATCTCAAAGAAAGTGCTGGCCTTGGAAAAGGAGATAGAGTGCCATCTCTCCATCTTTCCTTCGTCTTTCACTGGAAATCTGGCACTTAAAATGTATTTGGAGTTCGGATTTTTTCATTCTTATGCAAGAAACCCCTCTTTCCTATGTGAGTAATCCTGTGAAAGCCTTCAGAGGCTGGTTCAACTGTTAGGTCTGAAAGTCTTCTGGGTGAGATAATATAAGCAACAGTTTGTGCCAAGTGCTTGTGCTTTCGTTCCCCCACCTCTGAGGAGTCAGACCAACCAAATTTGAACCTCCTTGATACTGTTTGCAGCTGAATAAGAAAACACAGACATCAGCCAAATAAGTGCCTTGGTTGTTCTTTTTGCTCGTGTTCAGAAAAGGCACCTAATATTTCTCCTGCAAAGCAGAGCAGAAACAAACGGATTTCTTGCCCAGATTTGCCTTGCTGTTGGATTCCACGTCCAAGAAGCTTTGACCTGCCTCTGCCTCTCGAGTACTCATTGCTAGTCCTGACTGTCTCTTTATTGAAGAGCATTCACAGCCCATATCCATCCTGCCTATCACTCTTACTCAGTATTGACAAATCTATGCCCACTTCTGACAACCCACAACTAATTGATTCTCTACCAGCGAAGTTTTCCAGCAAACACTTTTGCAGTATGTGGCCTTACGAGTTCCCCATGGACTCAGGGAAAGATAGTGAATATATTCAAAAGTATGTATTTTTGGAGTGTTTAAACTATGCTTTCCTCTCTTGCTTTCCCACTAAAAGCCCATTGAAGACTGAGAAGCAGTGACACGTTACCCATTGAGAATTCTTCATTACTTTTAGGGTTCCCCCCCCCTTTCACCCTTGGTCACATGCAGGTTGCCTCCATGTGGTGTTTCTATTTATCACACATGGGCTGTGAGATCCGTGGGACTGGGACTGTCATTTCTTGCAGCCCTCAGAATATTGCTATCTTAATCTGTGCTCAGGACTCCCAGAATTTGTGGTGGTGCAAGCATTAAACAATCTCTTCTGCGTGTGTGCAGGAAAATCCAGTAAACCCATCTGGATGTAGCTCAGCCCAGGTTTTAATTCCTTGCCAGTGGCCCACACTGGCTGTGTTTGTCTGCTTTGAAAAGGCTCTGATTGCTCCTTCTGATCTTTAGCACACCCAGTGATTTAATGAGGGTATGGCTACCATGCTGAAAGGGTTAGATGCAAAGATGAATATCAGCACTTTTGTAGGTTACGAGACGATCTTGGTTTCTTCCTGTAGTCTCAGGGTAGGAAGCTGTTTTCTTTCCTAAAATCCCATTTATTCACTGTAGTAATTCAGGGCCCAACTTTCGTAGCTTTTACCTTTCCATGAGTGCAGGACTACAGGGCTGGGCCAAATCACAGCGTCGCCCGAGCTGCCAGTCATTTTAATAATGATTATTAACCCCCTGCTGGTGCTTTTCCACATGAAGGCAAGAGGCTCTTTGGCACTTTTCTTACTTCTCTTTAAAAGACGGAAGGCGGAATAACAGAGTTCTTAATTAGCTGAGCTGGTGTTGGAAAGCTCAGTGTCAGATTTCCAGGTCAGTGTTTGATGGAGGAATGATAGGGGGAAGCAATGCATCGACATTGATTAAAGAGCAGTGATGAAGCAAGATAAAATTGACATTTAATTCTTCCCAGCTAAAGTAATGTGACTGACAACACTTAAAGGGGAACAGTCTTATTTCTTGAATCAACAATGCAATGTAAAAACATCCGTCACAGCAGTCTTTGCTTAATTACTAACATCTAATTAGCCCCAAATCACTGTAGCACGCTGATTAAAATGAAAGGTGCCCGCCACTCTCTCTATTTTGGGTATGCCTGAGAAGGGCAAAGGATCTGAAATTAACTGGCACTTCCAATTGTTTCATTCGAAGACCTTGTAGAGAGTCCTCAGCTCTTCTCTCTATTCTCCATTCCTTAGCCAAACAGAATAGTAATCCCAGGTGAGTTTGTTTTCCCTGGATGCTGACCAGGGACAGCTCGCTGGAAGCACTGAGAACCCCCTAGAGGGGTGTGGGAACACTGCAGAAAGCCAAGTTGCTGCCTTTCGTGCTGTTAATAATGGGAACAATTATCATTTTCCAGCACTAAACTTGTTTTGTTTTTAAATGCAGTGCATTTTTAAGCTCCTTTAAACTAGCAATTTATTGTTGCCTCACTTTAGCAACAGACCAACTGAGCCTCCTTCCTTCAAGTTGGCAAAAGGCTTTTGATGATCATTTCCCATCCCTTTAGCTTTTTTCTCCCCTTGAGAGAAACAAAGGAAGTAACAAATAGAAATCCCCCAATAGCTTATTTTCTGCATGGGGTCTGATGTGTAGCTGATTACTCTGTGAGTATCTTCGCATTGCAGAAAAGAGCGTTCAGCTTGAAGTAGCAGTTTAATGCTCATTTTCGAGCTCTGATTGAGTTGAAATATTGCTGGTTGCACCAAGGTGACTAAGGCAGGAGATAAGAGCCCAGAGAAGTAGCATCCTTTTATCAGTAGATGGTAGTATAACAACATGGAAGGAGTATAGCTGCTCTAAGGTTGTCCCAAGATCCAAGCTGTTAGACTTGAATCTTAAGTGAAAAACAAGACAAAGAGAGGCAGAGGATAAGTTTAGACTCCTGTTATGTTTTGCTTTTCACCAAGTAGTAGTTTACAGCAGAGGGAAATAATGTATGCTTTTATTCATGATTTATGCATGGTTTATCTACAGCAGTGTGAATAATTGATTATTTTTGTTCTCTGGCAGTGCAAAAAGCATTAAAATAAATATGTTTTTTTTTTTTAAGCAAAATAAAAAGTTCAGAAATCCAACAGTGAAAGGGAAGGAGCAGACTCTTTTGTGTCAAAATAAATGTTTTATTTCGCTTCAAAACAATTGCTTTGTTCCATAAATGCTCTGCTTTTGAGGGTGGTTTGAATCCTTTAACGTAAAGGAAATTGCCAAACAAACCAGTTGTAGTTCAGTTCTGGCTTGTACATATCAAAATAACAGGTTTTAAATGTTGTTTCCATTCCTATCTCAAAGGCAACAAGTTTGGTGGGACAAGCTTCCCAGAAGATGGGTGCTGCTAGAACTGAATTGTCATG
Source organism: Pezoporus wallicus (assembly GCF_028554395.1). Classification (NCBI taxonomy): domain Eukaryota; kingdom Metazoa; phylum Chordata; class Aves; order Psittaciformes; family Psittacidae; genus Pezoporus; species Pezoporus wallicus. The sequence goes on from NW_026635034.1 coordinate 522,846, forward strand.
GGAATGTATCAAACAAGGCAGTGGCCATGCAAGCTCTTGGTTTGGCCATGAACTTCCAGCTATGAAAATACAAATAAACCAGAATAAACCTGCAGAGGGGCCTCATCCCTGCATAGTCCACATTTACAAAGCCTTTTATTTATATATTTTCTAATTAAAAGCAGACTTTTCCTCTATGTGAGCTCAAGGATCCCAGGGGCAGGATGCACAATGTAAATGCACTTAGGCTAAAGAGATCTGTATTGATTTGTATCAGTATAGGATCTGGCCCAGTAGGAGCAAACTCTGCTTTCCAATGTAGTATTGACTTTCTATGTGTTGAATTCTGTGCTTTGGAATTAAAATCAAGGATTTGATAGGAAAAAGAAGAGAAAAGGAGGGATTTGCAGGGATGCTGGCATCCACTGTTTTTGCTCTTCATGTCATCGTATTAGCAAAAGCACCATGGTAGGGGTGATGTTGATGAAGATAAAGGGCTTTTTGGTTACAGCTGGTTTCTAATCCAAGCCTGACTCTATGTATTTGATAATGGTTGACAAATGACAGCTTTTCCGTATGAAATTCTGAAGGGGAAAAGAATCTCTGAAGATTTCAGATTTCAAGCATATTGTGACTAGGTCTGTAGCTCATTGAAGAGCGATGCTATTTTTCTTCACCAACATGTTTTCTCCCTCCCTCTCTTAAATTCTTTACTGCCAAAAATACATTAGACATATTATCTATTTTTAAGTCCACTCTAATAAATGCATCCATGAATTAGAATCAGTTCTACAATGTGATTGTATGAATGCATAGTAGAAGAAAACCACTAATAGCGTACCCAGAAGAAGGAAGGGTTTATCATCAGAAGCCTGAGGTGTGAGTTCCAGTGCTGTTTTATTGCAACCTTATGTGTTTTTGCAACTTATAGCAAGGTTAGGATCTTTTGTGGGTGAAGTATCGTCTGGGATCAGAGGTCACAGAAAAAGAAGAGCCAGAAAAGGCTGTTTCCTCTGCACGTGGTGGGTCTGGGCGGCCACCTTGGGCCATGCTGGGTGCCCTTGGCTGCAGGCAGGTAGAATGTGACCCTCTGTAGAGAGCTGAGAATTTGTCCTTGTATTAAAACCACTGTATTGTGAAGTTTATGCAGTGGGGGCTGTGATTTCAGAGTAGGTGGAAGCCCTTCCCATAGTGCCCAGGGCTGGGGATGCTATGGTCAAAAGAAGACCAGCGGAGGCCCTGGTGCTTCTCCAGTGAGGGGATGACTCTTTGTGGTGAACCTGAACTTCCAGCAGCAGGGGTTTGCCTTCAGAGCCAGGACCATTACCACAGACTGGCTTACAGTGGGATTTTGTTTTGTTTTGTTTTGTATTGGGGACCATATCTCTGCAACATGGCAAATTCTGCCATTGGAGACTGTGATAGGTAGGGAGGTAATGAGAAGTGGTTCTTCACCCACTTATGTTAGGGGTTGAGGTCAGTGTGTGTGTATATGGGTGGGTGTGTATGTATGTACGTATATAAAAGCTATTTGTGTGTTGTGCCTTTGAAAGTAGCTGTGGGAAAAGCTCTATACAAGCTTTTACTGCATTTATTTTGCTGAATCCTCCCTTGTACTCTCACTGCTTCTGCCTTTCTGGGGGCTGTGCTGAGGGTTTGCTGCCAGACACGTGATGTGCTTGCAGGAGCTGTGGAGAGCCAGAGGGGGAGGCAGGGGGGGTCTTTTACCAGCAGCATTTTCCCCATGCCCAAGAGGACCTGTGTTGTGTTTCATGTACATTGCTGGCAGTGGCTCAGAGCCATGGGCCTGCCTGTGTTTGTTGCCAATAGACAAGTACAGCTCAGGAAGGGGTCTGGTAAACTGTGGCTGAGCGAGCTTAGGCTGCACATGACAAAATCTATTGCAGTGCAGATATATTCAGAGCATGTGGAAAGGGAAAAGGACACATGAAGGCGTTTCAGAATTCCAGAGTGTATATAAAAGTCATTGCCTGGTATCTGCAGTGCTTTTATAGGGACACTCAGGCTGTGTAATACAGGAGCAGTGCAAGTCATGCTGCAAAGAGATTCTGGCTGTGTCACAAGAAAGACTGTTACAGGAAAGCTTCTCTTTATCCATTTCCATCTAAATGCACAACACACAGGTCCAGGGTTTTGCTGGACAAGTGCTCTGGCATCTGTGAGGTTAATCATTGTCCCAGTGAATTGTCTTTATGTGTTAAAAAAAAAATAGGAAAGTTTGCTTAAAGCCGGGCATAACACATTGGCCATAGACAACCTAACCCAGCTTACTGTGACTGGCTGCATGTAAATTTGTGTTACTGTGTGTGCTGAGAAATGATACCCAACCCCTTGTCTGGGTAGAGGTATGTGTTGTACTTAAACCTCATCCATCTCCCAGGCTTCTTTATGTCTGTGTGGGAACCTTCCTGGATGGAGAGATGAGCCCTGTGCAAAAATAATGGTGCAACTGAAGAAAAAGACTTTAAGTGACTTTAATGAAGGTGAGACTGGTGCTACCATGCCTGTTTGTATCTAGAGCCAGAAGCTCAACTACATGAACGTGGAGCATCTTGTGCTAATGGATTAAATCCAGCTTGGCAGGAACCTCGCTGTTCTCTTCCAAAGAGCAAACATGCATGTGTGTGTGCACATCTGGACTGACACTAACACAACGGGTGTGCTGTGAAACCACAGCGTGGCTGGAAGCATGATGCCTGCTTGCAGGAGCTCAGATGAAGGAGATGCAAATAGTCTTGCTTCCCATTCATCAGAACCTTCATATGACACAATGGCTAAAGCAGTTCAATCCTATTCCAGTAAAAACAACTGTTCAGTCTCGTGAAAGATGAGCTCTTCCCTGAGGAACTGGAAGAAAGGTGTGTGTGTGCCTCTGGATATGCCAGCCAGGAGAGGGCCCAAGCTTTGTGGCTGAGGCTGGAGAAGGTGTTTTGCAATGGCACACAAAGGGCTTGCTCAGCTCCAGGGAAGCTGGCCTTAGTCAAGGTGCCAGAGCATGAGCAGGGCAGCAGCACTGTGCTGCAAATATACAAAAAGCCAGTTCCCAGCAGGGGATGGAAGTTACAAAGGGCCTTCTGAGGCATAATGTCTGTCTAGGCTTCTCTGCTCAGAGCAGGTTGAGAACAGTGGGGTCTCCTCAGCAGGTGGGCTCTCTGCTTAGATATTTAAGTCTTAAAGGCAGCTTGCTGGTTAATTTAACAGACTTTTCTGTTGAAGTGCTCTGGAGACAGGTGAGCAGAAGCGCAGGCTCTTATAGCAGCTAGGTCAGACGCAATCAAAAAGGACACTGTAGAGGAGAGACGTATGAACCCTCTGAATTGTGTGTGGAGGAAGAGGAGATTGCCCTGTTTACAGCAGTCTCACCTCAGGTCAAATATTACTCAACAAAAATGATAGAAGAAAACACACCAGGAAGAAGTAAGTCTGGAGTAACTGGTAGTTTTTGTTGAGCTGAATACTTTTTGTCCTTGTTGGAGCAGAGAAGTCTGTGTTAGGAAGCCCTGGGAAAAGGCAGCTCCCAGGCCTGATGAGGTGGGATCCAGCTCTGGCAGCACATTTGCCAAGGGAAGCAGAGAAGGCTCCTGGTTTTCATTTGTGCAGCTGTAGACCAGAGCTCTTGCAGCCATACGGCTCTTCTTGCAGACAGAGGATGCTGAAACTCAATGGGAGTTTCCATTTCTTTCACTTCTGAGCTCGTTTCACTAAGGAGTTTGCACAGCTCCTCTGTTGCACTCCCTGGCCACAGTAATAAATAAAAAGAGATCACCCACGTGTATCCAAAGCCAAACTTCCATCTGCAAACTGCATCTTTGATACTGTGCTCATTACTCACTTATACAGAGCTTAGATAAAGCTGAGGAGCAGTTCAAACCCAGGGCAAAATTCCTGTCATGCAGGTGGATGCTGAAAAACAGGACTGACTTGTGTGTATGCTGTGTTCAATAACAAAGTCTGGGATGAAAGCATTTCACAGGCTTTTCTGTCTCACTGAAGGCTTGATTGAGAACATAAAAGTCTATGTGTAGACAGAAGTTGTTTAACATCACTTTTAAATACAGTCAAGCTAGTAATTTTCTTTGTCATTTTTCCAGCTGTTTATGTGCAAGTCACCTCTGGAGAGCATTTTCTCTGCTCTCAAAATCAGGAGGTAACTTATATTGCTGAATTAGCTGTATTTAACTGAACATTTGCTTTTGCATCATAAAGGCTACACTCTTTTTGTGTCTAATAAGGACTGCAACAGAAAGCTCTGGCATGCTTATGCAATATCTGATACTGTGTCTAACTAGCTACCAGTCTTGAATCTTTGGTGATGGAGGAGGTATTATAGATAAACTCTGCTCAGAAACTGAAGCAACTATTATTTGAGTGCTGTTCATCAATAACCTGTGACCGATTGCATTAATAACAGGATCAAGTATCACAACACGTACCTTAATTCTCCTTCTCCCTGCAGTCATTGCCCCCCCTTACCATGGCATTTCTTGACTCCAGGACAGGATTCTTTCGATTTGGGATACGATTCCTCTTCTGGTGGACTTCTACAGCTTGAACAAGTCATGAGGACTCCTGTTGTAGTCTTCTGAGAGAAAAAGGCATTTCTAAGTGTGATTAATCTCATCCGAAAATAGACGTTTAAAGGCACGAGATGAATTGCATTCTAAGAGTGCTTCTTTTGGTCTTGCCGACTACCTTAGATGTAGTATTCACAACGTCTAAATATAGATGTGATGAATTTGATCCTTGGTGTCATTCTGTTAGATCTGATGTAAAGACTGTTACAGTTGATGGAAATACTCTCATGTAGGTGTAGATATATACTGCATTGATGTTATTTCCAATCCCTTACTGTGCATTTTAATTTGAGCCAATGCTGTCTCTTCTTTCAAGAGGTGGAGAGAAAACACAGTCAATTACACCATGAAAGCTATGAAGCTCTTTCAGTGATCCAAACTGACTGGGAAGTTACATTTGAAACCATTTACCCATTCCATTAAAAAAAATACTAGGGAGCATGCATCCCTATAAAATAATGATGGGCAGAATAAACTGTCTGAAAGTATCTCGCCTATTCCATATCATTTAATCAAGAAGCAGTGAATGGAACTGGCCTAACATTTACAAAGGGAAAACTGACACAATGCATATTTGAACACCATGAGAAATAGCATCACCGGGGACAGAGAGTAAGTTTAGTTAATAATGAATGGCACATCCTATAAAATACCATTACATAGTGTTCAAGGCCCAAGAATGATGACATAATTATTAGGAGACTGGGAGATTAAGATATAATTTAAAAAAACATGACAGGGGAGGGTGTAATTGGGGAGACAAAATACACAGGAAGTTTGTAATTTACATGTCAAAATACCTTTTTCATGTTTTGATTGGATTGGACGCCGCCTTTCCACTTCATTTATCTTGGCTTCAATTAGAGGCAGGAGAAATGACATCTCATGTTCATATTCTTGACACACACTGCTCATAGACACTTTCTAATTCTAACAGACAGTGAGGGGAAAAGGGAAACTTGATTCTGCCTCCGTCATGGACTTCTTAGTTAACCCCTAATTTGTTTCTAAATGAGGCTGTCACTGTGGTTCAAATGAATATGCGCTTAGGAATCAGGGTGTATTTGGGTATTAGCTTGTAGGCAGGGCTTTGCATGTTGCATGGCTGGTTGTACTCAAAAAGCTGCTTTGCTGGGCAGGGGGGAAAGAAAGGCAAAAAATAAAAGCTAAGAACATTTTACCCCCCAAAGAAGAGCTTTCTTGTATGACTGGTGCAGACTTCTTTTATCAGGACAGCCATATTCACAGCGCATTTGTAATCACACTGAGCCATCTCCAAAGCAGAGGATGTGAGTTGTGATTTTCCCCTTTGGCAGAATTTCTGCTCTTTTTATTTTCTGTCTGTCTCTTTTATCTGGTGTCACCATGTGTTTCCCATTGAGCTCTGAAGTCTGCTTCCATTTGTTACAGGAACTGTGCTCTGTCTTACACCCATCCCCACCCAGACACATACACTAGAAATGTCAAAGGTGTGTTTGAGATAAAACCATGTGTTTCATCAGGGCTGGAGTATCTGCTCACCTGAAGGCATGCACTAAAGTCTTTTCTCTCTTGGCAAATATAATTACCCTTTTAATTCTTCCTGTGCTTCATCTCAAAATCTGAGGTACAGATTTTTCCAAAGGCTGTTGATTTTGGTTTTCTTTCTTTGTACAGTGCACAATTTGAGGTGTCAGAGGGTAAAAGTTTTCCCCCTTATAGGACTCATGACCTCTAAAACTAGGGGCCCTTTAAAGCATCCTGAAGTGTCCAGCTGCAACCAGAGGTACTCAAAATCATCAGTCACTTTTGAAAACATGGGAAGCAAGTTCCAGGCTTATCAGTAACTCTATTCATTGAATTTCCTTATACAGCAAAATTGCTCCTGGAAATGCTAATCAGGAAATATCAGAGAAATAGTAGTCTTTAAGAGAGCTCCTCTGAGAGGCACTTTGACTCACCAGACAGAGAGAGAAATCAGAACAGCTGTATGAGGGCTCTGCATATTCTGTGTGTGTCCTGCTCTCTCTCAGAAACCCAGAAGTGAGGTGAAGCTGGATGAAGTGGGCAGTGCTCCTGTTGCTAATGCTGATGCAGTTTTGATGTTTAAACCACCTGCAGCCATGCTGGGATCGTTGCCCACGAGGCTCCCTCTAATACTGGCAGGAGTGCACTGATTAAGTACAGCCAGGTCTGAGTGCCTCCAAAAATGGCTTCAGCTGCAAAGTAAAGAAAAAATAAAGCGCCTTTTAAAAAGGCTGTGAGAGCAGTAGCTGACTTAAGAAATACAGTCGGGGTCAGACCAATCATTCGTGTACCCTGTGTCTCTTAGGCTGCCCCCAATGTTGTTGTCCAGGAGGTGTATGTGACTGTACTGCAACTCTTCCCCTTCATATGCCTCCACCATCTGTAATTATTGGATTAAACATGTTAGAGGGTATGTTCCTGCCTACCCCTTTGACGGACCTGTAGTCCGTGAATTTCTCTAATCCCTTTAAACTCTGCCCATGCTGCCTGCCTCCACAGCCTCCTGTGGCAGCAAGCTCCAGAAGCTCACTAATGGTATTGCTTCACGTGGTTTTATAACTGCTTTTAGCACAGTGGCCTAAGAAATCTCACTATCATTGAATGTCATTGGGGTAAAATACTGTGAAGCTTTTAAATATATAGTAGTTGGAGTTGTAGAAATACGGATTTTACATGAACAGGATTCAGATCATTCATGAATGCATGAGTGGGTAAACACCAGGAGAAGGAGTGCTGATGAAGGAATAACTCATGGATTAGCCAAAGCACCAAGTCCATTTTTAACTCCTGTGAGCTAAGTTGAGTGAACTCTGAACAATTTCACTCATTTTGTTCTGGTTTTAATAAAAACAAGATGCTGGATTTGTGGACTGGAATATGTTAATTTTTAGCTGTGCCAGGGGGTCATCTGTTTCCAGTTTACAGTGTGCCCGTCTGAGGGTATCTGGGCAGTAAAAAGACTTTCAGTACCTACACTGTCGCACAAGTTTTACAGATTAGCGACTTGTGTGCTAATATGCAATGCCTGGAATCACCAAAGTTAAAAATTGCTAGTTTATGAATTATTCACATGCATCCAATCCATTTCTGCTGAACAGTGACAGGTATAAAGCAAATACTTTCAGTGTGAGTACTTCCTGTGGTTGATTTTGGTTTTTCCTGTATCTTGCTTGGTGATACTTGAGAGAAGAGTACAACCTCATGTTGACTGCTGTAATAAGAGCTACACAGAAGAAGACTATACGCTGGCAATAGATGATCCTCAGGGACCCATAGTTTACCACGAAGAGGTTTCTGGCAGCAAAAAAATGTTTGCTACTGTGTTTCATGACCCACTTGGAGTAGGGATAGACTGATCATCTGGAAAAAGCTCCAGACTGGCTAGAGGAAAGAACATGCAATAGAAATCTGTATGTCTTTATTTCAGTATTCATTGTGAACAAGGAGAAAATGGAAAATACAGAAATGCAGGCCAAAGGCCTTAAGTGAAGGCTGTGGTACCCCAAAGGCTCAGGCTAGTGCATACTGCATACATCATTAAGCCACTGGCAACAACACACTGAAGCCCTGCCCAAATTTCAATTCTTACACTTCAAATAGTCTCAGCTCTCACCAGACAAATTAATATTTAATGCACAAGTGCACACTGTAATATTCCCAACTGTGCAATCGAATATTAACAGCTATTTCATAAACCAACAAGGCCCATTCAATTGGTGACCATTTAAACTATAACACACCATTAAACTGTAAAAGCAGCCATGAAAACACAATTAAGATACGTGTTTGTCAGCCCATTGCTAAAAAAGGGTGTAACAGTGTCAGTATGAAAACTCAGCATGGAGCTCCAGCAGGGCTGTTCAGAACAGTAAAGGGAGATGTGAGTAAATTCCTTCTTGGAGTTGCAGTTTGTTTATTAGGGCAAAGTAGATCCCATCCACAAGAATATACAGCTTTTAAGGACCTTGAATGAATCTATGAGAGTACGTGGCACAGTCCAGCTTTCATCTGCTTGTGCTTCTCTATGGATGTTTCTACAGAGTGCTCCTGTTTCTGTGCTAATTCTGCAAGGGCTTCGTGATTCCTGGATGTTTAATCAGGGTGGCAGTGAAGTGGGAAGGCAGCTTCACCCCTGTCTTTAGGAAGCCAGTGGTACCGCGCTGTCTGTGATTCTACTAATGCTCACAGTCTGAAATATATACTGGTAAATTGGAGAGGATGCAAAGAAGAGATGCCTGGAGTAATCCAAGGGCTGAGGAAAATGCTTTCCTATGAGATGCTCTCAATCCTTTTAGCTTATCAAAGGAAGATGGAAAGACGGCTTGTCTTCAGTGTTAAGTGCCTCCACAGCAGGAAAACACCAGGTTGTAAGAGGTTCTTTAATCTGTCAGTGAAGTTGTAACAGGAACCAGTGTTTGGATGCTGAAGTGAAATGACTCAGGCATATGTTTGCCTCAGCAAGGGTAAATAAGCAGTGGCATGTTAAGGGTAATGGTGATTTCTTTTTTCCCCTTGTCTCCATATCAAGACAAGAAGCTCTTCTGAAAAACATACTTATTCCTCGGTGTTTTCTTACTAGGTGGAAGAGAAGGGCCCTAATGCATTGTACAGGCCTAGGTAGTCATTCTCCTTTCTCTTCTATTATACTCCAGGCTTTCAAGTGAGTTAGACCTGAGTTTATGAAAGAATGTGGAATTTGATGTTGAAAGTCCTGAAACACATCGGAAGACTTTGACTTAAGCAATTCTTTTTTTTTTTAAATATCATTAAGCAAACAGTGTCATGTGAAGTTCCTTCAGGTGTCTGAGCTCGTTTTGATTTTAGAAATAAAGAGGTAGAATGGTAGGGTGAGACACTGAACCAAGACAAAGTGTGATGCTAAAGCTGACATGCAATGTTAAAGATGCAGGACTGAGATCTGGTGGTCAGAGCCAGTCCTAGAAATGGGCCCTGGACCTGCCAGCCATGAAAGCAAGGCAGGTCTGTTCCAGCATCATTGCACTAACTTTTTGGGGGCCCTATTAACATAGTAATGAATAAATTCTGGGCAAACAGGACACTGCGGGCATCCTGGTTCTCTATTGACAATGTTTTCTGAGTTTATCAGCTTCAGAACAGGAATAACTCTCAAATTATTGAACTGTATAAAGCCACTTCTGCATTCTTCTCAAATTTGTGACCATTTGCTGTGCACAGTGCAGGCATTTCATGACATGGGCAGTCACTACACCTTTGCGAATACTTGCCTTTGGTGCTCGGGTGCTCTTGAGTCCCTTATTTTGCACTTACTGAATGAGCTGAAGGAGGACTATCTGCACTTTTAATGGAGGGCTACATATCATCCCTCTGATAAACAAGGGGGGAAAGCTGTCTGAACTGCACTTCAGCATTCCATTACCATATGTTGTTATGCCTGACACTGAATTTTAGTATCCTTTTTAATAGAGTTTCCTTTTGTTTATATTATTTCTTTTCAAATCCCTCCCTACCCCCTGCAAATAAATAAAACAAGTTTCCTTATGAAGTAGTAGACTAATATAAAGGGCCCTAAAAGTTTTCCTTAAATATCCTCCTTCATTTAAATAAGTATTTTTAAATATACAGGGCCTCAGTCTGTGGTTTACTTCATGCATTTTTGAACTCCATGTTTTTGGAGATGGGAACAACCTGTTGATAGATGACTTGCAAGTGACAGTTTGTAGTGAAATGTGACCCAGGGCAGAAGTGACCGAAAGCCAGTGGAGTTTGATGTCTAATCTGAACTGACCTGTTTGTCTCATTGGAAGCTGAAGTTATTCAAATCAGAAAAACCAGTGCTGCAGGTGGTACCAACTGTCACTCCTTGTTGGCAATCGCATTAGGGAGGGCAAGAACCCGAGCAAAGCTTTTCAGGTAGAGGTTGCAGCTGCCTGTCTGCTTGTCTGTTGGAGCTGGTATAAAAGGTAAATCAGTTTTGTGGAAAAAAAATGTTCCAAAAAAGCCTCACTGCTTACTTAAAAACCAAGCAATTTTGAATTTAAAAGATGTACCTTTCTGGCCTGGTTTTCAGTTCCTGTTTTGTCTCCTTCTGCACTGGCCCGTTCTTTTTCTGTCATCATTTTGTTTCTGAACTGAATATGGAGATAGTAAAGGGAGATAAAAAAATACAGCTCGAATGAAACCAGACATCCTCTCACAGGCTTCAGGTCTGGATTTGAAAGATCTTTTTGTGTGTGCATTTTATTCTACTGAGTAATTAAAAATTATCTAAAAGGTCTATTTGTGATCAGATCTGTCCTTAGCTCTGATTGTCTATCCATGACCCTTCTGTAGGAAACTACCCAGGCAAGGGAATAACCCTGCTGAGGTTCATAATCTTTTCCTGACTCCTGTAGAGCAAGGCTCTGTCTATTGTAGCTATGTACTGCAGCTACAATAATGAGGGTAGGAAGAAGAGTCTTGTAGTGTTTCTTGATGCTCTAAATTAATCTGTTCTCATCTGGAAACTCCTCCTTAGAGGAATTCCATTGCGGGCGTGCAATTACCTTGTACCTTGACACAAGCCACAGGGATAATTGAGGGTCAGCTCATGGAAATCGAGTCTATTTGATCTGAGATCTGAAACAGTCTAGGAGCCACAGGATGGACTGGGATGTTGAAAATCCAGTGATCGTATTCATTCGGCCTCAGACACAGCAACTTTGGGTGATTCAATGAAGGGAAAATTATGTGGCTTTCTATGGACCAGCCCTTGCTAGGATGAAGGAACATAATTTCTTTATGTGATGGAGCTGTAATGGTGATGATATCACTGACTGGAAACAGCCTACGTTTTCATGTCACTATGACAAGTAGGAAGAGAGATGCCGCAGGTAAAGCAAACAGTGAGTCAGAAGTCTCTTCTAATCAGACAAGGCAGCTTTAGGGATATATTGTTGGCTGGTAAGCTGCACGGAGAAGCAGCTGAGAGGTATCATCCAGGCTGTAGAGATGGTGCTTGGTGCTCCCAGGCTGCATATGGGTGCAAAACCCAGCTGTGCATCACTCCTCAGGTCTTCTGTCCCTACCTGCACTTTGCTTTCTACTGAACAAAAGAAATGTGGGTGCATGAATTAAAAGCTGGAACGTGTCCTGCCCTGACTGGAGGGGTGGCGACCAGAGCCCTGCAGCGTGTTGCAACATTGCTCACTGCTCTCTTCAGAGATGACCACAACACTGTTATCTGGTCCTTGCTTTGCGGGTGGATAAGCCCTGGCAGTTCAGTTCATCTCTCCTCACTTTGGTTTCCTGTAAAAGAAACCTGTAAAGAGCAGGCAAGATTTTTTTTCCCTTCTTTTAGAAAATAATTGAATATATCTCTTTCCAAAAAGTGCAAACTAGTAAGTAGGAGTTATTATTGAGTTATTATTTTCTGTTTCTGATTGGCATTGCCTGTGTTAATTTTGAGCTGTCAGTCCATTCCCTGGGAGATGATCTTTTCCAGACTTCATAATATAGCTGCAGGGAAAGCGCTGTATTTTTGTGCAGTGTTATTATTGGCTTGGAAATAACCAACATGAAATTATTTCTTTAGGTTTTCTAGGAGGAATCCCAGTTACTCTCTTCTGCCGCATTACACAAATCTGCAATGTGTGGTGCTACCCCATGATGGGAGACAACAGCTTTATGAATAAATGCAAATGATGAACACAGGACACATTTTGTCACACTAGAAGCTATGCCTATAAACTTCCTGGTATTGGCAGGATTGGATGGCTTTGTTTTTCACCTGTGTGTGAGAGTGATATTGGAATCTTGTAAATATCTAAGCGAAAAGGGGAATGATTTGTAGGAGTTTGTTACCTTTAGAAGTCATGTGAAAACTTGGCTTTGAGTTTTAAAGCCTGCAGCTTGGGGGGAGACGGACTGTGTTTTATGGGCTAAGGAAAATATTTCCTTCTCTGGCAGTCGAAGCTATTCACTGTTCTTTGGTTACATCACTGTGCTGAGCTACAGACCCTGGTGTGCAGTCAATTATACACTCATGCTGCTTTCAGATTCACTTACCCAGTGATGATGACTGTCTGTGAGTGAAATCCATCGGAGAGTTATTATCTCCAAAGCAAAAGCCTCAAATGTTCAGGCATCTCATGTGCCCCTGAAAATCAGTACCTGTTCTCAAAAACACAAGACCTCAAGTCACTTATTTTGGATGCTTGAAGGCTGGAAACCCTTTTGAAATCTTGTCTGTAGATCACAGTTCAGGGTTGTCTCAGGTCCATGGGCCAGTATTAGCATAAGAGGCACAGTGTATTACCTGTGGTACAAAAGGTCACCTGGATCATGTTATAATTACATGAGCCTCTTGATTGTGCACTGTGATACCCACAGTAATGCTAGATAATGGTTTAGGTAGTATGCTAATTGGCTGTATGAAATGAGTGTTTCAAGCAGCGAGTCTCTAGCTATCTCAGCTTTCATGACATGCACACTATTAGCAGATGTGCTGCTTAGTTCTTCTAGACATGTGATTCCAGCCACAATTTTTAGTCTGGTGTTGGATTTCCTTTTTTTTGCTTTCAGGACTTGGCATATCCGAACTTAGGTTAGTTCTCTGTGGCTGTTTTGCCTCCTTGCCTCCAGCATTTACATATGTCATTGTTTAAAAGCAATTAAGCTTAGTCATGGGGGTCCATATTGCAGGACTAAATAGACAATATGGCCAATCTTGTAGTGTCATGGAGAAACTTTTGGTATTCCAAGGGTAACTTCTCTCTGGGATTAGAGTCTGAGAAAGCGTAATGAATGTAAAGCTCCTGATGAACCTCTCTTGACCACTCCCCAACTAATCCAATGTCTCTTGAAACAACTGTCATCAGATTGGCAGATTGTCATCAGGTGGCCATCTTCCAGAACAACTGCTGCTTTGTTACTGGTCATGAAATGACTGGGAAGCAGTTTGTCCAGAAAGACCGTTTCACTCTTGTGTCTGATCCTGTTATGGTGGAACCTTTTAAGGCATCTTAACCTGAGAAATCTAGAGGAGGTCCTAAACATTAGTAAGATTTACTTAGTTACAGATGATGACTGCACAGGTGAGTTTTTTCCAAGTGTCAGGGAAATTAATAATGAAATGAAGGTTCAGTCACTTATCTTCATCCTTAAAAATTAATTGGCCTTTTAGGACACCTTTCTGTGGTCATTGTAGTACAGGAGTATTTCATACCTACTGCATCATCTTTGTGCCAGGGCAAATGACTCTGCAAGTCCAGTGTTACAGAAATAGCATTGCAGGAAAGCCAAAACGAGTCAAGCTAAATCTGTACTGCTGAGGATTTCCTGCTGCTGGGCTGCCCCTGCTGACGTGCCTGTCCCCCTCCACGCACTAATGCCCTTAGGAGCACTCTGAAATGTGGCAGTTGGTAGAGCGAGCAGGGCTCTGACAGCCCTTCCATGCAGGACTCCAAAACACCTACTGGGACTCCGTGACAATCCTTTTAGAAATCAGGACAAGATGGCACAAAACAGGGACATCTGGCAGGTTCAGCAGAACGGATCAGCTGCAGATTCCCCTGTTGGTGAGCTTGGCCAGCAAGCTATTCAGCAGATGTTTGTCCTTAGGCGTTGAATGCTTTCTGGATGCATCTTCCCTCTGCCTCTCAGGAGCAAATGCCAGCGCAATGGAAATTCACATAAGCTCACTGACCAACATTAAGAAGTGTTGACCTGACGATGGGCTTCAGTATGTAGACTGGGTTCCTTGAAAGCTAATGCCTCCTCTGGGGAGTTATAATGAAGAAATTCAGAGTATAAGGAGCATTCATGTAGTGTTTTTCAATGATTCTTAGGTACAGTCTCTTTTATTTTTGGAACGATTTCATCTTTCCCAGCGCCTGTGATTGCAATGCTGTATTGACTGTGCTCTGTATACTTTCAAGTAGGTATATAAAAAATGCAAGAGGAACTGCATTTTGAAGAGGGGGGGGGAGAGAAATGAAAGAAAATAATTATTGTTACACATTGGAGCATATTAATGAATACATTAATAATTGATCCACTGTTATGTTTTCCCCTAATAGGCATCAGAAATCTGTATAAACCTGCACTACAATACATAACATCTCATTACAACATTTGCTCAAAAATCAATGCATATCTAAGTTATTTGTGTCAAAACTCATTTATTTCCACAATAACATGGACTGTCAAACCTTGACATCCTGTTAATAACATCCAGTGCATTTGCATATTATTCAAATATTTCCTTTTATGAAATGGGGGACTTTTACTTACACCGTCCTACTTGCAGTGCTTCATATATTTGCACATTAGCTCAGTTCGCACAGTTATGGAAGGGTTACCTGTGGCAACTAATTATACTGCACTTTATGCATATTAATGAGCCTTGTGAGCAGCCATCCTCTGTTCTGTGGAGAGATGAGGGGGGAAAAAATAACAGTGTAAGTGGGAGACCTATTACAGGCACAATGCAGACGAGTGGAAGACAGCTATTTTATAATGTTTTCTCTTTGATGCCCACAGCCTTTTAGAACAGGCTAACCTGAGTGGGAAAAATCCCTCCCAGCAGTCCCAGCAGCTTTGAGGTCAGATGTGAAAAATACGACTTTTTTTTTTTTTTCTTTAATTCTTTCTTGGGTTTTTTATTCCCTCTTCTTCTTCTCTCCATCTCTGCTGCTACCTTTAATTTCTACATCCTGTCTTTGTAAGGTGCTGAGTGCTGCCCTCAATCCTGGTTGAGATCAGCACCTCGGAAGATCAGTCTTTTAACACGTAGCCTAAAGCCACCATCTGCCCTCTGATGAAGTCATCTTGAAAAGGGCCTTTTCACCTGCATAGATGAGAGGGACATATTGTGTTTTGAAGGAGCGGTTCAGCAGCACAAGCTAGCAGGAATGGAGACCCAGCTGTAGCTGTTCAAGCGATTCCTGTGACCAGGTGCCACAAGGACAAAGAAGAGTTGAGCCGTGAGATAGGAAGACTTGGCAGCCCCACTGCCATAGAGGGAAGGGCCACATCTTGTGCATGCAAATGGACACACAGTGATAAGGGAATTTCTTTATGCAAATATTTATTACTGTTTATACAGATAGCAGGAAAAAATTCTTCCCTGTGACGGTGCTGAGGCACTGACACAGGGTGCCCAGAGAAGCTGTGGCTGCGCCATCCCTGGCAGTGTTCAAGGCCAGGTTGGACATAGGGGCTTGGAGCAAGCTGCTCCAGTGCAAGGTGTCCCTGCCTGTGGCAGGGGGATGGAGCTGGATGAGTTTTAAGGTCCCTTCCACCCCAAGCCAGTCTTGGATTGTATAAAGCTTTCTTCCCCACTGTAAAGCAGACAATCTGTCAGCCTTGAGGCCTTGCGAAGGGCAAAAGTCATCGGAGGGGTCTATCCGAGTGTTCTTGGAGAATACTCAGAGCTAAAGGCAGAGCCACACTTCCTTGCTGGGTGTTTCTTGAGATTGTCTCCACCTACTTTAAAAAAAAAAGAGAAAAGCTCCCGTGTTGACACAATGGAAGACAGAAAAGGAAGATTTGATTTTATGCAACAGCAGATGTCTCCTAAGCAATAATCACAGTGTCAGATAGAAAAACTAATCATATTTCAGGAGCTTGTTCAGATCTCTGATTAAAATTCAGTGATACCATTCCTGGATCCTAAAACGCAACAGTCATCAGAAACAAAAGAGAGTGTATCATAATTAATGCAATTAAAAGAGCCCTTTCCTTTCTCTCTCTTTTGTCTGGGTAAGCTGTGCTGACCTTACCAGAGATTAAATCCTCTCTCCTCAGGACTAAAACCTGACTCAGTGTGGGAGTAAGAAATCCCAACTCCTTATAGCCATCTCCAGGATGTGAGTACATGGGATCTTGCACACATGGGCAAATAAATAGGCTTGGTTGCTTACTCCTTTCAAAGGAGGCGGCAAAGCAGATGAAGCTGTGCATCCAGCCTCCCTTATTTTCTGCTGCATACAGTTCTGTCAGTGGTGTGGGCATTAGCCAGAGCTGCAGTCAGCAGCCCAATCTGCCCTTTCTAGGTCAAGCCAAATCTCCAAATTCTGAATATTTTAACAGTCAGCTCCTGGGCCACCTGCCATGAAAAGAAGCCACAATTTGCTGAGTAATCCTGTCTTAAACAAGAGCAGGGGCTGTAGTTTGAGTGTTGATAGAGTGCTCAGTCAGTGCAGTGCTGGAGAGATTTAAAGGTGGATGGTCCTGAGTAGCCCAGGGGCAATTCCCTTGTCAATAGCTGGCCTAGGCAGGGATCTGAGTCAAGACAGGAAGGGTGAAGAGTGAAATCCTGCAGTGCGTTTTCATGCTGGTTGCAATTTCAGGTCTGGTCATCACTGAGTTTTCAGAGGGAAAATACTTTCAGGGAAGATTTATTTGGCTTTGGATATGAACCCTCTTTATCTTTGAAGTAATTATTTTGTGCTGTATCCCATACCAACTCAGAGAAGAGAACACAGAATGATGGAAAGGCTAGTCAAGAGATACAAGCATTTATTTTGTTCCAGAGCTTCTGAACTCTGAGTTGCTACTATTAGGTGTGAAAAAAAATACTCTGGTACTTCACTAGAGAAGCTGACAACCTGCTGTCTTATTAACATAATTCTAACATGTCTGAGACATCCAACACAGCAGATTGATTATGTTCATGTCTCAGCCACGGTACTGATGATGATACGCTAGTAAATATATCAATGCATCACCAGCTTCGAGCCCAGGAGTCTTTCTGTGACATTTTCTGAATGAGATATGAAAATGAGAATGGTTTTGTGTGTCTACTCTACTCAAGTAGCTAAGTCGAGAAGGCTGCACTGTTAGGCAGAAGTGCACTTGGCACCGATGATTAACTGTGTGGTCTTGGTAGTGTCTGTATTGTAGAGATGTCACTCACACAAGCAATGCAATAGCTTGTTCTGGAGGTTCCCAGAATAAGAAGAAATCAATTTATAAAGACTGTTTTGTTCCTGAAGGAACAAGAAGTGAATCATGCGCAAGCTGAGAGATTGGCCTTGCTGGTTCTGTTCTGTTCCTGGTGGAGGGAAGCATGATAGGCCGGGAAAGGAAGTGGGTAGTGATTGCCTTGAGGCAGGTTAATTAGCACAGGTAAAGAGCATGGCTACAATCAGAAATATCTCTCTTTACATCCTTTCTTTTATAGATTTTCTGTGTGATTGAACAAGGCAGGTAGGGGTTTTTCTGAACCTAGATGTAAAATAGGAATAAAAATGCTTGCTTGCTTCTGGCCTTTATCTGGCTACCCATATTGTGTCTGGCACAAGGGAGCTCTGAGCTCAGCTGATCTCTGCATGTGTTAAAAAACTGAAAAAGGTGCAGTAATAACAGCAGTTTGGGACATTATGCACACGTTATTTCAGATAACCCAGGAATGAACATTTTACTTGGCCAGGATTTGACTCTGAATTGTCAAGGGACTTTGTAACCAGGCTCACTGAGCATCAGACAAGGAGGAAAGTGGCAGGCAGGATTCACTTTTTGCTTGTGACAATCGAATTATTCCACTAATGCCATCTATCCTTTGGACACCCAGACTCAGTGAATTAATCATGGGTATTCATACAGGTGAACTGAAGTCCCCTAAATAAATACCAAATTTATAAGGCCAGTTTCTCCAGCATCATGATATAACCAAAGTAGAAAGCTCTCCCATAGCACCTACAGTTTTTTCTGGTTTGTCTTAAGCTTTTCCTTCCAGCAGCTAGCAGAGTACTGTGGAAGAGCAGGCTTTTACCTTTGCGTCACTGCTAGCAGATGTGAACTCCTCCAGCACTTTTGGGATGATGGGCAGCTGCATTCAACCCCATAGCAAATTCTACAGGCAGGTTCACCCAAAGAGGTACTCGATGCAATAACCAGCTATACTCATCAGTGGGGGGGTGCAGAGCACATGTAAGAATGAAACGACGTGTGAGCTTTGAATTCCTCTTTATACAAAGCTAATATCTCTGTGACAAATGACAGTGGGAGAGGAAATTAACTTCCTCTTCTTGCTGAGAAATGTGGCAAGCAAGGCAGGAAATTGAGGACAGACTAGATGCTGGCATCATTTGAGGAGTCCATGAGTGGGCTGATCTGGCAACAGCTCACATGTGTCCTTGCAAGGAGTTCCCTCTCTTTTTAGGCCTGTGCTGCCAAGGACATGTTGGTGCTGCAGACTTTAATGCAACCTTGGCTTTTAGGGGAACTGAGAGCTTCTGCAAGCAGCACCACTGCATCGCTGACACTTACTGGATTTTATTGCCCTTGGCAGCAATTCTTTCCTAATGTAAAACTGAGCTACTGTATCTTACAGGAAAGGACCTAAACAATGATGTATTCAGGCTGATGGGACTGGATTAACCCATTAATAAATAGGAGGTGAAGAGAGCAATCTTGTTGAACGTAATGTATGCTAATGATGTGACCTGGCTAATGGAGCCCTTTTCTATATTCTGTCACTGCGCACATCAATTATGCAGCCTCAATTATCATCCTGTTTTTGTATCATGTGGCTGAGAAATGAGACTTAATAGAGATGTTTCACCCAGTAAAATGCCTGATTAGGTTATGAAAGCAGAAACTCAAGGAAGAGAAGGGGAAAAAAAAAACCTTTGTTACATTATATTCTGATTTAATTAGCCAAAAGATATTATTTTCTGTAAGGGCCTTTGAAGTTGTAGAAATATTGCTGCAGGCTCAGCATCAGAGATGACTGTCTTAATACCTACTGCAAATACACTGACATAGCACTTACAGACAGATCTTAGGTAAGCATTGCAAATTAGGCCAAGATCATTGTTTACTCCATGTGGTTAAGGTTCCTGATTAAGGAGGAGAGAGATTTTTGAGAGTCAGAGCTGCAGTTACATGTAGGAGGAAAACAACAGCAAGCCCATGCTGCTAGTGCATGGGGTAGATTGCAGGGTGTGTGGTGGTGGTTCATTGCAGTTCTCAGTTGAATGTTTCCACCTCTTTGGTGGGTGGTCCTCTCCCTCTTTATTTCTTTGCTGTTTACAGGTGGGTTACCTTGAGTTTTACTGGTTTGGGGATTCTGTGTCTCTATGGTGACCCTGGTGATGGGGACATACCAGGTTCACTGAAATCTGTCAGGTTCGTTCCTTGTTGCCTCAGAATAGTTGCAGGTATTTCTTGTGTTTCTGACATAGATGTAAGTGATAGTCAGCCCTGCAGGACAGGGCAGGACCTTGGAGACAACCCAGTGTGTGAGGAGATGTTACCAGAGGGAAAACAGGAGGGAAAAGCCACTTTTTTTTTGCAGCAGCTGAAACTACAAAATCTGTAGCTGTTGATAAGGTGGGCAGAAATGTAGTGGAGAAGGAACTAAGCAGTGGGATGAAGGTGGACGGAGTTAAGTCATCTCTGCAGTCCTTTAGGCAGGTCCAGACTCCATTGCCTTCAGCAGTGTGGTGATGTTGCACCAGGGAGAAATCTGTCCCTTTCAGACCTGGTCTGAATACAACTCCTTTGAGTTTTCTTCCATGGTGGCAGGATCGTAACTCTAAATTCATGCTGCTTTATTTTGTTTTAGAAGTAACCAGCCAGCCAGGTCCCTGATAAAAACCAAAGGTCTGATTCACACAGTTTTTGACTGGATTGCAGTGACACGGAAAGCTGGTGTAAAGCAAAGGTGAATCAGGCCCTTGGCATGTGTGGAAGTTTAGTTCTTTCTTTCCTTCAGGGTGTCACCTGCCATGATAAGGAATGATGTCATGTTAACTGGGAACATGATTGGAATGACAGCATGTATTTACCCATCTCCTCTTGACCAGTCCATCTTCTAGTGTCAGTGAATAATTTGGGAGACTCGGGGAGAAATAAGCACCTGGGCCCAGTATTCCAGCTGTAGCGCTTGGATTTGATTGCCTCCGCTTTTGGGTGTCTGTCCAGAGCAGTGTGTTCATGGCCTGCCTTTGAAGAGCTGAGTCTGCAGCTGAAGCTCCTCTTCACTGCGGATGTCTGTCGCTTCTAAAAATGGTTGACATTGACCTAAGCTTTTAAAAGCCTCCCTCTGCAGCAGCCAAATAAAACAGCAATAAAACCCTGATTTGCTCACTCGGAGCAGCACGTTGTCACAAGCTGTACTTTATCACTGGTGCTAGCGGGCTACGTAACTCAGCATTCAATTTCCTTATTATCGTGTGCTTGGTGGGCAGTTAAGCCATCTTCTGATGCCCTGTTCATACCACTACAGTGCTATGCATCTGTGATCTAATGTGCACAAGAGGTAGCACCACCAAAGGGCATCAGTCTTGTATATGAGGTGTGTGAAATTGGTCGGGTCGCTTGCTCTCTGCCTAAGGAATGGTATTTAAAGACTAAGGGCTATGGCAAAATGAATTTCATAGATTTTTTTTTTTTTTTTTAATGTCCCTTGAACCACCCGCACCCCTATTTAGTGCATATATATGCACTAAAATATAAGAATTTTAAATTTGAAAACAAAATCAGAAAAAAAATCAAAGGTTTTTTTGCATTAAGGAAGCTCCTGTCAGAAGCACTGAGGTGAATTGATTCTTTTCTCCTGCAGATTTGTGAACAGTGACATTTAAATAGTAGAAAACAGTGCATTTTAATGTCTTCATCCTGCCTTCTTGCACACATACACTCCTCACAGGCTTTACTGCAAACTTCAGTTTTAATTTGTGTGCCTTCGCGGATAGGAGTGGGGTCATGCTTTTGAAGTATATGCTTCATTATTGCTTTGTGTACTTTCCTATTAACTTCAGCACCGTATCCAGCTTATCATTGCTTGATCCTTCGTGCATCTCAAATGCAACACTAACTGCTAGGCTGCATGTGTTTCCTGACCTTCTTTTGATTTCTATACAATGTCCATATGATCTATCGTAGCTTTGAAAATTCAACTGCAGGGTAGAGATTTCTTTGCCAGAATTGATCCTTGTCTTTTCCTCAGAAACCATCAGATAAAGGAATACTTGTGACAAATAACCACGAGAAAGATCACCACATTAGAAATCTTTTGCTTTGTGCTGTGCTAGCTCTGTGTAATTTGGATGGTTCCTCAGTTACTTGTCTTTCACCTTTGGGGTAATTATTTGCTTGCAGGTGACGAAGAATCTTGATCCCGTTTTGACCTGCAGAACTTCAGATAAGGAAAGATTTGCCTTCAGGCTTTGGTCCACAAAAGCCTGATATTCCTTTTCTTCCACCGTCACATTATATTAGTTGGAGAAGCTGTACGAGATGAGAAGCTCATTATAGCTTTAGGGTCATCACTGAAAGACTTTATCCTATGGCATTCAGCCACTTCCACAAGGGCTTTCGTATCATCCCTGTTATAATAATCCAGTATACATTGTTTTAATTTCTGTATCCTTTTCATCTAGCTACTGAGGGCAGAGTGTTTTACAATTATTAATGTATTCAGCCACGAAGCTTGGGAGTTAAAGAAAGTTTAATTTTGCCCAGGGCAGAGGTGGGTGAATTGAGGAGCAGAGAAAGGAAAGCGTTCGCTAATGGTCCTGGAGCCTAACTCATGCCTCACTCACTCCATGTGTGACTCAGTGATGACTAAAATCAGGGCTAATATGGCTTCAAGCAGTTCTTTTGTACAGTGTTTTGCTCTGTGGTAATATCATTATTGTTTGTTTATCTAAGAGGTGTTCTGTGCCTCTTGGCTGGAAGAGTTTGAGTTTTACTAAACTGGGACAATTCCAAGTTTTCCTGCTAAAAATGGGAACGTGCCAAATATTTAGGAGGAAACCCAAGATGCTGGGTACTGAAATGATTAAGACTGAAATTCAGAAGAGCTGTAATTCAGGCACTGTATCTCCCATTCCTTTCTCTGCTTTGCTGTAACACACTGCATTCACTCGGTGGGTACCTGGTTTTGATGGATCGTGGGAGATAGCATCAGAAAACTGCATTTCAGTTGAAGCTTCTCACCAGCTCTCCACTTGCTTTCATTTGAAGTTTCTTCTCATGTTTTGCCCGCTGGGTCTCTGTGCAATGAGAAATGCCTCCTGATTCAGAGGTGACATTAAAAACGTGTGTTAATCAGGCAGCATCATTTACAAACAGAGCAGCAGCCTCCAAACAAAACTGCTTTAAGTGTAGCCATTAATGGTTTGTGACAGCACTGGCTGTGTCAGGATAGGACATTGAAAATTCAGTCCATGTGCTTTCCATTCCACAGAGTTTTGGGGTTTGCACAAGAAGGGTTATTGATAGTTTATCCAAATGTTTTTTGACAGAGCCTTTCACACGTTCCTCCTAGGTGGTACAGCACACAGGGCTGCTTTTTATCACTGTTGGTTGGATGTTACCCAAGGCGGCTGTTCTGCCCTTGTTCGTCACAAAATGATCCATAAAGCAAATTGAGATATCTAAGTACACCAGGCTGTTCACAGATCCCACAGCAATTATTTCTGAGTGTTGGATGTAGAAATGTTTGCCAGAGGTGGAAAGCAAGTTGTAAATGGTACAAAATCCGCTCTCTGCAAGTAGTGGCTAGTCTCAGTCCACTCTGACTTGCTTAAGAAGGATGGTCTTAGCAGGCTATACCAGTACTAAGTAGGAGACATATTTGGAGTGGAAGTATTAAGTGTAGCCCCTCATGGATAGTTTAGGCTGGGAGCTGGTCTGAAGAACAAAGTTAATGTCTTTCAGCCCCACTGTTTTTATACCTTCTTCAGCCCTTGTCACCTAACCAGAGGGCTGCTGGGCTGAACCCTCTTTGGCCACTTGTTATCACCCGATGATGGGGATACACTGAACCCAATGTCACTGACTGTCAATGGCTTGGATATCGAGTTGCCATCATCTTTTTTTCTGCTTGCATATATGAATTATGTCAGTGACCAGCCAGCTCTCTGCAGGCCACAGCTACAAAATACTTGTCTACCTGGGACCTATGGATTGCAGTCTGGGAACAGGGCATAGGACTTTGAATGGCAAAGCAGATGGTAATTGTGCCTACAACATGTGATCAGATGTGTATTTATAGTGTGTCGGTGTGGATGTATGTTTTTGTGCATGTGTGGCATATAGAGATGGTTATTTGACTGCTGTCACACATGAGCAATATGGGTGATGTATCTTCTCTGTTTTGGTGCACATGTACACATGTGTACAGTGAATGCTCTCTCTTTGTGTCTCTGTATAAAGGCTGGGAGAGCTGCGTGAAATTCAGACCTTTGCTTTCGTATGGAACATTATCAGATCATTCCATTGCTGAACTGGTTGATCTGATTAAAGGTGGCTTAAAAAGAACCCAAAGTGAAGTGAACAGGTGGCGGACATAAATATACAGCTGTGCATTACTGCTGATTTTATTGCTATTTTATAACATTGTCCGTGGTTATTTTACAACAATTTTCCCTATTCGTGACACTGCTGTAAATCTCAGTGTAAAATGGCCCTAATGTGCCATGAATGCCGTTAAGCAAAATGGGGAAGCTTAAAGAATCACTCTTTTGTTATGAAAAGAGAGACAGGGAGAGATGCAGCAAGGGGAATAGCAGAAAGCCATGGGGAAAGAATTAGGGGCCGCAAGGCTTGTTGCGTAATGCAGATAAATCTCCACATACGGTGCCATGAAAGCATCACGGGGTAAAGCAATAGCTCCTTTGACCCACTAGATGGAGATGGAAAGAAGCATTTTCCACACGATGGTATTCCTGCTAGCAGGCTCTTACATACTCTGCTTGCTTATTGAATGGCTTTTACTTACAGTATCTTAAGCCTACCCTTAGAGCAATTACCAGATTTCTCCAGAGTAACATTTGGCATGTGTGGGCTATATCTGGGCTTTTAGCGCCAGCTAATTTGCCTGGCCTAATTTTGTGTATGTTCCCATTTATATTCATGGTCAGTATCTATTGTAGTTACAGGCTTTTTCCTATAAAAAACACCTCATTCTTCTCTTAATTTTATTGAGAATTAATACAGCTTCGTGTGTGTCAGCAGGATGAGGCTAGAAAAATGGGAATATTTTTCCTTCTGAGAATCAATATTTCAGTGGCTTTAGCCATCATTAACTTTCCTTACTTCTTTAGTACCTACAAAGTCTTTTGGGATCTGAAGTACAGAATTCCCTCTCCTTTGGGAAGTCCACCACCAGCGCTAGCTCCAAAGTCCAAGGCAAATCTTGCACATTATTATCGTAAAGAACACCAAGTTCTCAGAAATATTTCTGTTGGTGGTGCATTAACCTCCTCTTTGTGAAAACTGATTTTGTCACAGAATGAAGCTGAAAGTTCAGGAATGCCTCAAACCCAGAAACTTTGAGACTGAGTCAAAAAACCACCCAGAACTCCTGGCACATGATGTGTCTAAGGATGAAGGCAGCAGGGATGCCCAGGTTGTGGCAGCCTGTGTGCTGCAATGCTCCGCATCTGTGCTCCCTCACCACAGTCACATCTGGAGCTCTCAGCTCCTGTGTGCCGCTGTGGCACTGCACAGAGCCTGGAAGCCCAGCTTTGCTAGCAAAGCATGAAGAAAACAGGATTTCCATCCAGTAGCCCACTTGGAATCCACGTCCGTGTGCCCACTGTGATGTGATAGAAATTTACAGGGCACTTCTGACAGAGCGTCTTGGATTCAGTGAAAGAGCATCTTCCACTGAAGCGGTGTGTTGCCTGAAAATTTCTGATCAGTTCTGCACTGATTCCTTTGGGATGTGGAAAACAATTCAATGAATACCAGAAAGTTACGGAGCATCTTCTGTGCTGGGAGCTGGACAGCCCTTGCTGTATTTTCTGACACTCTCTTCTGTGGAGGTTTAGCTAACGGTTCTGTGTGACCAGGGCAGGCTAGGAGCCACAGGTGGGGAGTTGTGGCAGCTCTGCTGATGGATGGTGAAGCACAGGGCTGCTGCTACTCATTTGTCCTTGACTGTACAACCATCTCTTGAGCACTAGGCTGGTTTACAGTCCCCTCCCACTGTGTAATAAGCTGTATTCTTGCAATGTACCTGCTCTATTGCTTGTAAAGACTCTGATAGTTGAGCAGGGAAAGAGTGTTTGAACATGGTCATGAGTATTACACAGACATGTAACACTACCCCATGGGGCCGTGCTCCAGCCGCTAAGGTTGTGTATCGTCGTGCACTGTTTGCACCTGCAACGTTTGCTCCAGCCTCTCGCAACCCCCGAAGGACTGGCAGCTCCAGAGCAGCACTTACTCTTTCATTCTTGGCTTTCCTTTCCTCTCTCAATTGTCACGCACTGGCACAGGGCAGAGATGTGAGCACAGATTTCTGCACCCCGCAGACAGCAGCCATCCATTTGGAAATGCAGGTCCCATGGCTCAACGTGCTCCACACCTGCAGGTATTGGATTTACAGGGCAGAACCTAAGACACTTGTGAAGCTGTTCATTCAGTGTTACTGTCACTTTTCATTTTTGAATGCAGCGAGATCCAAAACCACTTCAGCAGACCCTTCTCTCAACAACCAACTTCATGAATCACTTCCAAGCCTGCCAAATGTCAGCAGTGTGAATGGGAGTTATAACACTTGCGGCTGCTCTTGCAGAGGAGCTTTCCCACACACAAACTTTGGCCTCCATACAAGGTTACGGGTGATTTTTAGGCAGTTGTGATATACAGGATGTCAGAATGAATGCTGTAACGGTTTGCTGTGGGCTTGAAGTGCATAAACTCCACACAGGAGAGGAGTGCAAATGTTATTACTCTAGCGAGGGTCACAGTTTACCAAGGATGGGGGATTTGTCTTGCCCATGATCAGGAAACCTCCATTAGAAGAAAACGAGGAGTGTGTCTTGGTTAGCTTGAGTTGCCTGTAGGCTTGAAATGATGCTGAGCTGCAGCTAAAGGCAGGTACCTCTCCTGAGTGACTAGCACTTGATGTGGCTTAGCTGTGCTGTTTCACAGACATGGCTCTGGGCAATTGCCCTGTTTTTTTGTCCCTAAAACTGCCTCGGGAGGCTTTCTGCAGTTAGCAATCTGTTTTAATCCCTGGGGAGATTATTTACTGTCATACTTCAGCTCTTACAGCTGAGCCTGTGCCTGGCCTTCATTTCAGATCTGCCCCAGTGCTGGCTGTCACAGCTGCCTTGTTGGAGGTGAATTTTCAGCTGTGCCAGAAGAGGCTCACGAGGAAGTTTGTGTTATACTTAGTCATGCTGCTTGGTTCCAGCAATGTTATTTGTCCCGCAAGACCACAAATGCAAAATCACTTACAAATATATAAAAGCCCCCAAACCACTGAGCACCAGGCAGAAACACTCTTTTACAAGCCACCAAGGCTCCAAGGGTCTCCCTGGCATTGAAAGCCCACCGTTTGTTGGCCTTCTGTAACCAAACACACAAACTATGCCTCTCAGGTGGCAGGGAGAATTTGTTTCCAAACCTAACTGCTGTTGCCAAGAGAATGTTAGAGCAATAGAAAGTGAGTATTTGTTTAAAGAGGGATTACACTCTCCAGCTCAGAAATGTCTAAGGTTTTTCAAACTGATTGCAGCTCTCTTTGTTTCTCTGGAGGGGACAAGTGTGTTGTCTGGCTGTAAACTGAAGTGGAAGGAAATTGGAGTGAAGGTTTTTAATGATATTTGAAAGATATCTTTAGAAAGCCCTCAGATGGGCAGCAAATATGTCACTGTGAATGTTCCCCACAGGGAAGTCCTACCACACACCCGCTATTTCTGGGATAGGTGGTGCTTCTAACAACAGAAATCGGTGTATGTGAAGGGTATGAATCTGTGCTCCAAATTTCTGTTAACTAATATTTTATGCCTATTATTTCTCTAGTACAATTGATTGCACACTGTGAGTGTCCTTGGCCCAATGGTGAAGCTGTGCTCTCAGTTCCCAGCACAGCAAAGCAATGAGGGAGAAGCAGGAAATGTATGATCATATAGGACTAGGATGAGCAGTCGCTGCGTGATGACAGCAGAAATGTTTAAATGAGCGGAAGTAGTCTAATGGGAAGAGTTTGGAATGGCTGTTTTAATGTGTAAGAAGTGTAAGGGTGGAAAACACCTTGTATAAGAACACAAGGAGGAGGGGAATAATCTCTCCTGTGTGATGATGTGAGAGGACAGTCTTGTTCGATGCCACGGACACCCCTGTGTGTGAGGGAGGTCCCATGAGGTGAAGCTATCCCTCTGCTAAAGTAAAAGCATTTGAAAGAGAAACCTGCTGGTCAGTCTTGTTTAACCTCCAGAAGTGGCACAAAGAAATAGTAGATTGGTCCCCTTCGTGTGGGGTGACAGCTGTTTGTGGTCCCCTTTATATGGGGCGACAGCTTTCTGTGCTAGGGGGAACACAACCCTGGACATCTTTAACATCTCCGGGTGTGACAGCGGCATGGGTAACATGTTTATCGAAGGATCTGTCTTTTGCATGTTGTACACCCGTGTATCTATTTCAGGGTAGAACAGCTTCATTTAAACTGCCTGGAAAGATTAAATTATATTATTCTCTTAACATGACAAGAGGGTGACAGACTCCGGTTCCAGCACACAATGGCACACAGCGAAGCGGAACTCGGAGCATGTACCTGCTCCCTCCCTGGGAGGAGCGTATTGATTGAAGAGCCGTGTAGTGCATTAGAAGGACGAGAAAGCGGGGATTAATTTCGACAATCTGATGTAAAACATGAGCATCCCCTTCTCGAGCTGAATTGCAAAGGGGGGCTCTGGGCCCATCAGGTGTCACAGCGCAGGCAGAGCAGGGAACACCATGGTACCAAGGGGGACAGAGGAGCAGCAAAGGAACAGCTTTAGGTTGTTTCATCTTTGTTTTGGTCTCAGCTTCTGACCTCGCAACAAATGAATGCAACTTTGCATGGACAGAATAAAATAATTCATCTCATTTTCCAAATGGGAGCAGGAATTGTCCCTTGTTTGGGAACTAGTGAAGGGAATTAACAGAATTTCACTTTATGGATCTTCTCCCTGATCTTTGGCAGATCTTCATAGGTAAACTTTGATTTCAATGGAAGTCTGGCACAGATCATCTCTGGGCCTCCTTTTCTTGTTAGCAAAACATCATTTCCATACCTTACAGGAGCATTATGATGATTCATGCATTA
Source organism: Pezoporus wallicus (assembly GCF_028554395.1). Taxonomy (NCBI): domain Eukaryota; kingdom Metazoa; phylum Chordata; class Aves; order Psittaciformes; family Psittacidae; genus Pezoporus; species Pezoporus wallicus. Next base: position 551,445 of record NW_026635034.1, read on the forward strand.
AAGATTGTGAGATGCTCAGATTTTGGAGGTTATTCATACAGGTGACATAGACAAAGATGGACTGCTTTGCAGTGCATTAGATGAGCCATGCATGTCTGATTAAAAGACAGATGGACATTCAGAGGTTGGTAGCAAACATCAAATAGAATAGAATTGTTCAGGTTGGAAATGACCTTTAACATCATTGAGTCCGAATGTTAACCCAGCACTGCCAAGTCCCCCCTAAACCATGTCTCTGTGTACCACATCTACACATCTTTTAAATACCTCCAGGGATGGTGACTCCACCGTTTCCCTGGACAACCTGATCCAATGCTTGACAGCCTTTGCAGCTGCACTTCAGCTAGGCCATTCATCCTGCCACCTTTTTGGGGAGAGAAGCCCAAAGTCCTACGTGACCATTCTCAGGTGTTTCCTAACACATCAATAGATCTTTGTCTTTGCTGCCACTTCTACCAAAGCTCTGATAGAAATACGTATTTGGCTTGCAAATCCATTCTCCTCGGTTTTGTCAGGAAGAGCTGCCTTTTAAACCCTTCAAGTGTCTCCAATGCAAGTTTTCACAAGTGCTGCAGAAATATTTATTGTACTAGGATGAAACCATGGAGCTGTGCTGATGGCTTAAGCTCCTGAAGGTATCCATGGAGTGGGAAAATCAGGCGCGAAGTTAGCTCTGGCAGCACATCCTACAGATTTTCATGGCTAATAGCAGAGGTCCCATAGACATTCTTATATCCCCTGTTGCTCACTGCTTTCAGGTCCTTATGGTACAGGAATGCCAAAAGCTAACTCATACACAGTGACTTCCATGCTAGGATAGGCTCTTGTTGAGCCCTGAGGGGAGCCAGTTGCTCTGGGGTGCTCTCTCCATCAGGTGTTTGATTTGCTCGTAGGAGGAGGGGGCAGTTTGTCGGGGGAAGATGGCATTGCTGCCTGTTTTACACCCAGTTGTAAACAGCTTCTTGGCAACACCAGACCTCTGTGTGCTTTCTCCCAGATGAATGCATCAGTCTCACTGTTCTGCACAGTAATTGTAAACCTCCAGAGCTTGGAGCATGAAGCATTTAAGAATAATGAGACCTCTTTTTGTATTTCCTTACATGAGGTCACATCATGACATAAGGGGAAATCTGCTTCAAAATGGACATCACAAGGCTGTTCAGCGACTCCTGGCTTGACTAAGTAGCCACCATTGGTATGTGTGGAAACCAGTTTGTTTCAGAAGGTTGAGTTCCTAAATACTCAAATCATACACATAACTGCTTACAGAAGGCATTAGTTATGCTTAGTTCCCTAACAAGATTTATGTGTGCGCTGTGCTCAAAGCAGCGAGACCATACTGTGCAACAAATGCTGTTCTCTGACAATGCGACTCATGCTCTAGGTTAGATACTGCTAATTTATCACAAAGGCCTGACAAGTTTAACAGTACATCAGGTAGATTTACTCTTACTTTGAGCCTAATGTTCCTCGTGCTCTTATATTCTGGAAATGAGCCTTTGGTGAGGTCCAGAGGCTGGCTGAGAGGTGTAATGGGACTCACTCATGGCTATTGTCAAATCTAAAATGATTCCTTTGAATATTGTCTGCAGCCTTTAAGATGCAGACTGCAAGACTTTAATGCTGCCAAAGGGTTTTTCTTGGTAGAGAAATATCTTCCTCTTGATATTCAGCAGTTTCTTTATGGGTTGCTTGGTCTCTAGACATGAGAAAAACCTGGCAATTTTGATCATTTGAAGAGAATGAGTAATGCGTAGTGCTTAGTACAGTGTGTTGCTCTTCAAATCACTGATTATGCTTTATTTTCTATTATGTTGAATGGAGTGATTCTATTATGGCCTATCATTTTCTCCTTTTACTGCAGTTTATTTCAAGGATTCCTGCTGGAGCCCCATCTACAGACCATTTCTAGATTACAATTGACTATCTAAGACTGTTTCAGGAATACTTAATGGGCCAACTCAAATTAGCCAATCTGAAGAAGTGAATTTTGGCCTTGAGAGCTCTCTGAACACATGCCATTCTGCAGAGCAAAGGGAAGAGGCTGCCTGCTGTCAGAATTTCAGTAGGTGTCAGTGTGGATTTTAAGCTGGATGCTCAGCCTGAGTATTTAGGTTCTTTGTGAATTTACTACAGTCCGCAGTTTTCAGCCCTTGGGTCAGTTTAACCTCCTCTTTTCACACTGATCAAAGATTGCTGGTGATAGATGGTCACTAACTTTGATAACAGAGCCAGGATTAAGAGGGTTCTTTTGCTGCTGTAGTTTTAAGTCTCCACAAAACCATGACCTGAATATCCTGCCTGTGTAACACAGCCACAGATCTGGCTGAGGCACAGGGTGAGGTACTTCACATCCATCCTGGTGTGACCTTCAGCATCCTTATCTGGCAGGAATTGCTAAACCTGCATGGGAAGATCAAAAGAGTTCCTATCATTCAGCCCATCAACATTTGGGCCTAACTCCAGTTGCTGTCAGGAGTACATCAAAGGTAAGCACAGGAATAAATAGGCAAATTATGGCCATGAAGAAAGGTGGGCTGCCTAATCTTCAGGGGACAATATTCAGTGACAACATTCACAGGGAACACTGGGATGGGTGAGAGCAAACACTGAGAAAGGTGGAAGGCAGCAAGCAGTCAGTTCATGGCAGTTTATTCCAGATTTTGAGCAGTTTTTCAGCACATTTTACATTTGATTGGCTTATCTGACTCCAATCACTATGTTTTCAAAACTTACATGATACATACTGTCAGGAAATTCACTGCTTAATGATGGGACTGAACTCCCGAGCATACTCTTCAAGCTACAGAATTAGCTCCTTTATATTCTTCCTCTTTAGCTTGAGGAAATTATCAAAAGGAAAAGAGCAAAATTATAGGCTTGAGGCATCTCTTTTCCCCAAAACCTCTTCTTTCTCTAGTTATTAAATCTTGCAAAGGTTTTAATTTCATAAACTGCAGTGGATACAGAGGCACTGATCCAGTAAGTTGTCTTTCAGGGATCATTATTAAAATATCAGGGAATAATGTAATTTTCATTCTTTATGGGTTTATTTTTGATTCTGAACGAGACATAACTGTGTGTAAGTCACAGCTGAAAAGTGCACTGAGCATTCAGGGAATGGGGAGGGGGGAAACCTTAAAGTGGACCCAAGCCTTTCCCACCTATTTTCTAGGTGGTCTTCATTTGAGTGGCATTTATCAAGTCCAGAGAGCACCAGGAAGACTAATATCCATTACAGAGCAATGCAGATGTCCTCAAGAAATTAGGACAGCATCTTCAGAGAGGAAGACATATCCTGGCCAGGGCTCTCTATATTAAGTTTCTTACCTCTGCAGAAGAGTGTGGATTAGGTTGGGGGACCAGCAAGGTCTGCATGAACTTCTCAATCTACACCTTATAGTTGTCCACCATGAAAGTGTGTCTAGCCAGCAGCCTTGGGATGTGCTTCCCTCTCCTCTCTGCTGGCCAGAGCTGTTGTGCGTTTGTTAACTGATACTTTTTGCTCCAGAGATGGTGGATTTCAGGATTGGTTTTGACACTGCATCCCCTCTTTGAAGAAGCGCATAATTAGCTATTTCAGTATGGGAAATGTTTGCAGTATGTGAAGCCAGGAGCTGCGTTTGTTTGCTTGCTTAAATGAAGATGGAGTTAAGTGCATGCTTAACTGATTTCCTGGTGGAGGATCCAAGTTAGAACTTTGTGATGATAATTAAGGGACCATTAGCAAAAAGAAAAGGAAAAGGTTAACCCATATTTGACAGCAGCCTAGAGAAGAATGTGAGTGCCCCTCTTAGTATTAAAATATTCCAGTGCATTTCCCTGGTCATGCTTTCATTGGGAAACAGCACTTCACAGAGAGGCCTCAATGCATGTACCTGTAAAATCTCTTGTGTGTTTGATGTTGGCACTTCTCTGAAGATGTATTTTTCCAACACAAGCCTGAGTCAGTAGCAGACAGCTTAGAGGAAAGGCTGGGCTCCAGGAACAAATACAGCTTTCGTCTCCTCTCTTTGAGGGCTTTGGATCACGAAAAGAAATGTAACCTGGCTGTTCGGTGTGTTTCTGTTCTGTGTTCAAAAGTCTGATGTGGAGGAGACCAAGAGCTGGTAATCGGTATTGAGTTAATTCCTGCCTTCATCGTTGCTGCCTTGCAAACTTCAAAGCAGAAAAGCTACCCTCTTTACACCTACAAGCATAATTTCCAGAGCTGAAGCAGGGTAATTTTCACATGCAAATTCAAGAGGCAAGCCTGCCTTATCTGAGCAGGTGGACATGCTGTTTAATGGGACAGCAGCACCTCTCCTTTTCTTCCCAGAAGGGGAGCAAGGCAGCAGAAATAAAAGGGTTTCTTTTGCTGTTGTTCTAGGGGGAAATAAGTTTACCTTTACAAAAGGGGAAAATGCCACCTTGTGCTTTGTTTTTATGCTTTGAATTGTGTTGAATGCAGGAAAAAAAAAGTAGAATTCAGTTTACCATCTAGAGCTTTATATTACATTTTTCATCAGCTGTTGGAAGCATAATGCAGAAATGAAAGACTTTGGCAAAGGAACTGGTCAGCTTCACAATCCCCCTTGCTCACAGGCATTTGAAATACACAGGTTTGTGGACATTAATCCTAACATTATTAATGTAGTGGGAAAACAAGGAGCAAATTTATAGTATTTAAGTTCTCACTGTTGTTTTTGTCGATATTCTCTTTGGGACAGTAATTCCATTTGTTATTTCAAAAGCTGCCTTCTTGGTCTTGAGTATTGGTGAGTTTCTTCACTGACTGTAACAGTGGAATTGTTGGGAAGGAAAGTTATCCAGAGCCAAGAAGAGTGAGTGCCAGGGGAATAGGCAGGATAATAACTGCTGGGATGATTTAGGCAGGTCACTTTGCATGCTAGGTACTCCTGCTAAGTCATCTCAGAAGTGACCTGAGGCTTTGAGTTTCTCAGTTGCTCAGCTCCTGAAAACAGCTGTAGCTTAGGTTTCTCTTTTTGGCAGTTCCACAAAGCAGGCTGTGGTTTTTCAGTTGCAGAATTGTGGCTCTTCTGCTTTCTTTGCTTGCTGACCGTATCAGATTCTGCCTTGAGCTGGGTTGTCTGTTGGTGGCACACTGGTGAAGCAGGCACAGCTAGCAGGTTTGCAAGCATCAGTCTGCATGGAGAGTGCCAGGTATAAATGTATAAATAACTAAAGCTTATATATACTTGGAAAATTGCATTTTCACAGCAGAACCTCTCTGCATTAGTTTCCTATGTGGGTTGCCAGGTTTGTGAGCAGCTTTTTAACATGCTCAGGAAAAAGTCGCATCCTGATGCAGAGTGGTTTTGGGTGAGGGCAGTACTTTTCACTGGGTTGATGGTTACTGGAGCTTGCTCTCCTCAAACAGCATCCAGGGAGTGTGCTGCTGTTCCCTGATCCCAGCATATAGGCCAGTGTGGGCTGGCTGTCACCTCCCTGCACTCCATCACATCTCTCCCAGCTGTCTGGGACACAAGCAACTGATGACCTCTGCAGAAACTGAGGACTTAATTGTTAATTGCTATGGACTCTAAGTCTGATTAAAATCAGCCTTTATTAAATTAAATAAGCTCCATCTGTTAATAATGTATGTGCCCTTCCACTGGAGACAGAGAAAGCAAGTCAAAGGGAGCATCTTTCAGATTATATTCCTGTGTTTATTAAGGTACAGGATAGACAAGTGGCTCAGTCATTGAAGTCTAAGCCTGATCACCCCAAGTCTTCTGTCTCTAAGGAATCAAACCTGAACCCCAGCTTCAGTGGCTGCCTGAAATAGGAACAGAAATAAAATTCCAGATTCTGTGGAAGGAATCTCAGTGCTTTGGGCCTCGCTCTAAAGTGTTGACAATAAAAGTGAGCCAGGAACTGGCCTGAAGTGATACTATGGGTGAAATAAGTCTTGTGGTTCCATTCTCATTCTTTTAAAGAACGAATTATGTTGGGATGGCATTTCCCCGGGAGTTTTCAGGTACCACTGTGGGAATCTTAGTGTGAAGACAGATGTAATTTGGCTGGGCACTTTGCTCCTCTGGTTTCATTCTGCTTTTTCATGCCCCTCAGATCCCAAAGTCAGTGAAGTACAGAGGACTTGCTGTTTGTGGTTTGTGTTTGCATGTATGCATCTGCCTTCCCGCTTGATGAAGCTTTTAATTTGCCCTGTGATATGCAAGAAAAATGATGCAGAACTGAAATCTAAGTGTGGAGGAAGTTTTAGTAAAAGAAATCCTAAGGAGGGGAGGTTGGTAGAATTGCAGTAGAGCTGATAAGATAATGCTGCCTGTGCTCCAAATCCCTTCCTGAAGCAGTCTTGTGGGGTGTTTGGATTCTGGGTCTGAAAGGGTTGTTGGACATCTTTTACCAATCAGCCCAGATGATTTGCAGATATGAATGACGCCTGGGCAGCTTTCTGATAGACCTGACATGCTAAAGAACCTCTGGGTGGATAAAAGGGAGTGGTGGGGAGGAAGAGGCATCTCTTTGTCAGTGATGCTGTCACCTGTGTTCTGTCACCTTGCTTTTTGTGGCAGTGGGCAAGCAACAGGGAAACTGTGTAGTGCCTGCATGAGGAAAGAGATGCAAAATCCGTAAAAGTGGTCTTCAGTGGACCTGTGTGGAGGAAGAACCCTGAGGAACCAAAAGGCATCTCCCACAGAAGAAACTGAGCAGATGCTATGTGCTTAGGTACAAAGTGAGAGGGAAGTGCATCTTACCTGAGGTCAGAAAGGGATATTCCCTGCAGTCATGCACAACCCCTATCCTACCACAGTGTTCAGGGAGCTGGTTTTTTTCTCTTTAAATTGCAGATGGTGTTTATGCTTTTGTTTTTCATGGGGATCAACTCGACTCTGTCCACGTGCTCCAAATCCAGGTCACCACAAAGGCTGGTGAATCACAGAAAATCCATTTAACAAAATGCCTGTTTGAAAAATGCCATTGAAAGCAGTGATTTTGTGTGGGCTGTTTTCTTCCAAAGTTGCCAGACAATGTGGTCGAGTCTCTGATTTGTTGTTTGAAAGCTAAGGCTCTATAAGGTCAATGGTCCTTCTCATATTTAGCTATGCTGAAACTATCACAAGGCCATCCCTTTGATGAAGTATATTATGCTGCAAAAATGAACTAAATGAATAATCTTTTGAGGAGATTTATTTTAGGATTGAGAAGGAAATGCACAAGGTTTATTGCGTATCTTGTTTCAGCAAGAGGAGAGCAGCTTTTCTTATGGTGACCTAAAGAGCGTAGAAAAAGCAAAGATAAAAGGATGTTAATTAAGAGAAAGCTGAACTTAGACTGAACTTCTCACGAGATACCGGAATGTTGTCCCAAAGGATGTGGTCAGTGCCTCACTGTCTCAGCCACTTGTAGTAATGCTAGACTGAACTTCTGTACATTGAAAGCTGTACAGTGGTGAATGGGAATATTGCCCTTCCTCCAAGGGACAGATTCTGTAACCTCATTCATTTCATTGGTCTTTTCCTGCTCATTTCCATGATCAGGTCTGGCCTGTTTCAACAATTCCCTTATCAGAGAACAGCCCTGTCAGGTGTTCCAGATCAGTAAGATTTGGAGAGATATGACTGTACTGTTAACTTATGCCTGGTTTTATATCAAACATTTCTACCATCTACATGGAAAAAGTTCTCAGGCTGAAGTCAGACTTTTACAGCCAAGCAAACTTGTTTGGCAGTGAATTTGGATGAAAACACATTGCTTTTAGCAGAGATTAACAATACTGAAGACCTTTGGTCTTGGAAGATGCACACCTTATAAATCAAGGCTCATAATAATGTTTAAAAGCTTGGACAGAGCCCTCACAGGCTGATCAGAGAAGAAACCACAAGTGCAGTAACCAACGAAGAGAGTGTCAGAAAAACCAATGTGTTCATTCAGTATAGAAACTGCAAACTACAGGAAAACAAGGGAGCAATCTTTCCCCATCACAGTTTAGAAACAACCCTTACATAGGCTCATTCTCATAGTAGGTAACTGCTGCTGTGTGTGCACCGAGTAAAGACGACTTCCTTCGGCTATATGGGCTTGGCAAGGTTTAACATAGGAAATAGGTGAGAAATTTAGGCAAGAAAGGAAATCCCGTCAGAATCAAAGGAGAACACTGTGGGATGATCATTGTCAAATCAAGTGAGCCTGAAATCTGTCAACCAGCAGCAGAAATCAAATCATGTCAAGTTACTTTGAAAAGACTTCAACCCAACCCACCATTATTGGGACAATCCTAATCAGTCCTAATGACTCTTGTGGTTATTGTGTATACACCTCCTAATAATCATCTGTTGTATTGGGTGGCAGTGGAACTTCATCACTGTCACAGGGCCTTTGAAATGAAGGGATTTATAACTTATTTGTGAGTATGATCTGACTCCACTGGGTGCTCCAAAAATCCCAACCAATGCACAAATACTTCTTCCAGTTGCCCTCTTGGTTGCCATGCCTGTGTTCTAGCTTAACAGATTCAGAGCTTCAGTGGTGTGTAAAATGTCCTGCCTGGGACATCCCCCTCTATTTTAATTTATAGAATCATAGAATGGTTAGGATTGGAAAGGACCTTAAGATCATCAAGTTCCAACCCCCCTGCCATGGGCAGGGACACCTCACACTAAGCCATCTCACCCAAGGCTTTGTCCAAAATGGTCTTGAACACTGCCAGGGATGGAGCATTCACAGCCTCCCTGGGCAACCCATTCCAGTGCCTCACCACCCTAACAGGAAAGAATTTCCTCCTTGTATCCAATCTAAATTTCCCGTTTAGGTTTTAACCCATTACCCCTTGTCCTGTCACTACAGTCCCTAATGAAGAGTCCCTCCCCAGCATCCCTATAGGCCCCCTTCAGATACTGGAAGGCTGCTATGAGGTCTCCATGCAGCCTTCTCTTCTCCAGGCTGAACAGCCCCAACTTTCTCAGCCTGTCTTCATACAGGAGGTGCTCCAGTCCCCTGATCATCCTCGTGGCCCTTCTCTGGACTTGTTCCAACAGTTCCATGTCCTTTTTATGTTGAGGACACCAGAACTGCACACAATACTCCGGGTAAGGTCTCGCGAGAGCAGAGTAGAGGGGCAGGATCACCTCCTTCGACTTGCTGGTCATGCTCCTTTTGATGCAGCCCAAGATACAGTTGGCTTTCTGGGCTGCGAGCGCACACTGTTCATTTTCTCATCAACCAGCACCCCCAAGTCCTTCTCTGCAGGGCAGCTCTGAATCCCTTCTCTGGCTCTTAATTCCTCTTCAGCCTCACAAGGTTTTGCTGTAAGAGATAATTCATCAATTGCCCATGCCTGAGACAGAGGATTCGGATGTTGGCAGACCAGTGCTAGGGAGGAAAGTGACGTTTAGGGAGAAAAAGGGAAACCAATCCCAGATTTCTTTGGGCGAGGAGCCAGGCTTGACCAGCAGCCGGATAGATGAGCAAACTGTATTTTTGAGGAGTTCAAGAAAGGGAATTTATCCCAGGAGGGCTTTTGGGTATCTGCTTGCAACTACATTTGTTTTAGTGAATTGAACTGAATTTACTCTTTGGATTTTCATTTCCATGCCCTGAGTTTAGAGTTGCAGGTACCACCTGTTAACACTATGCAAACACAATATAATTGACTCCCGCAGGAATCCCTCTGAAAGGCAGCACCCTGGGATTAAAGTTGCAGGGCCATCTATCTAAAATGATGTGGCAGATTTAATTAACGTGTCTAAAAATACACAGGCTGCAATCAAGCCTTTGCTTCTGCCCGTGCCTTTTCCCTGAAGGGGAATGCACACAGTTTCCCAAATCTTAGGTTCTGGCAGCCACCTGTGAGTTGAATTTATTGATGCATGAGATTATCATAAAATTAATTTGGACACTGCTGAATTATGAGGCTGAAAACCAGGTTGAGAAGTAGTTTCTCACTCAGTTTAAGCAATATGCTGTCAATAATGTGCTTTCAAACCTGTATGTAGAGCACTACAAGACAGCTACCGTTACAAACTGTAAATGCATGGAGGTGGGATGCATATAGCCCCTTGTGGCAAAGAAAGATCTCCGTAGTGTGGTCCTAGGAATGATTTGGAATGACTTGAATCTGAGCAGCAGGTAAGCACAGACATCAAATACATTTCACTACTTGCCACTCGGGAGACAGATCTTTACTGCAGAGTTAGAAACTGGCATTGCACCGAAACAGCCGAGGAGCCTTCAGTCAGTGTGTCTATCTGTCTATGTATCACTTGGGGTTTCAGGCTTTATATCCACTTTTTAATTAAAAGAACTTGTTTTTGTTAAATCAGTGGTGGGCAGGGATGAAATGCAGTTTGCCGAGACTGCAGTAGAGATGTTAGAGGAAAAGAACAAATAGCATCTGTTATAGTGCTAACACAGTCTGCACAGAAACTGCTCCCAGTGAGCCTTCTTGTGCTGGCACATTTTGGCACTGCTTTTTGTCAGTTGGTCAAAAACGTCCTCCTGGGCTTTAAGATGCAATAGAGGGCCTGCAGTTGATGTGGCTGAATGAAGATGTCAGGTCAGGTTCTTCTCTAGTAGAGCTCCAATGATTTCAGTGAAAGTCTCCCAGAGCATTGACCTAACTAACCTAACCAGCAGTAATGCCCCTTGGAACTGAAGTAATATTCTTCATCCAGGATTTTCAGACCCTGTAGAAATGTGTGTGGGGATGGAGTCGGGAAACAGTGCAAATAACTGGGCACTGACTTCCTTTGCTGCACAGGAGGCTTAATGGAAGTCAGAGTTTGGAGCTTGTATCTCACCTACGTGGTAGAGCCAAGTAGATATTGCCTGTTATACTTAATTCTTGTTTCAAGGTTATCTTAAAACCTAAACATTGATAAAACCCACTTTGGAGTAGCTGAAACTTTGGTATCTGCTGGATTCCAGTGCATGTGACTCCTGGGAGAAGGGCTGTAGTGCACAGACCTTATTTCAGCCTGACTGCAATGGCTGCCTCCTGATTATCCGCCTTGGTTAGTGCAGCAGATGGCTGTCAGTGTCCTGGGAACTCAAGTGGCCTCCCCAGCCATTTTTATAACTACACTTGAAGGAATAGATGGAGGTGCCAAGGTGACTGTTCCATTTTAAAGCCCAGTAAGATAAGATGATTGAGAAAGCTTTAAATAAAAGCTAACCTGTGGAAATCCCTCGACAAATCATCCCTTTGTGAACTTTTACTTCCTCTTGCATTGCCTTAATCTCCTCCAACAGACAGGCTAAAGAAAGTCCAAGGGTACAAGAGAACTATTTTAATTCAGGCCATGAACCTCATCCACATTAACAGCTAGGGCTGATTGCAGAGGGCTTCTGCATGCGGTATGGCATGTGTCAGAGGGCTAAACCTGGGCTTCCTGCAAAAGGGAGTGAAAATATAAAATAGAAATGAGAAACTGTAAAATACATCCTTGTGATGAATAACTGGAGAAGCAGAGAACTGTCGTGCAATACAAAATGCAAATTCATGTCTCTACCATCAGACTTCTTTGCCATAAGCAAAGGCCTATGATAAACTTTAAGAGTACCATTTATGTCTGTATCATTGCCAGCAGTTGCTTTGGTTTGTATTTCCGATCACAGCAGGATTGTAGGGGTATTTTAGTGTGCCTGCAAATATGTGAACTAATCTAATGAGGTCTGGTGGGCTTCTCACATGCCCTGTTCCCAAATCAGGGCTGTACAGTCAGTGTTGTGAGGCTTAATGACTTTGTGCAATGTTAAATTGTGCATCCTCTTGGAGAGAAGGTTCTGGCTCCTTTTCAAGGTCTATAAATACTCTGGAAGTCGGCCTGATTCCTTGTTGAGGACTGTGGGCACGGTGCAGGCTGGGTGTGTGTACATGTGTGCTCTGCAGGGAACCCCTCACCTGTTCCAGAGCCTGCCTCCTTTTCTAAAGAGATGCTGCAAGACACCACAGAGAGAAACAGGCAGTTCTGCCATGCAGGATGGATTTAGCTACTTTTTCACCTTCCAAACACTTACAGAAATGTCAGAAGGGCATTAAATAGCTCATCTGTCCCCCATGGGTGTCCTTCCCTAAGGTGGGGAGGAAAGCACCCAGACCTGGGTCGGATGTAAGCAAGCAGAATCTTGTGGAGAAGCACCGGGGATGTGAATATGAAGAAGATATCCAGGATTGCTACTAGCAGTCAGGGAGAGCTGTGAGATGTAACAGCCCTCACGTCACTGCATCTGCCTGAGGGTGCACAGAGAAACACATGGGGGACTGTGAAGCTTAGCAGTGTGATGTGACAGAAGTAGCCCTTGTCTATGGGATTTACCTATTGCAGTTGTGAGAGAAATGAGCATTGCAACCTCCAGGAAATGCACTTGATTATTTTACTGCTTTTTACCCACAAGCAGGGGACTGAGGGCGAGTGCCCAGCCGATGGCCAGTTACTATCAGCTGTGGGTCTGCTGCAGTGACAGGAGGCACTAGGAATGCTGCCCCCAGCTCCAGCAAAGAAGTGCTCAAAATCATTGCGATAGCAGACACTGAGTCAGTCTTTTGGACTCCAAAGTAAATGCTTCTTCTGGAACTTACTTCTCAGTGGATTTTTATTAGAGTTGGCTGAGGCTGGAGAAAACAGCCCCTCTGACGTCAGAGGCTTTGTATCTGACTGTTTCCATTTTTATACTGTGCTCCTCTGGGCATTTAAGGCTTTTCTGCTACCCAGCAGATCTGCCTGGAACCGCTCCGTTCCTTTCTGCTCTGATTTAAAGCAGATAAAAGTTCTTGCCTGTTGCCAATTAATGTGTTTCAGTCTAATTTCAGGTATAATTTGAAGTTTATGTCAGTGGATATTTAAATCTTTGAAACACAAACCTGGGGCAGGCCAGGTTTACCCATAAATAAGTGAGCAAAGACGCTGAGCCTAGTGGTGTAGCTGTAGATATATGATCATGCTCCCTCTCCCTCTGTGTTGTAAAATGTGTGGTGCTGCATCTGCTGGCTCCCAGCCACGTGTTTGAGTCTGTTTAGCTGTGGCTAGACTTGTTGCATGTGTTCTTCATTCATCACAAGCCATGTCTGAAGTTGGCAAGTGCTGCCGAGGCCATGGGCGGCAGCTCTGCCTGGTGAGCCATTAGCGCTGGGCTCGGCTGGAAGTCTTCTTCCTGCAGATCTTGAACGCGGTTCAGCCGTGCTCAGCAGCAAACCACAGCCAGGCTCACGTGCCTGCAGTGGTGGAAACAGCTTGACACGCAAATCGCAAGTGTCACTTTGTTTAGCCAACGACTCTTGGCTGAGAAAGACCTGGAACTTGTGCTGGGACCTGCAAGAGACCAGATGGCTAATGTGGTCATCAGCCATTGCACCGTAATCCCACATCAAAACTTGGCTTTCCACAGAGGTCTGTGAACAGGAGTGAAATGTAGAATGTTAAATACAAAGCAAAGCAGAACCACTCCATTATAACCTGCAGTGATGGGAATTCAGTGCTGCTTTTAAGCAGCAGGGTTCTTAACTCCAGGCTTTTTCTATTTGGTTTTATTTCCCAAACCCTGCATTATCTTGTTAGGAGAGACATTATTTCCCTTTGGTAATTTCTCTTCCCGTCCTCAACCCTCCCGCATTTTCTCAGCTCACAGTGGGGAGATTAAAATTTATAGTTGTTGGAGTCTGTCTTTATCTCCCCCCTTCCCTAATTCTTCAACTCATCATGCTAAAATAGCACTAATTAAATCTGTTCTCACTTAAAATGCAGTCCTGCCTCCAGTAGGCAAAATTACATCTGGACTCTCCTGAACCGGTCTCACCTTGGCAATATTTCAACAGAAATCAGTGGCACTACGCTGGAGTAAGGTTGGTGTTGATAGATCAGAGTCAGGCCTCTGGTTATTTGAGTTACATGCAGCCAGTACACTACTGTCTGTCAGAGTTTGTTAGCTCACGTGCGTGGTTACGTGAGCACAAGTACATTGCTTGGCTGGGTCAGCTCAGGCTCAGCACCAGATCAGCCAGCGAGGAGAGGGAACTGCAAGGAGCTGTTCGGATCACCTCTTTGAAGAGGGTTTATTAGCCTCGGAGCAGTGTCCAGCCCACGGCGGCTTTGTGCTGCACCCACATGAGAAAGGCTGTGGAGGTGATAGAGGAAAGACACTGTCAGAGCTGGCAGCCAGAGTCCCTGTGTCACTGCTTTTTGCAGTCAGGTTTATCCCCACCTTTCAGTACCTATATAATGAAAAATTGCTGGTAGGTTCCTCTGCAAGCCTTTGCCTGGTGGGTATTAGGAGAGTGGGGAGCACTTTTTGGATTGAGTCTCTAGTGTGGACATGTCCTTGGAGGTAATATCCCAGCCACCTGAATTCACCATGTGCTTCCAGCTGGCTGTGCCACTTTTTCTCATGATCTGTCCTGGACTCCCGTGTCTCTGTACACAGCTGCTGTCCAGAAGTGGCTGGCTTTAATGGCATGGGAACTTCTTCCTCCTGCCAGAGGTTTTGGTACCAGTCTTTGCATTCCTTTCCAAAAGGAGAGCCAGAGACTGCAAAGTCCACATGAGACTTCGCTGTTGCAATTGACCCATGGTATAGGAGCTGAGGTGGATATGTAGTTAGTAAATAGCTTTGAGAATTCTTTGGAATAAAAGATACATACACTGTAAGAGATCTAATTATTTTTATTGCTAGGACTATGCTAAGCCACACTGCTAGGGACAAATCACATACTGCCATTCTATTTCTCTTGGGATAGAATAGGAGACTTGCTTAAACCCAAGAAAAACTGCTTCTGTGCCTTGCCTGATTCATGCTGCATAGTCAAATGCCATGGGAAAGCACTTGTAATACAAACACTTTAGTTTATAGGCAGACATTTAATTATCATATTACAGACTTCTCGGGACCAGCTGCCACATGAGATTTCTGTGTGGGACATTGAACATCAAATTAAAGCAGAGCGTCACATGCCCATTTAGCTGAGAACCTGAGCAGAGGGTTTGCGCTTTCCTGTTCCCTGTAAAGAGCTTCCTGGATGATATTTCTGTGCAGATTAGTCATGAGAAGTGGGCATGCTGTAAGCTTGGTGACGTCTTTGTGACTGGATCAGAGAGCAAATATTGGGATCTGTTCAGCACGGGCTCCCTGTGAGTGATTAAATTTCTTCTCCAAAGAATCTAGGTCATGTGCTAGGATCAGAGCACTGGGCATCTATGGAAAGCAAAACCAAAGTGGACTGTTTCTAAGCTTTTCAAACCAGAGTTTTATTGACAGTCCTGAATGCTTTGGGAATATGCATTATAGTCCCAGTACAATGTGGGAAATAATGCTGCATGTTAATATCTCTATGTAAAGGGAGGCTTGTAAACCTAGTTCTAATGCTGATATGGTTTGTAAGATTGAATTGTTTTCTCAGGGAAGTAAGGAGTATATTTGGGGATAAGAGTATGCAATGCTGTGTTCTCTTCTCACGCTGCTCTGCCTTTTCCTGCACCCATCACATCTCCCTGTTGGGTCATATTCCCATCTCCATTACCCTGTGTGCTCTCTGCACTGGGTCCCTGTCTTTCTTTCTGCCATTTCAGTTTAGTCCCTGTGTCCAGGGCAAGATATGCTTCCCATATACCCATTAATTGTGAGTAAACTCCCCAGAGGGGCCTCAGGAACTTAGTGAGTCCAAATGCACAAGACTTCTGAAGCATCTCAGTCCTCTGCTGGTGCTCACCTGTAGACAGTGCCTACAGGAGCTTGGATACCTGGCTTTCTAAAACAGTGGCACTGGAAAACACAGTGGTGGCAACAAAGAAATCGCTTTCCTGTAGGTACAACCAAAAGATATAACAAAAAGCTCTATCCTGCATTTATAGCCATGATTTGCTGGTTTCCTGGTCTGTTTTAGTGTGCGTTGTCAGGAAATTAGCTTACCACATCTTCCTACACCCAGAACAGGAGATGAACTGCCAGGAATGTTTCACTAATGTATTTTTGGAACACAAAATCCCATTTACCCTGTAGGGGAAGATTGTTCTAAATGCCATCTAAAAATTGCTAAGTGACACTGCCTTGCCACTGTGCTGTGCATGTCTGGGAGTCAATTACTCCAAGTTAGGACATGAACTTCTCTCATGGTCCCTTTTTACTCCTTATGTCTGTCCTATTGCTGGGTCTGGTCTTTGCCTGTGAAGCCATAAACAAACTACAATGCTGTTCTGCTTCCATGTGATAAACCCCTGGCTGTGGGGCTCCCAGGGGTAGGTGTGGAGGTTCTGCAGGCTTTTGGGGGCTGTGGCTGGTGAACCAGCTCTCTTGAATGAAAGCTGGAGCTCTCTGGACTGGCACGCTGCTGTTCAGAATTCATGCGAGGCATAAAACAAGCTGTAACCTTTCAGAATGTGCTGTAACCTTTCACCACTGGGTCGGGGCGCCCAGCAGTGCTGGGGAGATGCAGTCAAAGTGACAGAGCCTGGGTGAGAGCCCTTGTGAGAGCTGTTTTGCTGAGAAGCTTCTGTTTCTGGTTAGGCAGTATCTCCTCTCTAAGAAAAGCCACATTTAATGTACCTCTGTCTGTCGTGTTTGGTGCCAGTAAGCAGGAAGAGAAAGATTGCTGCTGACATCGTCGCTGCCTTGCAATAGTAGAGCTGGTCTCTGTTTCTCTTCAGCATATGTAAAGCAGTCTGTTAGCAGGGTCAGTGGTCATCATGGGCAACGGTCTTCAAGTCTACTGAGAGCTGGATGGTATTCAGGCTGCAAATGAGGCTTTACCAAGCAGCTTGGCTGGTGCTGCAACCTCTGAGCTCATGAGAGACATGAGCACATCCAAGTGCAAATACTGAAAGTGAAAAAGGGAGCAGGGGAAGGAGACTCCTAAAGCATGTGGGGTGTGTGTTGTTTGTTTAATGTAGGGGTTTTTAATTCCCTCCCCCTTTACCCTGAGGTCATGAAACGTTTTTTTTTTCCAGCAGTGTCATAGTATGAAGAAATACAAAAACACATCCTCCTGTTGCAATAGCATCTGCTGGTGGAAACCATGTGAATGTTTTGAAAGACCAGGAGTTTCTTCACAGATCAGGCTGATTAGTGTGTCTGAAGTGTAATTCGAATCTGCCCTACATTGCCACACTGCATATGATGAAAAATGACCCCTAGTCCACCAGGAGCATCCTTCATTCTTTGACACGCTGGCCAAGTGTCTTGGGATTTAGAAGAAAACGCTTCAGAGATGGGGGAGAGGGAATGAAGATGAATAAACCTAGAACATACTCTGTATAACAACCACAAGGTTGTTGAGAGGCATCCAGCTTCAAAGAAGTGGTCCAGGGACAGTTTCTCTTGGCTACACTTTGTGACTTTAGAGTTGAAGTAACCGTGGCATGTATCATAGCATAGTAGAAACCCAGCATTTGAAGCAGGCATCTCATTTCTACTGTGCTTCTAAGAGAATCCTGAAGTCTCTGTACATATCTTACACATATGGGGTGAAGAGAATGGAGAAGGGATGTGGCTTCAAAGGCTGTACGGGAAGGGTGAGACATGCACGTTGTAAAGGAGCATTGCAATTGCTGTTCCTGGAATGAGCTGAGCATGGGATTGAACGTGTGGGTTTCCCCAGGAAAGTCCCTCCTGTGTCTTTGGTCTGCTTTGTTTTAGAAAAGCAAAGAGCCAGTTCTTACTAGTGTTAGTGTTTCTGGGATGCGAAGCTCAGGTGACTGTGTTTGCAACTGGCCGGTAGGCTTGGAAAGGAGAGGATTCACACCATGCTGCTGTGGATGCATCTGAATGTGTCCTAGCTCTTTCCAGGAGTGAAAACTGGGTCTCCCAGAAGTCAGACTTTTATTTACAGGTAGTTGTCTTGCGGGGCTGCCACCCATAAATCTCCGTGGGGTGGCCTAAACCTCCCAGATGTGCCTTGCAAAAAGTAAACACATTTTTTCCAAACCCCATCTCCAGTTCCCCTTTCACTGCACATGATTTCACACCTACAGTGAGCTTGAGTTAACTTACAGTGACTTTAAGTCACTGCTGTAGGCACTGTATGGGTGTACAATCATGAAGTTCCTGGGCTCTCAGGAGCTGTGCGACCATGGGGCTGGTGGCTGGCATGTCTGAGGCCAACCCAGCAGTGGAGGGGGGGAGCAAGGGTGGGATGCAGCTATGCACACAGGGCATCTAAACACGTGAGGCTGACACGTGTGGGTTTCTCATCTCTGAGTCTCACTGTGGTTTTTGGTGGAGCTCTTTTTCCTTTTATATACAAGCTCTCTTTTCACAAAGCCTCCAGTTGCTGCAGTCTCACAAATGAGATCGTTAGGAAAAGCCATGTGAGACCAGGACAAAGTGGCATAGGACCAAAGGCTGGAATTCTTTTCCCAGGAGAGTGGCATAAAATTGCTCAAAATCAGAGGCTCGCTCTTACTTTAACATCTTATTTAACATCAACTGTGGTGTGGGGTGTTTAGAACAACTCTTAAGTAATATTTAAGACATAATGAAGGGCTTCTTGAGGATCATATTTGATAAATCTTATATTTTAAAAAAACATTCTACCAAAGATTATTCAATTGTATCTAAATTCCCAGCAACTTTCTCACCAAGCAGTGCTATTTCTAAATTTCACATCTTTTAAAAGATTTATCTCGCTATTTCCAGCCAGTTGTTAACTGCTTGGTGTCAGAGCCTGTCACATCTGGAAGCCTTGCTGTTCTGTTACACTGCTCTGTCAGGTCCTTGTGATTTCAGCTGACTGCAATTAATAGTTATAATACACAGTTTTAATTACTTGGGGTACATTTCTTGCTTTCAGAGGTGTGTTTGGCACTTGCAGAAAGCACCATTGACTCTCTATAATCTTTCACTGGGGGGATTAATCCTGCTGGGTTCATGCTGTAAGCTCTGTAGGACCAAAAGGGACTGGACTGCTTCAGCCTGTGAAATATTTATGTCTTCTCAGCTGGCCCCTGTGACTTCCAAAGCATTAACACTGCAGAGACTGGAACGATATTTGAACTACTTTAGGATTCAGATGACTGCAAAACCGAAACCTCTGTGGGCTCACAGCTGCTCCACCACATTTGCAGCACAGTCTGTGCAGCAGCCCATCGCCGATGGAAACACAAACAAGGG
Organism: Pezoporus wallicus; assembly: GCF_028554395.1. Taxonomy (NCBI): domain Eukaryota; kingdom Metazoa; phylum Chordata; class Aves; order Psittaciformes; family Psittacidae; genus Pezoporus; species Pezoporus wallicus. Next base: position 570,504 of record NW_026635034.1, read on the forward strand.
CTGTCAGAACATTTCTGTTCAAAGGTCAGTGGTAAATGACAGACACTTAAATGCTGTTTTGTCTCTGTTCCACAAGCTGGAAAATAATAGGATTGGATTTTGATCAAGAACTGTTTTATTCCCTCCAGTCATTAGCTTTGTGGTCCCCTATACCCTAAGTATAGATGAGAGTAAAAGGAGGAGAGCTTTGATGGATTATTTGTTTTGAGAGTTTGTTTGGAGTTCAGCCATTTATATACAGTGAGCACCATTGTGTTTGACTGGGATTTGGTCTGTTCCTCCTGATGCTTTCCAGTCTGAGATTGCTGCCCACTGGGCCAGCCCTCTAACACCCCAGCTCCCTGTGTGCCCCAGTGCTGTCAGCTGGGGCAGATCAACACACAGCCAGTGAAACTTGGCTTTTCTTAATGTTTGATGCAAGGGCACAGCAAAGGCCCTTCCACAGGGAGCCAGTTTCTGTTCTGAATGGGAAGCCATGGGTGGTCCTCACACCCCTGAGCCATGGAGAGGAGTCTGGGAGCAGTCACCTTAGCTGTGGGCTGAACCTGCAGGAGTGTGAGCTTGATGTGCAGAACTGCAAGGATTGGGCACCTGGGTTCTGGACTATTTAAAATAGATACAGGTCTTTTCCAACCTAGTTGATTCTGTGGTATCTTCTGAGCCTTTATGTAGCACAGTATTGCACCCTTGCCTGCTCCAACAGTTGAAGTAAGGAACGGAGGTGTTGTGTTTGGAGGATACTGCTCTCAGTCCGCACCCAGCAATGTAACCTTTGCACAATGTACCTTAGTGGAGATTTCACCCTGTATTTTAGCATTGTTTGGTCATTTCACTTCTAATAGTCCTTCCACTTCCATTATATCCCCTGAGTAATGCCTGCTTGGAGGACAGTACAGTAAGTGACTTCTCTCTAATCTGATTTCTAATTCTTAGTGGCCTGGATACACTAGCATTAGTTTGCTATTTCAATCTGATCCATCAGAGTCCTTTGCTACACGGGGCTGCTCTTTTATATCACTTACATGGCAAAACCATAGCTTAATCTCCAAAGCAAGACCAGCCAGGTTGTGTGTGTGTGGAGCAGAGATCATTAACAGCCTCTTGCTGCACCAGAGCCAGGGCAGGAGCTGAGCAAAGAGGTCTGCTGCTGGCCAGGAGCTTCTGCAAGCTGTGAACAGGGTGTGTGATGCAGTGCAATACCTCTTTATGCATTAAATGAATACTTTGTTGTCTGGATGTAGCAGGATTCACCTGACCTTTGTAGCACCAGTTCTGCAAATAATGGAGTGGTTTTAAGTGCATATTGAAATAGAAATACCCCCCCTCAAAAGCATTAGTTCTAACGTGTCTGATGAAAGTTAAGTCAGTCATCACACATAACTGGACAAGGTAAACAGTGTCAAGGCAGGGATTGGCATGGGTTTTGGGATGGAAGATCATTAAACTCTCCTTTATGAAGTGCTATACTTCTCCTTTCTGTCCATACTCTTACTCATGGATTGTAAGCTGGAAAGAGAGAAAACAAAAAGGAGGGGGAGGTACAGTGATCTTTTCCTGAATTAAGGCACCTGAGTGCAGTGGAAAGAAGCTGCATCTTCCATTCCACCAGCTGATGCTTCCTGGGAATGAGGACGGGATGGTAATGCTCTAGGGATATACCAGACTTGTGGCATCTCCAGGCTTGGAGGGATGTTGCAGTCAGACACAGTCATCACCACACACCTTTGCTGTAGAGCAGCTGGCTCAGGAAGAACACAAAGGGGCAAATCATGACACTGACAATGTTGGGGTCAGGGTAGGAATAACTTTGGGATCAGCGATTTAACTTGCTGGATTCTGGAAAAGATGTGCTTGAATGTGATAGAGTTTGGATGTGTTCCCAGTTCCCTTTGGGGTTTCCCTTTCTCATGGCTCCTTGTCAGAGGTATTCATTGCTCAAACCCAATGAGATTTCTTTACTTGGCTGCATGTCCAAACCAAATCTGAAATTCCACCATCCTCCCTCCCTCTGTCCGCCAGCCGCAACCTGCAAGACAGCACATGATCCTCCTCAGCATCTGTCAGGTTGGATAACAGGGCAGGAAGGTGAACAAAACAAACTGTTTCTTGCATAGCTCCACATGTACATAGCTGACAGTAGTGATGTTTTGTGGTTTTGGTCAGCAAACGGACATGGTTGAGCTGAGTTGTTAAGGGCTGTGGTCTCAAAGGCTTCTTGTAGCTTCACAAACTCTTGTGCAAAACCCAAGAGCTTTGAAACCTCCTGGATACTATTGACAAATCTTGGAGCAGCGTGTGCCAAGGTAAAGCATCCTGCTGCCTGGGCCACTTGTTTGGATAACCAGGCAGCTGTCTGCCTGTCTGCTAAGCCTGAGGCTGAAGTAAGGGCATAGGTGTGAATGGGAAAAGGTGCAGACAAGGAGAGGCTGGATCTTTCCGTGAGCTGCTGCCTGTCTTTGTCATATGCCAGCATCAAGATCTCTGCTGTGACCTCTGGGGATGACTGAGCGTAGCGTGAGGATGAAACTGCCCATGTGAGAAACATCCCTGTGAGCTGCATCCTGTCGCCCTGGCGGGATCTTGACTTAGGTCTGGGTGTGGTGAGAAGCAATGGCCTTCCCAGCGGAGTCAGGAGTAAGCTGGTTTAAGTCAGGAGCTTTCTGAGTATCTCCTTCACTGCGGATTCTCTAGCTTGGCAGCCTCCAGTGTCACTGAAATATGACTGGTGCAGGCACAGAGTGAAGTGGTTCCTTCCCTACGCAGAAACTAGTGCAGCTTCTGACCTCTGCCCTGTTCTGCACTGGTGCTAGAGGGCAAGGTAGGGAATTAGAAGTCCAGCGACTTCTGCATCCCCAGGAAAATGACTCTGATATGTACTAATTCTAGACTGACTCTAGGACTGATATGTTAGACAATTAGTGTAGTGTCTAGTGAGTGTTTGGAGATTTGGGTATTTTTGATTCTTCTAAGAGGATTGTGTTTGGGTGTCTGAAGCTAAAAGCAGAAGTTTCTACCATCTGAAATAACTGTGATGTAGGTAAAAGTGGTAGCAAACTTGTGTGCTTGGTGAATTCAGCACAAGAAGGAGGTTGTAGTAAAGACTGATTGGTAAGCAATATTTGGAGAGATTTCCAGGACAGGCTTACTAGAAGTATGGAATGATTGGTGACTGCTGCCTCGACTCTGCCTGGTGGGATGTGTTTTCACATGCCAGCTGTGGGAACTGAGCTGGGTGGCATTCTGTCCTTTCCAGATCCAGCCCCAGTGACCCCAAGTCTTGTTCTGGACCCAAGAGTCTAAATTCCAGACCAATGTTAAAAGTTTTGCCCCATTTTTTGTGTCTGTCCCTGACACCAAGAGCTTTAGGGTAGTGTGAAAATGTGCATTTGTGCCCACCAGGTCTGGAGCCAAGATCTAAGCGGGATGCATTCACACATGGTATTCTGCCTTTCTGTCCAAAACCTCCTGTATCTGTTGCCCTCAGGCAGAGTATCCAGGATCCCACAAAGCAGCATGGTCTTACGTCTGTTCTCCATTTCCAAATCTTTGTCTCTGTTGTTCTACTTCTGGGTGGATCACAAAAATAATTACCTAAATGAACCAGGCGCCAAAACACCGTAAGTGATCATGTCCTCCAGAGAACAACAGCGATTAGGTCACTCTCTTTGCTTATCTCAGGTTCCCATCCTTAAAATAAGGGCAGCAATATTTTTGCTTTTAAGAGAGCAGGATGGACTTGTTCATGTTTGAAGTATTAATTGTTGTTATTATTATTATTACTCATACAGATGACAGGGAAGCACCTAATGAACGCTGGTGATGTTACAATAGGCTGTGACTGCTGTTGTCATGACTAACACAGCATAAATTTACTAGGCTGCTTGTTTATACTCATACAAACTCCACCGCATACTTGCGGTCCATTACCAGCAGATCATCATGGCCAGGAAGTTCTTATGGTGCTGATCATTTTGTATGACACCTCCATCCTTTCAAAAGACAGCAGCCTTGCTCATCCAATAGAGTATCTCTGCATGTGCCTCCCCAACAGGAGCTGCTGTCCTGGTTTAATCCCAGCTGGTAACTCAGCCCCACGCAGCAGCTTGCTCACTCCCATCCCAGCAGGACTGGGGAGAGACTCAGAAGGGTAAAAGTGAGAAACCTCGTGGGTTGAGATGTAGACACTTTAATAGGTAAAGCAAGAGCTGAGCATGCAAGCAAAGCAAAGCAAGGAATCCATTCACCATTTCCCATGTTCAGGTAGGTGCTCAGCCATCTCCAGGACAGCAGGTCTCCATCATGATGACTTGGAAAGACAAGTGCCATCACTCGGAATGTCCCTCCTTGCTCCTCTTTGCCCGGCTTGACATGACATGCTGAGCATGATGCCACATGGTGTGGAACATCCCTTGGATCAGTTGGGATCAGCTGTCCAGGCTGGGTTACCCCCCCCAGCCCCTTGTGCACACCCTACCTGCTTGATGTTAGGGTGTGGAGAGGAGCAGTGAGGAGAGGCCTTGGCTCTGTGTGAGCAGTGCTCAGCAGTGACTGAAACATCCCTGTGTGATCAACGCTTTCCAGCACAAATCCAAAACACAGCCCCTACTATGAAGAAAAATAACTCTATCCCAGCCAAAACCAGCACAGCTGCCCAGATGTTGCCTTACTGCCTAGCAATGGTAGGGTCTGTCTGGAGCAATTTCTTCCTTTCTGCTTTAAGAGGCACAGAAGCAGCTCTGAGTTCCAGCTGCTGCTCTCCAGTGCTTTCTGCAGAGCAGGTCCTTCTGGCTATTAGAGAATTGATGCTGAAAACCAGATTCCCTCCATACGTGTCTTTGCTCAAACCCAATGTTGCTTACCCTGCCTTTTTCCTTTGTAGAAAGGGTTTCTAATTATATTCGTTAATAATTTGCTCCAAGTGACCAGGAATGGTTGGGTGATAGAGTGGGACGTTACACGTGTGTGTTTGGGTGAGTAACAGTGACATTGTCTTTGCTGTGGGCTGTCACACAGGTGTGACACCATTTGCCCTTTGCAGCCATCACACAGGGAAGGAGCCGTGTTACAATCAGCCTTCCTCCCCAGTGGCTCTGCCCAGCCCTGCACTGGCCAAGCCACATGAGCCACACACCCCATCCTGGCTGGGGCCACCTCTTCCCGGTAGCCCACACCTCCACCTCCCCACGCTGGGTTTTGGTGTTCATCTCTCCCTCCTCCCAGTGAATCTTCAGCCAAGGGCCACCTCTGGAAGCTGACTGCGTGCTGTGTTGCATCAGTCCCTGCACAGCTCATGATTCAGCAGTTGTACAAGTTTCATACCTGTTAGGGACATGCCAGAAACCACAAATGTTCCTAAGCCAGCAACAGCAAAAGGAACTGGGAGTTTTCCACTCAGCTCAAAACAATAATGTCTGCAGTAGATTTTCTTGCAAATTGGTTCAATTTCATTGCCAAGAGATGAGAGGAGGAAGAGGATGCCAGGGGGTGAGAGCACGAAAACCAGCATCTGGATTTCTAGAGCCCAGAAAGCCTGAGGTCTTCAAGAGAACAAGGGACACATTACTCTGCACTGAGGTCTGCTCAAGGGGAAAAAAAGTCTTCCTAGAAGCAAGGCCATGAAACCATTGAGTATTTCAGGAAAATCCCAGGCTGCGAGCTCTATTAAAAGAAAACACTTCTGAGGTGCATGAAGCAAAATGCAAACATCTCTGCAGGCGTCAGCTTGAAACTACCATTATCCAAACAAGTGTTGGCACAGGAGCAGTGGTTGTGGTGTATGAGCTGCGTGTCCTGGTGCCAGACCCCAGGCAGAAGGGCTGCCCTGCTGCTGATGGAGCGGTGGGTAACTCAAGAAGGGACATCTCCTGGCATCCTGCAGTGCCTCCCGCCAGCTCTGCCTGCCAGGGAGCCGGGAATGCGAGCCAGCAATGGCAGGATTGCTTCTCACTTAGCGCAGCAGAGCCTGGGACACAGCCTGATTGGTTTCATCCCACTGTTGGCTCAGATGAGTTGAGCTGGCAAGGAGAGCTGTGACGGCAAATGCTTGTGCGAGGAGCACAGGAAGCTGCATTCCCTGCCTCCCTCCTGCTTCTTTGCCTCCCCCTGCTCTCTGCAGGGATTTTCAGATCAATACAATCTAGGTGTGAGGGGGAAGGATTGGACAATTGGGGCTGGCAATAGGAGAGCTGGTCTTTGCTCAGGGATTGTAGTTTCAGTGTAGCCAAGATAACAGTGATTGGCTGCAGTTGTCTGGAAAGAAGGGAGTAGTTAAGTTGAAGGAGTAGGAGGGATTGCTGCCTGCTCCAGCTTGTGCTTGGGAAAAGTGGCACCACTCTGAAGAGATGGAGAGTACGAGAGGATGGTCCATCCTGGATTGCCATCCTGCATTGAATGAAAACATCCCAGGCCAAGGGTGATGTTGAGTTTCTTGTCACGCCGTTCTCTCTTATGCTTTTCCCCTCCCAAAGTGCAATTTTCTGGCAGCGTATGTTTAACAGTGTGTGGTACAGGCAGGGATGGGGGATCCCCTTGAACTGTGAACTGTTGTAGGCATGGGAATCCTCTCTAAATAGCCATGAAGTCATTTTCCCAACATGCTTGGATGGTACGTGTGTGCCAGATCCCCATAAGGGCTGCTTGGCTGTGATCAGACAGGCCGCTTAATGACAGGAGATGCAAATGATTGCTATGGTTGCTGGTTGGACATGGTCTGAGCAGAAGTGGGAGGCTGAGTTCTCATGGAGCTGCTTTGCATTGGGGTGGTGCGAGGTGGGGGCACGTGGCCTGAGCAGGACTCTGAGCTCTGCCAGCCCTTGGTGTGGCTTTGAAAAGGTTGCATCTGATAAATACCTATTTTAAGCATAAACTGAATACAAGAGGGAAGGATGTGCTCTTAGCACTGCTTGGGCTTTGCTACCAACTCCCACAGTACATACCTGACAGATGACCACCCTCTCCCCGTGTCCGTGTACCAGTAGGTGTGTTGATGTACCAGTACATTCTGCGGTGTTCCGTGTTGATAGTTAAGTGTTTCACTGCTTGCCTTGGGCTTCTGCCTGGAAAAAAGTACATACCTGGCACGCACCCAAGACCTATTTATAGCAGGAGTTCCTAGAAGAAAGTGTGAAACCTCAGAAAGCAAGGAATTGCTAAAGAATCCTGTAGAGAGCAGCGAATTAACCCCCCGCCACACACACCAATAGCCCCAGATCCCAGTGAGAATCCGTACCAAGTGATTTAATGAAGAAAACACCAAGGAAGGTGAAGGAAACAAGGGCAGCCTGAAAGTCCTGCTTGAAATGCCACATCACCAGCAACAGCCCATAGGAGAGATCCCAGGAGCTTTTTTGTCCTTCTCTCAAACCCTGTGGAAACAAACACTTAGGACACAAAGACTTCATTCTCCATGGACACACACAGTGCCTTTGAAGACACCTGTACTGTGTGAACAGTGATCTGTGCTTCAGACTCCTCCGGTCCTCAAACCTTCCCTGGTTTTGCCACATGTCTTGAAAGGAGGATCTACTAGGGAAGATAGAACATCAGAACCTCCGTAGTGTGACCTCTGAAGTGGGTACCGTACGGCGGTTGTTCCCATCAGGTACGTGCAGTTGTAGCATCAAATGTTGTTCCCCCTCACAGGCAGTGGATGTTTCTCTCACCTCATCAGGAGCTGCTGAGCTGAGGTCCTTAGGGAATCCCACGCTTTATTTTTCACTCTGCCTGCCTGGCTATTGCATCAGGGAGACCTTGATCCTGCCTGGGCTTGAGGGTGTATAATTGAGCATTGAGCCCATATACGTTAAGAACAACAATAACAACAACAGAACCCCAGCCAAAGCCCCAAACCAGGCATTTCCTAACTTGTGTGTGGAACAGAGCGTCCTGTCCAGTGGGTATACTGCCTGCTTCCCAGTCCTCCTCTGTAAACACCGTTGACCTTCTGTGTTTATCCAATCCATAGGCTCCTTGTAGTTCTGTGATTCCTTGAGTTGTTCCACCCGCTGGACGAGTTGTAACAGGAACTGAATGATGGGGGTTTTGTTGCTTGCTTACTTTATACACCCGCAATTTCCTGGTTTATATGTCCAGAGAGTAGTAGTCTTTAATTTAATATTATTCATAGATTTTATTGAGCATTAGTTAACTTTGTAAAGCAACTTAATGGGCTGTGTCTTCTTAATTATATATGGCAAAACCTATAGAAACAAAGGAAAATTGACCCAATTTGTTACAGCTGGTTTACAAAGAGCCCTTGAGGTGACTGAGCATCACTTTCCCCTTTTATTGCACTTCACACATTTCCCAGCTCCTGTCAATTCAGATCACGTCTGACCTCCCTTTCCTGAAGCAGCCTCTGCATGCAGCGTGGTTGCCCCTTCTCCCTCCAGCACTGAGCCAAACCCCAGTGTCATGTCAGTTATTTTAGGCAGGGGGAAGACCACTGGCATAGTCTGGTGGAGTTTTCCTTTCCTGCTGCTTACTGGAAACATGCAAAATGCTGGGGTTTGACTTTGCACTCGTGGCTCTTAATGCTTTGCAGGCATAAAAGTACCCACATGCCTGTGGGCCTGCAGACCTGCTGCTTGATCTCACCACAGTCTTGTCCCTTGTTTCTTTGTGTCTCTGTCTCAGTATACAAACCTGCAAAATAAGAGAGAAACTCTGCTCTGCCAGATCTTAAGTCCTTCCAGCCCTAATTGTTCTGTGATTCTAAACCTGGGTGAGCACCTTTCCCAACGCAGCGGTGTGTGCCTGTGTTTCAGCAGGAGGCTGCAGTTCCTCGGAACTGTCTCATCATAAACTTCAAATATTTCCTACAGTCATCCTAAAACCCCTTTAAATCTTGTTGAACTTGTAATGCATTCATGTCTATTGTGAAAATGATCAGGAAGCATTTTCTATAACTGTATGTTGGCTGAATGACTCTATATTGGTTCATATATCTCCTTTACACAGCGAAAGCTGCCATAAGCCCTTTTCTAGGTACCCATCAAGCACTGTCTAGCGCATCAGTGAGGTGTGAGCTAAAGCTGCAGCTCTGGTTTGTGTATCTAGAATATGTTTTGAATATCAGCTACACCACATCCTGGATGCAGCATTAATTAAACAGACTGGCCCTGCTTCAGGCCCCAGTGGACAAGCATGCACATGGCAACTGTGAGCCTTGTCGGCAGCAAGAGATTAAGGAATTAATTGGCAGGGTTAATCTTCATGTCAGGGATGGAAATGAATTGTTAATTTGTTTGGATGAGTGTAAAGTCCTCTTGCAGCGATGGCAGGTGGGATCACACGGGGAGAAGCCTGCAAAGCTGCCCTTCCCAGGGACCTTCCTATTTAACACCACCTGCAAACAGACCTCTCGGGTTCCTTGCCCCTGATGTGTGAGACTCCTGCACAGGGTCAGAGCAGTGGGTTGTGCTGCTTGTGTGTAACCTCCATCCCTGCAGCTGACAGCACATGGGAGATGGGAGAGGGACTGGCTGCAGCCTGGGAGGGCTCCTTCATGTTACGGCTTTTCTTTCTGATCTTGCTCCTGGTTGCTGCATTGCAGATACTGGATCAGGCCAACCTGCTCCAGGATCTACAGGTGGAGGGAGAGATGTGCTGTTGGGGCAAGTGGTACCAGCCCTGCACACAGTGGGTACAATTTGATGGGTCTGTACAGACACTAAACCTCTCCTCCAGGACACTGTAGTATGAGAATCTGTCAGATCACTTAATGCTTTCTCCTTTCTGCTCTCATTTTACTCTCAGGACAGCAGAATATTTTCCATTTTAGTATCTTTTGGATCTGTTAAGGCTAATGCATTGGTCACATCACATTAAGACATAGGTGAAAAGCACCTCAGGGCTTAAATTACTGAAATGTAAATGTGAGTTTTTTATCACTTGTGCTCTCTTTTGTGCATTGATCTAATGAGTTCAGCAATAAGAAGCACTTTCTCCCCATGCTGTGGTCTAATAGGTTGTGGCACAGCCTGACTCTAGATGTGACATCAACTAGGACTTGCCTGCACAGAAACCTGGGATCTTTCTGGGTGTGCAACAATCCTGTTTAAGACCTTGCAGTCAAAACACTACCCTGTTGCCCACGTTTCAGTTCCCACTATCAGCTCTTACACTTACTCTTTCATTTCCCCTGAGGTACCGCTGGTCACAGCACACAGGCACTGCAACATGTGTACAACAGGCTCGGTAAGAATCACAGTCTGATCTGCTGAAGTGAATGTGTAAGACATTGCTGTTATACGCAGGCAAGATACGCTCCTCATTTTTGGAAGAGCCTTAGTGTGTGTGTATGAATATCACAGAATGAGGTACTGAAATACAGGTACAGTCACGTCCTGTTGTTTGTGGCAGTCGTGGGAAGCCACCTCTTTGTGCCCAACATATGATTTATGGGGAGACTGATGCTATTCCAAGGCACTGTAAAATAATGAGAGGTTTTCACAGCCAAAACCACTTGGCTGGGTTTAGCCTCCAGATCCACGTCCTGTCTGTGCAGTGTGTCACCACAGGGATACCGAGTCCTGCCAGTAAAAGTACTCTGAGATGAGGGGTTGGTTTTGGTGCTCAGGTTCAGTCCCCTCCCAAAGGAGTGCTCACTGCTGTGCTTGCGTCCTCTGACACCAACTGCTTCTCCTTCCCACACCCGCTCCATTTCCCTACTCCTCCAGCTTCCATCGCACACCCCCATACTGCTTCTGCCTCTCATTTTTACCTCTGTTCTATTTAATGTGAAGTATCTTTGTGCTGCTTTTCCCATCTGTGTGAGCCTACAGAGACTTCCATCCATTGATCACTGAGGAGCTGTTTTGCTGGAGAGGGGAGAGCAGGGTGTCAAGCAAGGTCTGGGACACTGAGTAGAGCTAGAGGCAAAGCAGAAGGGCTGGTGTGATGTTTGGGTGATGGTTTTTGTTAGGCTGTCACAGTCACTGAGTGCTAAGTAAAAATATATCTGATATGATACTTACTTAAGGTATCCTTAATCTGACCACTGTCACTTGTATTTGAGACCACAAATAATAAGCCCTGCCATCAACTGACACAGCAACTCTCTTGTGCATTTGTGTAAACCTGTTCTGGGGCTGTTTTGCATTCTGCAGGTTATTTGAGGCAATCTCTTTGTAGGTGTCTGTCGAGCACTTCCTCATACTCTCACCTTGCATTTCACGTTTTCCTCTGCCCCCAGGCAGCCAGGTAGTTGACTATAAGCTAAAACTAAGAAGGATTTCCTCTTTTCTGTGGAAGGGATGGGGGCTCAGAGGTTTACAGTTGTACTTAATCAGATAGAGTCTGTCCTGTGTAACTAAGAAGGCCCACAGCCTGTTGCTGGTACAAGCAGCTCCTCCAGTGCAGTCCAATTGAGCTGCCATTTTGCATTCCACGTAGAACTGTGCTTTATGGGTTTCGGACTTACTGGTGTCCTGAAATGCCAGTAACATGGTGATGTTCTAGTACAGCTTTTGTGTACTTTCATTTAAGATCACTAGGTTAGGAATTATGACCACTACATAGTTTAGAATGAATCTATGCTACACAGAAAGTTTTAATATTTAAAGGGAATGACTGGGTTCATCACAGACCTAGTTAGTTCTTTGTGTAGTAGCCTCTACTATCCATCCACGATGATGTTAACATGCCATATAATCAGCTTTAGAAAATGCAGGAGTTGGTTTCTGTGTTCCTGTGCTCATTCATTCCCCTAAGGAGAGCACTGAAAATCAGAGGAATTTTACTGGAAAACAGGCATTTCTACAGCAGATTTTTTGGGGGGATTGTAGAGCAATTGACTGTCTTCATATCTACTTTGGCTGCAAATTACACTGCACAAACGCTTCTTTCTTTATACATAGCAGAGATTTTACAGAATGAGTTCAATGCTTTCTTTCAGTGTTCAAATCTGGTGGTAAAGCTGTGGAACATGCCCTGGGAGTTGATTAAGTGAGAGCTCTTCCTCTGCAAGTTGTGTTCCCATGCAAATATCAGCAGTACTGGAGCTGCGAACACAAGCCTGCAGTACCTGCTCTGTCCCCGTGGCAGAGCACAGCATTTACTACTGCTTGTGTAAAGACTAAATGTATTTTTAAGGACAATTAATTTCCTTATGAAGCTTAAAAGAGGATGAAGCGGAATTGAGACCATGAACTTAGCAATACGGTATTTTAGCATCATTGAGTAAGAGACCTTTTACCAGTTCAAGACCAGAATTTGATGTTCGGCATTTTCCTTTCTAGGAGTTACAACCCATTCTGCAGGCGCCAGGGCCTGAACAGCATCTCCACCTGGATTTTCCAAGGTTTCTTGTCTTGAAAGTGGAATCAGGAAGAAGATCTTTGGGAGGCAGGACCCTGACAGAGATTTCATCATTTCATTTATGGCTTCAGTGAGCTGTGTGGTAGGTACAGTTTGTCTGGTGTCCCACAGTGGCAGGTACACTGCCTTAGTCATTCTGTACTATGGTTGTAAGGTTGTTCTGATGTACTTAAATCAATCAAGTACACTGTGAAGATAATCTTGTTTAAAGGAAACCCAATCAAATACCCTGTAAGATTAATACACGAAATGAGAAATCCAGTTAGAGCACATCCTGCCACTTCAATCATTATGGGCACTATTCCCACAGGTAGGTCCTGTCTGGTACACAGGAACTGTAAGTGGAAGGACAGGTTTGATAGATCTGTTCCAATTCTTGGTTATGGATAGTTCAAGAACCTAAAGCAGTGACTGAGAAAGGCAAAGCTCCCAGATCAGGAAGGAATGAGCTCAGCTGGTAGAAGACAAGTATTTCTTGACACTGCAGCCATTTAGCCTAGAGATATGGGACCAGAGATGAAGAGCACAAGGCAGGTTTGACACTTTTATTAACAAAGAGCCCATAGGGCTCAGTCATTAGTACAAAATACAATCATGTTCCTGTAGGTTAAACAGCTTTTGTTTTTCTTATTTTTTCATTTTGTCTCTTTTAAACTGTTTCACAGTTATCAAAACAAAGCCCCTGCATATTGAACTTATTGTGCAAACAGTAATTATTTTAAGGATCAATTTCTGCACTAAGCCAAGTGTCAGAGAGCAGAACTTAATCTTGTTGTCACCCCTCCTTTGAAGGGCAACGTGTGCTTCCTAAGAAACACATTCTAGTTGTCTTTATTTTTTTGCAGCAAACAATCTAAGGCCACAGTTTATCTGCAAATAATACAAAACAACTCAAAGATTTTAAGGGGAAAAGGGGGAAAGCACATCTTTACCCTTCATGCTCTTGTTTGCTTGACCATGTTTATCCCAGGTAGCACACACCACCTATCAGGTGTTTCAGTCCAAAGAAGCACCTAATGTTCTTTAAGCCAATATTTGGAATTATTAACATGCAAATTAATACACAGCCACATGACTTCCCAAATAACTATAATGGTATCTGTTTAAGGAGAATACGCTTGTTCCCTTTCCAGGTGATGTGAGTGGGAATCCTGCACTGATTGTATGGGCACGCCATCATGAACTCAAAGGCATGAGATCTGATCTCGAGACTTAAGGTAAATACTGATCTTTAGAGTGACCTTTCTAACACGTGTACTCCCATTTTGGTTAAAGCTGCATCTGCTGTAGAGGACAATACTTAAAGTTGCACATGAAAACAGTAACTGCAGTCTGAGTTTGGAAACGTGCATCTCAGCGTGTCTTTTACACTGGTGCAAAAGTGACTTGAGGTGAAGTGCTAGGAATCAGACAGTGTATGAAGGTATACTAAGAGACCCAACGTATATATCTGTGTGTGCCTGTAGAAAATCCCTGCTTCTGAAATGAAGCTAGATTTAATAGAAAAAACATTTAAACTTGTTTAAGCTGCAGTTATTGGTGAAGCTAAGGAAACTCAGTTACTATTCTTGCAGTTACCAAAAAGTACAATGTTTCACCACATGAAGTACCGGGTTTTGACCCCAAACCTTTGTGTAAGACACATGGAATAGTTTGAGTAGTTCAAAATCCCCTGTAATTTCAACACTTGACTGTAAACTCGCGGATCAAGAATGCTGTGTTTCTACTCCTTTAAGTGATCTCTTGATGGTGCCGTAACTTATCCCAGTTGATGCTTGGCAGGAAGCAAACATTCTACTTTTAATGAAGGCAGCAGAAGGGCTTGGTAAAATGCTGTGCCTTCACCCTTAGCAGCAACAAACTCTCACTGTTCTAAATGACCTGAGGAAGAAAACATTAAAATATTGCACCAAAACAAAATAAAACAGCAAAAACAAACAAGGAAACACACTAACAAAACCCAGTATGGATAGCGGAGGACCAGTGCAGCCCTGACAATGGATCTCTAGACAAAAATGCAGGAGGAATGAAAAGCTTTGTGCCATTCCCAGAGGATTTTGTTCCCCTGATGTCTGCTTTCACTTCAGTTATAAGCTATGTCTATTCTGGGTATATTTACACCTCTCCCTACGCCTCCTATCTCAGTCACTAACCACAGAAACCATTTAGGGTCCTGTTGAGAACCTTGAAGTATACTGGAGCTGTAGCAAGACTTGTTTTGGTCTCGAATCTGACCATAAGTAAATATCCAAAACAGAGGTAGGCTTATAAAGGCTTCTGAATAAATAAGTATTGTCCATTTTGCTAATATACCTGCTCTTGGCGAAAGGCTTCTCCCTTGCCATGCTTCCCCTCGTCATGCTATCCATAGGCTTAAGATGCAGAAAAAGAACTCACAGTAGAAGAGGCTAGAATAATTCCCTTAAGAAATCCCTTGAAAGAAAGCATAGTGCATAAGCTCTTATTGAAGTTCCATTTTCTTTTGCATACTTTCGTCTTTCATTCAATACACGGCTGCCTTCATAATATTGCGTATAGCTATTCTGTCATCCATGATGTCTTTAGGATCATTATGAATGATGAAATAGTACCACTTGGCAGTTGTTAGAAGGCCAGGTTCTCATGAAATACAAAGTTAAGCTAGAGCGAAGACTTCACTCCATGATTTAGTAGTGTTCCTTTCTTGGATGCAGACAGTGCACAACTGAAGCCCCTTGAACACTGGATTCTTTTGGAAATGTTTTCTCACCCACATTCTGTCCAACAACGTAAGTTCTTCTAAGGAAGTTCACAACATAATGATGTAAATTCTTCCAAAGTGTTCCAAACAAAACATTCTCTCTTCAGAAGATGCTTGCATCTCCTCCTCATACTTTATGTATATCCACTCTTCAGAAAGCTTTCGGTATTTTCAGGTACTCCTTGAATATCCCAAGCAGAGCTGCTCCCACAATATCCTCTGTGCAGACTAATCCAGCAGATTCTCTTCCATCACCAGACATGCTCATACCTCCCCTCTCCATTGTCCTTTGCCTTTCTTGCAGATAAACTTAAGTTTTGGAAAAGAAAACTGTTTCCTTTTTAGCTGCACTATCAGCTTAAGCAGCAAAAAGATTTAAGACATTCATCACAACAGTACTCATTACAAATCCTCTTCAGAGCATGAATGAAACGGGCTGAATTTCTTCTACATCAGTTGGATGTGGATCAATCTACAGAAAGAAGAAAGGCCACAATTACTGCCTGTAACATTTGCATTTCTTTATACAGGGTTGGCTTTTTTTTGCCATCTGACAATAAAACAGCACCTGCTGTTTATTTTTTTACCTCAGAATAAAGAGGTGGAGGCTGAAACCGGAACTCTTGTATGTAAGCAAAGACAGGACAACACAATTGTTCCTCACAGTCTATTGGTGGTGGATAAGCAGGAACATGTCTGGAGAACTCTTCCTCAGACACTACATCAGCATAATTTGGTGGTGCTGAAACACAAGAGATGCTACTGTCAGATTTCAGACTATTCATTCACAGCGATACAACAGATTACAGCATCCTAGACCATGAAAACTGTATTAAATATTCAACTATTATCAAATTGTATGAAGTGCACTATACTCATAAATAACTAGAACTATGTTTTTAGTAAGCTTAGGTGATTCAGCAGGAATACTACAGATGCTCTTAGGGCTACTCCAGCAACAAAATGTGTTCTATCATGATATATTCAGCAATGATTAACTTTAAGGCTCTACCTCCAACACAGAATTCCCACTATCAGAAGTTAGTTACTTCAAGACTCAGCTAATAGATAGGGGTAAAGAGAGACTTAAAAAAAGCTGGAGTTAGATCTTCACCCATCCTTCTGGATCTTGACTTAGATTTATGTGCCTCACTTCCGCTGAGTCATAGTTTAATGGCCTACATCTCTAGTAATGCCTTTAAACTGCACTGCTACCCTTCCACATAGACAGTGCTGTGCTGTATTACAAATATTTCAATAGGTGTTACCTTCAGGGTGTTCTGGCATGGTCAGTGCCAGCCAACTCATATCCATACTAAACTGGCTGGTAATGCTGGAGTTTCTGCTTGAAAATCCAATACATGGAATAGTGCCAATCACCAGAGGCATTTCAATCATCAGTTTCTTAGCACCAGGAATATGGATATACACCTATGTGACAACCCCCAAATGAAAGAAGAAAAACATCATGAGACCCAATTGAATTGCTGCTCCTAGAAGCTGCCCTACTGCCCTATGCTGCAGATTGCTTAGAAATCAGGGTTTTCTCCTCTCGGCTATGTTTAGCTGATACTCCAGCAGCTCTCCTTATTTTCCAGCAACTTCCTTCTTTCTGTACCTTGTCTCTAGGTAGCATTAAAAAAAACCACAAGAAAGGTTGACAAAAATAATTATGTACTTGACTTTCAGTTCTATCCTCCCACTTCTGAATCAAATCACTAGAGGAACCCACTCAGCTTGAACTACTTTCCTCTAATAACCTCTGCAGGTCTTAAACTAAGCTGCTTCTTTCTCAGAAAGATTCTTCCACTTGACCCATTATCCCTATCTTTCCATTTCAGAATCTGTTCTTGATCTTCAGTCCCTCACTTCTATGGTGTATGATATTTATTGTTGTTCCTAAATTCAAACTCTTAACAGTTGCTCTGTAAATTCTTCTATCCCCAACTCAATAGTCAAGAATATGCACATCTGTAATAAAAAGCCATACTTACAGCTAATGAATATTCTACTCTAATAATACAGCAGTCAAGTATAGAGGGGGATACAGGTGGGATTTTCAGAGTTTTCCCATTCCAGGTATCTGTACTCCCAGAGGCAATGTGGTTTCCTCGGACATTGGCAACCATCTGACGGAAGGTTTTTGTCTTCCCACTGGCCAGGTAAGTTTGTGTTTGGAAAATGGCAGCTTTTGGAACAATCAAACGAGAGGAACAGTTCTCAATTTCTGCATAGATTGGAATGGCTTCCCCTTCAAGACAGAGAAAGTTCAGTGAATAATTTGTATTTACCAACTTTCCTCTGGGAGTATCAAAGCATGTTATGCAGCACGTACATCATCTGCAATGTTATGAGAACAATACTTGTTAGTTTCCTCAAGCTAGGCTTATTTTTTTTGCTGCAGAGTGGTATCCAGGCAGAACTACAGCCACCTACTACATTTTATATATAAACAATGATTAATTTTGAAACATTAAGCATAATATGAAGCAGCTATAAAAACTTTATTGCAAAATTACATGCCAATCTTCCTCTTACACAGTACTAACTGAATTTCAGAATGCTTTATTTCCTCAATGTAGCTCATGTTACCAAGATCACAAAGAAGCTGGTTAAGCTCATTCTTACAGAAGTGTAAACCTATACAAACAGGACATAAACACCTGATTATGTCCCCGGTTAAGTATTTTATCCCAAATTAAAGCCTTTTGTTGTTCTTTACACTCAAAAGTACATGGCTCTTCCATAACATTACTAACAGGAGACTTCCTTTCAAATAGTATTCTCAAAGGGAGAGTAAGGGGAAAGGCAAGATGATTTTTGTTAAAGCAAGTTCACATAGATTTCAGTTTACTACCTACTAAACAGAACTATTATTTTAGCTATAGTGTTGGCTTTCAGAGATTAAAAAACCCTATGAGATATAATAACTACTCTTACCATTACAGTATCCCTTCCTCTCAATTTTGGCACTGAGAGACACTGGCCCAGAAGTGAAAAACCAACAGCCAACCATCTTCTCCTGACTTCTTAGAACAGGTGTCTATAAAATATAGAGTATTTTTCATTTAGGGCATGAAGCTACCAATCACTTGGAGTTATGCATCTCGATCACTGCAGTCT
The DNA here is from genome assembly GCF_028554395.1 of Pezoporus wallicus. Taxonomy (NCBI): domain Eukaryota; kingdom Metazoa; phylum Chordata; class Aves; order Psittaciformes; family Psittacidae; genus Pezoporus; species Pezoporus wallicus. Next base: position 588,685 of record NW_026635034.1, read on the forward strand.
AGCCCTAAAATCCACTGCATTTGACTTGCTGTATTACTCAATGCACTGGAGTTTTGCCACCAGAAAGTGGAACCAGGGTTTGACTGTCTGAATATATGACTATTTTAGAATCCCAGTCTGCATTTAGACCCCACCAACTGTGTAACACAGAGAGCAATGGAATGTAATCTGGCTTCAGAAAGCTTGATTTAGCCAGTTCTACAGGTGTGACTTTTTAAAGGGCTAATGGAGTACTGCAGTATTTATGCCCTTGTTCCTCAATGCAGAAGAATGCAGAATTAACTTCAGCTGCAAGCAACTAATAGTTAAGCAGGTGAATTGTTTTTACCGTTGTATCCTTCAGAAGAAAGGATAAATGCAGACACACCAGGTTAAGGTGATGCATCTTCATAACTTGCAAGCCACATAACCCCCCAAAAATTTAGGCTCATGACAAAAACCAGCTTAATTATCCCTGGAGGATGGTCACATTAAAAATATACAGTGTAAATGTCATATAATTAAAATAAACTTATAAATGCACATGTCAGGGTCCAAAGTAGCATTCAAGCTACTTATTTACTGGCACTGGTGCCCAGTCAATAGAATTATGAAGTTCAAGAAGAATGTGTGATACTTTGCACTTCTTTTGGTGGTAGCCTTCATTAAGACAGGCACTGCCTACTTTACATGCCCCACAGCCCTCTCCTGTGCAGTAACCAGTAGTCTACTCTATCCTCACTGTATCTGGATGTGCTGTCTTCACACTCCTAACATACAGCGTTGAGTATAAAGACTGTATTTGCTTGCAGATGTCACAGCCAAAATAGTTCTCCAAGTTCTCTCTAAAGATTAAAATGTAAGCATATAAAGAGGGAAAAAAAGACCCTGCTCAAAACATCTCTTAGCTACACTCACGTCATGATGAAATGTTAAAATTATCCTAGCATTTTAAATAAAATAGAAATTACTCATTCATATTTAAATGAATAACCATTTAGATCCAGTTGCTATCATGAAAGTGCAAGGTATAATTTTATATTATTTTCATAATATGGGTTGAGATAAAAGAATCCAGCTCATTAGCTTCCATCTTGCCTATTTTCTCATTACTTAATGCCTGATCTTTCTTATTACTCTACAGTATTTCTAGTGATTATTAGAAACTCAAAGCTATAATGTGGCCAAATCTGTCATAAGAAAATAACTGAAAAGATCTCTAAAGCAGCTGCATGCACACACTTAATGTTAGAAAACGACATGCAAAATGGAAGGATACGTAACATAATGGCCAGAGCATAAATGACAGGCTGGGCATGATTAATACTCTTCCGTAATTACTGTTCCTCAACCTACTATTATTGTAGAGTTTAGGACACTGCAGCCCTGTGAATGTAGTTGCTCTGGTAAGAGTAACTACTTTATGTTTGTGCACTATTATTATTAAGCCTTATTTATGCATCTGAAGCCTGCATAACTTTTTGGCAAGAGCGTCTCTGCCAGCAGGGATGTAATCAATGGTATTAAAAAAAACCCACTCTGTTTGCTATTCACACAACCTAAGATCATCTATTTATAGAGAAAAGCTTAGGGAGCTTATATGCTTTCAGAAGTCAGAAAATGACACTCCAGAATAACATGGAAATGGTTAGGCTGGATGTGAATGCTTCTTGGAAGGGATTTTTTTGCAGCTGGCTTTGGAGGGGGGAGGAGGAGTGGAGGGGACCCTCTTACCAATAAAGCTGGTGAGCTGACGTCGATATGGCTGATGACCTGAAGCTCTGCCTGCACGCTCTGGTCAGGTGCTGCAGGCCTCTCCAGTATTGCTTTCACATAGTACTCAATACTGCCATACTTCCCAGTAAAAGAGGTCACCAGAGGTCTGAAAAGAGCAGGCACAAAAGCAGAACTGTCAGTTTATCATTCAGTTCCAAGCACCAACATTTCCTGTGTACATAAATGTTTACCAGTTTACAGCTTGTGCTTTCAGGGCCTTAGGGAGACTGAAGCAAACGTGACTTGTCAGTGTGGTGGCTGATTAAGACAGACATATAAAGCTGATCTATCAGTTTGATATTAAAAAAAGCTGCAAGTCCAGTGACATTCAGCTAGTGTTCCACAACAAGCAGCGTCCAGCACAACCCCTCCAGGGTGGATTGTTTAACTTACTCTTGAGGGAGTTGAAAGCTGAACGGAAATTCATGTCTTCCATCGAGAAGAACTAAGCTTTCCTCACCTGTAGGGTAAAAATGAGTGGTATGTTTTAGTTATTCCATAAATAGCAGAACAAAGCAGACCCTATTATAAATTATTTATGTATAAAAACACCCAGATGCGAGGGACTAGGAGAAGTTCTAATTGATCCCAGTGGGTTCTGGATTGGAGCCCATGCTTTATTTATGCTGGGATGCAATCTCAATGGAAAAATCAAGGAAACATGGAGACCTTGAGTTTCAGTTCAGGACTTCTGCCAATTTCTAATCCAAAATGGCTTCTGGAAAGCATAAAGTAAGTTTCTTTTCCTTTCCAGCAGGAGGGCCATTAATCTGCTTTTGAAATTAACAATCGAACTAATTTTTGTGCTAAAAAGCTGCAATTTGAGGTCAGTATTATGAAATACTATTAATATACATAGTCTTAATATATTCTACTGCTTCACTAGTTTTAAAGGTCTACATTTACTTTTCCCACAGATAAAACTCGAGCTGCATTTCACCCTTACGGAATGAAACACCATTTCCCCGTGATTCTTCATTGCTGCCGTAGTACTGCAGTGTCTAAGTGACAGCTCTGCCAGCTGGAGACTCATCAACAGAGAGCCTCTGCTTTCCTAAGCCAGTGCAAAGGAAGGCCGAAGGCTTCGAGGGGCTTCCACAGGTACCTTCCCTGATGGTGCTGACAGAGCACAGCGAGAACGAAGGTGCCCGATGTCATTTATAAAAGGGCAAACCGCGGCAGAAAACCCAACAGAGCGAGGAAACCCCGAGCTCCAGCTCTCGTTCCAGCCCTGTCCTGCGTGTCCCAGCCTTTTGCACAAAGCTGGGGTGAGTCCTGGCTCTACACGTGAAGGCTGCGGTGCGGGAATGCTGTCCCGGTGGCCGGGCACTGCCTGGGCCTCCCGCCGTTCCTCAGCACCAGGCCCGGTGCCAGGTTCTCCCCGCAGCACGTTTCAACCCCCGAGCACGCCCCCGCTCCGGTAAAGCAGCCGAGCCCCCCCCCGGCCCTACCGCCTTCCTCCTTAAGGGGGGCGCCCGCCCTCCAGTCCCACCCCCGCTGCGGCGGCCGGGCGGGAGCATCCCCGCAGGGCCCGACCCGCGCCCCCTCACCTTCGGGTGGGTCCCGCAGGAGGCTCTGCCGGATGTCCAGGTACCGCACCTCCGCCTCCCGCCGCGGCCCCGGGCCCGGCGCCCTCACCGCCACCCCCCACAAGCGGCGCGGTGCTGCCTTTCTCTCCCCCCCCCGGTTTGCCTGGCGTTACTTCAGGAGCGCCCTCAGCGGTGAGCGGGCTGTGGGGGTGCGGCCTGTCCTGGATCTCCCGGGCCCCGCTGTCACACCCACCGGTACCGAGTCGTTACGCACTTCGTAACCCAACCTGGTCAGAAGCTTGTTTCTACAGCCCTCTTCTTGTGATCATGTAGCTGATGGATATGCAGCGCTGACCACTGGTAGGCCCGAGCAGCATGGTGTAAGCCTGCCCATACAGATCCTCCATGGGTAATATTTGGAAGAGTTATCCACTGGAATTCGTGCAGAGTTCGCTGTTATTTTTACAAGTACAAGCTTAGGGAAACCCCCAGCGTCTATAGGAAGAGTGAGGAATGCACACATGTCACTAGGGGGGGTACAGCCAGCTCCAGAAGCCCCAGGTCCAGACAGAAGCCAATCTAACCCATGCTGCAACCTAAAAAGCTTTGCTTATACTGTACAGGTACTAAAATCAGTTTTGCTGTAGGAAGTGCCATGTTTTGTGATTGCCTGAGCTGGCTGTAATGCATCCTCATGAAGGTGTGTGCCGTGAATGATCTTCGGTAGCAAAGGAGTCATTTCCCGGCCCAAGTCACCTGCTAGCTGCACCTTCCTGCATTCCTCCATCCCTCTGGAGCTCTGGAAAACACCAGCCTGCTGATCCCCGGCTGACTCAGGCAATTAGTAAAATTAGCAGAAATGGCTTCCAGACTCAGAGCCTTGGTTTTTAAATAACTGACAAGAGAACGTCAGGCTTCCTCCGAATCCCTGCATGCCTTTGTGATACACTGCCCTGTGAAACACGGGCTCAGTTACTTCTGTGAAGAACTTGTCCTTGCCGAGAGCCAGGTAGGCCTTTTGAACACCTTTTGTTTGCTATGAGTTAATGCACTTTTCGGTGTTAATCAGTAATAACGTGGAGAGAAGTAATGTCATTACAGATGGGGTGAATTCGTAGGGTTTGTTTGGACTTTCGGTCATGGGTTCCCTGTTATAGTGAAGAATTATGTAACTAAAGAAAGCCATTGTTTGAAGATTTAAAGAATTTTTGGATACTGGTATCCTTTTGTGCTTTTTGAAAGAGTTTTTTTAGACACTGCAAACCTTACATTACAGTTGGGAGTTGTGGTATATAAAATCATAGAATGGTTAGGGTTGGAAAGGCCCTTAAGATTGTGCAATCTTATTTTATAGTTTAATTAAACCAGTACAGTTTGATGGCCTAGTTTTGCATAAATCTTTTCCTCATTTCCAGTTTTTTACATTAGCAAGTGTCAGGTTAGTTTTGTAGTCAGCAGAACATGCTTGGAGGTGCTTACTGGATATTTGCTTGTTTGCTAGATTTGCTTAGGTGCAATGTGTGTATGCAATTTCTTGCAGCTGATTTTGGAAGTATGATAAAGAGGGGAAAAAAAAACCAAACAAGACCAAACCAAACAACAAAATCCCATCCCTCCTTTTTTTGCTGTATGAATTAGATCCTGTATAAAAGTAATTGATTCTTTCCTGGTTTTATTTGACCATTCAGATGTTGCCTCCTGTTTATTCTTTGCAAGTGCAAATGAGGTAAATACGGAAATCAATAAACATGGGCAATTGCTTATGAAACAAAACATTATAGAGAATTAGTAAGAGTTGGGAGGCTTGAACAACTTGAACAATTAGCCTGTAGAGGACACAGTTAATAGGAACCCTGGGTCACAATCAGGTGGTACTTGTTTCAGGTGATTGTTCGCTCTTTAAAAGACTTTTTTTTCAGCAGGATTTAAAGACCAGCACTTGTAGTTGTCAGGGATTGGTTTTCTCATCCACCTCTGAGAATATTTCTTGTGCATGAGGCATTTTAACTGACCAAGGCAGTAAAGTTGTAGCAGGAATGGTGGAAACTATCACTATTTTAGTCTGTAACAAGCTGGAAGAAAAGAACAGGAGGTGAACACTCAGCTACAATGTGTGTGTGTGTGATGGGGTAGTTGTGTGTAGGTGTATGTGTGAAAGAGGAAGAGATACATTGACATGCTCAGTTGTATTTTTATTTTACTTACTTGCTACTTAATTCGGGACTGTATAAGAAAGAGCTGCCTGAAGAAGTTAATTAATACACAAGTTAGCCTGTAAGAGTAAAGAATACATAAAGAAGGGTCTCACTTGAGAGCATCCACAAATCTGTGAACAGCCATAATTACAGTCTTGAAGGTGAAGGAATCAGGAGAACATCTCCCTACAGCACCTGGTAATGTCCTGGCTCTGCTGGTTAATTTGTAAATGGCTGCTGGGGTGAGTTCGCTGAATTTAGATGGATCTGACAGTGTAAGTTTCTACATGTAAGTTTCTACATTTTTTTTAACTCATTTCAGTGCACATATTGAAAATAGGCTAACAGGTCTTGAACCTGCCAGAAGTGTTTTAAAAGTTAGCATATAGGTTCCAAGTTTCCACAGCAGGAAGGACCTGATACATAAATAACCATGTTTGAGGAACATGCAAGATACCAAGGTGTCTTAGCAACAGTGATCTCTGCCAAGGTCGTCTCTGTTTTTCAGGAATCCCAGCGGTGACTGGGAAGGAAGTGAAAAACTTGATCAGTATTTGCTGTCTTCCTCCTGCTTGAAGAGAACTGAGAGAGCTCTTAATCATGAGTCAGGCACCAGCACGAGGAGTTTGCCAACTAAGCCTTTCTGATCTTAAATCAATAGACTGTCAGTTTAGCGTGAACAGCTATTTCCGCTGCTGGAGGAGGACTTTGAGAAGTGTTTATGAGAGCTGCTAACAGCTAATTTACAAACTGGGTTTTATATTTGAGATTGCTGTACTATAACATCCGTTCAAGTGTCTTATCAAGTACCAAACACAACAGGCAAAAAAACAGTGACTGAGTTCAGTGGTGGAGCCATGAGATAGACTCTGCTCGGCAGTGAACAGCGTGTAAGCTCCATCGTGACCTTCCCTCTGCACAGTAGGGAGGGTTTGCCCATGTACCTTATACTTTAGCTGCAAATAGTTTCAACTACTTCATGTTACAAAGCGGTTGGGTGAGAGCAATGTTTACCTTGAAAACCCTGAGGGACTCTTAAGTTCCCTCACAATATAAGACCTTTTTTTCCCAGATATTCAGAAATCCTTTTTCTGGGTTTGTTTGTGGAATCAGGACAGGGAGGGATGTGAGATGATTCCTTTCTTCCCTATTTCCTGCCCTTTTATTGGTGCTGTCCTGAAAAAGCAGCCCTGGAGTGGGCTGTGAATTCTCCCTGGTGCTCCCAGTCAGCACAAGAAGGCAGCAAATGGCTATTGGTGACACTTGCTGTCACGTACACTCTTTTATTGCTTTTATTCTATTACCAGTAATTGAAAGGTCAGCCAAATTTTTCTTAGACAATTAAGTGACATTTACAGATAGGAGCTCTCAGGGAGCCAGAGGTGCTTTTCCAAGGGCTGCTGCAAACACGGTGCCCAGCTAGTCTGATGTGTCACTACTCCCAGTGTGTAAAACACCAGTAAGCAAATTTTTAAGATTCATGCTGTATGTGGTACATTGAGAAACACAAATATGAGATACAGGCCCAGGGATCTAAAGGCACAGGTTTTATCTGGGCAGGTGTTTGTTCACACAGCCCACCAGACAAAACACCTTCGTTTTGAAGGTCAGAAGACCAATCTTGTTATAAGGTTATGTCTGGAAATGGAAAACCACAAATGACAGTGGGATAGCTGATGTAGGAAATCTGAGGCAGAAGAAGGACAGAGGGGGAGTAGGTTGCACTAGGTTGATGACTGAGGCCCAAACTGTCAAGGCTCATGCACTGAGTTCTTGGTTCTTGCAGCTGCCTACTACCCTATCCTTACCTTCCAAGGGGTGGGAAAAGTGTGTCTCATCCCTGTGTTGAGAGGCTGGGATGGAGGAAAAGGTAGTGGTGCAAACTGCAAGGGATTCTGTCTGCTTTCAGGAGCTGCACAGTGCCAGGACCTTCCCCCTCACCTCCAGATGGACACTCTTGTGAGGCGGTGGCAGCAAGCCTGCCCACAGGACAAGGGTCCCCCCACCAGATCCTAGACCAACACACTGGGATTGCATCCTGGTATCTGATGGACAATCATGTTGTTTCATGTACCAGTAAAGAAGACACTAGAGACGTGTTGTTTGCTTAAATATTTATATAGTGAATGAGATTGCAGAATCTCTTTCTGCTCACATAAAAGTGGTCCAAATCAGTGCTCAGTTGGGCATCAGAGAACTGCTTCAGGGTGGCTTTGGATGTTTACAGCTATTGCAGGCTCTGCAAGGAGCGTGAGTAGAGAAAAATGGATGTGGTTAGAATATCGCTTCATCCTGGTGTCCCCTGAGGACAGAAAGATTTATCGGGGTTAGTGGCGCCTGCACGATTGGAGTGGCCTTCTGGAAGTGCTGCTGTGGAGGAAGAGCTTCCTACAATTGTAACGCGTACCCCTCTGCATTTCAGTGAGTGACTTCAAAGCAAGGTGGTCAGAAATACTCCTATAAATATCTGACACAGAGGGAGGATACAGATTTCTGTTGTTGAATCAACTCTGAAACAGAGGCTGCATTATTCATGTGTGGATCGTGGTTTGGTGTTCCAGCTCAAGGGAATGAATAGCCAGAAAGGGAAAGGGGAATTAGCAAATTCATTTGGGTTCTTAGTTATGTGCTGCTTTAGCTGGTTCTTGCTATGGGCTGTAATTTGAGGGTTTTGAGGGCTTTGTAAAGTGCCTTTTTGTTAATTTAAACTGAAAAATTTTGAACTTGGGATGAACCTGAATCTCATACCAGAAAATCTCACACTGAAGGGAAGTGCATGCCTGGATCTGAACACAACTTTTTGTAGAGCATTCCTGTAAACAGGAATGTGTGCCTTGTGGCCTTACCAGTTCACACCAAGCAAGTATTATCTCTGAGAAAATACGGATGGCACATCCAGAATCCTTGTGAAGATAGTTCCAAAAGTTGTAAACATATTTGCTGGACAGCATCTAGTTGTAGCAGTCACCCTTGTGGCTGTTTGGCTCTTGGCATGGCCCAACAATGCCGTTAGCAGATGGAGAGGTGCTCCACATGGAGCTTTGTTTTTCACACCACCACTTCTGATGGCTGCTGTTGTTGCCTGGGCTTGAGAAAGGTATTACTTCAGCCGAAAGTGGAGGTAGTAGAATGCTTTATGCCAAAAGGGAATACAGGGTAAGAGTTATGATGGATGGAATGTGGAGTCAGCAGCCTGAGCTAGCATGAGTGACTTGTAGGACCTGAAGCAGGTGGGATCGCAGCTGAGCTCTGTGGATGGGAACACATAATTTGACTTAAAACAGTGATATTTGGCTTTTACTGCTATTTCAGCATGATTTGGAATACAAACACAGTATGTCCTTAAAAATGTGTTTGTGTTGTGAGATGCTTCCACTTGATGTCAGGTTGTTAGGTGTTATAAGAGAAAGGCTGATGTTAAGGAAGTTGTACAAATCCATTCAGATAGTCAACCTCCTATGGAGTAGCCACATGCTCCATGACGTGGAACCTCTTCCCTCATAACTCTGAGGGAGGGTTTGGAGTTTTGTAGTACCTGCCCAGAGTTAAGTCCACCTCCTCAAGTTAACCTGATATCACAAGCTTTCCTAAGTTTTCCTTGCATGCTTTTGCTTAAGCTTAAAGGCCAAGCCAGTATTTCAGGCATCATGTAACTGCAGTGCGTAGTACAGAGAGGAACAAACGAAAGCAGAGCACCGTCACTGATAAGGTGTGGGGAGGTGGGGTCTCCTCACATGCTGCTGTAAGAAATCAACTCTGGATGGCAGAAGGTGCCAAAAAAAGCAAATATACCCCAAAATAAGCCAGCTCCTTACAACCTTGCTCTAAAATCTGATGACCAGAATACCCTTGGACTTGTAGGCAAGGCATGTCACCAGGTCATCCAAGGATATTCTTGGTATCCCAGAGCACATGGAGCTCCTGCCTCCAGTGCTTTGGAGGGAGGTAGAACACCCCGGGAATGGAAGCTGACTGACAAATCTAGGGGAAAAAAATCCTCTTACATTTATGAGTAACCAGCTGATGCTGCAAGGCATGAAATCTGATTATAATTACTGTCTTAGGGTAGAGCTGCATCTTTTATGAGCATGTCCCATTATGGAAGTGAATCGGAATCTCTCTCAAATCATTCTGTAGGCCCTGGGGAGACCAGGATGTTTTGAATCACATCTTCCTCCCCTTCACATGTGTACAAGCAAAGACTCACAAACACTGGATCAGAGTATGCATCCTCAAAAGATACTGAATCTTGCCACAAGGGTTCCAGGACATGGCAACACTGCTGCTCTTTCTGCTCACCTCTGGTTTTTATTCATCTTTCTTCAAGGAAATAGTGTCTTAATTCAAGGTAGCCATTATTAGTTTCTAAACAGGAAGTAATTTTGCTGATTTCCATGCAGTCGAATCATTCCTATTACTGATCTTTTCTAGCTATCTACCAAGAGTTATCACCCTCCCAAACCTTTCCTTTGATAAGCTGAAGAAATTGAATCTCTTACGCCTGAGGCTCATTTCCCCAAACCTGGGACTCTGTGTTTAAACTGGTGGCTTTTAAAAACCATTAATGGATTCACCACAATTAAAAATAATTAAACATTTCTTAGGGAAATTTGTCAGTAACCAGTTCAAGCTGTGATTAAAACAGAAATGAAAAAGCTGGGCTGGAAATAGCTGCTTAAGCCTGTATTTCTTTTTAAAAGAAGGTTAGGATTTTCTGTCATTTCAGTTATTGCACGTGTATGTATTATCTGTGATACAGACATGCCTGTACTCATGTATGCATAAATATATATGTATAAAAGGAAAAGAAAACACCCATAAAACTCACTTGCTATGGTAACTGTTGTTGTGGAAGCCAGTAATGGTCAGCAGGCCGTGAAGAGCACAGGAGATAAGAACACATCTACTATTAATACTGTTCAGTTTTAGAAGTGCTCACAATGAAGCTGCTGTTTTGACACTTTCTTCTGAAATATGAAGTATTAGGCATTGTCAGAGCCAGGATATGGGGCTAGATGGACTCTTAACTGCCTGCTGTGGTGATTCTTATCTTCCTGCATGGGGTGAATTAGAATTCTTTGGATCAATGAATGTACACAGTCTTTTCTTGTATCAGAATAACATTACACATCCTCTTGTCATTCTAACACACCGGAAGATTATTTTCAATGATAATGACAAGACCACGTCAATAATGGGACTTTTGTAGTGGGAATTTGCTTCTTATTACATCTTTCACATGGCAAATTTCCCCCTTTTTTTTTTCTTCTTGAATTGCCACTCAGAAGTTGGGAGCAAAATGGTCCGAATTTAAAAAAAGATAAAAAGAAAATATCTCACTTCTGCTGCCACCACTGCTCTAAGTTGTACAGACATTAACTTCTCCTGTGCATCCATAATTATAAAAATGCCATAGGCAGAGCCTGCATTTTGTTCTGCTTAAATATCTGTCCAGATCACAGCTTTTCCCTGATAAAGGCTATTGTTGGAAAACATTAGTATGCGCTACCTGTATTTTCCGTGTTCAAAGGAAGCAATCACAGAGCATTTATTTTTACTAAGAGCTCAGAAAATGCTGCACTGTTGCCATTCTGCAAAGAATGTATTTTCATCTCAAGGCATTATCATGAACAGATTCTTTCCAAATTCCAGGAAAAGTGTGATATTTTTGTAAGGCATAATGAAGTCTGAGCACTTACAAAACTTGATTGGTTTAAGGCCTTTAATTTCCTCCACGTTTTATTGTTTTACTTAAGTAAGTTCACTGGAAATTTCTTTTGTGTAGACAATTTCTTCTAGGCCCAATGTTAAATCTTGGGCTCGATGTGTAACTGATG